>NC_090439.1:992613698-993229948 GCF_031143425.1 Pleurodeles waltl
AAAGATCTATCATTTAAAGAAAAGCTTAAATGTATTTTGGATGTTCAATTATTTTGTTTTCGAACATCAGCATATCAGTTTCTCAAAATGCATCAGATTTCAATCATGGTCTCTATATAGCAGTTTGTGATTTCCCTAGTACAAATGCATTACATAGATTCTGACCCACATGGCCAAGTTTTACCACCAAAATTCCAGGAATGCCCACCATAATGCCAAAGATGCCTACATTATGCAAAGGATGTCCAGCATTATGTCAGGTGCCGCAATTGTGCTGTTGCTTCCCACAGTAAAGGAACCCCCATATCATGCCCTCGTTGGTTCCAGAAAGAGGGACCCCAGGGGACACCGGGAACCCAAGGATGACGCCCTGACTGGTGGTACCATTCCCCGGTAAACTGCAGGAATAAAGGTGAGCAGAGATCAAAGAACTGCGACCCAACAGGCTCAGCCTAAAGAAACTCAGTGTCCAGCAGCTAAAGAGTGGGAGTGAGGCCTGTGCCAAGTTTCAAGCCTCTACTCCCTGCCAAACAAGCTCCAGCTGCTAAAAAGCCCATGGACCACCCTTTGCAGCTACCAAGGCTTGTGTGTTGCCTGTCTGGAAACCGACGGCCACACGACGTTCACCGGATGAGGTAGCGAAGATCCAACTGTCGATTCCTGGCCCTGGCCCTCCAAATGTAACCGTAATATTATTATTAGATTACGAGGGTATTGTTACTGGTTTTGCAATAGATGTCAATATTGGGCTCTATACAATAATGGTCATAGGGTTGCTAAACTGATTATTTAATTTTAGCTGGAAATGGATGTTATGGCTATGTGGTAAGGTTTGGAAGCAGGATATGATGTGTGATATCAGGTGTGAATGTTGTGGCATGAATGATGTTTTTTTTTTAAAGTAAATTGGGAGGGTGCCTGAAATCTCTCAGGACATTATACAGGCATATTTTGTGATTTTCTGATGGATTAATGTTGGTAGAAAATAATCTTGTCTAATTCAAATTAATCAGATCTTTTGTGATCAAAGGTACTTCTGTAGGTGGATTCTTTAATTAGAACCCACATCTTGGAGGTGGGGGTATTGTTCTTTTTCTTTTTTAGAGCTGGACATCTGAACAGTGCTCAGATGCCAGCCCATGTTATCCAAAGGACCGCCGGTTACTTGGGCCAGGATTGCGTTTAAAAAATTTCTTTTGCAGTTTTTCCTGTCCCACTCCAATATCTTTTTAGTTAGGGGTTCTTTTTTTTTCAGATGTCCAGCTCTGCAATGGCCCTGTCAAATCCTGTTGTGTTTGGTATCAAACAGTATGCTTTTTAACCCTGAACATGATGCCCATGTTTAGGATTAAAAAGCAGATCTCCTGAGCCACTGCCACCACAGACAAGAGTCTGTGGGCCTGAGCATGAAGGAGGTCACCTCCTCCCACCCAGGCTGGCTGGTGAGATTAAGCATCAGGGCGGTGAGTCTCAAAGGCTTCCCCTGCCTTTAATATGTAAGTAGCTGTCCCCCCCCAGAGGAGGACAAAGCCCTTCCCACCTTCCTGGGCGAGGCAGGCAAGAAATTCACTATGCATGAGGCGTGGCACCTGAACTTAGATCTTACCTGGAAAAGAAGAAAGAAGCACGAAGAGACATCTGCACCAACAACAGGACCTAGACTTCGGCCTTAGCGCAAAGAAGAGGACGAAGAGTGACCTAAGGAGACCAGTACTGGAACCGCGTGCCCGACGTGGGCCCAAGGTGAAGACGCATTGGTTCCAGCAAAAGGGAACCCAGTGGACATTGAGAAGCCAATGAAGACTCCCCTGACTGGTGCTACCAGTCCCCTCTAAATGCAAGAGTAAAGGTGGGCTGAGATCGAAAAACTGGGACCTGAAAGACTCTGCATGTCTGAGCCTAAAGAAACTTGGTGCCAAGCAGCTAAAGATTGGGAGTGAGGCCAGTGCCAAGTTGCAAGCCTCTACTCCCTAGCAAACGCCCTCCAGCCGCCAGAAAGCCGGTGCTACCAAGGCTTGTCTGTCACCTGCCCGGAAACCGACGACCACATGGCATTCACCAACTCCAGGGCACCCCCCATCCAGCATAGAGACCGACGTCGCCAGTGACCCCTCTCCGGTGGGACTGCAGCCTGAAGGAAGCAACTTTGACTGGAGCAGCAAAGCATCTTTGGTACAACCATCCCAGCGCCTGACAACTAGAAGCCACCTTTGCACCCACAGCCACTGGACGAGGTGGTGACGATCCAACTGTTGATTCCTGGCCCTGGTCCTGGCCCCCTAAAGACCTCTACATCCGAAGGATAGAGTGTGAGTCTACCCTAAGTCCAGTTTTGCAACGGAGTTCAAAACACACCAGCCACTGCGGACCGTTCAGCATCAAGGACAGCCAAGTCACCTTTGCAACCAGACTCCCTTGGCAAGGTAACAAAAGTCTGGCTGTTCAATCTAGGCCCCCACAGAACCTTAAATTCATCAGAACTCACCATAGAAGTGCCAGATTGCACAGTGCTATTTTCCCCATATGGAAGCCCTTTAAATCCACAAAGTACTGTATTTTCTAAAGACGTAAAAATGTACAACTCCGGTTGTACAAAAGCTACAAAATTAATTTTGGTGTCTAAATTAAGATTAAATTCAAACATATTTGTAAAATTGGTGTCGGTGTTCTGTTGTGTCATTTACTTACTGTCCATGTTGGTAATGTGAAATGCTTTACACGTGTTCCCCTAAGTAGCCCGACTGCTCTTTGCCACACTACCAGGACTGAACTAGGGTTCGCTGAGAGTGAATTTGAGATCCACTACTGGGTATTGTGTTGGTATTCCATGTTAAGACTACCTAATCATAACATATAATACCTTCACCTTGCTACACCAGTTATATCCTATAGAGATCATAATACGGTGGACGGGACAGCTGTCACATTTGTGACAGAGTATTCCATCCACTGAGATCTGAATTGGGCCCTGATCTGAATCAGGTCCTGGTTGGAGCCTTTTCTGGCCCTGAGGCTCTGATCAGGAAGCCGACCAACTGGCCTTTGCAGTCACTCTTTTAGTGCTAGGTTCAAGTAGTGGAACAGAGCTTAAGCAGCAGGGCAGGCCTATGTGGGCTCAAGGCAGGATTCAGGCAGCATAGCATTCCTTCCAGGTGCAGCAAATCAGTCTTCTGAAGCACACAGCAAGCCACATCAGCAGACAGTCCTTTGAGATTCCTTCGCCAGGTTCAGAAAGTGAACTGAATAGTGGGTCTGAGGGTTTTATTTTTATACCTGGTGCCTTCGTTGAAGTAGAAGTTTCTAGAGATTTCTCTTTATTGTGCTTGGAATTACCTGCCTCCCCTGCCCAGGCTTCAATGGGGTAGTGTGAACTCCTCTGTGTGATGGCAGGACGCAGCCTACTGATTTGCAAGTTGGGCTGTGTCCAGCTCTGCCTCAAATCCTGCCAGTGATGGCCCATCAAGGCACACCTCATCCCTCTATTGTGTGGCTCTCTGGGAGGATATATACAAAGTCCAACTGCCAACTACACCCAGTCATGTGTCCCAGGAACAGACTACAGGCACAAAATAGCTAGGGCAGGAAAATGTCAACTTTGTAAAAGTGGAGGAAGCGTGGCCAGCAAGATGGCCATGTAGACGTGTTTGCCGGCAGATCCGGTGGAACAGCCATAATCTGATGATAATACGGCCATCTGCCTGGAAACTTTAAACTCAATCTGTTGAATATAGAGTGCCAGAAAACACTGAAGACCAAGAAAATGCAAGAAAACTTACCCTGGGGCCTGGCACTCAAAGAATAAGCCGGCAAAAGGGGAAAGCAGGCATGACAGGCGGCAGCAACATTGCAGCGACCATGGAGAGGAAAGTGTAGCCGCAGCTCCTCCCGAGACAGACACGGGGCGCATACTGGAAGCAGCATGCCATGATTTGGTGGAAGGGTGAGGTGCCCTCCCTTGGGCTAAGGGTGAGCTCCGGGCCGACGTGGGAGCGTCACGCCCTGCTGAAGAAGAATGTCCTACCGTGGAGAGCCAAATGAAACGGGTCAGACAGTGTGTGGACGGCATCTGAAATTGGGGCATTGTATCTCAGTACCTGGTGACCCTGCCAAGACAAATGCTCTACAGCCACCCCCCTCATCGCTAGATCTGACGTGAAGCTGGCCCTCAGTGTCCCAGTCCTAGGATGGAGGAGAAGTCCTGAGGTGGTGGAGCACCTCCCATCTCCTGGACATCAGGCCCCTCCAAGGGCAGGAGTGAATGAGGAGACCTACCGCACTCTGCCGAGGGAAGGGGCCATACCCTGGTGGTGAGGCCTGAGAGCTGTGGGATAGACAAGGCCAATGTGCCTGAACGGTAGTGCTACTTGGATCTGGAGAGCCAGAGTTCGACCCCGGACATCCCTTCTGGGGTGATCGCACTCCTGGGCCCTCGCTCGCCGCTAGACCCGACCTAAGAAGGAGGCCCTAGGCCTGCGGGCTTCCTTCAACTACTGGACAACAGAACAAGGTTGAGGAGTGGGGGGCCCTTCCTCCCCCCCTTGAGGGGAATGGTAAAGGGTGCTGGACTTGCAATGGAGACCCCGAGCGGAGGGCGGAGACATGTTGATAGTGGAAGACCCCGGGACAACAAATACTCCCCGAACTGAGGGCTCTGTTGGCCACCAAATGCAGCAGAACTACTTCCCAGTCCCTGCTCCTTCTCGCCGCCCTGTCGCCTTCATCAGAGAAGCTATATAGACAAAGCTGGTGCTTGAGGAGAGGGGTGATGAAAACCCTTAGGGACTGTTAAGACCAATGCAGGGGAACCCTGAACACCAATCCTAAAGGACTCATAACTCTACACCTAGATTGCGATTTACAGAGGGGGAGGCACGGTTCCCACCAAACCTACAACTGTCGACCGGCAGCGGTTGACCAAGGCCTTGAGACCCTGGTACTCCCACAATGGCTAATGATAAAGATCTGAAACAGGGGAAGATGGACCCAAGGTACTACCCCCCACCGAGACTAGTAATAGCCCACTTTTTTTTTTTAATTTCCTGGACCGGGACATGATCCTACTAGAAACAAGACAATTAGGGGAAATTCTTGACGGTCCATCCCAAATCCTGATTTTCCTGGACTACTCCTGAAAGGTCCAGAAACAGCGCCGTACTTTTGATACTTTTTGAAGACCAAGCTCAGGACCCTACACATACAATACATGCTGCTGTACCCCACCAAACTTAAAGCCATCTTTGAGGGCCGGGCCCACTTCTTCCACTTGCCAGAGGAGGCTTCGACATGGCTAGAGGACGGACCATCGACGAGACCCAAAAACATTAACGGAATCTCCCATAGTAGCAAAAGTCAGAAAGCGGAAGGTAAAGGGCTTTGGAGAGAGCAGCAACAGTCAAGACAATGACAAAGAAATGGAACACCACAGACTAATACATGTTGACCAGACCATCCTGATGTGTCCTCAGACTCAGGAGGAGAGGGAAGAAGACCAAACAGGGTTTAGGGAAAGGCAATTCCCCTTCTGAGGACCCCACCAACACTTCACACTCAGAGTCTGAACACACTCATTCCCTATTAACCAGGATAGATGATATGGAACAATACGAGCAAAATTCCTCCTCCCACGAAAGAGACACGTTGTTAGCCATGGGCGTAATGGACTACCAATAGATAAACTGGGCCATCACAAGAGCACACTATGACTGGTCATGTTTCATGGAAACCCCATTCTCCGATGAGTCCCTAAAACTCCTATAAGAGGGAGGACAAACCTTCTCTTTGTGCACATTACCTGTGCTGCAAACCAGTTTGATTGTGGTTTTGAGGGGGTAGGGGAGAGACTTTTGCGGGGACTGCGGGCATACACACTGATGTCACATGGGAAAGGGCAGAACCTAATGACAGTGTAGACAAATCATACCACCAGTTCCCACAGTGACCCATGATGGTGACACCTATCCCTCCGCGGTCCTCACGTGGAACGTTATTGGTCTGGGCAACAAGATTAAGAGAGGGTTAGTGATGCAGTACATTAAAAGACAACAACCCAACCTGGTCCTCCTCCAGGAGATGCACCTACATGGGACGAATTGCTGCTTTCTGGGGCGGGGAGTATACTACACTCTGGTCCATGCAGGTTTCACTATAGGGGCTCGCCGAGTGGCCATACTGGTAAAAATAAGTCTTCCATTCCAGGTGGTTAAGACATGGACAGATCCTGGGGGGCTAATTTGTGGGGGGACACGGCCACTATGGCTGAAAGGAGATAACAGTATGGAGTATATGTGCTCCGTCAAGGCTCCAAGCCTCCACCCAGGCTGACATATTCACTGCCCTACCTTCCACTACGCATATCCTGGGAGGCCTACAGAGCTGTCCTGTCGGACACAGTACAAAATCCAATTGCAGGTAAAAAGAAAAGGGACTCTAAGGAACTAGAAGACCTCGAGGCAAAGATATTGCAGCTCAAAGGTTTACTTAGAGAAACCACTGACCCTCTTATAGTGTGGCAGATACAGTCCCTGCAAGCAGAGTAAAGAGACCTGTCACATTCCCTGACCATGAAACACATACAGGCCATGCATCACAGGCTATACGAAACAGGGGACAATGCAGGGAAAATACTGGCGTGGCTTAGCAAAAAAGAACAAGAGGCCAGATGGATTCAGACGATTCAGTCAGACAAGGGAAACACATACGACACAGATATTAAGATACTGAGGGAATTCACGCAATACTATGTGAACTTCTATAGTGCCCAGTCCCTCGCTGACTCGGAAACTATAATGCGCTACCTGGTGGCGATTTCAGGTTCGACACTAGACAACACAATCACGGAGGATCGTGAACAAGATTTGACACTCACTGAAATACAGGCAGCTATGGCAAAACTCCACCCTGTGAAAACTCCCTGGCCTAATGGTATACCGGCAGAATTCTACAAGCTATACCCCAGCCTTCTAGGGCTTCATTTGTTGCATAAGCTTCAGAAAGCAGGAGAGAAAGGCAAACTCCCCCCTGACTTCCGAAGAGCCATAATCATTACAATCTATAAGGAAGGGAAGCTCAGAGACAAATGTACATCATACCTCACATACTAAATACAGAGACTAAGATACTCACCACGATCCTGGTCTGCGTCTCCAGCGGCTCATAAAGACACTGATACACTGGCACCAATCCAGCTTCATGCTGTAGAGATCAACGCAACAGACTATTCGGAGGACACATAATTGACTCACTACAGTGCAATCCCAGGATGCACCACACATCTTTTTATTGCTGGACTTGAAAAAGGCCTTTGACGCAGTTCACTGGCCCTTCCTAGAACAGAAACTGTGCAGATTCGGGTTTGGTCCCAAATTCAGACACTGGGTGGCGCTCCTATATTGAAATCTAACGGCATCAATTAAAATAAACAGATTGACCTCTAGAGAATTCCCGATAGCAAGAGGCACTAGACAGGGCTGCCCCCATCCCCTCTCTTATTTGCCCTTGCTATTGAGTCCCTAGCAAACAAGATATGACATCATCCAGAAATATGTGGATTCCAGACCCTACATGGATACACACATGAAAAAAAATATTACTTTATGCGGACAATGTACTCCTTTTTATCACTGATCACATGAACACCATTCCACTGCTTTTCCAAATTATTCATGAGTAAGGGGCCCACTCAGGCCACAAAATTAACTGGGACAAATCTGTGCTATACACTCCCATTACACTACAGTCTTCTCTGCTGGCACCATAGGGTATCCGACACACCACAGAGGGCTTTAAATATTTAGGAATCTTTATGACAACCAAAACTGACCTATGCACTACCCAAATTGTAGGTAAAGTAATAAAAAATTTCCAGGCAGGCATAGTACGTTGGAAAAGGCTACCCCTTACCCTCATGGGCCGAGCAGCCATTTTTAAGATGATTACCCTTCCTAAATTGCTATGCGTGCTACAAAAAACTTACTACCCAACTTCATAAAACAGATTCCTTATAATAAACACCACTCTGAACCCTTCTATGGGCTAATGGGCACCAGCAGATAGCCATTAAAATGCTCCAACGCTATCTGTAAAATGGGGGACCTTTCCTTCCGGATGTGGAGAACTACTACTGGGCAGCTCACCTGATAGCTATCAATGATTGGAAAAGGACCACCTGACCAACCGCCTGGAACACGATTTTATGGGCCCAAAAACACAACTGCGCTGTCTATATGGAGGACCAGGGTTATACACACTCCCTCCGGACACACGAGTCACTATTCTAGGATGGAGGAAGGCCACCAAAATAATTGGCTGGGCACAAAAGATTATCAGACTGACCCCCCTGTGGAACAGAACCTGGCTGAAAGAAATGACAAATGACAAAACTAAGGGGCTTTGAGCTGTGGGACATGATAGGAATTTCCAAAATAGGGGCTATCCTCCAACAGGGAAACATCATGTCCTTCACATTCCTACAACAAGAATATAATATGCACAAGTCCCAATTTCTGAAATATGCACAACGGTGTCATGCATGGAACACCCAGGGTTTTGCAGACGCGGACATCTCTGACTATGCCCTCCTTGAGGGGTGACTTCTGACAGGAGAGCGATCTCCTGCACATACAAAACGGTAAACAACAATATGCTGGATACCCTTATTGTTCTGCGAGCTAAGTGGGAGCAGGACCTGGGAGAATTAGAGGACCTAGACTGGGAGTCGGCACTTATGCATCCTGGAGAGGTATCTATCAAATCCTGCCTACGCTTGATTCAATTCAAAATCCTCCACAGAGCCTATTACGACAGACAAAAATTACATTGCATGGGGTGAGCCCCCTCCCTGCTGTGCTTGAGATGTGAGACTGACATAGGTGCCTTCATACACACACTATGGGAATGCCCAGATATTCACACATACTGGAGGATGATAACATAGGAACTCACTATAATACTAGAAGTACAGATCCTGCTACAACTAAAATATGTCCTATTAGGAATCCCGAACAAGGTAGACATCCCATGGTTTAAGCTCCTGTTGTGTGCACAGGGACTTGTAGCAGCAATGAAGAATATGGCCAGACACTAGGGAGCAACGGAGGGGCAAACATACACAAGTAGAGAGCAGGAATGGATATGTATATGCCTGCGGAAAAAGTGGTCTACTGCAACAGGGGCTGCCCCTGTAAGTTTGACAAAATATGAGGCTGGTGGAGGACGCACTAAGGCCTAGGAGTACTGACTGCTGTCCAGGATACTCCCTAGCACCAGCACCAGAGTGGGGATGAGGAACCGAAGACAAGGGGTTGCACATCATATGTCAAAATGACAAAGTTCATTGAAGCTGGCTGTCGTTAATGCGATGTAAAATGTTGATATGACTTGTTAAGCTCTGTTAACAAGCTACCAGATATATGTGTACAATGTAATGAATACTCAATTGTAATAGTCCTGCACGTTGTTTTGTTTCAACATAAGATAAAAATAAAAATACATTTTTTGAAAACTTTGTGAAAGTGGTATTTTCAAAATTGTGACTTAAACTCCAATTTTACCATTAAAGAGGACTTTAAATTACAATTTATTAGACACAAAACATGAATTTCTGACTTGCTCCCAATCAGACGTCAGCACTCATTAAATGAAATAAGGCAACCCCATGTTTTTCACTACCAGGACATGTAAAACCTAAATGTACATGTCCAACCTTTCAATTACAATGTACCGAGCAGTATAGACTGCTTAGGGTCTATCTTAGGGGTGACATATGTAATAAAAGGGTGGTGTAAGACTTGCAAGGTGGTTATATTGCCACATCAGATTGGCAGTGGCACTTGAACATGTTTTATGGGACTACTTTAATGTTTTTCACAGTAAGTGCTGCAGGCCTAATAGTAGCATTTAATTTACAGATAGATGCACGCCAGTTTTACCACATTTTAGGGAGTGAGCACAAGCATGTTAGCACTGGTTAGCAGTAGTAAAGTGCACAGAGTCCCACCAAAACAGGCAGATTGTAATATGCTATTTAACAATGGTAATAAATAGCATATTACACTCTACCCATCTGATAGACGAGTCATTCCATGGCCATTTGAGATGTCATCAGTGATGTCATCAATGCGGTCATTTAAAATGTCACGACTGATAAAATATGTGAGGTCAAAACCGGTGCATGATGGAGTCCAAGGTACAGTTAGCTCAGTAAATGGCAAATGATGAATTTCAAAGTTGTTTTGGTTTTTAAACATTAGTTTTTACCTTATTTTAAAACCCAATTATAATGATCTAATATGGTAAAATATTACCTTTGAGGAGTATTGGTGACATTATAAACCATAAAGCCAAAGACTTAGGCCCTCATTACAAGGCTGGCAGTCATCCGACCGCCAGCCTTGCTGTGGCGGTCTTGCCGCTGCGGACCCGGCAGAAAAGACCACCACATTACAAGTTGTGGCATTTGGCAGAAGCCAAACCTCAACAATGCAACCTGGCCCGCCGGTGCGGTTGCACCAACATGGCCGGCGGTGAGCACCTCCAGCCTGGAGGCAGGCCTCAGCCTGCCGGTAGGATTACGAGGTTGCAGACCGCCAAGCTTTCCATGGCGGTCACCCTGCCACAAAAAACCCTGGTGAAAACGCACCCAGTGACAGGAATCCTCATTCCTGTCACCGGCACACACATGCACACATATCCCCACACCTCCATGCACCCCCCCCACCCGTCTACACACTTAAAAAACAACCCCCACCCATCCACACAGTTCCAAACACCCCCCAACTTAACCCATCCAAACACCCCCACCTGCTCTCACACTGACATACACATCCCCCACTCACAAATACGCACCCCTTCTGCAAACATTCACACACACCCTTGTTTCTATCCCCGCGCTGCATATATACACTCACCCGCTCTCCCTGTCCAATTACATGCACACACACAACCACCCTCCCACCTCCCCCATCCACAAACACTCACTCACCCCCCACCCCATCCACATACAATTGCTCACACATGCACGCACTGCGGCCCGAGCAGGGGACGCTGAGGGAACCCATGGCATGACACCACCAAACCAGCAAGACTCCACCAAGCCGTTTTACAGCTCGTAATACGGTGGGCAGAGACTTGCTGGTGTGGCGGTGCTGCCGATGCATCCGCCTCTTCAACTACGCCGGCCAGGCCGACAGAGTTGGACTTCCACCCACAAATGGGCAGAAGTCCTCCAACAACTCCTAATATGGCGGTCAGCAGACCGTCAGCAGTGGCGGTCTGTTGGCTGGAGCAGCTTCAGTGGTCTTTGAAAAACACTGCCGAAGTCATAATCAGGGCCTTAGTTGTCTGTAAATGTGACCAGAGCCAATAGTAATACAGGGCCAGATTCCACATGGTACCCATTATGTTTGTTTGTATGTTACATGTTTATTTTGGGGTAGATAGTTTAAAAAAGATGTTTTCTTCCAAGTGCAGCTAACAGTGAGAACTGATCAGAATTAGAATATTAAGATTTTGTTTATTTTCATGAATAAATTATTAATAAACAATGGACAACGGTCCGGGCCAGTGGATTTATGCAACTCAGTGACATTCCTCTTTTACGATATTGTTAGAAATTGGGTCTTTAGTTGCAGAGGTATGCACTCTGTCCAAGTAGGAACCACAATCCTAGTCAGGTTAAACCTGTGCAATACCCAAGCAGTAACACAGTGAAGACACCATAAAAATACTCTATACTAGGTTAGACAAATAAAGTATATTTTTATGAACAAAACAAGACCAAAACAACACACATCCAATAAGCGGAAGTCACCATATGAAATTTAAAAGAATACGTGAAACTGCAGTGCTTAAAAGCAGAAAGTGCCAACCTAGGCCCTCTGGTCGCGCTAGACCAAGTCAAAGTCAAAAGTTCAGGCCGACCGATATGGATCGCAGGCGGGCTACAAAACCCACACAAGGTCCTCTGAGCAAGAGTACGTCAGTTCTGATCAGCACAACAATGTCGATGGGCTGGTTCTGAATCTGCGCTGAAAAAGCAATGAAGTGATACATTGGGATTGATCCAGAGGATGGAGGCAATGCGTTGATTCTGGGCCACACAGAGGTGACAATGAGTTATGCAGTCAGCAGCAGCATGCTGTCATCAACGGTGATTCTGTGTCCTCAATCCTCACAGCAACTGCGATGTGGTAGTGAAGAGTCGATGGCAAATGCGATGCCTCAGTTCAGGATGGTGCAGCGAGGTCAATGCACAGTTCTTTGCAGGAACAACCAGAAACACCTGCTTCCAATGGCCCAGGACTGAGTTGGCACCACTTGGCAGTGCACGACTCACATTTAGAAGAGTCCACTGGTTGCAGCAGGATCTTTGAAGGTCTTTTGTGTCCTCGAGACTTCAGAAAACAGGAGGCAAGCCAGCAGACCCTTGGAGTCACTCTGGGTTCAAGTGATGCAGGTCTAGCCCTTCTCATCAAGGCAGGGATCCAACAGAGTAGAAGTACTTTAAGCAGCACAGCAATCCTTCTTGCTGGCACAGTCTTCACAGGTCCAGAAGTGTACTTATTTGTTGGGATCAGATACCCAGTACGCATACCTAGTTGTGCGTTTGAAGTGGGTGGTGACTTCAACAAGGGTCTTTGAAGTGCACAGAGATCCTCTCTTCCCAGTCTTGGCTCTAGACGATCAGTAGGGTGTAATGAGCTCTTTGTGTGGAAACAGGCACTTCCTATTCAAGTGTAAGTATAAGCCCTCTCCTCCCTTCCTGCCTATGAAGGGCCAGTAAAATGCAGGTGAGTGCTTTGACACACCTAACCTTTCAGTGTTTGTGGCTGTCTAGAGGGAATGCACAAAGTGTAGCTGTCACCCACCCCAGAAGTGTATTGGAGATAGACTGCAGGCACACAATGTTGTAAGAGAAGAGAAATGTCCCCTTTCTAAAAGAGGCATTTCTAAACTAGTAATGTTAAATCCAACTTTACCAGCAAAGACGATTTATCATTATTATTCCATTGATATGGAATACAACATATCTACTATTTCTCAATCAGGAATTACAGTTTAAAAGTGTAATAAGGAATATCCAATGTTAATCTATGAAAGGGGTAGGCCACACAGTAGTAAAAAACGATTCAGAGTTTTTCACTACCAGGACATGTAAAACTTCAAAATACATACCACACCTTTTACTTACACAGTGCACTTCCCTATGGGTTACCTACGACCTACCATAGTCGTGACATATGTGTAATAAAAGGCCAGCTTAAGGCTTGGCAACGGGTTTTAAATTCCGAATCGAAGTGGCAACAAAACTGCACACACATGCTCTGAAATGGCAGGCCTGAGCCATTCTAAGGGGGCTACTTTTCTGGGTGGCACAAAACGTGCTACAGGCCCACTAGTAGCATTTAATCTACAGGCCCCGCGCACAAGTATTGCACTTTCTAATTTGCCACATAACAAGCATAATTTGTAGATTTCACAAAAATACTGTTCAAATGGATAAAAATAATACTGATAGAGATTGTGCTGCATAATATGCATTTTGTCCCCTAATTTAGATTTAATCTTGATGCAGAATTCTAGGGTGCTTAGCCCTAACAGCACTCACAGGCGTAAAGCTCTGCAAAAGATTTTTTGCTGTCATTGTGAAATCCATATTTCACAGGGGACAATGAGATAGGTCCTGTTTTGCAGATCTCCTTGTGAAAAATGGGCTTCTATACCATTACATTTTGTGTGCAATAAGATCACCCAACATAATTTTTGTGAGATGTAGTTGTCCCAAAATATATCAACGGTACTCAAAGTACGGCCCGCGGGCCGCCAGCGGCCCCACGGACCTAGCTTGGCGGCCCGCGAGACGCACAACAACTTAGACCATGCCTGTGAATTCACCGTACGTCAGCAGCCTTTAATGTGCACATGGCCTTCATTTTACACCTCTGACGTCACGCGCTTTAAGATGTTAAAAATACATATCTTATTTTGATACCGGTTAAACGATTCCACTGTACACCATTATTAGCTTAAACGTGCTCACACTTTACTAAATTTGCACCCCAAAAAGCCATCAAGCATTATACACACAATTGGACATTTTCGCTCACCACTTCCTGTAGCAAATATGTTTCTTTTTTTTTTTTTGGGCCTCGGCAACTACAGTTTGGAAATTTAATGAAGATAAAAGTCTTCAAATAACCGGACACTGAATAATGCATAATGGAAATGATCATGGTAGGTGCCTTATGACGTAGTAATGGGAGACTCAGATCACCGGGCACTTGTGACGTCACACTCGCAGCCCACAGTCACAGGGCGAATGGCACAGCAGGTGCCCCCGCCCGGCTTCTTCACCAGAGTCTGTCCCCCTACCACCAGCGCGTGCTGTCTCTCCTCACTGGAGCCATGACCCGGGGCACATCAGCTCGCACCCAGCTGCACTCTGTATAAATAAAAGGCAAAGCAGTGCTGCCATTAACTCAAGGCACACACTGACTGCTTCCACAGTGCCACTCTGGTATTACACGGAATAATGTACCCCCATTAGGAACAATCCGAGGACAGATACATCGCTTTGTTCTTCAGGGCCTGCACCGATCTTCTTTTCGTATTTTAACAGAGTTGCAGGCACTAGTCAATACATTCGTAAATCCAACATACCACACCTAATAACATTAAATGGGTAGCTTTCTGACAAAAAAAGGAAAACGCTTGTAGCCTCTGTAGTGCTTTCCTCTTATTTAGTTTCTAAGCACTAACATAACACAACAGAAATGCACTTCTGAGGTCAAAGAAGACTTTTATTGTTATTTTATTCTTCCCCAACCACAATGTTTATGAATGAATGACGAATTAGTAGCTTTCAAGTCCGCGTTAATCAAACAAAATATATCAGTTTGCAATATACACAGCAGGTTATATTTATAAGATATTGAATGCAAAGCAAAACAAATACTTCACCGTGTAGGAACTATTTACAGCTACATCTTTCTAAGGTCTGCAAGCTGATGACCCCTGTCAGCCGCGAGAAAGAGTGTCATCTACCCACACGGGATGCTGGCAGCTGGCGCCAAGCTCCAGCACGAGGTCCGGCAGATTCGAATCTCACTCTCTGCAGCCTGTTACATTCGTTACAAAGGTGTGCCCCCTCCTCTCAGACCTGGGAAACTGAGCAAGCCTTTTGGAGACTGGCCAGGTCTCCAAGACTACTCCTGTTCCCAAGCTCAAGGGAAGAGAAACGACGCCCATGTACTCTCTCTTATCAGGTCTAGTCTACTGTGAGAGCAAAACATCTTGGTTCTCTGGTGCAAAAACACAGCTTGGAAAAATACAGAACTCCACGTTAAAGGCAATGGGCAGCTAACCTAAATATCAAATGCAATGTCATGTTAAAGGCAATAGGCAGCTAACCTAAATATCAAATGCAATGTCTAGTGTCATGTCAAAGCCCATAGGCATCTAAGCTGAATACAAAATACAATGTCTTATATCATGTCAAAGCCCATAGGCAGCTGAGCTGAATACAAAATGCAATGTATAATATCATGTCAAAGCCAAAAGGCAGCGGAGCTGAATACAAAATGCAATGTCTAATATCATGTCAAAGCCAATAGGCAGTTAAGCTGAATATCATGTCAAAGCCAATAGGCAGTTAAGCTGAATACCAAATGCAATATATAATATCATGTCAAAGCCAATAGGCAGTTAAGCTGAATATCATGTCAAAGCCAATAGGCAGTTAAGCTGAATACAAAATGTAATATATGATATCATGTCAAAGCCAATAGGCAGAATATCTAATAGCATGTCAAAGTCAATAGGCAGCTAAACTGAATACATCATGTCAAAGCCAATAGGAATGCAATGTCAAAGCCAATAGGCGGCTAGACTGGATACAGCATGTCAAAGCCAATAGGCAGAATACAGAATGTAATGGCTAATGCAATGTCAAAGCCCATAGGCGGCTAAACTGAATACAGAAAGCAATGGCTAATGCCATGTCAAAGCCAATAGGCACAATACAGAATGTAATGACTAATGCAATGGCAAAGCCCATAGGCGGCTAAACTGAACAAAACTTACCATGTGCTACTGGTGAACATTGAGCAACTAATATGCGCAGTGGTGAAACACAAAGTCATTGGTCAAAACAAAACTTTATCAAATGGCAGGACATTCCGCCCTTTGACCAATGAATTTTTGTTTCACATATCTCATATTTCAAAAAAAAAAAAACATCAGCACAAAAAAAAAACATTATGATCAAATCAAATTTCAATGATCAAAGCAATCCCTGTAAAGCAATAGAAGTGAATTAACACATTGATCTCATAACCTTTCACATCAGATACATCTACATAGAAAAGACTGGGCAATTTTTTTTTTTTTTTTTTTCTGAATGAGTCTCTAATTCAACAGTGTTAGCAATTTGATGTGGCATGAGTTCTACTCATGTAAAGATGCACGGTCCACTTGAAAGGTTTGCTGGAAGATAAGCAAAAGTCAGAGTTCCATAAGAGAGGCAAAAAAAAAAAAACACAGCAAACAAGTTGAACTTGAACTGAAGGTGCAGTTTGCGCAAAATGGATCCATGGTGCTGGCACTTTACTCAGCCAGGTTCAGGTTGGGGATTCGGTCCCTTCCCCGACCCCACACGCACACACCGGAAGGGGGACCACACAGCACACTCAGGGACAGCGGCGAAACGTGGTCGGATCTGCAAAAGAAACAAGTATGATTTTTCTTGCAAATAACATTTTTCATTTAAACTGCACCCTTCCTCTTTCTTTCCCTGTTTTATAATCAACAGGACGTTTTTGGGGCCCTTTGTTATATTCACTGCAGGTTCTGGAGGATCACTTGGGGCGTCAGCCCACACATCAGCACTGAGGTTTTTATCTGCTGCACCACAGCTTCCCTTTTCTTGCACTGTCAGAAGGGCTGGGGCAGACTCCTTCTTTACCAAACCTCCATTCACTGCATTTTTGTCAAGTTGGGCCATTCTGTCTCCAATTTGTATGAATGAATCAAATTCTTTTCTAGGTATCAGCAGAATTTCGATTTTTCCTTGGTAATTTGCAGCAATCACTTTCCCTAAAACCTGATCAATTTGCCATTTCTGTTCTGGTAACTTTCCTCTCCCCAACTGCTCTGTGACTGCTTGCATGACAGATTGCTTTTGTGCGTGCTGCACAGTTTTTATCAAATCTAGGGGAATGTGCATCTCTCTCATCTCTGCCCACCTGTAAGTGGCCTTTTCACATTTCTGGGGCACCCACATAGCCATCCCCACTAAGGCAGAATTCTGGGTGAACACTTCTCTCTCTGCATTTTTCTCATTAACATCTGCAAGGTAATTGAACCAGTTAGGTGCTAAAACATTATCAAAGAACCAAAAATCAGCATAAAAATGACACATCTCATGTAGCTCTTGCTTTAAAATCTGACACACATTATACAACGCTGTTCCTTCTACTGTGCCAGAAAACAACATTTCAGTCAATGAATCATTAGTAAAACAAACATGCTTTTTATCTTCAGTAGACACGAATTCAAATGGTGCACACAATTTCATTGATAATTCTTTTACCTGTGGTACTCTAGCCCTGTCTTGCAAGTACCAGATCCATTGTATGATTCTAGCTAGGGGCAGTATTTTCTTCCCTTGTTCTTGAATTACATGTACATAAGTATTTCCTTCTTGCACTGCGCAGAAACCTAAAGTCTGCATTATTTCATTTGCCAAATCACAAGCGCGCAGCTGCATATTATTTTTCACAGTGACCATATACAAAAGTGTTAGGATTTCTCTCAAATGAGGGCTATTCTTTTTCCAAAAATCAAACAAGCTAATGAAACTCGGGGTGTCTTGCTCTAAAATCCTTCGTTTTACTTGTGCATTTTGCAACGGTAACTCGTAAATCACATTCTGAGCTCTCTCATCCGTGTTATCAGTTAAGGAATGCATTTTGGCTGCCAAAAACCCTGGCTCACACGGAAACTCAGTGCAGCTCGGAGCTGTCTTAACCCCCTCATTATTGGAATGGGACAAGAAAGATTCTTCATTTTTATAACTTTCAGCATTATTTTGAATTATCGTATCCTGGCTAATTTGCTCACGTAAATTCCTATTTTCATGTTCCAACTTCCTACATTTCTCCTGCATTTCTCTGTAAGCAGATAAAGGTATCCAGACCTTTCTGTCATCATTACTTCCAAAACACACGTTTTCTACATATATACAACGGGAATTATTTCTCAAAACATTATCAGGCCTTTTAGCTACACATGCATTTTCTTCTGTAATTCCCCAAACAGAAAACAATTCACAGTTTTTCTTAGCACCATCAGGCAGTTCATCAACACATGTATTCTCAGACATGGTCTGCCGTGCTACTGTGATTCTCCAAACAGAAAACAATTTCTGTAATTCTCCAAACAACAAAAAAACAATTACACTTTTAAAGTGTGCACTTAGAAATCTACTAACTCGTCAAACCCCTTTAATCACCTCTTAATGACCGACCCCACGACTCCAGGTACCAATTGTAGTGCTTTCCTCTTATTTAGTTTCTAAGCACTAACATAACACAACAGAAATGCACTTCTGAGGTCAAAGAAGACTTTTATTGTTATTTTATTCTTCCCCAACCACAATGTTTATGAATGAATGACGAATTAGTAGCTTTCAAGTCCGCGTTAATCAAACAAAATATATCAGTTTGCAATATACACAGCAGGTTATATTTATAAGATATTGAATGCAAAGCAAAACAAATACTTCACCGTGTAGGAACTATTTACAGCTACATCTTTCTAAGGTCTGCAAGCTGATGACCCCTGTCAGCCGCGAGAAAGAGTGTCATCTACCCACACGGGATGCTGGCAGCTGGCGCCAAGCTCCAGCACGAGGTCCGGCAGATTCGAATCTCACTCTCTGCAGCCTGTTACATTCGTTACAAAGGTGTGCCCCCTCCTCTCAGACCTGGGAAACTGAGCAAGCCTTTTGGAGACTGGCCAGGTCTCCAAGACTACTCCTGTTCCCAAGCTCAAGGGAAGAGAAACGACGCCCATGTACTCTCTCTTATCAGGTCTAGTCTACTGTGAGAGCAAAACATCTTGGTTCTCTGGTGCAAAAACACAGCTTGGAAAAATACAGAACTCCACGTTAAAGGCAATGGGCAGCTAACCTAAATATCAAATGCAATGTCATGTTAAAGGCAATAGGCAGCTAACCTAAATATCAAATGCAATGTCTAGTGTCATGTCAAAGCCCATAGGCATCTAAGCTGAATACAAAATACAATGTCTTATATCATGTCAAAGCCCATAGGCAGCTGAGCTGAATACAAAATGCAATGTATAATATCATGTCAAAGCCAAAAGGCAGCGGAGCTGAATACAAAATGCAATGTCTAATATCATGTCAAAGCCAATAGGCAGTTAAGCTGAATATCATGTCAAAGCCAATAGGCAGTTAAGCTGAATACCAAATGCAATATATAATATCATGTCAAAGCCAATAGGCAGTTAAGCTGAATATCATGTCAAAGCCAATAGGCAGTTAAGCTGAATACAAAATGTAATATATGATATCATGTCAAAGCCAATAGGCAGAATATCTAATAGCATGTCAAAGTCAATAGGCAGCTAAACTGAATACATCATGTCAAAGCCAATAGGAATGCAATGTCAAAGCCAATAGGCGGCTAGACTGGATACAGCATGTCAAAGCCAATAGGCAGAATACAGAATGTAATGGCTAATGCAATGTCAAAGCCCATAGGCGGCTAAACTGAATACAGAAAGCAATGGCTAATGCCATGTCAAAGCCAATAGGCACAATACAGAATGTAATGACTAATGCAATGTCAAAGCCCATAGGCGGCTAAACTGAACAAAACATACCATGTGCTACTGGTGAACATTGAGCAACTAATATGCGCAGTGGTGAAACACAAAGTCATTGGTCAAAACAAAACTTTATCAAATGGCAGGACAGCCTCTTTACCAATCGTAGTGAAATCCCAGCTCTAATTGAACACTGTGAGCCTCGGCTGCGACCCATAACCATCAGGAAAGGCCCTCCCCCCACCCGATGCTTTCACAACAAACTGATTTTCAGAGTGGAGGCCCAGTGGGCGACAGAGCTGACACGCATGTACTAGTGCCATTACTGGACCCGGGAGACGGCCATTAACCGATAAACCCGATTTATAAGGCATCCCACCTAACTAGGGTCTAACCTAGCCCACTATTAGTCACAATTTTGTCTACTAACCGTTCTCTCTTAACTATACCTTATAAAATCATGCAAACAGTCTCCCCATTTTGATGGCGCTGTGTGTGTTACTGGGGTAGGGATGGGAGCAGATGGCGCAGTGTGCAGATGGTGCTGTCACTTCAGTGCGGCCCTCGGCCGCAAACCATACTGCAATTTTGGCCCCCGAGAAAATGTTTGTGAGTACCCATGAAATATATGTTGTCAGCATGACGCTGTAAGTACATAAAAGAGTGCTGCAACTCTTAAGAGCAATTAAAAATCACGATAACTCATACCCAGTTGCTCCACACTGTCATGAGGTTCATGGGGGTGAAATGAAAGATTTGAGGTACAGTGTTATAGATGGCATAAGCAAGGATGTTAGAGGAGGCAACCAGGAATAAAAGTTGAGGATTTTGGAATCCAGGTACCTCTTGGCTTTCAACAGAAAGAAACTACAAGGGTTGAATGTTAGCAATGAAATGCATGTTTACTTGTAACATAGGGCCAGATGTAGCAAAGGTTTTTGCCCATTCTGTGTCTATGGGAAAAAGTGTTTGTTCATATGGCCCATAGTGTACAGAATACTGAGAGAAAGTAAACGGCTGATTCTTGAAAGTTTTTAAGAGGCTTTGAAGGGAAAGCTGTTTTGTTGATTTTAATACTGTTTTTATTTTTGTTTCAGAAGCTGTTTCTGATTGCCACAAGGAACAGGAGATGCAAATGAGCTATTATTTTCTATCAGATTATCCAAGAAGATGCAGGTTTTGTGCAGGGCTGTTAATTATTAGCCCATTAGGGCATAATGTGATGGGAGTGTTATATATATTTTTCTGAGAAACCAGCCCACTAATGTTGATATTTAAAAGAATGTTGTATTTAGTTTATATTTTATTGTAAGTATAGACAGTCGTAAGGCGAACGCCGAGTGTGCATAAGAAATCATGTGTATAGTTTTGAAAATGGAAGAATGTTAAGAGCGCTCGGTAACTCATGCCCTAAATGAAGAGTTGGAAACAGCAAGTTTTTAATTAAGGACATGTGAGAATAAGCAAACTTTCATGGTTCTTTAAATGTTCTGTTGAATGTGATTTCCATGTCTATGATTATGTACATGGTGAAGGATCCCGTGAGGGTATTTAAAAGTTAAACAAAATAATGGCATTCAGGTTGACAAAGGCAGTTCACTGCCTAAACACACTCTGTTCCCTGTGATGAGCTGATTTTGTAATAAAAGTGAAAGAAACACACACAGTATGCCATTCCTTCATTTGTATTTGTGAAGGGAATGAGGATATATATATATATATATATATATGTAACCTAGTGGTAGTTGCCACTAGCTAGTTATAGTTAGGTCTGCTTTCTATAGAAAGAGCGTATTATGGTTTGCTAAAAACTTTGGTCCAGTTCACATATCTCCACAAAACCTTCCAAAAAAAAGTTCCTCCACCTCCTTTCTGGAAAGTTGTGGGGTGATCTGTCAAGAGGGGGCTGAGAGAAAGGGGGGGCCCAAAACTCGAAATCTCCATATACTTTCCTTAGACTTCTCTAAGGCAGGTTTTAGGAAAAACTGCAAAAAGGAATTATACCAAATTTGGCAGGAAGCTAGATTTTGGTCCACAAATTGAGCTTTTTGTGCTTTGGTGTAAAACCTTTCAGTAGTTTTTAAGTAATTGAGGATGGAAAATAATTGTATATTTTGACAGTTGGGCTTGCAATAGTCCTGAGAGGCTCCCATGAGAGCGCAAAAATCTAAAATGGAGCCCTGTGATCGGTCGAGAGGTCAGTTTGTTCCATGAGCCTTCATGCTGTCGTGGGAGCAAGAGGTTCCCACAAATCCTGCGAGCACTCTGATTGGCTGGCTGTTGGAATCTTAGAAATGAAATGGCACCATTACTTTTTACTGTGAAAAAGTGGGTGTGTTGTGGGAATGAAGTAAAAAAGCTATATAAGGGACAGCAGAAAGGCTTGCTGACCACCTAGATTTAGAGATGAGGTGTCAAGGGATAACTACTGTGAAGATAATAAATGTATATTGTTTTTAACTAATTTTTATGATCTTGCTGGAAATGAGTAAATGAATTCACAATCCATTCTATTAGTAAAAATGGAAATTGCGGTGCTAGTTTTAAGAGGAAGTGTGTAAGAGAAAAGTACTGTGATGAGTTGATAATTCTTATTTCAAAATAATGTTCATGATCATGAAGAGTAGAAATCAGTAGCTGATCTTTGAATATACTGTAGAAGGCACACTTGCTGCTGTCAGAAGGAGTCTTCCTGGGGATGGTGTTTATCAGAGTCTAATACTTACACTAATTAGCTTGGTAAGAGTTGTGAGTAGACTGCAATCTCTTCCAACTCCCTACTATGCACACCCATTATCAGAGAGAGGGGCTCTGGCAGGCAAGGCAGACCCTGTACAGCGTATACTATGCACAGCCACCATCTGGGAGAGAGGTGTCAGTGGAGAGGCCAGTCTCTCTCCACACAGCTTAGTACGCTCACCCATCATCAAATGGAGTGTCCATGTGCACACATTACTATGCACATCCATCATCCGAGAGACAGATCTGACAGGAGACACCAGTCCCTCTCCACTCATTACTATGCACACCCATCATCTGTGAGAGATGTTTCAGCAGAGAGGTCAGTCTCTGTTCCCACACCCTATTACACACACCTGTCATCTGAGACAGAGATGTCAGTGGAGAAGCCAGTGTCTATCCACACACCCTACTATGCACACCTGTCATCTGATAGAGAGGTCTGACTGGGGAGGCCAGTCCATGTATACACCCTAATATGCACACCTGTCATCTCAGAGAGAGGATATGACCCCGTGGAGTTCAGCTGCTCCACCAACTCAGTTTCCTTTCAACTTATGCAACATTCTAATTGGCTAAAAATTGCAAGAAGGGTAATAGATGTTCTCATCTTCATGGTATCTTTAGACTGTATGTTTTCTTGATGCCAAAAAAGTTAAGTATACTTTTCTAAGGCAGTTTTACTAGTAACTATTAGAAAGAGCTGTTTGATTAAGTGCTGTCTGTAGGCAGCCTGCCTGGCCTATATTTCAAGAGCTGAAAGAGCATAAAAGTATAAATCAGTCAGCATGGTGCTGATGTGTATTTGTGACTGCAGGCTCATTTTCACAATATGAATTGCATGCACGCAGACACATGCTGGTAGGCTTGTTTTCATGCTGTGCGTAAATTTTCCTTTTGCAACTGAAACAGTTTATAACTATTATGATAACGTAGCAGCTTTTCAGGATGTACCTATTGACCAGAAATGATGGCAATTAATTCTAGGCATCATAGAATAACATATGGCGAGATGTTCTTTCACAGTGGTGCAAAAGCTGGTTGCAATTTGTGACCAGTATTTTTTTAGAACAGTGTTCAATTTTGTGAACGGACCAAAATTCTGAATCTGAGTGGGTCACAATGAAAACATTAAAAACAAAATGCAGTACATTTCCCTTAAAACAAGTTTCACTGAAGATTGGCAGCAGCTGTGTGGAGCACTGCCAACTCTCCCTGAAACCTTTTTCAACATTCACAAAGAGGACCACTTCCCTTCAGTAAAGGTGTTACGACCAAAACTTGGAGGGCAATAGCGAACTGTGGTCACAAATCATTGTTACATCTCATACTGAGTCGTTTTTTGGAAGGACATCCACAACACACTTCTTCCAAACAGCAATTTGGGATGGAGTTGCAAACCCATTTTTACGAGCAAGTAAAGGTTTACTGACTACCAAAAAGGTCTTTAATACAATGTAAAAAATATTTTTTGTGTAGTAATGAGCGATTTGGACTTTTGGACGGCTTGTGACTGTATAAAACGTTTAGTATTTCTGGTCCACAGTTAACTGTTTTAGAATCTAACTTATCCTGATGCCAATTTAGAGAGCAGATATATTAGGAACTGATTTAAAAAAAACTGGTTGCAAATTGTGTGCTGTTTTTTTTTCAGGAATAATGTCTGATTGTGCAAATTTACCTATATACTAACAGATTGCTTCACAAAATCACCATTCGGAGTGGGTCACAATTTGAATTACCTCATTAGTTTTTTTAGGAGACAGGTCTTACTCCAAAACTGACTCCAAATGAATGCCATCAAAGGGATGGTGGCCTGCTGGGGTCAGCAGAGCACCATGTTTGTAGAATTTTGATAAACTACTGTTTTTTAAATTCAGCCCATTTTCCTTAAATAATACAAGTCTGCATTTGAGAAAAAATACACTTTAAAAAAGTTTAAGAGTTGGCATTGGTCCGCTACACAAACATGTGTTCTTCATTCACTTTGTGAATGGGTTACCACTTCCTTTGTGGAGCCAGTAACCTAATGGTTTGCGACTGAAATTGCGGTCACAGACCATTGATAGATAGCATTCCGAATTTCCAATCTATAAGGGATGCCCTAAACACGCTCCTTCCAAATTGCAATTCAGAAAGCATTTCTAAACCCATTTTGAGATTCGGTAAACAGCTACAGAATTACAAAATGGGGTTACTACATTTAAAAAAAGCTATCTGGTAGTTGCCTGTTATTTAATGAATCATAGGCTTTGTGACCAATAAAGGGCTTCCTACAACTTGCGTAGACTAGTTCTTTTAAAAATTACACTTACCTAACGGAGCCTGAGGTGTTGATAGTTTCAGAAATATAATTGTGCACACCAGTTTTTTTGTTATTGTTTTATAGTTCCAGTATGCACAATTTCTTGGTGCCTGTGGTCATTGCATAATTGTATTTACAACTTTAGTGATGGTGGGATTACAAACATTCTGTTATTAGAGTATATTCAACACTAAACACATAACACGTGTGCAGCTGAACATGTGTAGAAACTAGCTTGCAGTCACGTCTGTCAATGACCTATACCAGAAGTCCACAAAAGTGAGATACAAGAGAGTATGTCCAACCTATTATATTAAAATGCAAAGATAAATTCCTGTAGATATTTTTCCTGTAACATCATTCCTTTAATCTATGAATATATATAGGGAGCTAAGATTGCACCAAGAGGAATGGTGAGACTGTAGGGTTTCTTTGGCCTTCTGAGGTAGATGATATTATATCACTGGCCCTAACCAGCTACAGTATTTTGTTATTAATTAATACTGTGAAGATGAATTTGTTGCTGTCAGTTCAGATAGCCCTAAACCCCACACAGAATGACTAAAAAATGTAAGAAATGAGCTACTCAAACAAGAGCATTTTAGATCTTTCATGAATGGTAATAGATGATTGATCTGTCTAGGGTCCTCCGGCAACAAGTTCCACAGTGAAATTGTGATGAATGGGAATGACTTACCCCCAGCCTTTTTCCTAACATTGTCAATGGGTACCACAAGATGTTTACCAGCTGATTTCTTTTGGGGCAATTGAGAGTCAAAATATACTTAAAAAAAGGGTGGGAGTCATGCATACATTGTTTCTTAGTTCAAATCAGAGTCTTCAATTGGATATGGGAAGTGATGGGCAAGGACAGCATGACCAGATGGGCTGAAGAAACATGGGCGTCTTCTGTAGATTACAATCTGTTCTTACAGCAAGGTTTTTGTTGAGGACTTGCAGCTTATTGCCATTAGCTTTCAAATTCCTCACAAACAGAACATAGCCATATTCTACTCTCGAGCAAAAGCTGTTCTTGCTTTGGTTCCACTATTTTCCTGTGATAGAAGATGCTGACCGTTGAGTAAAAGCTTGAGATGGTAGCTGGATGGCAGGAAAGCCTGATTGATCAGACTGTCCATTAAAATCCGTTATGCAAAATCAATGTGTTATTTGCATTCTATCTGTCTCATGATCTTTTGCTAACAGGAACACCACTGAAGTAAGCCGAGTGTTGACTAGTAGCTGATGCTTCATGTCTCAACATGAAGGCAATGATCTCACCAGTCCACAGGTGTCCACGAGTGTCAAAGAGGTCTGATCGATATCTATGCCCAATGTAAATGCCCAATTAGATGTATATGACTAGTGCTTCCACCTCTTAATATAAGCAATGGTTGTGGCCACTAAGTGACCACCCTTCATGAGATCATCCCGGGGAATGAGAGCTGCATGTAAAATAAAAATACCACTAGTGGTATTTAAATCCAACTGACCTTTACTCAAGTCATTCTCCGGTGCAGATCCCCAGACTTTGGAACTATCTCCTCGACAAGACAGGGCGTGAAGAAAGCAATGCAGCTTTCTGAAAATAATATTTAAAAAATTCTCATCAAACAGCACTTAGGGCCTCATTACGAAGCTGATGGGTCAACTGTTGGCCAGCCGGCCCCCATGGGAAGGAGAATGCTGCTTGCAGAGCTGGCAGTCTCCCCCCCCAGCCCTATTATGATGTTTCTATCGGGCTGACCAGCAGAAGCCTTCGTATTAGGTGTCTGCCGATCAGCCCAGATGAAACAGTGCAGGGGCATTGGCCATGAGGAGCTGAGGCCAATGGCATTGCCCAGGGTGGCCCCTAGCCATAGCAGACAGTGCGCATTCTGAGGGTACTGGGTAGGGGGGGGCCCTGCACTGCCTTTCCACCAACCTGGAGGAAAGAGGCTCATGATCAGCACAGCAGCACTGAACTCAGCACCACCGTGGTTGACGATGACTCCAACTGCCGCCACCTCACCCGGATCTATGGTCCTGGCAGCGGCAGCCGTTCTCTGGCGGTCTGACCGCCAGGGTCGTAATCTGGTGGTCCGACCGCCAGGAGTGCAGTGATCCGACTGCCACCGCAGATTTGGCAGTCCTCGGACCGCCAAAGTTGTAATGAGGGCCCTAGATGTTTATATTCACTGATGTGGTTAACGTTAAACCAAGTATTCTTGCAGTTTTTATATTTTGTTTTCATAACCTGTCTCATTCTCACCAGAACTGTTGCTGGTGATAGCAAATCTGGTTGTACACCTGAGAATCCTCAGATATACATGTTTGAAGTAAAGTGCTCTACACCCTGAGGTCAATGAAGAACTATACAATAGGCCAAAATAAATACCAAGTCCAAACTAACTTTAACTTCTATTAATTGCCACATATCTGCCTTACACAACCTTCCATTCATGACAGGATCATTATTGCAGGACAAGCATTTAAAAGTGTTTTACAGCTCTCATCACAGTGCATTAACCAATGTAAACACTGTGAGCAGATTGCAAAAAGATAACACTCAGCCAGATACTATAACTCCCTCTTATGAGAGCATTTTGCATTATTACGTATTGGCACTGACCTAAATAGAGCACTGGAGGATCTAGGAAAAACACTGTAAGATCCCATGCTGTCATTAACACAGCTGGAAGTGTATTCTGGATGGGTGTACAGCCTATAAAATAGGAATCTGTTGGTTCATTTTAGATTTCATCTGTATCTGGCTTCTAAGAGCTTCTCAAAAGTTTGGAGCACAAAAATGTGGTGACTTTGTGTACTTTCAATGATCAGTCTATACATATATGCATTTAATGTTTCTTCTTCTGTTAGACATATGACTACCCTAGTAAGAGGCGTTTGTTGGCGTTTGTCTGTTTGTCAGGGATCTTGCTTATCAGCTTTTTTTAAAAAATGCAAAAACAACAAGTGATGGACGGAATGCTGAACATTGTCAAACATTCACCCCCAGTCACAGATCTGTGTTTAATCCATTGTTTTTTTGCTGCCCATGCCATTCCAGTTTGGACCCAGCCATATGCAAATCAGTCTTGACCCTGTTTCCCATGGGAACAGTGCAGCCCGAACTGCTAGGCCAGGTCTTCCCTGGACTGGAAACAAGCATCCTGGGACCAGTTTCGGGGTTTCACCCCTCATCAGCCAGGCTAGCTTGAATCCAGTGGCATGGGAAGCACGGGACCCACGTCTGGGCATACCCTTCCCACTTAGGGCGACAAATGCAAAAACAACAAGTGATGGACGGAATGCTGAACATTGTCAAACATTCACCCCCAGTCACAGATCTGGGTTTAATCCATCGGTTTTTTGCTGCCCATGCCATTCCAGTTTGGGCCCAGCCATATGCAAATCAGTCTTGACCCTGTTCCCCATGGGAACAGTCCAGCCCGAACTGCTAGGCCAGGTCTTCCCTGTCTTACACATAAATGTACGGGAAATGAAGTCAACATGTAAGTTGGTTCCAAAACCAACATCAAATAAACAAACAAATATAGGCACTCCTTGATTGGTGCCCCTCATTTTTCTCATAACTACTTCCAGAATGGAACATGCAACTATGTTGAGGTGCAGGAGTACGGCAACTACTGCATCACAGCACACTTGCATCTATTGCAGAGATGCAGTTGATACTGGACAATTCCTCATTATACTGTATGGTTGCTCTTAACCCACCCCACTTAGAGTTTACGTTGTCTGTATGGCTTCCACTGCAGTGGTAATCTGGCCAAGGCCCCTCGACATGTCCACACTGAAGTGACCCATTTCAACTTGTAGTGTCACCTTATGCTTAGAGAGGGCTGAGGTGGCATGTGCAAGCCTTCAAATGGACCTTATTAAGGCATCCTTTTGTGCACTACTGCTCCTTTCTCTCCTCCTTTGATTGGTAAATTCTTCTTCCATCTGTGTGTATAGTTTCTCTAGGAGGCTTGTTAGGTTGTCCAGGTTGCAACTCCTGCAAACGCATCTTCCACCACGCAACAACTACGACCACAAGCCCACGCGCCATCAACCACCTCAAGTGCATCCTAGTCAACGCTCGCTCCGTTCACAAACACGCCGTTGAACTCTGGGACCTCCTAGACTCCACAGCACCGGACGTCGCCTTCATCACGGAGACCTGGATGAATGCCTCCTCTGCTCCAGACATCGCCACCGCCATCCCCGAAGGCTACAAGATCTCCAGGAAAGACTGCACCAACCAAGTAGGAGGAGGCATCGCCATCGTCTTCAAAGACTCCATCAGCGTCACCACCTCCACTGAAGACTCCCCTCTTGCCGCTGAACACCTGCATTTTCAGATTCGCACCGACCCGAGGACCACCCTCAGAGGATCCCTCGTCTACCGTCCTCCCGGACCTCGCGCCCCTTTCAGCGACACCATCGCCGACTTCATCTCCCCACACGCCCTCGCCTCACCGGACTACATCCTCCTAGGCGACCTCAACTTCCATCTGGAACAAAACAACGACCCCAACACCACCACCCTGCTCGACAACCTCGCCAACCTCGGCCTCAAACAACTGGTGAACACTGCCACCCACATCGCCGGACACACACTCGACCCTATCTTCTCCGCCAGCAAACACGTCTTCTTCAGCCACGCCTCCGCCCTTCATTGGACCGACCACAGCTGCGTCCACTTCACATTCCGACGCGAGACCCGCCACCTCCGCACTCAACCCATCCCTCGCCGACAGTGGAACAAGATCCCTGAAGAGCAGCTCTTCGCCGCACTCGCCGCCAACCAACCCACCCTCACCACCGACCCCAACGTCGCAGCCCTCAACCTCACAAACTGGATCTCCAACTGCGCAGACAACCTTGCTCCCCTCAAACGCTCGCAGCGACAGAACAACACGAAGAAACCCCTCTGGTTCTCTGACACACTCAAAGAATCAAAGAAAACTTGTCGCGCACTTGAGAAAGCCTGGCGCAAGGACCGCACCGCTGACAACATGACCGCCCTCAAGAACGCTACCCGCAAACACCACCACCTGATCCGCACTGCCAAAAGGAATTTTTTCACCAACAGACTGGACAAAAACAGCCACAACAGCAGAGAACTCTTCAGCATCGTTAAGGAGTTCTCCAACCCCAGCGCCAACGCCAACGCCGTCACGCCCTCACAGGATCTATGTGAATCCCTCGCCACTTTCTTCCATCGCAAGATCAGCGACCTCCACGACAGCTTCGGACACCAGACCCAACCTAACACCACCGAACCCACATCCCCGACCATCACCCTCAACAACTGGACCCACATCAGCACGGAAGAAACCAAATCCATCATGAACTCTATCCACTCCGGCGCCCCTTCGGACCCCTGCCCGCACTTCATCTTTAACAAAGCCGACAACATCATCGCCCCGCACCTCCAGACTGTCATCAACTCTTCTTTTTCTTCTGCTACCTTCCCCGAATGCTGGAAACATGCCGAAGTCAACGCCCTACTAAAGAAACCTACGGCTGACCCGAGCGACCTGAAAAACTTCCGCCCCATCTCCCTTCTGCCTTTCCCAGCCAAAGTAATAGAGAAGACCGTCAACAAACAGCTGACCACCTTCCTGGAAGACAACAACCTGCTCGACCCCTCACAGACCGGATTCCGAACCAACCACAGCACTGAAACCGCCCTCATCTCAGTCACAGACGACATCAGAACCCTGATGGACAACGGTGAAACAGTCGCCCTCATTCTTCTCGACCTCTCGGCTGCCTTTGACACCGTCTGTCACCGCACCCTAATCACCCGCCTCCGCTCCACCGGGATCCAAGACCAGGCCCTGGACTGGATCGCCTCCTTCCTCGTAAACCGCTCCCAAAGAGTCTACCTCCCTCCGTTTCGCTCAGAACCCACTGAGATCATCTGCGGCGTACCTCAAGGCTCATCACTCAGCCCGACACTCTTCAATGTCTACATGACCCCCCTCGCTAACATCGTACGCAAGCACGACATCATCATCACCTCCTACGCCGACGACACCCAACTTATACTCTCCCTCACCAAGGACCCCGCCAGCGCCAAGACCAACCTACAAGAGGGTATGAAGGACGTCGCAGATTGGATGAGGCTCAGCCGCCTAAAGCTGAACTCTGAAAAAACTGAAGTCCTCATCCTCGGCAACACCCCGTCCGCCTGGGACGACTCCTGGTGGCCCACGGCCCTCGGCACCGCACCGACCCCCGCAGACCAAGCCCGCAACCTCGGCTTCATCTTGGACCCCCTTCTCACCATGACCAAGCAAGTCAACGCCGTGTCCTCCGCCTGCTTCCTCACCCTCCGCATGCTCCGCAAGATCTTCCGCTGGATCCCCGCCGACACCAGAAAAACCGTGACCCACGCCCTCGTCACGAGCCGTCTGGACTACGGCAACACCCTCTAAGCTGGGACCACCACCAAACTCCAAAATCGCCTGCAACGCATTCAAAACGCCTCAGCCCGCCTCATCCTCGACGTACCCCGCAACAGCCACATCTCCGCACACCTGAGACACCTGCATTGGCTCCCAGTCAGCAAAAGGATCACCTTCCGACTTCTCACCCACGCACACAAAGCCCTCCACGACAAGGGACCGGAATACCTCAACAGACGCCTCAACTTCTATGTCCCCACCCGCCCCCTCCGCTCCTCTGGCCTCGCACTCGCCGCCGTCCCTCGCATCCGACGCTCCACGGCGGGTGGGAGATCTTTCTCCTTCCTGGCGGCCAAGACCTGGAACTCCCTCCCCACCAGCCTCAGGACCACCCAGGACCACTCCGCTTTCCGGAGACTCCTAAAGACCTGGCTGTTCGAGCAGCGATAACCACCCCCTTTGTCCCTAGCGCCTTGAGACCCACACGGGTGAGTAGCGCGCTTTATAAATGCTAATGATTTGATTTGATTTGATTTGATGTTAGTGGCCATTGTATTGAAACCCACAGAGATTGCATGCTGCATGTTATGTAATTTCCTATAAACAATTTTAATTTGTTTGTGCTGCAGATGCTGAACTTGCAGCATGGACGTCTCAAACCCACCAAGTAACACTTATTGTTCTGCAGTTGCCTAGGACCCAGAAGGCTGATGTAGATGTGGACTATCAAGCGCTAGAGGAATGCACTGTGGTACGCTGCTGACAGGGCCTAACAACTGGTGGGAGGATTAGCGTGAGCGGCTGGATGGCATCCTCATCCTCATATGATGGTGATTGTGGGGAGAAAGACACGCCGCTCAAATGCCCATAGGGGGATGTGGGCTGACTCTCCAACAATACTAGTTCTTCCTCTACCATTTGTGCCTGTTCTTCTCCCTCATCCATTGGACATTCGGTTGCTTCCTCAGGTGCATCTATGTGACAAATGGGCATGCTATTAATGTTATTATGCAGGGAACCAATTTGTCTTTACTTGTACAATATGATTTAATAAATGTCTATCACTGACTACAGTGTGTTACTTTTTGACTAAGAGTCCTAAGATGCATCTTAAGGGAACATTTTAACATTGAATGATCTCATACTGATCTGCCTTTATCAGTTCTATGTTTACATGCATGCAGTAGACAGTTAAAAAATGTACACTTACTATTTGATTGTGCAGGTGCAGAAGTGTCAAGGCTGCCAAAACCAACTACTGCTTCTGGCTCCAGGGTAGTCTTCACAATTGCCTCCAGTGTAGTGGGTGGGGGTACAGTTGAGGGACCACCTCCTGTTGCCCAGGCCTCACCCAAGCATCTAGCAACATTTTATTTAATGCAAGACCAGAGGTCATACCACCTCTTGCATGTTTCTTCGACCAAGCGCTGTGCCACACCTACAGCATTTATCTTATGCTGCATGTCCTTTCAGATTTTGTGCTTCTGGGTCTCAGGCCGAGTCATAGATGCCCAGCTAAACAGCTGGTCATGGTTGTAGTGGCAATCCTCAGTTAGTATCTCCGGTTATTTTGGGGGAACTTCAATTTGCGCCTTTTCCCTTCTGCCCTCTTCTCTGCTTGTTGGCTGACCATTCTTGTGATGATTTGTCACTTTTTGGATTTCCCAGGTCACTTGGATTGTACAGCAGTTCTCCCCTTCTCCCTCTGCCTGCTCTGCTGTCATCTGCAGCTCTTCCGGTTTGTGGGGTCATCACCCTGAACCAGGAAGTATTTTCGCACATTTGCAAGCGTATTTCACAATTTAGGTAATCTCTAATTGCGATTTCCATAATAAGGAAGCGACTCATTTGCGAGTCACTATTTTCTACAGGCAACCATACACACATGGTGAATTGCAATTACCAAATTGCGAATCGCAAAAAAAAAGAAATCGCAATTCAGTAGCTTTCGTACATCTGGTCCAAGATGAGAGTGTGAACATCAGTGGGTGGGTGTAACCTCCTGACGTTTAACTATGGTGAACCATTACGAGTGAAATCTTTGATGTAGTAGTTCCATTATATATTAAGCTGTATCCCTTTAAGTTAAAAATAGTCCTGACACTCTGTTCACATCAATGTTAAGTTGTTTTTAATTATGTTTTAATCACACATTATCATTTTCTTGCACCAATTTGGGGTTAGAAATGATATTTCCCAGGAATCCTAAAGAGACAAGTAGTGATGCACTTCTGATATGATATTTAAAACACAATGAGACTGCAAAGAATATCCTCTGAAAAGGCCATGTAATGGCTGAAATGCATTGGGTGTTAGCGAATCCATTACATACCTGCAAATTTGTGAATAAACGATCTTTGGCTCAATTTCCACTGTGGAGTTACAGGTGTGATATATATATTCACTGAAAAAAACAAAGATTACAGCAACAATAATTAGAAAATAGAATTTTAAAAAACATGGAAAGTCACTTAAAAAAAACTAAGGTTACAAGGATGTTATAGTTAGGTTCTGTGTGTACTTGTACCAAACCATAGAAATTCAGCAGTTATAGTTAGAGTTATTTCAAGTAACTATAACTTGTGCCCTAAGATAGCTAACTTGCGCCCCAGGCATGCACAGTTCTTTCTTCAATAATTTGACTGGTAATATTTCATTGATAGTTTTATTGATGTTATAAAAGTTATCATGAGTGCTGTCATATCTGGGGTAATTAGCAGTGCATGGGGAGGGTGTGAGTTATAGTTACCTTAGGGCGCGAGTTGTAGTTACTCGAAATAACTCTATAACTGCTGAATTTCTATGGCTTTGTGTGAGTAAATATGGTCTGTGAGTGAGTCTGTGAATGGGTATGTGAATCTCTGAGTGGGTCTGTGAGTGAGTGTGTTAGTCTCTGAGTCGGTCTGTGAGTGAGTGTCTGAGTCTCTAAGTGGGTGTGTGAGTGGGTGCGTGAGTCTGAGTCGGTCTGTGAGTGGGTGCGAGAGTCTCCGAGTAGGACTGAGAGTGCGTGCATGAGTGTCTGAGGAGGTCTGTGAGTGGGTACATGAGTCTATGATTGTGTCTGTGAGTGGGTACATGAGTCTCTGAGTGTGTCTGTAAGTGAGTGCATGAGTCTCTGAGTGGGTCTGTGAGTGGACGCGTGAGCCTGAGTGGGTCTGTGAGTGTCTGTGTGGTTGTGTAAGTAGCTGCGTGAGTGACTCGGCCACAAAGAAACCGCACCTGCCCATTTATCTAACAAAAGTCCACCATTTTGCACAAAATGTCTACCCAACTGAAGCACTTTCTACTGGTGAGTTAGTGAGTGCTATCTCATAGGTTAAACGTCCATTGTGTATTATACACTACAGCTGCATAATGGACCACATGGAAATATCTCCAGGCAGCTTTGTGTCTCTTTAGCAATGTGATTGTTCCTCGTGCCTCTTTCTCCAGAATTCCGTGACAACATGAATCCTACTATAGAGAGGCCAAAAAGACTACCAAGACAAATCTCCACCAAACAAGGGTCCTTCCTCTTATCTATTTGACATAAGTGCTTCTTTGTTTTGTGGAGAAGTCCTCATATTCCTCGGCATCAAGAACGTGCCACCAAAATTGGCAGGAAACCCAGCTATTGATCATCCTGACAAAAGGCAGGAAGACCTTTTCATACTACCAAGGGTGCTGTTTCCGGGTGATTTGCACATTTGTTTACATGCAGTGATAAAAAAGGGAGACCCATGGATTTTAGGGGGGCATCGTGGCCCTTTTCCCTGGCTAAGTTTGGCCCGAGACCCCATCCCCCAGGGCCCAGCCTTCATTTAGTAGGGGAGGGGGCCAATTGTGCCCCAGGGACCCCACCCCCTGGGCCTGGCCATATGTCCTGGGTGCCTCCCAGGGCACCCAGTGTGCAATCGGACCGCAGGGGAACCCTCAAGGCCCCCGTAGTCCCAGTTGGCTCCCCACCTCCTGCGGGAGCGGGCATTGCGTTTGCACACACAGAGCTGGTAAACATGCAGCTCCCTGTGTGCAAGAGCAATAGTTTCATCTCTTTCCCTGCCCGCATCTCTGATGAATGGATGAAACCTCTGTTTCCAGTGGGCAGGAGCACATTGACAGCACTCACCTGCTGGAAGCATAGTGCTTTGAATTGGTGGGAGCTGTCAAAGCTCCTGCCAAGTCAGAGCAAACAGCTATGTCCAGGGGTGAGCACCCAGGAACATAGCAGCAGCTTGCCCTGGGGGGCAGCAGTGTCTGAAGCCATTTTTGGCTCCAGAAGGGAGCCAAGCAGCCCTCCTGCAACCTTTCCTTAGCTTGGGGGAGGTGGTGGTCCTTGTGGGTCCGCCAAGGACCCCTTCATCATGTTATTTAAGCCCCAGGCAAGTGGCAGTCCCCAGGGCTGTGGGTTAGCTACGAGGCCCCTCTTAATTGCAACAAATTGCTCCGGGGAGGTGGCGGTCCCTGGGACTGCGGGGGAGACCTTATGGGCCTCCCCCATTATAAATTATTATTTTGCTCCGGGGAGGTGGTGGTTCCTGGGGCCCAGGGGAGCACACAGGGCCCTGCTCCTTTTTTTTAAAAAAATGCCCCGGGGACCTGCCCCACCCGGGCGCTTTATTCAAAACAAGTACTTGTTTTGTGGGTTTTTTTTTTATTTTCACCGGATTTGCGGATCTGTTGTGATTTTTGGTGAAAGTCCCTCTTGTACCCAGGCACCAGAGCTAAGGGGCCAGGCCCCTGCCCCCTTTTCTTTTTTTTAACATTTTTTCTGGGACTCTGCTTAAGCTGAGTCCCAAGATGACTGCCGAGACTTCCTGGTTGAAGTGTTGGCAGCCAATCAGATCTCAAAGTGAGTTCTGGAATATTCCCTAAGCCTTTACTCATCCAGATAATTACATTTGTTTTTATTTTATTATCTCAACAACTACTGAACTGATTTACATCAAGCAACAAAAAAGCTTCTTTCTGGACCAAAAGCTTCCTTTCTGCCAAATTTGGTGTAATTCCGTCCAGCAATTTGGACTGCAATTCCTTTTCACCATCCCCAAGGGAATTATAATGGGAAACACACTTTTTTGCCCTTCCCCTTTTTCTCAAAACCCCATTTGACAGATCAGCCAGTACCTTTCCATGTACTAAAAGATTCTGGGAAACACTTTTTTTGGAACGTTTCATGAAGAGTCGTCAAACTGCGCCCAAGGTATAGGCAAGTCAAAAAATGCTTTTTCTATGCAAACATGGTCTGAACTATAACTACCTACCTTCCACTGGAGAAGCCTTTTTTGTGTTGCTAATAAAGTTGGCCCCCTTTGATGAACATCATGAAACGTTCCTAAAAGGTGATACATTTTGACTAGTTTGTGCATGGATAGAACTAGGGTGATCTTTCTAGCAGGGGCTAAGATAAAAGGGGGTCCCAAAATGCAAAATCCCGATGCATTTTCCATAGACTTCTTTGGAAAGGCTACAGCAAAAACTGATGAGTGAAATTATACCAAATTTGTCAGGAAGCTACACCTTGGTCCAGAGATTGTGCTTTTTGTGTTTTGTGTAAATCTGTTCAACAGCTTTTCAGAAATGAAGGGCCCGATTAAGAGTTTGGCGGATGGGAAAGCCCGTCCCCCAAACTCCCGACAGGGTGACGGCTGCCTTTGTGGCAACCACCCCGCCAGACCTATTAGGAGTTTCCTGCTAGGTCGGCGGGTTGAAACCTTGGTTTCCGCCCACCTGCCTAGCAGAAACAGATTACAGTGTTGTCTCAAGTTCTTAATCCAGCCAGCTGCAATGTTGTAACCCTCAGGGTGCTGGGCAGGGGGACTCTTGCACTGCCCGTGCCAAGTGCATGGGCAGTGCCTCCCCTGTGGCCACCTGCATCTGTTCTGCACCCGGCTTTTCATGGCGGCATAACTGCCATGAAAAGGCTGGCGGATGACGAGATTGTAATCCACAAGGCAGCGCTGCATGCAGTGCTGCACTGCCGGATTACAATCTCTGCCACTGCCAGGCCATCGGGATCATGGATTCTGGTGGTGCTGGCGGAACCCTGGCCACAAAAGCACCGGTTTTGACCGCCAGCCTTGTGATGAGGCCTAAGGGTCAAATATGTTGGTATAATTGGATGACTGGGTCCGAGAGAGGCTCAAGAGACTTTCGCTGGAGCACAGATTTAAAAATGGAACATTCTGATTGGCTCAAGGAGTTTATTTCCCTGGGGCCAATTTGTTCCTTTAGGAATCAGTGCTTTGATTTGCTACCAGCAACATCAGAAACATGTTCCTGGCAGCCTTCACAGAATTTGAGGCATTACTATAGTAGAAAATAAAACAAAATGTAGGGGGGCTGGGTAGGTATACACTGCACCCCTAGGCCAAGTGGGGAAGTCCACCATTAATTGAATAAATAATTATATACATTTGTTTTAAATGTAGAGCACAATAAAAAATACAGAATTATTATTTAACCTGAAATCTAAATGTAATTATTGTTAAATACGCAATTAAAATAATTTTTTTGAAGTTGTAATTAGAAAAACAAAGGCCACCTATATTCTTTATTCTGTCCTAATATTTCCAACACATGAAAATGGTCATACCTTAGACCCAATTTTCTTCAAACCTACCTAATATGGCAGTAAAGGCTCCTCTGCCAACAGTCTTGACAAATGATTACATCATCCCATTTTCGATTTCAAAATAGGACAGTATGCAGCCAGAAACACATATTCAAGAACTTCGCAGCAGTGGTCCAATTGGATATTGCCAGATGGGAGCAAGCTTTATGCAAATCAGTTCCGACAATAATAAAAAGACAGAGATCTCAATAGTGTATAGAGAGTTGCTGATCGCTATGCTGTCGCCAAGACATTGGCCCAGATTAGGAGTTCGGATGATGGGTTTCCCGCTGAACTTCCAACGAGGAAGTTGTTGCCACACTGGCGACCTCCCCGCCTTACCCATTCCGAATTTCCCGCTTGGTTGACGGGCTGCAACTGAGGTTTCCGCCCATCAGCCTAGTGGGAAACTGGCAGACGCATTGTCTTCGCCTCGAAATCGAGCCGGCAGCAATGCTGTAGCCCAAAGGGTGCACCAGCACCCTCGCAATGCTCACTGTCTGCACAGCACAGCAGACAGTGAGCATTGTGAGTGTGCTGAGTGGGGGGGGGGGCTGCACTGCCCATTCCGAGTGCATGGGTAAAACCACCATGAAAAGGTTGGCAGAGAACAAGGTCATAATCAGCAGGATGGTGCTGCATGCAGCGCCGCCCGCTGATTGTGATCTCCGCCACCATCACTCTGTCCGGATCATCTATCCCGAAGAGACGGCAATACCCTGGTGGTCAGACCGCCAGGGTCTTAAGACCACCAGCCTCATAATGAGGTCCATAGACTCCACTTCCTTAAGAATAAATAGATGTCTAGAGAAGGTGTCTAAGGGGATTAAAGTCAGCTGTTTGAAGCTGAACGGTGAGAAATACTGAGGTACTGGTTCTAGGGCACAATCCAACATTCTGGGATCAAACTACTTGGCACTGTCCCTGGGAGAACGTCCATCCCCTAAAGCAGTAGTAAAGAGCCTGGGGATAGTCCTGGACAAACAGCTAACCATGACCTCTCAAGCGAAAAAGGTGGCCTGAAGTGGTGCTTCGGCCTCCTGAGAGCTTAGAAAGAGGTACTAAGGTGGCTAAGGTGGGGGTACTAAGTTACGTAGGATTGTGATTCAAGGTGTGATCCTTTCTAGCCTGGACACTGGCAATGCCCTTTAAGATTCAAATCATCCAGAATGCCACTGCCTGGATATTGGCAGGCATTCTGAAAATACAGTCAGTAGGTGCGGTGCTCAAAACGCTTCACTGGCTTCATTTAAACTGCAGAGTAAAATTTTAAGCATTTTGCATCTTACGTATGGCAAAGCACAAGTCAGGGCCATCTATTCCTTGGTGTTTGGCTACCCCTTAGGCCAATAGGGAACTGAGATCAAACAATCTTCAGCTGCTTGATGTCCCCAGAATCAAGAGAGCTATCCCTATCTTGCGCCCAAGCTTTGGAACACTGTGCCTATAAGCCTTAAAATGGAGGACAACTTTATGAGCTTCAGAAAAAAATTAAAGGCATTTCTTTTCACCGAATTTTCCTTTTAGGGGCTCTAATTCACTCACTCCAACCAGTTTGATAGAGCTGGGAAACCTGGATCTCGGGTAGCCATGCGCTCTATAAAATTAGTGAATAGAATATTTAATAAATGTGGTGTGTAGAATGAATTAAACGTGATTTAATAATATGTTAATAAAAATAATGGTACATTACTTTTTAAATTTAAGAAGGTTTTTAAAATATGTTAAAACAAAATAAAATTGCTTAATTAATTAGATATTTTTTAACATTAAAATATATTTATTTATATTTTAACTATTTTAAATAAGTTAATTTGCCATTATTTGAAATGGGGTTTTATTTTAAAACTCTACCTTCATTATTTTTAAAGAGAGGTTGTTGTGTGTACTGTGCTGGATTTTCTCTAGCACTGTGCTGGAGTACATTTACTACTATTGTAGGTTCTTTTTGGCTGTGCTAACTTTAGAAGTGCTTTTTGGGTATAGCAATGGAGAGATGGATATTTACACTAATAAGTTTATGAATTGCCTTTTGTAGTCAGTAAGTAACGCTATTGTAGTATCTATATACTACAAAATGCAATTTGTGAATTAGGCCCACTTTCATAGTGCAGTTCTAGGTGGAAGGTTACATGAATAAAAAATGTATTACATTATGGTGATTATATACAGTCAGTGGGCCTCATTTCGAGTTTGGCGGTCCCAACGCGTGACCGCCAAACTCATAGGAAGGACGCTATAGCCATAGGGGTTGAAACCCCCCCCCCCATTACAAGGTTTCCACCGGCATGACCTGGCTAACTTGCGGAAACCTTGAAATAGGTTCCTGCTGATCTGACCAGCAGGGACAGTGCCACGAGATAGCACTCAACTCCCTTATTAGAGTAAGTGCTATGTCGTACCACAAAAGGGGCAGACAGTGCGCATTCTGATGGGCAAGTGGGACCCTGTACTTGTTCTCCTCCAGTCTTTTCATGGTGGGGGAAACTACCACGAAAAGGCTGGCAGAAAACAAGGTTGTACTCAAACAGTCAGCACTGAGTTCTGCACCGCCCTGACTGACTACAACTAAGAACACCATCACCCCGTCGAGATCAAGGATCCTGGCAGAGACGGCGGTCTGACCACAAAACTCATAATGAGCCCTGTGTTTTAATGAAATACTCGTATGTTTTCATAATGTGCAAGTTGACACTTGCCTTCCTAAGGGATATTGGGGTTCACTCTACCATAAAAAACGGTGGGCAAAAAGTGTGGAAAACAGTGCATTTTCAACAAACGTACCCTAAAATTGATTATAGAGCTATAAGTATTGCATGCCGTTCAAAAAATCTGGATGTGCGGTTCATATGGATTAACATTTGTTCAAAACGTCTTTCTTCATCTCCAAGTTCCAAGTCTGTTCATGTTTCCACCCTGCCTCTTCCAAACGCTTTCCTGCTTCTGTGCCCAAACATATATATTCTGCTTTTCTTGCCTCTTCATCATTATTAAATACCAGGGATGACCATCATGCGCCAGGGATTTCCATCACCATGTTTCTTAAGGAGAGCCAGAGTTGGGTCAAGAATGCTCACAATATGTCTGGTATTGGCCAATATTATACTAGGGATAGCCAGAGTGCTCTACAAATGACCATAATGTGAAATGGATGAAGCATTATTGCAGCAGGGATCCCTAGGATGTCTAAAATGGGTCACTATTTGGCCAGGAATAGCCCAGACAGTGGCAGGAATTGCCTACAATATTTTAAAGATGGCGTATCATTATGCCAGGAACAGACAGTACGTTGTTAGGAATGTCCATAATGTATTAAATAGGGGACATTATAAACATCAAATGTGGGCTACTATTATTCAGGATAGCGAGAACATTGGCACAAATGCTGTTAGTATAAAGATAGACATTGCAACAATATGCCAGGGCCATACCATGCCAAGGTCACCTTCACGAGGATTGCTCCTCCCACCTCTTAACTCACACAATCCAGCCATAAACACATAGGGGGTCATTATGACCCCAGCGGTCGGAGCTAATGTGGCGGTAGTACCGCCACATTATGACATTACAGGTTGGCTGGAGCCAATCCGCCAATGTACCACTCCAACCGCTATGGCGGTAGAAGCCGCCATTGTGCCGCTGGCGGTATCATGACCTTGCCTACCTCCATGGTTTTCACCATGAAACACATGGAAGTAGGCTATATCAGTGACAGGGAATTCCTTCCCTATCACTGATAGGAGGCCCCCTTCCCCCAAACACTCCCCAGACACCCCCTAGCCCCACTAAACCCACGCCCCCCCATTCACACACACATGCAGACACACACTCATCCACACATACAAACATGCATGCATTCATTCACTCACAAACATCAAAACATACATGCAGACATGCATTCACATTTCCATACATACAAGCACTCACACACATTCATACACGCACTCACACACATTCATACACGTATGCAAACAACACTAAACACACACTCGCATTCACGCACACACACCCACAACACCCCCGTCCCCTGTCGGAAACCCAACTTACCTGGATCCAGGGGGTCTTCTGGCAGGGGACGGGGCGCTGCTACCGCCAGCAGCGCCCGCCAGCACAACAACGCCAGGCCGTATCATTTTTCATAATACGGCTGGCGGCGGTCTACTGGTGTGGCGCTGCTGATGGTAGCAGCGCCACCTTACCACCATCCGCCAGTATGGGCACCGCCGGATTTCCACCCTTCTTGTGGCGGAAATTCGGCTGTGGTCATATTATGGCAGATGTATGGTAGCCGTGGCGACGGTCTTTTGGCTGCCGTTGGCTTGGTGGTAGGTGGTTTTTACTGCCATTGTCATAATGGGGATCACCCATAAGTGCACGCACATAGGTTTTCTATCTCTCAGGCCACTGCCCTTCCCCAGGATTACTGCTGCTGTTTAATAAATAGTAAGTAGCTGCAGTGATCCTTGGTCCACACAGTGCGGGCACAAGCTGGTGGAGAAAGCGACGGGCCCCTGCACCAAGCGGTAAAGTTGCAGCTCACTGTCTCTTAAGCCCTAAGCCCTAAGGGGTCTCCAGCACGTACACAGAACAGATGCAGGGAAGAGGCCAGGGAATGACAGCCTGGAAAATCACATGAACAGGTTTAACGGAAAATGTCAGGGACAGCAAGGACAGAGGAGGAACCCAGTGCCGAGCCCAGCGATGCAAGCATGAAACAATGGCTGCTTAGTTGGCAGACACTCCAAATGCACTGCCAATAAGAAGAGGCGGTAGGCATCAGGGACCTCTGCTGGCTTTTATCACGGCTCAGGGTACCAAACTTTCACACGGCTAGCCTGTGGAAAAACTGCAATTGTTTGGCAATACCTATTTGTTCTCAATACTGCCGTATAATCACTTGACTAGACATGCAGCACTGGGGCTTAATTGATGATGCCCATTCTAGTAAGCCCAGATGTTTTTGAATGTGCATGTCTGTGCTAGCATGTATATACAATGCTGTGGTGTTCCAGACTTGCTGGACCTATTAGTGGATGTAGCAGCAAGTCAGTCTGCCAATCTCCTCCTTCCTTCTTCTGGGCTGGTGGGGTTTTGCACCATTCACCCCAGTGGGAAACCCAGTGTAATCAGAGGGGTCTTAAAAGGTGCCAATATCACTATTTACTGCTTTATGAGCACCATTAAAACAGCCAAACTAACTAAAATACATTTAGGGATGTAGAAGCTGTTGAAAGGATTTTGTTGTGTATGCCTGGATACGTTCCATCTAGTGCTGTAAATTCTATTTTAAAATATTGTTGATGCAGAAGGTGGAAATGCAATATATTTGCCACTTTCCCTAGAAGCATATCTTTTTAAAACTCTTAATATTACAGCATCTAACTATTTTTTATTGACTGAAGATACTTTTTGTATTTTCAATTTAATCTAGAATGGCATTTGGTTTTAAGTATGTGCTACATCTCTTTATGTAAAGAATTGGCGTTCCCACCCAGCAATGCTATTTGTTTTCTTCTTGTGTATACAATACCGTAAAGAAAAACAAATGAATCTAAAATGCGTTGACAACATTACAAGAAAAGGAGAGGGGATCAAACACATAATTTGAGTCTGCCCCAATTGTCATTTTGCTGACTGTTACTTTTTGCCCATCCAGACATCAGGCAGTGTGCCAATTGATTCAAGCCCTCAATCGTCAAATACAGGTGATATTCAAATGGCTTAGTTTGTAATTAAACTTGCCACTTTCTACCTTTTTTCTCCTTCCACCAGACAGGCCCCTCAGTGAATTAGTGAATACTGTGACCTCTGTCTGCAGGTGTTGCTCGGAAGATTAGTTACAGACTCCCACTCTTCTCTCACCAGATAGCATGACCAATAATCTCTGCACCGCTGTTCAGCCCCCCCGGCATCGGTTGCCCAGTAGCCCATCATCCTATGGAATGGATGAGAGCAAGGACCCTCCACAACCGTTCAGGCACGGTCAATACCTGCCCGCATTGCTTTTTGTCACGAACTAGTGGCCTTCACCTAGCCACCACCCATGCAAGCTGTGTATGATGGTGAGTGGGCAGCAGCACCTTCACTTGTATGCATTAATGTACCTTATTTGTGCTTTGTGTTGCTCTATAATTGTCGTCCTTCCACAGAGTTATTGATTCAGTAGTTGAACATCATGCGTGTATGCACTTATGTATATGTATGTTAGAAACTGGACTTCTGTTTGGCAGAGGCATGCACCCTGTCCAAGCAGGAATCACAGTCCTAGTAAGGGTAAGTCAGATATACACCATAAATTAACCTGTGCTCACCCTAAGCTAGCCTGGCACAGAGCAGGCAAGCTTAACTAAAAGACAATGTGTAAAGTATTTGTGCAACACTTCAAACAGTAACACAGTGACAAGACTACAAAAAGACTCCACATCAGGTTAGAAAAATAGAATTAAATTTTATGAACAAAACAAGACCCCAATGATAAAAGACCAATTACTAGAATTTGAGATATTAATTTTTAAAGAATAAACTGAAGTGTAGCGCTTAAAAGTGTAAAGCACCAACCGGAGCTATCTGGTCACGCTAGACCAGGTTAAATACAAATGTTCAGGCCCATAGCGATGGAAGGCAAGTCAGATACAGTCCCAGACAAGTTCAGTTAAAGTTTTACCTTCTCAACAATTTAGCCAAGAGTCTTGTTCGTGGGAAGAAGTTCTGCAGGAGCAAGGATATGGTCACTGGCAGTGGTCTGCAGGTGCGAAGAGTCGGTCAGGTGGCATAGACAGTGAGAGTAAAGACTCATGACCGTGAGAAGTAATGCTTGCTGTGCGAAGAGATGAACTTGCGGCAACTTTCGCTGATTCTTCAGGTGAGTGGCGCAGTTCCGGAGCAAACAGTCCCATTTACAGATGTGAAGTGCCCAAATTCTTGATTTCTAAAGTCTAAAAACCACTTCCAAGGGCCCAGTTCCTGAGAAGCACCTCTTGGGGTTCAGGAGCTGGTTGAAGGCAGGTCGAGGAGCTGTGGATGAGTTGGAAGTGTTTTGTGTCCCTGACACTTCAGAAGAACAGGAGGCAAGCCAGCCAGGCCTTGGAGTCACTCTGGGGCCCTGGGTTCAAAATGAAGTTGCAGGTCCAGTTCTTCTTCCCTGGCCAGAAGGGCAGCAGGTCACAGGTCAGCACAGCAGAAAAGCAGTTCTTCCAGAGTAGCAGTCCTTGTAGCAGCACAACAATCCTCCTTCCTGGTAAAGTATCTGCAGGTTCAGAAGTATACTGAGCTGGTATGGTCAGAGGTCCAGTACTTATACCTAGTTGTGCCTTTGAAGTTGGGGCAATTCAAAGAAGGGTATTTGAAGTGCACATAGGTCCTTTCCTCCTGCCCTGGCTCCAGACTCACTACAGGGGGTATGCAGGCCTTTGTGATGCAGGACACTCCCTTTTCAGGTGTAGGTGTCAGCTCCTCACTCCCATCCTGCCCAGGATGGCCCATAAGGATGTTGATGGCCCATCATTCATACCTAAGCTCCCTTTGTGTGTGGTTGTTCAGAGGAAATGCACAAAGTCCAGCTGTCACCCATCCCAGACACATAATGGAGACAGGCTGCTGGCATACAGGACTAAGAGCAGGAAAAACACCAACTTTCTAAAAGTGGCATTTTCAAAATTGTAACAATAAATCCAACTTTACCATTAAAGATAATTTCTTATTACAATTCCATAAGTAGTAAACATGAAATGTCTACTCCTTCTCAGTTAGGAATTACAGCTTATCAAATGTGATAAGGACTGCCCAATATTACCCTATGAGAGTAGTAGGCCTCAAAGTAGTGAAAAACAAATGTGGGAGTTTTTCATTACCAGGACATGTAAATGTTAAAAGTATATGCACTGCATTTCAACTACATAGCGCCCTGCCCTGTGGACTATCTAGGGCCTACATTGGGGGCAAATTATATGTAATAAAAAAGGAATTTAAGGCTTGGCAAGAGGTTTTAAATGCCAAGTCAACATGGCAAGGTAACTGCACATACAGGCTCTGCAATAGCAGGCATGAGACATGTTTCGGAGCTACTTGAATGTGTAACACAAGCAGTGCTGTAGCCCTAATAGTAGCATTTATTTAAGGCATTGGGCACATGGAATGCTAGGGACTTATAAGTAAAGTAAATATGCCAATTGTGGATGTACCAATCAAACCATGTTTGGCAAAGAGAGCACATGCACTTTAACATTGGTCAACACTAGTAAAGCGCTCAAAGTTCTTGGGTCAACAAAAATAAATCAGCAAACATTTGAGGCAAACAGGCAAAAGGTTTGGGGGAAGACCACCGAAAGGCTGACATGTCTAACAATATGTATGTAGTATTTCTATAGCTAAAACCTAGCCAAAAATCAGTGGTGTCCTGTCCCACTCATTGTTTCTCAAAGCAGAAGACGACCCTCAATTCTGGCTACTTCCATTGTCTCAAATAACTAAAGACACTAGTCCTTCCCCAGCACCCCTGACTTCTGTACCCCTTCCATCTCCTATCTTGGATAGGCTTCTATTTTTATTTCCTCCTTCCCTTGTTTCCTATTTAACAAGGTAAGGGCATCACAGACTAACAGTATCTGTGAGGTCTGCTTATTTGAGCATGTTGGAGCCTGGAAGGGACTAGTGCCAGTTCTCTGGCTGAACTCCGATCCCTACCGTCCCTCCCCACAGAATTCACGTATTTTGAGCTAAACACAAGACCCAAGTCTTCTGGGCTGTTATCCTACCTCCTCAGTGTAACACACACCTTTGTCTCATATGCACTTATTTTAAGCTCTCCCAGAGAGTCATTATTAGTCTTTGATTTGAAAGCAGCATCTTCCAGTATGTTGCATATCTGCTGATCGTAGGTGGACACCATGGCAATAATTTGTCAATTTTGGAGTTCTGCCTTCCAAGGGACCCACCTCCTGTGGTCCAGAGTGAACTCTAGAAAGGTATTTTACATGAAGTGGTTATTTTAAAACTGCTTCGTCCAGTGAGTAGCACCTCCACAACTCCTAGCTGGATCCAAAAGCTCAATAATTAATGTGCTTTTCAAAGCTGTGCCTTCCAAGAGGACAAACATCCTCTGGACCATTGAGAGACCTAGAGACTTCCTCTGCACATTGTGGTTTTTTCCAAGTTCCATTTCTAGTAGGCTACTCCTTTGCCACTCTGGGTGTACCCTATAGGCTCCTATCATAACTGCTGTTTATTTGGAGGCTGTTCTTTTCAAGGAGGCACCCATCTGTTAATTCAGGATGATTCACACACACTCTTACATTTTGTGGTTCTTGAAATCTGCACTTTCTGGTGTCTGATACCTCCACCACTTCTTGATCAATCCCATTAACTCCTAATAGAATGGTAGCTTTCTGAGAAGCCAGGCTTTCCTGAGAATCATACCATTAGCACTCCTGGGAGAATATTAAAGCTGGCTGTTACAATCTGATGTTATTTACAAGCTGCACTGTCCAGTGGTTGCATCTCACCACTCCTCCTGAGTGGACCCCATAGGCTGCTCATATAATTGATTATTTTTAAGCTGCGCCCTAAAGCAACACAGTGGTCAGGAAAATGCATTCTAGGTGGTTACATTAGCTATCATCAAATTTTCCAGCAGCTGTTCCAGTCCCCATTTTGTTGCTCTCTGACAGTAAGCATCTCTTATCTTCACATTGTTCCAGCGTGCAGTCTCGCTTCCCAGAGAGATCATTCAACAGAGACTATTCTGCTTGCATCATCGGCTCATCATTTCCCCTGGGATACTCTTTTTCATCTACTGTTAGTGCCTCGTTCATCACACCCATCTACTACTATTACCTCATTAACCAACTCACTCTCTCCCCAACAATGCCCTTCCCTATATCACTTCCTTCATCTCTTCTTTGTCTCACCTACTTTCCCAACCCATCACTAAAAGACCCCTTTCTCCCATCTTGAGCCTTGTAATATAATTTTTTGTCTTCCTCTGTACATCATTCATTCATTTCCTCTTGCCCCTCATTTAGATTGCTCAGGCTTCTACAGAAGCCAAGCTCCCCCTACTCTCACCCATGCCTAATCTAGTCAACCTCCTCTCAAGAGAGAAAGGCAACTCCCATTTGCCTCCACCCTGCCTTCACCACATCCCATTCTACTTCCCTTACTATTGACTTTCTTTCCACATTCAACTATCCTTTTTCTCCTTCTCCCTTTCCTCCAAAGTTCATCAAATTGCTCCTCCACGTAGTACAGCCTGATGGGGACTCCTTAACCTGTACCTTCACTTCTCCCTTTGTATCATTCTCCTATAACTTATTACCTTCCTCGCTATCATTCTCAACCCTCACCTTTCCTTCTGAACTCATCAAACCACATTTCAATCTTCTGGAGCCCAGTGATATCTCTACCACCTCTGCTTTTTCTGCACCATCAACTTGACGCTTTACCAAACAAAACCTTCTTGACCTCCTACCATCTGCCCCAAGGTCAATAAACAAAAAACATGTGCGTTATAACAACCTGATCTTGTTTTAGTTGTATTATCAATTGCTGCTTTTTACCCTCTGTATGGGTATTTAATGTTTCAATTTATATTGTTCTTATAGTTGTGTATATGCTGATGTGATTAACATTGATCAATTGTTATATGGAGTTATTTATGTCATCGTAGTAGAGTATTTATTAATTGTGAACAACATAAACCAGTCAGTATAAGAAACTCTGAATAAGAGTATTATATTGCATGCACTGTTTGGTAACTATTATCTAACAGTAACCAGAATGATACAAAGAATTTGAATTATTGTCATGTTTTTCCCCTCAGGAAGACTAGTCAATGAGGGACAAATGATGTGTATGTTTAGTTGATCAAATTTGTCAAACTTCTGAGCAGGCATCAGGGGCGCACTGGCAGCTCACTTTTTATAATGATTTTATTTTGACTTTTTAAGGCATTTTTATGTGTATGTGAATAACTTTGAGGGTCTAAGCACTGATTAAAGTTTTGGACTGAAACAACCTTATCCCCAACAACATCTGAGATCAGCCAGGACCATCTCCTCATCACTGAAACCTGTTTTGGAGATAATACAGCTCCTGCATTTCATGAGGCCATTTTATCTGGCTACTTGAATATCCTAAGAAAGTATCTCAAGATGTTCGACATTTTACCAACCTAGATATCAAAACTAGAGGATGTGAACTTATACCCATCCTCTGCTGAACCTAAACTGACCTACTTGTGCTCTTTTCTACTGATCTGCAGGCCACCACCAAAAAACCCACAGTTTGCATTTTATTTCTTTACAATCATTATTGACATCACCAATAACAATTTGCACTTTGGGAGATCTGAATATTTGGTTCAACAAAATAGACTTGCTTCAAACCAGGTACAACTTTTCAAATTTCTATGCTCCCAACTTCCACTTTCTGGGCTAAGAACTAGACACACGCTTGATGTGATCTTCATCAACATATCATTTCTAGCAACCACCACCTCATTGGCTTAAACTTAAACCTTAATAGGATATGGGAGAAACGTACCCTGAATGCTGACAATTTCAGCTGATCAACAAACACTTCAGCACTTGAAATATTTAATGGAATTTCTTGTTTGCAAAGCAAGTCTGACCTCCGAAGGAAATCCCACAAATGCAAAAATTATCTTTATGTTCAAGGAAAGCCCGGACAACTCCAATGTGCTGTGAATTCGTATAGTTTATTGGAAAAATGGATCTCCCCTTCCCATCTTCCAATAAACTATATGAGCATTAAAGGAAGTGACGAAGTGTCCTACAGTTCTCCCTAAGGTTACAAGACAAAAAAAGCCCTAGCTATACATACCTCAACAATAATCACACATCACATTCACATTTTTAATTCCTTCAGAAAGTTTGCGTGTTGATCTTTAATATGAACAAACTTTTCAACTGTTGCTTTGTTGAATTCTGGTATTTTGTTTTTTACCTCATTTTCTATTTATACCATGGACGGTGCATTAAGTCGAACCTGAGTCACTATGCTTCTTAAAAATGTTTTTAACCTCTTCCGTGTGATGAAACATTGCTGATACTCTACTGTTATCAGAAGAAGCATGATGACAACTCTTAATAGCTTTATGGTCTCAGAAGAAGATTTCTGTAAGTTGTTCTCACATTAAAAGCTAAATAAGTCCATAGCATCACCAGTAGCCTATCTGAAGTCACGTCTTCTATACAGGATTGAAAGTTCATTGAGCAATATTGCTTTGTCTAGCATAGGATATGTTTGCCCTGTTTTGACAAGTGCTTCAGCAGGAAAAGATCTTGCAAATCTTTATTTTAAAAAGTTCACTTCGCAATAGTGTTACACTGACAAGATGCTTTGTGAATGCAAAGACCTCTCTGACATGGACCTCAAGAATTTCACAGACTTATTTTCCTTCTTGAACAAATTTATTTATTTGTAGTCTCCAGTTTACAATTTTAGATTTGTGTGGCACTGTGGTAGTCTGTAGCAACTTTCTGAACAAATACAATGCCAATGTCTCACTTTTGTAACATATTATTTAAAATATCAATATGGGGTATTATACTATGGAAATAAACTAGAAAGAATATAAGCTCTCTATCCTCTGATGTTTTCGTAAATCCATGAGCATCACAGAGTATTCGACTCAAAATCACTGCTGTTGTGCATTCAAGAAGGTTATCTCTGTTCTCCTTGAATATTGAAATTAAAGGGAGTTGCAGACCCTCTTGGAAGTCTTCTTGAAATTATCTGTTCAAGAACGTCAGTCCTTTTATGGGAACATGGAAAAAAATGTGTACCACCATTCACATCTGAAAACAAAATTTTGACTCTGGATGTTTTTGAGGAAGCCTGCACCATGATTATGTTAAGTTGGTGGGCTTGGCAGTGAATATAATGTGCATTTGCGTACACATCCCTGATTTTCTTTTTCAACCTACCAGTTTCATCTTGCATAACAGTGGCACCACTGTACCATGAGCGATTACTTTCTCTTTACCACATTGCTCTGGGAAAACAATGTTTAGTTCATTAAAAACAGCTGCAGCAATTGTTTCTGCAGTGAGTCTTTTAGATGTGTGAAATAAGAAAATCCTTCAACTACCTTGCAATTGCCATCAATGTAGAGAAAGACCAGCACTGGCTGACTCTTAATAAAGACATCAGTGGTGTGGTCTGTTTGGATAGCCACATAATCAGTGCTTCTCGATGGTTGTATGACAGAACCATGCTTGACATTATCGCACATGCCTTTACAACCCCATAATTATAATGCATGTGTCTTTACCATGGATGCCTTTAAACAGGCAAGCTTTTACCACGCATATGCCTTTACTACACATGCCATGATTTTGAAAGCCCGATCAGCAAATTGGATCATGCTATTTTGAGGGAAGGCTATCACTGATCACTATAGAAGAGCCTGTCAGTCCGTAAATATTATGTTGTGATGGACAGCAAACAGAAGAAACGTATTGTCATATAAGATTGATCAAATGCATATATGCTCGATGGAAGAGGCTTGTATTCATAAGATGGGTATTTTACCATTATGTAATAGAAACAGAATACTGTGTACTTGTATATGAGTTGATCCCTTGCCTGAGTACCGCAGTAATAATAAGATGGTGGAGGGCGCGCAAGCACTTTTTGAAAGTGACATAAGCAGTCTAGTCTTTTAATGTAGGTGGTGGGGATTGGGAAGTGTCCCTTTGAAAGACCCTCTGAACCTAAGCAACTCTATGGCCAGTTAAAACCTCTGGCTGGAATGCGTTGCCATGTTAGTACCATTCACACATTTAGAGGAACTTGTAGTGGATCCTATTTAGTTTTTATTGGGAATCAGGAGATAGCGTAGCCTTCTGGCTTGCAGGTCTGTGCCCCCGTCACCTAGTGACTTTTCCCCTTCTTAGCCTGCTCTGTTTTAGCACATTTATTTAATTATTTCTTCCAAGATGGATGCTATGTTTATAGTTAAGAAGATGTTTTTATTTCACGTTATCAGTGCCACTCTCTGAAGGCGCCACTATCAGTGTCAAAGACAAATGAGATATGTAGGTATTCACGTCATGTACTTTCCCACTACAATGTGATTGTAACATAATGTACCTTTTCAGGGAATTGTTTAGATAATTGCCGCCCCAAGAATGCTTTCTTATCTATTGTTTGGGAACATACCTGAATCAGGGGTCCTACAAGATCTGTATAAATACATCTCACTCAGACAGGGTTATCAGAGGAATTCCTACCAGATGCCATCAACGCTATCTATGCTATGTGTCTCCTTGATGCAGACCCAGCCTTCATGTCACCTCGGAGTCTAATCTAGAGACCTCATTCCACAATAATGAGGGTTGAGGGTGTTCTTCTCATGGATATTGGTATTCGCATATTCGGTTTAACATACCTAGCTCTCTTTGGGTTAGAGATTAGACTCATCAGGTTAGGGTATTAGGGCCTATTTCACATCTATTTTATATTTCATGTTATTGCAAAATGGTGGGGCTCCTTATATTTATGACTCGCTTTTTTACAGCTCTGTTTCTTACATTGTTCATTATCCTAATTTTTGCAGCCCATGCAATTTACAGTAGATTGCAGTCTTGTTAATAAAACCCACTGAAAGCTTTACTGCATCTCCTTCTTTGCCTGTATGTGACTGAGACGTGTTTCTCTTGTGAGAAAACTGTAATCTCTGTTTAACCATGACTCCCCTGTGATGTCGCACTGTTGAGTCCACGCGTAAAGGCTGCCACAATTCACCTTTTACTATTTGGGTTTTTGGTGAGGTACTGCTATTGAGCCGGGAGGGTTGGGCCGATAGTTGCGACTTGTTGTAGGACTGGCCTAGTCGCCTACAAACAAAAGTACTGTCATCCCTAAACCAGCAGTCTTGCCCAGAGCAAGAGTCTAAATACGACATGGCGCCACCAACCATGGTGTTTAGGCACTAATTTATGGATGCCCTGAGTATCTCTGTCTCACACACAACTGATACCCTAAGTACCATTATACGGAGACGGCCGTGGTCTTCTTTGGAAAGATCCTCCTCAGCTGAACAGGTAGCACCTAATTAGGCTGTAGGTTGTTTGAGCTCGAACTCTTAAAAGGACTTTCTCCCCACTTGGTGTTCCATCTCTTTTCCCATTTCACCATATGGCTAACACCATAGACATTCTTGAGAATGGCAGACAAGCATAACACTACCCCTAGTAGCGCATGGCTGAACAGAAGAGGGCGGGATATCACATTCATTGTAGAAGCTAGTGAAGCTCACCAAACAAACATTTTACTCCTGGGTCACCTTTCCTGAGGAAGACCTTAGATCATTCACATTCCACACATACAGAGTTGCAAATGTACCACAACAGTACCACGCAAACTAGTATCTTGAAATTTCGATCACGTATCGAGAACATCACAACTTATTTAATGGCGCCCTACCACACATAATACAACCCATGAGATTAGGTCCCTTAGGTAACTCTGAACACAACACCAGCACATCCAGCACCAACAGCTACTGCTGGATACTAATTGGTCAGTACTGGGATTAGTTCACAAACAGTACATTCTATCATGGGCAATGTGCCCATGGAATGAGAAACAATCCCGTTCTGGACAGCCCAGAAAACTAATCAGCTTCAAGTTGTGTTTCTCCACACGGGATCACAAGAAAAACATAGAATTCTCACAGTGTGCTTGCCCTTCAGGATGGTTCCCTCAGTGGATAACTGTACTGCAGTCTTTGCTGCAATTTATACTACCACACATGGCACCCCAACACTTGCCACTTTATCAGAAGTGTTAAAACAAATTCAGAACGAACACAGGGCTGCACCAGCCCTAGATTTTGGGATGAAATTAATGCATAGCTTCAACGCAGTCTCCTCAATAATACTTAGTAACATTTAAGGGGAAGCGGTGGCATTAGCTATACGCCAGCGGCTCTGAGAGATTCCACACATGGAACAGGAGAAACAGCTACCAAAATTAATTTATTATATCTTTACCAGTATAGGACTGGATAGTTTGGGAGCCAAGCCGAAAAAGTCTGAAATACAGGGCACCACCCCTAAGGAAGGTACCAAACAAGCACAGGAGGGTTCTAAAAAGCACTGGGATAAACAAAAACAAATTAAAGTCAGAGAGCAGATTCTCCACACCCAGAGAACTCCGAAAGGAGATATAATGTCAGAAATAGACAAAATATAAAAGCTGTTGATAAACATACTGATTCAAGTCCCTCTCAGGATGCACCAGATAGACATAGTGAGCCGGTCAGAGCAACATCCTGACTCCGTGAAACATAAGAAAGACTCACTGCGGTTTTTAGACAAAAAAGAAGACAAGTCCCCACAACAAAAGCCACAGTTTAAAAAGAAAAAGGTGGCAAATGCCAGTAAACTTGAGAACATTGGTAAAGAACAAGACTTGGGCAGTGACGTTGCTAGACAGCACGGCAGAAGTCACTATATGTTGCTAGAGTCGGAAAGATCATCTGGATGCAACAGCAACTAGCAACTTTATTGCAGTCGAGATTGTGGACGGGCTCGCTCTCCAACCCAACAGGGTTTATGATTTAAATATCCAAATTGAGGGAGACATAGAGTGCACCATTAGCGTGATATTCTTTGATGAACTTAGTTGTGATATCTTGCTGGCCGAAAGAGACTGGCCACCCGAGCACGTCTGTAAGCTCCCACATGGGGAAGATGTCATTTTGCCTTCTTTCTCTGATCTTGCTCCAGAAACGGTAAAACAAGCCTGCGCTGTCAACTGGGCTTTAGCGTAGACACCTGCACTAGACAGCAACCATGTAGGTTGGGACAGGGATTCTCCTTACCATGTAATACCCGTTAGGTCTACACCCCAGCCTCAGCCACAACATCCTGTTAAACACGAAACCAAAGTTTCAGTGAGGGAGATCCTTAATCAACTCGAGTACCAGGGAGTGACTGAGCCCTGGGTCTCTGCAATGAATAACCAGTTATTCCCTGTTGTGAAATCTGACCATTTATACAGAATAGTTTTAGATTATAGACACTTAAACAGTCATACACGCAAGTACGCAATACAAAGTTCACACAACACAGCATTAACAAAATAGCGCGTAAGAAATACAGCACAACCTTGGATATCTCCAACAGTCTTTTCTGCCAAAACTTAGCACACGAAAGTCGGGACCAGAGTGCATTCTCGTTTGGCTCACAAAAACGCTTCTGTCATTTGCCCCAAGGCTACAAGTACAGCCCAGTGCTGTTCTCAGCCAGAGTAACATTATTATTGCATGATAGTGATCCCGAGGCGTTGTCCTATGTGGATGACATCTATCTCACAGATGACAACCTCATCTTGCCAGGGTCGATCGGATCGTTCTGGGATTAACAGCCCTTGGTTGTAAATGTAATTTTTACGGAAACTAAAATAGCCTTTCTCAGCGTACTGTTCCTGGGATATGAGCTATCAAATGAGGGCAGGAGTCTGGCCCGCACTTTTTAGAGAAATGTGCTCAACTCCTGCCACCAAATAATATCAAGAACCCAGTGTCTTTCCTTGGTTTCTTCAACTTTGGCAGAACTTACATTCCTGACTATGCACAACGTATCAAGCCACTCTATGACTTAATACTCCCTGACTTTTCTAGCAGACACTGGACAGTAGAACACACATGCATCTTTAGAGGATTGCAACAGGACATGCTAGAAGCAAAACACAGAACAGTGACAACAAACAAAATTTGGCAATCAGAACAATTGCTGGTGCCGTTGGGTTCACTTACGTCACCTTTAACAAAGGCAACACAGTGTCCATAGCATAGAAATCACATTTATATGCCAATCCAGAACACTTTGCATCCACAGAACAAATTCTAACTGCACTACAGATGGCTGTCATTAAGGAAAGGCTACTTGCCCAAGGAAATGCATTATTGTCGTTACCCCCCGCCAGCCTTAGAGGCCGTCACCAAAGCACCCCTGAACCAGCAGTCTTGCCTACAGCAAGAGTCCAACTATGACAAATCAAAATAAATGGTTTTCAGGAACTGACTTGGCTGTGCTGCCTGCTTCTTTTGTCTGCCCGACAGTAACGAGTACCTGTTCATGTGATGGTCGGCATGGAGGAGCATTCTGAAATGATAATTATATGCGTGTGAATATATTTGTATGTATATCTATATATAAATACATAGATATATATATATATATATATATATATATATATATATATATATATATATATTTTTTTTTTTTTAAGATATATACATATTATCTATTGGAGGTCGCCCCACTAGGTATTTATAGTTAGGACCATGTTTCCATAGAAAAATAGTTTTTTGCCTTTCCTATATCTTTGGCACAGTTTGACGAATTTTCACAACTTTTTTTTTTAAGTGCCCCGGTGATTCTTGTTGTGCACAGAAGGTTTCGGGGTCATCTGTCAAGCAGGGGCCAAGAAAAAGGGGGAGGTGGGTGGTCAAAAAAGTTGCTTTTCCCACATTAATTCCCACAGGACCTTTAAACAAGGCTACAGCCCTAACCACTGGACAGAATTATACCAAATTTGGCAGAAAGCTGGCTTTCGGTACACAGACTATGCTTTCACTTATTTGGTGTAAATATATTCAGTAGTTTTGGAGAAATGTAAGGAAATCTAAATGTATATATCTCTGGCAGCAAAGCTTTCGAAAATAATGACGAGCTCTTGCAGGGACATACACAGCTCTGATTGGCTGCCAACACTTCAAACAGGAAGTGTTGGCAACCATCTTGGGACTTGGCTTCAGCCTAGACCCTAAAAAAAAAAAGCATTAAAAAAAAGAAGCAGGCCGGAGTAGAGACACCCTGACCCCTTAGCTCTGGTGTCGGGGTCCTACGAATTCACGGATTTGAAGCAAACATTTTTGAAAAAACCAAGCATGGGCCCGCACTTGTTTTTTGAGAGCCCCCGGGTGGGCCAGGTCCCGGGGGCATGTGATAAATAAGGAGGTGGTGCACTGGGCGCCCCTCCCAGGCTTTGTACAGCCCTGGGGACCGCCACTACCCCGGGGCATTCCTGTAATGGTATACAGGAGAGCCACGCGCCCCTCCTGCAGCCTCGAGTACCACCACCTCCCTGGGGCGTTCATGTAATTGTATGCAGGGGCTGCATGACCCTCCCCCCCCTGCAGCCTCGGGAACCAATACCTCACAGGGGCAAACATTAAAAAAACAAAAAGGAGGTCTGCTTTACAGCTCTGGGGACTGCCACCACCCCGGTCTATCCATTGGAAGGGGGCCATGTGGCCCCCCTCATGGAGCCAATGATGGCCCTGTGGACCGCCACCCCAGAGGGACGGCTCCTGCTATGTCCTGGGATGCCCACCCCAGGACATAGCTGTTTGCTGTGGCTTGGTTGAAGCTTTACGGCTGGCGCTAAGTCACAGCAAACACTCTGCTCACAATGAGGGAGAGCTGTCAAACAGCTTTCCCTCACTGCAAGCAGGCGTTTCCTCTGCCTCCTTGCCCATGGAGATGCAGGCAGGGAGACAGAGGAAAGAATTGCTCTCAAAGAGAGGGAACTCCTTGCCCATGGAGATGCAGGCAGAGAGCAGCTCCCTCTCTGTGACAGCAAGGCTGGCTCCCACAGGAAGCGGGAAGTCAGCTGGGACTGAGGGGGCCTTCAGGCTCCCCCCACAGTCCCCAACTTTGCGACAGGGTGCCATGGGGGGCACCCAGGTCACATGGCTGGGCCCTAGGCACAGGGGTCCTCAGGGCAGAGGTAGGCCTGGGGAGAGGGGATTGTGAGGGGTTTGGTTGTTATAGGGGTTGGCTGCAGGTACTGGCCGCAGGCCAGTCCCTGCGGCAGCCCCCACTGTGCACGGCCAATGGACTTGCGCAGTGCAAGGTTGGTTTGCTATAGGGGTTGGCCGAAGGTCTTGCGCGGTGATGGATCGATTAACGTATAATAATGAAAATTACTTAATGGTAAAAAAAAACTAGAAATTCACTGAAAATAACAAAGGTTACAGGGACTTTACAGTTAGGTTCTGAATTTACTCATACAAAATCAGAAAAATTCAGCAGTTATAGTTAGAGTTATTTCAAGAAACTATAACTCGGAATCTATGGTTTCTATAACTTGTGCCCTCGCCATGCACTGCTAATTATCTCAGACATTACACTCATGACAATTTCTATAACATTATTAAAAATATAAATGAAGCGTTAGCAGTCGAATTAAAACAAAAAAGAAAGAATGATGCATTGTGTGGGCTAGTGTTATAGTTACTTTAGGGTGCAAGTTATAGTTATTTTAAATAACTATAACTGGTGACTTTCACTGGTTTTGTACAAGTAAATTCAGAACCTAACTATCTATACACACAGAAGCAGACATATGTGTGTGTGCATATATATATATATACACACTCATAAAAATACACATATTTATTACTTTTTTAACCCACAACCTTAAACCCATACCCACCCTAAACACTAAAAATACCCTTGCCACCCAACACTCACACCCTCCCGTAACACAAAAAATACACTAAAACAAACAAATTCAGCTGTTATAGTTATTTCAAGTAACTATAACTATTGCCCTGGAGACGAAGTTTGCCTGGTCTAAACATGGCCTCTTAGTTGGCAGGCTCCTGCAGCCGCTACATAAAACCCTCCATTATCCTGCTACAACACACATATTTTACTACCTGGACAGCGTTAACTGTTATGCGGGACATAGCTGCACAGCTCCCGACCCGCACTCAGGTTTGGAAAGAGTGATTGGGGACCGCTGGACCTGGTGGGGCTATCTCTGTCTTGGCTGCCAGGAGCTTGCGTGGCCTGGGGCGCTGGGCGGTGGTCGGCTCGTGCCGAGGCTGCGGTCGCACATGCTGGGGCATTCTGGGGCCTGGGCTCCTGTGGAGCGCAAGTGTAGCTTTGCTTGGTGCGTGGAACGAGTTGTTGGTGAGGGCACTGGAGCAGCAGATGCTGACAAGGTGCCGGTGGGGACCCAACCGATGAGGTCTGCTGGGCCGGGGGTACGGAGGTTGACTGTGGGCCCCATTAAGGTCACATGATAGTGGTGTGCTCTGCACAGGATCTGCTCAACAAGTGAACTCTGGTGTCGCTGGCCTGACTTAACCCGAGTGCCACCCGTCATCTCTATTCAGGGAGCGGGCAGTGTGGAGAGTGTGCCTCCCGATCGGTATGCATGCTGGATGTGCTGTAAGCGTCAAGCAGGTGTGGTGCTCAAGACATGGATGACGTGACATTCAGGATAGGAGACCGTCCGGTGTGGCAGTGTTATAGGACCTCTGCTACTATTGACAACTTTCCAGCATACTCTAAATGGCAGTATTGATGCTAGTGAATACATATGATAGACAGACAGTGACTGGTGCTCCAGGGCCTTGGAAGACGCTGCTTATGGCCATGAGTTTTGAGATACTGTGCGTGGAGATAGACATTGCCTTTGTTGCCAATGCCCCAAAGGGTGGCAACATTTGTATTACATAAGGCTGCTAGCGCGCTGACAAGGGTCCTCACTGGGTGGTAGAGGTGTGGACTGCTGGCCTTTGCACCCTTCAGCAGCTGTGTTGGAGCTCCAGTGCCCTGCCGCGGCCTTGCTGGGTGTGGGCCTTCCTTTCTGCTCCTGGACTACTTTGGCTTATGACAGGCTTTGGGTTTGAGGACTGACTCTGGTGACCACCTGGTGTTGTGGACTGCCTCCTGTTGTCACCATGAGGAAGGCGGATAAGGCTCAGGCAAAGTTGCACTTCAAACAACAAAAGACTCCAAAAGCACATGATGAAGTATTGCATACTGCACCGCCGGACCTAGGGACCACAGAACCTGAAATGAGCAATGATTTACTGCATATCCTTGCAACAATGCAATAAAGCCAAGCCAAAATAAACGGCAAAGTTGACTCTTTGTCCTACAGAATGGAAAGGATATCAGAGCACACTGCTAAACAAGGTGAGCACCTTGAAATGGCTGAGAGTGGTATTTCGGACTTTGAAGACTATCACATGACGGCGGCTTGGGCACAGAAGCAACTACAAAAAACTGTGTTGGAGTTGCAGGCCAAGAGAGAGGAGCTGGAGGGCCACTCCCGGCGAAATAACTTACACATTATAGGACTGGCGGAGTCCACAGAGGTTGGAAATATGGAGGCATTTGTGTACCGCCTCCTTATAGAGACTCTGGTGTGTGATACATTCTCAAACATCTTTGTGGTTGAGCTCACTGGTGACCTTTCCCGTGCCGGGGGCTCGCCATGGCCCTGTCATTGCGAGGATCCTGAATTACAGAGACAGGGATGCTGTGTTATGACGCTCCAGGGAGCTTCAGTCGCTTCGTTATGAAGGCATGGAACTGTCCATTTTCCCAGACTTTACACCACAGGTACAGGAGACCAGGAGGCAAATTCTTCCAGTAAAGAAAACATTCAGAAACCTTAACCTGGAGAATGCAATGCTTTATCCAGCCAGGTTGCATGCAGACAAACATATTCGCTGACCCCAGGAGTGCACTGCAGTTCCCTAAAAAGCTACCTACTCCAAGGAAGCAGTCTGCCTCAGCATCACGCCCAGAGGAAGGCAGTGAAGCACTACAGGAACCTGAAGGCTAGAGCAATGTAAAGAGCTTCTATGCATTTTCAGTTGTAATGCATAGACACAGAATGATACTACTAAGTGACTAAACTGTGAGCCTTTTTATGGTTCTTTCTGAGGGGGATGGCATGTGGGGAGCTACGACTCTCCTTGTGGCAGCATTTGACATCTCTCTGCCACGGGGACTATTGGGCACCAGCCTTGACCTGCTGTTAACTGTATGAGGGGTACCCTAGCTAGACATGAAACTGTCGGTCACCAAATGATTGGTGTGTGTCCACACATACCACATAGCTGCTTAAGCTAAAAGAGGTCAGTGTAGTTGGAGCATTGTTACACAGGTAGTGGCCCTAAGCTGCTAGTATGTAGGTGGACCATTTGAAAGGCACTCTGTACCCCATGTGTACACCACATTGTTCATTTTTGGAGTTATTGGTTGGGGTGGGTGATATTTTGACATGTAGCATATTGGGAGAAATTACATGGGTGGGGGAGGAATTTATGGTACTTGGGAGTTAATGATAAACAAGTCACATTTGGATCAATGCTGCAGGGCAGTTGACATCTCCTGGCTGAGAGTGGGTAAGGATGGTGTGTATTGGTATGATGGAGAATAGTGATAACATAACAGTACGGCCTCCTAGCTTCAATTTCCCAACTTGGAATGTTAGAGGGTAGAATGACAGTCCCAAAATACGCAAGATAGTGCCCTATTTACAGCGCCACAAGACTGATATAGCTATTTTATAGGAGACCCATTTAGTTCCTGGGACTGGGATTTGCAACGCGTGGCGAATAAAGGGTGTGTGTTGTGCTGCATGGTTCACTACTCATGCTCGTGGCATCCTGATCTGTGCACGGCGAGGCTCGGGAGTTAAGTTACAAGAAATGTGTGTTGATCCGAATGGCCGCTACGTGGTTGTGCGCTGCCGCAAGGATTATTTTGAGGTGCTTCTTGTAAGGTCTACAGCCCCAATTATGATGACCCTCACTTGAGAGAAAGTAGCCTCTTTCTAGCATGGTTAACCCCATTTCTGGCCTGTTTGTCAGTATGTTTTTATTGTCTCACTGGGATCCTGCTAGCCAGGACCCCAGTGCTCATAGTTTCTATATGTTTGTCAGTGTGTTTTTACTGTCTCACTGGAATCCTTCTAGTCAGGACCTCAGTGCTCATAGTTTGTGGCCCAAATATGTTGTCAGTATGCTTGACTGTGTCACTGGAGTTCTGCTAACCAGAACTCTAGTGCTTATGCTCTGTTTGTTTACAAATGTTGTCACTATAGTTTAGTGACTCCATATTCCAATTCAGATTGGCATACTAGAACTCCCTTATAAGTCCCTAGTATACGAACCTAGGTACCCAGGGCATTGGGATTCCAGGAGATCCTTAAGGGCTGCAGCATTTCTTTTGCCACCCATAAGAAGCTCATACAAACACTCCTTCATGACAGCCACTGCAGCCTGAGTGAAATAGTGCACACACTATTTCACAGCCATTTTCACTGCACCAGGTAACTTATAAGTCACCTATATGTCTCACCTTCATTTACTGAAGGCTAGGTGCAAAGTTACTGAGTGTGAGGGCACCTTTGCACTAGCAAAGGTGTCTCCACATCATCCAGGACCAATTTCCTGAACTTCCTGAGTGCGGGGACACCATTATAAGCGTGCACTACATACATCTCAATACATATATGTAGCTGCACAATGGTAACTCCGAATATGGCCATGTGAGGTGTCTAAGATTGTGAAATCAAACCCCCAATCCAAATATGGTGTTGGGTGGCCAATTCCAAGCACCCTGGGGGCTCCACCACAGACCCCAAGTACTGCCAAACCAGGACTATGAGGTTACTACTGCAGCCCCAGCTGCTGCCACCTCACAGACAGGGTTCTGCCCTCCTGGGGATTAAGCAGCTCAATCACAGGAAGGCAGAACAATGCATTCCCTTTAGAAGAGGGGTGTTACACCCTCTCCCATTGGAAATAGGTGTTACAGACATAGAAGGGGTATCCTCCCAGAACCTCAGGAAATGGTTTGAAGGGCACAAACGGTGCCCTCCTTGCATAATCCAGTCTACACCAGTTCAAGGACCCCCGGTCCCTGTTCTGGCATGAAACTGGACAAAGGAAAGGGGAGTGACCACTCCCCTGTCCATCACCACCTCAGGGGTGTAGCCCAGAGCTCCTCCAGAGTGTCCCTAGCATTAGCCATCCTAGATTCCAAGGTGTGGTGACCCTCTGGGAGCATCTGAGTGGCCAGTCACAGCAGGTGACATCAGAGACCCCTCCTGATAGGTGCATACCTGGGTAGGTAGCCAATCCCCCACTCGTGGCTATTTAGGGTCTCTCCTCTGGGTGTTTCCTCAGATTTGGTTTGCAAGACTCCACCAGGACTCCTCTGCATCCTCTGCTTCAGCTGTAGACCATCAGATCAACCGCAGACTGCTCCAGGAACCACTGTAACTGCAACAAAGTATTCAGGAAGGCTACTGTAACCTGCCACTTCAGCTCCAGCCAGCAAATGCAACAGTTTCCAGGTTGTGCACGCTTTGAGGACTGCCTGCCTTCATTCTGCACCAGAAGAACCAAAGGAATCTCCTGTGGAGTGACAGAGTCAATTCCCTGCTTCAGCAGGCACCTCTCTGTGACGACAATCGGTACTCTGGGACTCCTCTCCTGTCAACAAGCCTGATCCCTGAAATGCAGATGGTGGACCAAAGTGATCCTGACTGTCCAAAGGTCCAGCTGTCCAAGTTTGGTGGAGGTAAGAGCTTGCTTCCCCATGCCACAACAGTACCCCTGTGCACTGTGTCATTCTGCAGCTCCTTGGGCTTCTGTGCACTTCTTCCAAAGGTTCTTTATGCACACCGTAGCTCAGGTCCCCAGCTTTCTATCCTGCGATGCTCAGCTCCCCGAGTTGTTCTCCGGTGGCGTGGGATCCCTTTGTGTAGTGCTGCGACAACAGCACTTTGTAACTCCTTTGTCTCCATGTCCTGTGACTCCTGTGGGTGCTGCCTGATCTTCTGAGGGCTCTCTGAAGTGCTGAGAGCCCCCCTCTGTCTCCTCAGTCTGAGTTGAGACCCCCAGGTCCATCCTGGGTCTGGGCAGTGCCTCTTTGACGCAAATCACGTTCTTGCATGAGCCAAGGCATGTTGGTGGAATCCAGTGATGCAAACAGCCTGCGTCCAATGATTCGACGTGGGACATCTATTGCACCAAGCAGGAACCCAAAGCTGTCTTCTTTGGGGCATTTCTGTACTTTTCTTCCAACTGAAGAATCCACTGTTGCACCTTCTTCCAGGTTGGCTGGACTCTTCATTGGCTTCTGGACTTGGTCTCCTCTCTCCACAGGTCTTCAGGTCCAGGAATCCATCGTTGGTTTCTTGCAGTCTTGCTTGGTTCTTGCATAATCCTTTATCACGACTTCTAGTGTGTTCTGATGAAACTTGCTGTACTGTCCTCCTGTTTTCCTGGGCTCTGGAATGGGGTATGTTACTTACCTTTGGTGTTTTCTTACACTCCAAGTGCCACTCTACACACTGCACTTGCCTAGGGGGGAATCCAACTTTCACATTCCACTATTTTAGTATATGGTTTGTGTTGCCTCTAGGCCTATTGCAATCTATTGTGTTTTTCAGTGTTTGCACTATTTTATGACTGTGTACTTACCTGATTTTGGTTACTAGTGTATATATTGTGCATAATACTTACCTCCAGAAGGAGTATTGCCTCTAAGATATTTTTGGCCTTGTGTCACTAAAATAAAATACCTTTATTTTTGGTAATACTGAGTAATGTCTTTACTTGTGTATAAGTTCTGGGTGACTATATGTGGTATTGCAAGAGCTTTGCATGTCTCCTAGTTCAGCCTTGGCTGCTCGGCTACAGCTACCTCTAGACAGCCTAAGCTGCTAGACACTGCCTACATTTCACTAAGGTGGATCACTGGACATGGTATAAGGTGTAAGTAACTCTGATACCCACTACAAACCAGGTCAGCTTCTCACATCAGTTTTGTTATTCCCTGCAGGACAGATTGGCTGCGTACAGTAAATTGCAACAGATTTGAGACTTTAAATGCGTTCAATGCCCGGAACTTGATCTCTCCAGAGGCCCCTCCAGAAGGCCTTCACAGGCAGCTCACACGATAGCAGCGAAAGCTGGGATTAAACAGCTGGTCGATCTTAGGTCGTTTAGCTCACCTCAGAGTAGGGGCTACACACATTATTCATCAGTTCATGATATACATATGGACATTGATTACTGGTTTGTATTGCGCAGCATTCTGGCCAGGGTGCGTAAATGCGATCATCTCCCTCGCACATATTATGATCATTCCCCAGTCCTGCTATCCCTAGAAGTGACCAGTGTCTTTTCTCTGGCTTTTACATGGCGTTTCCCACAGTATTCCCAACAAGATATGGCATTTCCGGATGACCTTGCTCAAGCAATTGCTGAATTTTTTAAAACAATCTGGGGTCAGTCGCAAAACTTACTACCATACGGGAAGCCTTTAAGGTGTATATTTGCGGGGTCACTACTGCAAAGCATGCAGGGGTACTCCGCTCAATTCAGGGCCAGCTGCAAAACCTAGAGCTGAACATAGCGACGCACACGCAAACAGTGATGGTGACTTGCTGCTGGGGCAGATAAGACAGAAACTAGTTGAGTACAACAAATTGCCACAGGATGAGGTAACACACATGGGCAGATATGCGGGTGTAAGACAATACAGGGAGGGGGGAGCGACCAAGTGCAACACTGGCCGCACTCAGGAAAGGTAGTCGCGAAGATAATGAGGTGTTGTCAGTGTTAGATGAGCAGGGAGCACCAGTGTTTGAAGCTTTACAGGTGGCTAGCAGATTTTGCAACTATTACAAGGACCTGCACATGTCCCATGACATACATGATGAGCAGGCTACATCTGATTGTCTTGAACATGTAACTATGTGATGGCTGACTGACTCCCATAGGGAGCGGCTTATGGCACCCCTTTATCCAGGAGAGATAGTTGCAGCATTAAAGGATATGCCTAATGGGAAAACTCCAGGTTTGTATGGGTTCACTGTTGTTTTTTATGAAGCCTATCAGAACAAGCTCATTCGCATTTGAGGAGATGGCAAAAGATGGCTGCATGACCCCTATGATGCGTGAGGCGTGACTGATTACACTACTTAAGCAAGGTAAGCCTGCTGACCACTGCTCCTCTTACCGACCATTGTCACTATTAAATACAGACACCAAATTAAGTGCGAAAATTTTGGCTAACAGGCTGGCTTCCCTAATTCCTAGGATAGAGGACAGAGAGCAGTTTGGGTTCATACCTGGTCGCTCTCTCAATTAAAACCTTCGGACCCTTGTCAGTTTTATTTCGTGCATTGACCCTGCTGTTTGAGCAGTGGCCATTTTCTTGAATGCCGAAAAAGCATTTGATTCTGTTGAATGGAGTTTTATGATGGCTGTATTATGCCATGCTGGAATGGGAGAGATCTTCTTGAGACTTGTCAGGGTATTATATAAAGTCCTGCATGTGCGAATAGGAGTCATCGGAGTAGTACCTGAACCAATTGACATCACCAGGGGCACAAGACAGAGTTGCCCCTTATCTCTGCTGCTGTATGCTCTGGTGGCCAACCTGCAGGCCTGTGCACTGCATGAATACCATGCTCATTGCGGTATACGCTTCCCCCTACAATTTAATTATTTCTGCATATGCTCCCTATACGTTTGTGAACTGGAGCGGAACCTCCTCCCGGTTCTGAGGGAGGTGGTATGCTTTGGAAGTTATTCTGGCTTACGTGTGAACTGGGATAAATCTTTAATTTTGCCGCTCACTGAGAGTACAGTGCCTGTGCCACTGGAGTTCCCACTTAGGTGGACTACAGAACCGATGCCCTATTTTGGGTATTCAGGTTCACACGGATCCCGATTAGTGGAAGCGGTAGATCATTGGCTCTGCCACCCACTTTCATTTATTGGTCGGATTTCCATCATGAAAATGGCAGTACTGTTGCACTTCTTGGTCCTTTACCTGAATATTCCAAAACTACTGCAGAGAGAAATATTTTGTACACTGTGCATGCACATGCTTCGATTGGCGTGGGCGGGCAAACAGCCACGAGTACTTTGGGACATGCTTACTCTTCCTTACTCGGTTAGCGCCCTTGGTGCGCTGAATTTTGAAGCCTAATACAGGGTGGCACAGGCCATGTTTGCATGTTTCCGGCTGCTTGAACCATCTGACATGTGATAGAGCGGAACGTGGTAACAATTTACCTACGTTTGGACGCTCTTTAGGCCGATGAATCTTTTGACTATGTGGGAACTCTCTGTACTATTAATCGATCACTCACCTTATATCGTTAATCAATAACGTACATAAGCAACACCTTGAACAACATAACACTTAACAATTAATCCAGAATACATTTCGGCGAACCCTGACCTTTCAGCCAGGAATGACCACACCAGTTTATTGCAAAGTTAATGAGTTTATTTCCCTATATTAACAAAGCTAGCACGATAAAGATGTGTCTCAACACCAAATGATAAACATAAATGAACATTAATAGCTGTCCATATCGTCGGAACAAGTGTAATCTATGTAACATTTGAATCACAAGGCATTCAATAGTGGCAATGCAAAGCACTAATACGATAATCTGCAATGGGCTAATTGCGTACATTTAGTCAGCATAACAAGATCTCAAACTGCATCGTGCGACATATGGAATCCTCGTCTAACCTCAAATTAGCATCAGCATGTGGGACGTCATGCAAAAACAATTTAGCAACATCAATTTAGAAAACTCCTAGCTAGGGTCCTTATCAAAATCAGCAGTCGGTTACCTAAAAGGAACACAATGCAATTTTACAATTTCCTTTCATATTTACCAATTCCAATCAGCAATCAATGAATTCTTCGTCTCACAGGTATCGTTTCTCGATCAGCATGGGACGGAACAAAGGGGCAGGGGTGAACGGGGCAATTGCCTCACGGCGGCAAAGTAAGGCTACTACTTCATGCAAAGGGGCAAATCAAAGTTAAAGTCTCTAGGGCAAGAATCATTAAAGTCTCTTTCTCTCGATTAGAGAAAGTATCAAAGTCTCTCAAAATGGCGTCGCAGCAAAATGGGTCATACTAGCTACGAAGTCAAAATGGCGGGATGTCCGAAGATAGAGAGAGCTTCCCTCTCGTGCACCTGATTTTTATAGACAACAGTTCAAGTCCTGTAGGGTCTCCATTGGTGGGTTCATAGGTTAGCTTCAAATTGACCAATCAAAAACGTCAGTTCTCAAGCTTTTACTTAAGCATACATTATCCTTGGAGATGGGTACGCAAGTTGCAACATTGTTTCTCCATTAGCTTACTCTCAGAGCCTCCATTGTCCGCACCTGCAAGCCGACCTTGAATTTAAGAGAAAATATGCCATGCTGGCACCAACTTTAAGATAAGCATGTGAACAGTCTCTGTGGAAAAGTACAGCTTCAAGCAGAAATACACGTTTAATAGCACAGTGGAAAAATACGAACATTTAAACCGTGAGACCAGGCAACTAGGCCAAAGCCTCCGCTAAAGTAATGCTAAGCTAAGGCATTTCAAATAAGCAAATCGTAGCACACGTTTATGATTATGTCGGATTAGTGCAATTCTAATACACCACGTTATATAAAGCACGCATATAAATGATGGCAAACTACTCTAAGGGCACATTTTGTCCCCGTACAATCTTAATTAATTCGGTTAAGGTCACACATGATTATTTCAGCACTACGTTTAAGCGTTAATAAATCAAAACCTTCATTTTCTGCTTCATCAATCCCTCCTCTGATGACTACTTGTCATCACACAAATTTAGCCCACAAATTTTATCCCATTAAAATTCTGTCAGCTCCCTTTTCCTTTTAGTTCCCCTAGTTTGCGCTTTGTATTCTTCTGCCATTCTTTTCATTATTTTCTCCTCCCTTCTTCTTTTAATTCTTTCCATAATCATTATTATTCCCCTTTTTATTCCCCAAATTCCAAATACACAAATTATTATTATTAATATTCCTTCTATTATCTTCAATAATATTCCATTCCAAATTCCCCCAATCCAATGTCCCACTGAAGCAAGTCCCTTTCCAACCTTTTCCCACACTCCTGGTTCTTTCAGTTCTTTCAAATCTGCACTTTCTTTTGTTAGATTAGCAAGCATAGTTTTAATTTTCACACTATTATCAGGTATATAGGTGCAGCAGTGACGTGCACCAATCATTTTGCAAACGCCTCCATCCTTTGCTAAAAGAATGTCTAAAGCAAGCCTATTTTGAAGAGTCATAGCTCTTTCCGCTGCAAGTTCAGCATCCATCAGGATTATAGCACCTGAAAACTTTGTCAACATGTTATCCACTATAGTAGACAACTTTCTTATTTTGATGGAATTCAGCACAACCCCTAATGAAGGAATCATGGCTCCAAATATATCACCTACCACAGCAGCTGCGGTCTCTCTTTTCTGGATACGATGGGATCCAGGTGTCTTTTCAATCATCGATATGTCATCTAGTTGATAAACCTTTGGAAACACTATACCCAAATAACATCTTCCCCACCATCCCTTTGGAAGACGATAATAGGCATTATGCCCACAAATGTAATACACCCCTGGAATGACAGGATCAAGCCCGTCCATCATGAATGTCCATTTGGCCTTAAAAATAAACGTATGTTTGCATTCACTCGCTCCTACAAAAATATTGTCATAGTATGATTCACCTCGATATATACAAAATTTCCCTGCATGCCAAGCATCTAAAGCAATTTTCCCTTGTGTCTTTATAGCAGCAAAATCATAATTATCTACTGAAGTCCTCTTATGCAGTTCTTTTTCTAATTTCGCCTTCATTTGAGCCCTTCTATCATCTGTGCGATCTAAAAAGCTTATTTCTACAGCAGAGACTGAGCAAGTAAGGTTCTCCCTATGAGCATGAGCCGTTTCAAAAGGTTGCATTGGCTCGAAAAAGTCCCTCATAATTTTGTAATCCCAATATTTTGCAGTCTCGCTTAGCTGCACTATTATAGGAACATAAGCAAAGGTAACATCATAATTTGAGAAAAAATACTGTATATTAGATTGACCATAAAACCTAGACATTACTATACTACATGTAATCCCATATGTAAGAGGCATGTGGTGGTAAGTCACCCCTTCCTTTACTGATGTCGGTATCTGGGTACACACATAACAATCTTTCGCATCCATAGTCTCAACATACTCTGTTAGTAAGCGATAGAAAACGTTATACGAAAGCTCTTTCTTATCATGCAAGAGCCTCTCATCCATTGCTAGTCTTTTCAATGGTGTTAGTTCAGTGACAGTAACAGGAACAATAGTAGAAGCAGCAATAGTCTCCTTCTCACCCTTTCCATGCATTCCAAACACAATTGCCATTATTATTAGTACACATGTTAGTACCAGGCCTATACACACGTATTTACAATATTTCTTTCTATTATTCTGCATAGCGTACCCAGGCATGATCTGTATAGAATCAGAGAGCTAGAAGCACTTATAAATGAAACTACTTAGCAATTCAGTTACAAAGCTTGAACGAGCACAATGTTCACACCGTCTTCTTCAAAAGGCCAGTCACTTATCGGTTAGCAGCATTTGTCTCAATTCGGTTTAGCAATGTCTCAGCTGGTTGTTTGTCTCACGTTAGATTGCAGCAAGCAATGCCATTTACTACCTTTTCAATCAACAGAGTCTATGAAACTTTTCTTTTCTATTGGTATCTCTTCTTCTTCCTCGTTCTCGATGCTTAGAGATACAAACTCATCAGTCCAATCATCATTGACTGCATATGCCCATTCAGGACCGGAATACCTCCTGTTTGGTATCCTTTTCCTTTTCAATTTTGCTTCTCTTTTCGATTCTGTTTCGCTGGCACTCTCCTCCTTCGCCAAGTCCTTTTCTTCACTTGACGATTGTTCCACGACAGTCACTTCCTTTCTTTTCTCTTTCACTTTCGGCCTTCCTCCTTCGTTCAAACCTTCTTTACCCTTTTCTTTTATCGGTGAGATACTTAATCTTCTTTTTGCACCGTGTCCATTTGATGGACCTGCGATCTTTTCTGTAGAGGTTTGAGCTTTTTCGTTCTGCTCTTCTTTGTCCCCACCTTCAGGGAAATCAGTCACGTTTTCTTTTTCTTTTTCTGTATCATCTATTTCTGGGAAAGCCCCCTTTTGCTCAGGCTCTCCTGCTTTCTCACTTTCTTCGAGCCCTTCGTCACCGTTACTTTCTTCAGGCTCTGTATCACTTTCAGCTGCTTCAGGCTCCTTGTCACCATCAGCTGCTTCAGGCTTTTTGCTACCCTCAGCGGCTTCAGGCTCTTTGTCACCTGCAGCTTCGTCGTCGCTGTCTGAACTTTCTCCTTGATCTTCCCCAAGTGAGTCGGACTCTTCGTTCTCCAATAATATCTCCTTTTCTTCTGCTGTTGCTTGTCCGCTTTCAGTTCGCTTTTGTTCTGTCTTAGCACTCGGCACCGTTTTATCAGGCACTGGTAGTTTCAGCGCTTCAACTTCCTCATCTGTGGGACACAACACCTTCTTTGTATGACTGGCGTGAATCCAGTTGGGAACCCCTGCGCACTTCACAGCAGTAGTTGTTGTCAGGATCACTTGGAAAGGGCCTTTCCAACGGGGTTCCAGACACGACTTCCTCACGTGCTTCTTTATCACGACCCAGTCACCTGCTTTCAGTGCGTGTCCTGGACCTTGGATCGGTGGCAAGGTGGTCGCCTCCACCTGGTGAGAGAAAGAGCGAACCACGTCAGCCAGACCTTTGCAGTAGTCTAACACCATATCATCTGTAATATTCAAAAGCATGTTTGCGGGAACTGCAGGAAGTCTCATAGCCCTGCCCATGAGAATTTTGTGCGGAGACAATCCAGTTTTTCTATCCGGAGTGTTTCTCATTGACATTAGCACTAAGGGCAATGCGTCAGGCCATTTCAAATTTGTTGATGCACATATTTTTGCCATTCTCGACTTCAGCGTACCATTCATCTGCTCCACCAATCCTGATGCTTCAGGGCGATAGCTACAGTGCAGCTTTTGCTCAATGTTCAGTGCTTCGCAAAGTAACCTCATCACCTCGTTATTGAAGTGACTTCCCCTATCTGATTCTAAAGAGATCGGGAATCCGAACCGTGGTATTAACTCCCTCAATAATAGCTTGGCAACTGTAAGGCTGTCATTTCTACGTGTGGGGTATGCCTCAATCCAATGACTAAAAATGCACACAATCACCAACACATATTTTAAACCTCCATGCACAGGCATCTCAATGAAGTCCATCTGCATACGACTAAAAGGACCGCTTGCCCTACCAATGTGGCTCGCATTCACAACTGTTCCCTTTCCTGGGTTCATCTGTTGGCAAGTGACACATCGATGGCAAACTGCTTCTGCAGCTTGACGAAATCTGGGGTTAAACCAATCAGTTTTGAACAATCTCATCATGGCATCTCTCCCTAGGTGAGCTTGCCCATGATAGAACCGCGCAAGCTGTGATAAGAGACTATTTGGCAGAACAAGTTTTCCCTCATGTGAAACCCATAGCTCGTCTTGTCTCTTTAAACATTGTGATTTAATCCAGGAATCTCTTTCATCCTCCCTGACATTACTTTGTAGTGCTTTTAGTTCTTCTATTGTATCTACGACCTTCAAGGCAAATGCTTCGGCTGGTTCGAGTTCTGGTTCACTTATTGTATTCCAATCATCCCTTAACAATATACTGTTCAAGGCACAAAATCTTGCGACTTGATCTGCATAGGCGTTTCCCAAAGACACATAGTCCTGTCCTTTCGTGTGAGCACTGCACTTTACCACTGCAACTTCAGCTGGCACTTGAATGGCATGTAACAACTCCCTTATTCTCTCCCCATTTTTCACTGGGGATCCTGAAGAAGTCAGGAAACCTCTCTGTGACCACAGTTGTCCAAAGTCATGCACAATCCCAAACCCGTATTGGCTATCAGTGTAAATGGTGACTTTCATCAATGCAGACAATTGACATGCTCTAGTAAGGGCTACAAGTTCTGCTACTTGTGCAGAATAGACTCCTTGAAGCCATCCCGCTTCCAAGACCCCTGTTACAGTACATACAGCATATCCTGCTTTCAAAATTCCCACCCCATCTCTTAGACATGAACCATCAACAAAAAGAATTTGGTCATTTTCATCAAGTTTTGTATCCTTGATGTCCGGTCGGGGTTTTGTGCAAAATTCAGTCACCTGAAGGCAGTCATGCTCGACGTCTTCAGCGTTCTCAATTTCAGCATGTTCTCCAGGAAGCAAGGTAGCTGGATTCAACGTAGTGCACCTTTTCAGCTGCACATTCGGTGAGCCCAGAATAGTCGTTTCATACCTTGTGAGTCTTGCTCCAGTCATGTGCTGCGTTCGGGATCGGGTCAAAAGTATCTCAACTGAGTGAGGGACCATGACTGTTACTGGGTGTCCCATCACTATTCCTTCACTCTGAGTGAGGCTGATACCAACTGCTGCTACAGCGCGCAAACACCCTGGGAGTGCTGCTGCAACCGGATCCAAAGTAGCTGAAAAATACGCTACTGGTCTGTTTACGCCACCATGGGCTTGAGTCAAGACAGACAAAGAACATGCATCACGTTCATGGCAAAACAATGTGAAAGGCTTTGTGTAATCAGGCATACCTAAAGCTGGAGCCCTGCACATGCATTCCTTTAATTCAACAAAAGCATCCATCTCATCCTCTTTCAATTCGATCTGATCCAAGGCATCCTTCTGGGTCAATTTCAGTAAAGGCTTTGCTAGAGACGAGAAGTTGGGAATCCACTGGCGACAGTATCCCACCATTCCCAAAAACTTCCTCACCTCCTTCCTTGTCTTTGGTGGACTCATTTGAAGTACACTTGTAATTCTTTCCTTCATTATTTTCCGTGACCCTTTCTCTATCTGGTGAGCCAAGTATTTCACTTTCTTCTGATAGAACTGCAGTTTGGAAGGAGACACCTTGTGTCCATTCCCTCCCAAATGGTTCAACAGAGCAATGGTATCGGCTGTGCAGCCACTTTCTGTCTTTGATGCAACCAGTAAGTCATCAATGTACTGTACTAGGGTTGACTCGAATGGCAACTCTAACTCTTCCAAATCTTTCTTTAGGACTTGATTGAATATCGACGGTGACTCAGAAAACCCTTGAGGAATTCGACACCAACTGTATACTCTGTCTAGGAATTTGAAACAAAAGAGGAATTGGCTATCCTCATGAAGAGGCACAGAAAAGAATGCTTGTGACAAATCGATGACTGAGAACCACTCAGCTTCGCAAGGGATCTGAAACATTATCACAGCCGGATTCGGTACGACAGGGCAGCACTTGATTATGTCGTCATTTATTTTCCTCAAATCCTGTACAAGTCTGACTTTCCCACTTGGCTTTATTAGTCCCATTATCGGTGAATTACATGGGCTGCTTAATACTTCTTTCAGTACTCCCTGCTTCACAAATTCGTCAATAAGTTGGGCAACTTTCATGAGGGTATCTTGTGGCATGTGGTATTGTGGGGTCTGTGGAAAGATCGCATTGGGCTTTACCATCACTTTTACTGGTTCAACTCCTTTCATCAATCCCACCTCTTTCCCTGTCATGTCCCACACTTCCTTTCCGACTGTTTCCCGTAATTCTGCTGGGATATCTTCTTCAGTTATCATCGGTAAAAGACAAATCAGAGGATACTCTTCGTCGACTGTTTCTATCTCATCCCCCTCTACACTGTCCTCATCTTCCCCATCATTGCTCGTCTCTATTGTTATTCCTTCGTTTGAACACATGATCGAGCAACCCAATTTACACAATAGGTCTCTTCCTAACAGTGCTATCGGGCTTGAGTCACATACCACAAACTGATGTACCCCTTGATAGTTACCAATGTTGACTGGTATCGGGTCTGTTATTGGGTTCGTCAGATGCCTGTTTGCTACTCCCACCACTTGAACTGTCCTCCCTGAGAGTGGTAAATTTGGTACTTCACTGCTCTTAACAGTTGAACGTGTGGCTCCCGTGTCAACCAAGAATGAAACACGATGACCCATTACTCTTCCTTCTACGTACGGACCCTTTTGATCAACTTCTAGGGATGCCGCAAGCACACAATCTCCTTCCTCTTCTGAGCTTTCACTCTCCCATACATTGTTTATTCCACTCTCACTGTGTAATGGGAACTGTTGTACTGTGCCGTTTGTGCTCATTACCTGACCCGTTACCTGTGGAGGAACCATCATTTGCTGCTGACTCATTGGTGCCAAAGGTATTTGCATTTGCTGATTAGGTACCAAAGGTAACTGCTGTTGCATCGGCTGCATTTGCGTCATCTGCACACGGGGCATCTGCATCTGCTGCGGCTGCATAGGTTGTAATCCCTGCAATTGGTTTATGGTCTGAAAATTTGGGTTTGGACCCCTCATTTTTGGCCCTCTCATTGTCTGAAATGCATTGGCATCATTGTTTTGCTGACCAACACCTACACCTGCACCTGCGCCTTCCTGCACCACCATCGGGCACTCGCGTTTCCAATGACCTACGTTTCCGCACGCGTGACACGGCATCACCTTTTTCATTGCCTGCACACCCGTCACAACAGTGTTCAAATCTGGACCATTATTCACAAAACCTCCTCTGCCTCTGCCTCTGGCCTGTGGTTGAAACACCATGTTTCCCTGCAACTGCGGCTGCTGTTGCTGAAACACCATGCTTCCCTGCAACTGCGGCTGCTGTTGCGGTACCTGCTGTTGGAACCCTTGCATCCCTGGTAACCCTTGCAGTCCTTGCAGACCTTGCAAGCCTGTCTGAGCCGCCTTAAGCTGCATCATCATCACCTTCTCTTTCAGCTTTTTCTGTTTCACCTCAATTTCGTCGCTACAGTATTTCGCATAAGTCAAGACTTCATCAATCGGTTTCGACTGCCAGCATATCAAATGCGATTTTATCATCTGACTTATCTCTGGTTTCAGCCCTTCCACAAATCTGAACACAAAATGAAGCATATCTTTCGCCTCAATTGCTTCTGTGCCACTGTAATTCTTGAACGCCTTCAACAACCTTTCATAGTAACTATGAATCGATTCCTTAGCCTCTTGGGCAGTTCTATCAATTTTCTGCCAATCCACATTTTTCGCGGCAACTTTCGTCTTCAAATGTTCAATCACCTTATAGTACAGACACATCACCATAGGTGATGGTGCACCTGTCTCTCTGTCTCTCTCTGGTTCACTTGTCGGCCAACCTACAGCTCTTTTGCAATCCTCCCACAAATCTGCCGGAACCACAATCTCGAATAGAGTGTTCAGGTCTTCCCAGAGACATTTTGCAAGCTTCACAAACCTATCAGTCTGCTGATACCATTCAATCGGCTTCTCCCTCAGTTTGGGAAAATCATTCGTAAAAGACTGAATATCGCTCCTGTGCCATGGTACATGTACTAATTTTCCCCCTGCTGTCTCCCTCATTGGTAACATAGTTACTGTATCACTACTCTGTGGTCTTTTCTCATTGTGCTCTGTGGCACTGTCCCTCCTCTTATCCTTCCTCTTTACCCATCTGCTTTCCCACTTGTCTAAGCACCTCCACACTTGGGCACTCTGCAACAATTCTCTAAGGTGTGCCTTCATGCCTGCTGATCTCATGTGTTCAAAATCTGTAGTCCCAAAATCCAACCTATAGCTCCTGCTCAAGTGTTTCGTCTTGCCTATGTCAACCCCGTTCCTGTCTGCTACTTCCTGCAAACTTTTATATACCTTGTTTACCTCTTTCGTGATCTTTGGACATAGATACCTCAATTCCTCTTCCGTGTAGGATTCTAACCTGTTCACACCCATATTCCCTTCCACCAATTCTTGTGCTTCCATGTTCAGCCTCATCCTGCTCAAGTAATCGTCTCCTTTCCCACTGTCTGAACTTTGTGTGGAATTTAAACTGTTGAACCATTGTGTCAGCTGTTGCGCATTTACCCCCATCAGTGTGGCATTCACATCGACTGCCATCGATGGTTGTGGCAACCTTTCAGTATTCGATGTTAAAGGTATTATCAGTGGGGGGCTCGACCTCACCAGTGTTGACTAAGCGCATACGGGACTAAACTCCATCAAGGACCCAGACCCAGTTGGCTGAGCCGCTATCGGAGTTATCCCTGGAATGTTTTCTATGCACCTTCTTTCTGTCCCATTCTGCAGCATTTGTCCCTGACTGCTCATACCTAAGTTGGGCTGACTATACAAAGGTACCACTGGACCTACAGTAATGGGCAGTGATATCGCATCTGGATTTTGTCCATTTCCCATATTCTGAGGCATGTTCATCCCCATATTATGGGCCATCATTGCCGGCATGCCCATCTGACTCCCCGTCATTTGAGCATGAACATTTCCTCCCTGCATTTGCTTTTGAGGCATCATAAACTGAGTTGATTCAGCTTGTGCCATTGTTGGGTTGTAACCATTCTGTACGCCCCTTACGGTTGGATCTAGAATCATTCCTCCACTGTTATCACTGCTGTAGTACCCTGGCATCTGCGGCTGATAATGTTCTGCTGGTTTCAACACGGGCACATCTGGATACATTCTCCTGACCTGCGGTATCTGTGGGGTGAGCAGTAAGCTCGGGTCCTTAGATCCCGATGGTGCTCCTGGATTCTGCGTTTCACTGTTCTGTACCGATGCCGGAGGGGCAGAACTGGTACTTGGACCTTGTCCATTCTCTGCATAAGGTGGTGGACGGTCGTTCAGCAATTGCATTATCAACTCCTCATCCTCTAACTCCTCTTCTCTTCTCAACTTTTCCTCGTCCTCTCTGTCCTTGGAACACTTCCTGTCTGTCTTACAGGTAGCTTTCTTACCTGTCTCCTCTTCATCCTTAGTAATTGCGGGGAACAATTTTATTCCCTGCAATACATCTGACCTCCACACCTTCTGCGCATTATCCCACCTAAGAAGGTAGTGTCTTTTCTACCTTCCTCATCCTTGTTTCAAACTTGTTTTTCTGTTGCTGTCTAGCCATGAGTTCCCATATTGCTAGAGCCTCAAACTGTGCTGGCCTTGGAGGCACCTTCATGTCATACATCGTAAATCTCAAGTTCTCTAGGACCCTTATATTGAATGTCCCATGTATCGGGAATGCTACGCTCCCATGTTTCTCTGTCCACTTGTGCCATTGCTTTAGCCAAAGGCACGGAGCTACCCCTTTTTCCTCCATTACAATGTAAGCTGGTGTACCCTCGGGTGGCGTCTCCTCTCCTACGCTCGCTTTAATGTATGACTCTCCCTTCATCGCGCTCCTGAATGCTTTAAGGAATTTCATTTTCTCGTCTTTTAATTCACAAAGTTTATACTCAATAGGTCACTTTTATTCCACAAAATTTGTAATCAATAGGTGACTTTAATTCCCGGAATACTCTTCACCTGCCTTTCCCCTTCCAATCGAGTCCCACGGACTGCGTCCAATCCGTGCGCGACCCTTCTCTCCAACCAACCTATCCCAGCGCGGCTCTTAGTGACGTCACACTCACACGCACTGCGGCTGACAAAGCCTCGCGGCTAGTCCTCCTTCACTCAGCTCCTCTCGTAACAACTTTTTGCATGTATCGCGAGCTACCAAAACTAAAACAGATCTGTCGGTTTACTACAGGAAGGGTAACGTAATCGCTTCAGGACCTTAGGGACTTTTCACTAACCTCGGCCACTATTCGATCTCTTTCACCAGCCTCGGCCGCTATTCGGTCTTTCTCAGTCCCCACATTCGCAAGCAAATCTGACCCGCAGACCTACTCTCAACTTGTCAATGATCTGTTCTAGTGCACTTAGAATCTTGTCAAAGCCCGAAGTCGAAGTTTCTTTCACTCCCTAACACACGTACCCACTCGTTGACCACGCCCGATCAACCTACTAAACCGCCCAGACCACAACATGAATCAACATACTCCGGAGTCTCTTGACCTCGCAGGGCCCGTCTCAACAACAACAACCACGTGGACCTTTTTATGCACAAAGCGCCAGACGCACATGAAGTTCGACGACTTCCCTACTCTCACACTCGGAGCCGCACCTCCGCTATCTCTATGAAGTTCGACGACCTCTCTACTTCTACACTCGGAGTCGCACCTCCGCTATCCTTAAAAGAAAACCCTCGCAACCTTTTCACACACTCTGCGGCAATAAGCTGTGCAAGCGCAAAACCCTAACTTCACTCATACCATCACTAGTACCGCCAACGCTGTTTCCACATCTCCCTTCTCTTCATTCGCAAGCTTCGAGATCCCGGGAAAGTCGCGGTGGACCTAGCCCATCATCATCTTGTCAATTATTTTCATCCAAGAAAATCTAATTCAACTTTTCGAATGAGGCCTCAAAATGCGTAACCGTTAGTTCGACACCATGTACTCTAATGGTACAGGGTCCCAAAAGACGTAACCGTCCTCTGCTACCATCTACTGATAGAGCGGAACGTGGTAACAATTTACCTACGTTTGGACGCTCTTTAGGCCGATGAATCTTTTGACTATGTGGGAACTCTCTGTACTATTAATCGATCACTCACCTTATATCGTTAATCAATAACGTACATAAGCAACACCTTGAACAACATAACACTTAACAATTAATCCAGAATACATTTCGGCGAACCCTGACCTTTCAGCCAGGAATGACCACACCAGTTTATTGCAAAGTTAATGAGTTTATTTCCCTATATTAACAAAGCTAGCACGATATAGATGTGTCTCAACACCAAATGATAAACATAAATGAACATTAATAGCTGTCCATATCGTCGGAACAAGTGTAATCTATGTAACATTTGAATCACAAGGCATTCGATAGTGGCAATGCAAAGCACTAATACGATAATCTGCAATGGGCTAATTGCGTACATTTAGTCAGCATAACAAGATCTCAAACTGCATCGTGCGACATATGGAATCCTCGTCTAACCTCAAATTAGCATCAGCATGTGGGACTTCATGCAAAAACAATTTAGCAACATCAATTTAGAAAACTCCTAGCTAGGGTCCTTATCAAAATCAGCAGTCGGTTACCTAAAAGGAACACAATGCAATTTTACAATTTCCTTTCATATTAACCAATTCCAATCAGCAATCAATGAATTCTTCGTCTCACAGGTATCGTTTCTCGATCAGCATGGGACGGAACAAAGGGGCAGGGGTGAACGGGGCAATTGCCTCACGGCGGCAAAGTAAGGCTACTACTTCATGCAAAGGGGCAAATCAAAGTTAAAGTCTCTAGGGCAAGAATCATTAAAGTCTCTTTCTCTCGATTAGAGAAAGTATCAAAGTCTCTCAAAATGGCGTCGCAGCAAAATGGGTCATACTAGCTACGAAGTCAAAATGGCGGGATGTCCGAAGATAGAGAGAGCTTCCCTCTCGTGCACCTGATTTTTATAGACAACAGTTCAAGTCCTGTAGGGTCTCCATTGGTGGGTTCATAGGTTAGCTTCAAATTGACCAATCAAAAACGTCAGTTCTCAAGCTTTTACTTAAGCATACATTATCCTTGGAGATGGGTACGCAAGTTGCAACATTGTTTCTCCATTAGCTTACTCTCAGAGCCTCCATTGTCCGCACCTGCAAGCCGACCTTGAATTTAAGAGAAAATATGCCATGCTGGCACCAACTTTAAGATAAGCATGTGAACAGTCTCTGTGGAAAAGTACAGCTTCAAGCAGAAATACACGTTTAATAGCACAGTGGAAAAATACGAACATTTAAACCGTGAGACCAGGCAACTAGGCCAAAGCCTCCGCTAAAGTAATGCTAAGCTAAGGCATTTCAAATAAGCAAATCGTAGCACACGTTTATGATTATGTCGGATTAGTGCAATTCTAATACACCACGTTATATAAAGCACGCATATAAATGATGGCAAACTACTCTAAGGGCACATTTTGTCCCCGTACAATCTTAATTAATTCGGTTAAGGTCACACATGATTATTTCAGCACTACGTTTAAGCGTTAATAAATCAAAACCTTCATTTTCTGCTTCATCACATGCCACACCTGTGGTCTGAGCAGGACAGCGCAGATCCGCTATCCCTCCCCCATTTCTTGCTCGATAAGACGGTCCGTTGTTACCGTGTTATAGACCCAGTGGGAACCACTAGATACCTCCTGCATAGACCAGCAGATGCTCAGCCAGCACCCTTGCTTTATTCCCCACACTTGCCGAAAGAGTGGTGCACTTGGTATTCAGTGGGGAGGAGGGGACAGACGATGTTGGAGCATTTGAATGCTCTGGGTCTGCATTGCATGGGGGACTTTTTCAAGGATAGAGTTTTGTGCACCTGGAAGCATCCACACTGAATGCACTCACCCAATTTCAGTACTATAGGGCGCATCATGCCTGGGAGCACTGTTGCCTGCTGACTTCTCTGAGCCCCTTGAAGCTACAGCCCTCACATATTTAGTACCGGTGGTGTCAGTTTTATACTTTTAGGCCTTGGGAGCTGGGAGGCCTGCCGTGTCCAGGGCATGGCAGGAGTAGCAGGCGGACCTAGGCGTCAATATTACCAGAAAGCAGTGGGATTACTGATGCTCGGTTACCAACAATATCTTCCTGAATGGGCATCAATGACTAGTGCATTTCAAATACCATAACAGTGTGTATTACACTCCGTCCCGATTGTTTAAGTACGGTTTGTGAGAGAATTCTCGTTGTTCTCGCTGTGACACCGGAGATGCTGGCTTCGTGCACACAGCATGGAGTTGCCAGCTTTGCGAGCGTTCTGGCTGACTGTGTTAAGGGCCTTGGAGGACATTACGGGAGAAAAATTGGAAAGTGCGCCGCTTATGGCACTACATGGCTACGACTGTGATTTGACACATAGGTGTCACAGGCTTGTGGCCGTGGGCCTTCTGCTGGCTAGGAATAGGGTCTCAATGTGCTGGATGAAGGGACCGCTGCCTACAGTCACAGAATGGCAGACAGCTATGACGTATTGTAATATGCAATCTTACCATGATCTTTTGCCACCCACCAGCTGCCACCACAGTATCTGGGGTCCATATCAGGATTATATGATGAGACACTCCAAAACCCTCTGCACACTGCCAAAGGCCAAGCGGTAATTTGATATTACTTTATGTGAAAAAAAAATTCACTGAGAAAACCCAAGGTTCCAGGGACGTTATAGTTACGCTGACGCTTTACCTATATAAAACCATAGAAATTCAGCAGTTATATTTCTACTTATAGTTATACTCAGTGCTTGAAATGGAAAAATTAAAGTGCAGGTACTCTGTTCCAGAGTACCTGCTTGTTTCTGAGAAGTGCCGGTACTCTCCAATTAAAAGTATTGCGTTTTTCTTGAGATATGCCGGTACTCTCCCTCTCAAAATAAAAAAATGCCGGTACTCAGTACCGGACAGTACCGGCCCATTTAAAGCACTGGTTATACTTATCTGAAGAATCTATAACTTGTGGTGTTAAGTAACTTTAGGCTACAAGTTATATTTTCTTAACATAAGTTAACTTGAGGTAGGAGTATAACTGCTCAATTTCTATGGTTTTGTATGGGTAAAATGTCAACCTAACTATAACGTCCCTGTAGCCTTTTGTTTTCTATGTGAAACACTTACATGTTCCTTGTAAAGGCATGTGTAATAAAGCCATATACATTGTAAAAGTTTGCATGGTAAAGGTATGCATAGTAAAGATGCATGCGGTGTAAAGCCTGTTTGGTAAAGGCATACATGGTTCTGAACGTGTTGTAAAGGCTGTTTCCCCTTCTCAACAGCTGTATTATATATTCTCTTATTACAGTCTAGCAACTCAATCTGAATAGTTTTGGAAACACAAAAAGGTAGAAATGTCACTTCAAAAGCCCAACGAAATCAAATACAGTTAATTATTTTTTCTAAAATTCTGTGTCTGCATTATGTTTTCTTACTCCCGCATGACATGCTGTATTCAACTGCTGTACAATGTCTGAGTTTTCGTACAGAAATAATTGTAATGCATTTGTGAAATTGAATTTAGAAGAACCATTTTTTCCCCAGTTTTTCCTCCAGATATTTTAGGTCAGTAAATTCAGTTTTTTGTCCAGGTAACGTGACCCCCAAATGGCAAGCAAGGAAAACAGAACACCGAATATTTAAAAGTCCTACGAGTAACCACTCCATTTTATCTTACCAGGTTCTTGTGAACCTACATGTGTAGCCCTTCACCCATCCTTTGCAGACTGTTCAATTTTTATTTCAAGTTTCTAAGGTCTTAATGATGTCACTGGAGGTTTTTCTGCATGTGTTAGCGCCAGAAACGGGTGTACAATTGAATTATCAACTGTGTTAAATTTGTCCAACAATAAAACAGACAGAAGATAGAAAAACGTACCTGTTTTAAAATATTCACCCAAAAGAAAACATTAGAGACTGACCCAGAGTTTTGCGACTCACAATTTGCGGCTCATTTGTGAGTCGCACATTGCGAGTCGTGAAACCATATGTATAACAGTGCACCTCATACTGTTCGCAATTCCCAATGGGGTCGCAAATGACCTACCTCATGAATATTCATGAGGTAGGTCATTGGGAATGGCTGCACTCACAGAGATAGTGGCCTGCTAGGGACAGAAGACCACCATGTCCGTGACTGCTTTTTAAATAAGGCAGTTTTTTTTTCAATTCAGCCTGTTTTCCTTAAAGGAAAATGGGATGCATTTCAAAAACAAAAATTAAAAGTTTTCTTTTCATTTTTTCAGAGCAGGCAGAGGTCCACTGCCTGCTCCAAAAAAATATATTTCACTACTATTCACAAAGGCGAAGGGGGCCCACAGAGACCCCTTCCAGTTTGCTAATGAGTTAGTACCAATTTGAAATTGGTTCTAACTGCGATTGTTTTGTGTCCGCATTCATGGTCACAAAATCATCAAACATTGCACTGCGATCAACATTAGGAGTCTCAATTGCGACTCGCAAACCCTATTTGTGATTCGGTAAAGAGATTACCAAATTGCAAAATTGGGTTTGTGCATCGCCAAATGTTTTTTTCTTGTCGCAAACGCCCCAATTCTGCAAATCGGGCCATTTGTGACAACAAAAAAGCTTGGTACATGTGGCCCTATAGTAAGTAAAAATAGGTACAGAGAGTAATACAAACTTTCATGCACACACAAGTATCAACAATTTAGTCATTTTGATAGGAATCCTCACCGGTTTCTCGTAATAATTATATATGATGTAACCTTTGACGCTAGGTGTCTAAAAGGTATAGGGTGTATTCCAGTTATGAGTGGCCCTAGAACTACTATTAAGAGGATAAAATAATTCAGTTTTGCTAAAACAATGTATTTATAAATGTTGACTTGATTTTGGATGGCAAATACAATTAATTTATTAGAACTGGCTTTAAAATGGGTTGGCCTCTCATTGGGAATTACTGTCGCTAGAATTCCAGCCAGATCGCTGATATAGTCAATAGCCATCTATCACAAGAACAGCAATGAAAATTGGTATTTTTGCAATATAGAATTTAATATTGCAATTAGTTCATTTCACAAACTTCCCAATTTTGAATGGAGCTACTTTGCATAGGAGTATACAACAGAGTGTGCATTGCTATCCACATCTGAGATCCTATCACCTGGAGGCGTTACATATCCCACAGCCCATACTCTCTTGTTCTACTAGGTTGGGCCAACACACCTCCACAACTAAAGACACTTCCTAAACCAACCAAACATTTATCCCCTATATACAGCAGAGTGCACCCCCTAAGCTACATAAAGAAGCATGACTTACCTCAGACTTGAGATCAAGGTGCCAGAGGTGTGAGTAAGTCAGGGTCATGTTGCACTGGGAGCACCACACGTATGGAGGACTATTTTACACTAAACAAAAAGATGGAAACATCCAGAACAATAAATGTGGGCAGTTGTTACAGAACAAAGGGCCTGATTTAGATATTGGTGGATGAGTTACACTGTCACAACGGTGATGGATAGCCCAATCACCGAAATCTAAATAACATAAGATCTAATGGGATTTAGATTTTGACTGATGGGATATCCTTCATCATTGTGACGGAGTAACTCGTCCTCCCATATCATAATCAGGTCCAAAGTTGGGTGTGCCACTGAGGTTTCGAACCAGGCTGAAGCCTAATGTCTTGTTCTGGCTCAGCCTGTGATCAACTGGTAACCATGAGTCAGATATAAGCTTAACATCATGTGATTTTTACCTGCCAAGCATGCTATAACCTCTTACACCAAGAACAGAAGGCAAAGCATTCACTGATGATGTTACATGAGAGAAAAAGATACACGTCCAATGGCTGAACTGCATATTTGAAAACCACAAAACCTGGGATCAATCTTGACTTCTACACTTGAGCTAAATGTGTGCAAAGGCAAATATTTTATTTCATCTAACCTCCTTTTTAGTATTATCACATAAAATAATACTTTTAAATGTGGAAGTTCAGAACGTATGCTGAAGAAAAATCTCCTCTTGTGTTTGATTTGAAAGACTTTAATGTTGCAGTTCGGCCATGTACAATAAGAATTCAGGCCAAAGATAGGTTGCACATAACAACAAGCTTGCTTTATTAGTTCACTAATGGCAGTGTTGGCAGGGTAGGTGGCAATATTAAGGTTTACAAGATTGTGTTTAAAAACTATCACTTTTACTATAAAGTCTTAGTAGTTTAGTATAAATTCTCACTTTTTGTATTGTACTGATGGAAAAGTCCCCTGCACAGTGACAGCTGTATACCCCTGCCCTGAGTGCCACAGCTGCAACGATGTCTGGCTCCTTGGTGCTGATTTTTACTTTCATGGGCAAACATGGATCATTTTTGTGCGGAATGATATAAGCCTCTCTCATGGATAGTGGTTTTGTGGTACCGAGAGGAGATCCAAAAGTGCTACCCTCACAGTGGTGAAAGGCTGATAGCTTTCTCAGGAGTTAAGTAACACGAGCGTGGTCGTGGCAGCATACCGTGTAGTCATAAGTAAAATTGAACAGTCCTTTTTACCTGCGTCACTGGAGGGAGACCTACAGTCTCACTCATTTAAAGTTCCCCTGCTGTGTATTTAACTCACCCTTAGCCTACATCAAGTTAGTAGGTAGCACTGTGCAGTGCATTTGCGATGTATGCTTGTACTTAGTATACATGTGCCTGTGAATGGTATGATACATGAGAGATTCTGGTGTGAACCTCTAGTCACTCCCATGGCCAGTGTTGTGGGTCTATTTGAATTGGCATCAATCCTGCTGCACAGGTTTTTCTCTGGAGAAAGGGCAAGGCAGAGGAGAGAATACTTCAAGAGGAAGCCAACCTCCACCACAAACGTCAAGACATAGGGCCTGATTACGAGTTTGGAGGTCCGACCGCCGCCGTGTTGGCAGCCCGACTGCTGTATCACGATGTTGGTAGTTTGCTGAACTAGAGACTGCCGGAGTCCCGCCAACACCATCAGCCATCCGACGAACACCCTGACAGCGGCTGGTGAAAAGCACTCATCACAGGGCGGTATAGGGAAGGGTGCCTCCGTGCACGTTACGCTATGCTGTCTCGCCAAGCCGGCTGTGGCAGAAAAGATTGCCTGATACAAGATGGTAGAATCAAGGGAAATGGAGTGCTAGTACCCACCTTTCCTTCTTTTCCCTTCAGTCTCCAACGTGGGCCTCTTTGTCCAGGGTCCCCTCTTCTTGGTAGCATCGTCACCCCTGAAAAAAAATACATGTAAGTACAATTTGCATTTTTCTTCCACTGGCTGGACTGGGCATATATGGCCCAGTCACCAGCAATGAAATAGTACATGCACGAAATATTTTTATACGTGTCATGCTTATGTGTACATTTTGGTCCGAATGTACACACCTGCATCAACACAAATGTAAAAATATACCTTGCATTTTTTACCTCATCCCCCGCCAGGATACCGCCATCAAGTACACCACTGCTGGGCCAGAGGTAAGATTGTACTATTGCGGGTGAGAGACCGTTGTCTCAGCGGTCTTGTTGGGACCGCCACATTGGCGGTCTCACAGTCTGACTGCCAAACTCGTAATAAGGCCCTCAGACACAATTGGTGTCTGGGAATGGACTATAAAAAGGGGAGCCTGAGGCCCCCAAAATTGTTAACTGTGAAGCAGCCAGTTAGAATGTGCAAGAAGAAGAAGTTCTGCAAAACATCTGCCTGTGACCAGGTCCCAGGAAAAGGCATGATAAGGAAACAATACCCAGGGACATCCAAGAGCACCTGCCCCTGGAGCCTATAGCATCAGTGCCCACCTGCTTCCCAAGACCAGTGTTTCCTCTGAGGAAAGGAGAGCAATGGAGGGAGATAGGTTGGGTGGAGGATCCCGGTGAGTGGCTCACCATAGCACGGTGTGAGGGAAACAGCTGCTGGACCCATCGGGGGATCACCCCTGTGTGAGTTGAAGTCGGTGGGCTATGTGGCAAATGGGGCTGATGTGAAGTTAGCCGATTCACTGTCATGCCGATCGGGCCATAGCCCATGGGCGGAGAAAAGCCTGCAACCCCATATGCCAGGTGGGGCCACCATGATGATTACTGCAGTGCAAATCGGGCCACAGCCCATATACAGAGTGAAGTTACTGGCCTAGTATGCCAGGTGGGGACACCACGAAGATTACTGCAGTGCCAATCGGGCCATAGCTCTTGTGCGGAGTGAAGATGGTGACCTTGTATGCTGGGGGGCGCCATGAAGATTACTGTTGTGCCAATTGGGCCACAGCCTGTGTGTGGAGTAAGTTCAGTGATCCCGTATGTTAGGTGAGGCCACAAGAAAGGACAAGAACCACTGTCAATTTCAACCATTGTCATGAGGTGAGGCCGCTGTGGTGACCTGAGCCCTTATTGAGAACCAGAATCAGAAGGAGGGTAGAGAACTCTGGGTCTCACCCCCACAAAACTGTGAGAGTGTTTGTCGTGCTCCCACATTTTAGTAAAAGATTGGGCGGCATCATTGAAATACAAGAGCTCAGGATGGGAGCTGTAGTGTAGGAAACCTTTTATACAGCTTTCATTCTGAGCTTACGTATTTCAAGACTCTCTTATATGTGCAAATGAAGTCATTAGCACATACAAGAGCACCGTGAAATATGTGAGCTCAGAATGGGAGCAGTACAAAAGGATTTTTTTTTGTACAGTGCACATTCTGAGCTCACATATTTCAAGATGCTCTCATGTGTGCAGTTGTGGCCCGTAATGTGGAGTAGTATGGGGGGTCACACATGCATACTCTCTTCTACGTTCACACATACATACTCACAGCCATTGACATACGCACTCACTCACACCTATCCATTCACAAGCACGCACACATACACTCACCATTCACAAGCACATGCATATTCACACACCTATAAACAGTATGCACAAATACACAAACATTCATAAAATTTAAGTATCCGGGTCTGAGCCTATTGGTGACTCACCCCATCATCATGAGGGGGAGGAGGTAGCAGTGCTTTGCTGGGTTGAGAAGTTCACTCCCACAGGGCTCTGAAATCTTAAGCCCAGCAAAGCTCAGAGCAGGCATCCAAGCGCCTGCACATTTAGCGCATGTGCAGCACCTGGCTGTCAGATCCAAACAAGAAAAATGTCTGGCAGGCTAATCTTTGCTTAGCCTGACAAACACTCTTCATGCGCTGGAAAATGGTGTGGTGGTGGGGCCCGTCTGCACTTAACAATGGTCCTAGGCGTCTTTGACCCCGATTAGGAGAATAAGTATAGGCCAATGGATTTAAAGGCTTCTTAAAGTGACACGGCAGTCTGGTATCAAACGTTTTTCTGCTTTGACAAAGAAAATAAAGGCAGTGGCTCCTTTATCCTTCTATTGATGACTTAAAGTGTAAACTTTTACTAGAACTTTCTCTCTCAGACTGTCAGTACAGACCAGGAACTTTCAGAGGCTTTAAAGGATTGAGGGTATTACTGAGTGGTTTCCACTTTATTGGCTTGGTAAGATGGCTCCTCCAAAATGCAATTATTTTCAACTAAGGTCCTTCAATAATCATATAACAGAACATAATCCATATGTAACCATAGCACAGATAGTCAAAATCAAAAACGTAATACTTGGAAAGTTTTAAAAACTGTTATGAAAACACAAACTGCTATGAGAACCAAGGGAAGACTGGGACCAAACTGCTCGTTGATCCACCCAAGGCACATCACCAGTAAGCCTGACTTCATGGCTGCTCACGCTACGTTCTTCTCCGCAGCAGCAAATGCGGTTCAGCTGTCCTTCCCCAAAGGGTCATCCTACCTCTTAGAATTGTCTTCAGCTTTAGCCTCCTGTCTTGTCCCACTGGAGGTTTTCGAATTCCAAAAAAGTGGTTAAGGGCCTCATTTAGGTATTGGCAAACGAGTAACTCTATCACAATGGTGAATGGATATCCTGTCTGCCAAAATCTAAATCTCATAGGATATAATGGAGTTTAGATTTCAGTGGACGGGATTTCCGTCACCGTTGTGACAGAGTAAGTCGTCGGCCAATATCTAAATCAGGCCCTCTGTCTGATCAAAGAAATCTTAAACATGACTTCATGCAAAGGCTCCCCAACAACAATGCTCCCTCCTCAACGCCGCCTTCAGGTTTGTCCTGCTGAACTTTGCCTTCTCAGAACATTTTTCTTGAAAATTCCTCCAAGACCAAAGGTCAGCGCTGATCGGGCCCAATCCATTCCTTGTATACAAACTGCTCTCCATCACAGTCGGCAATATTTTTCGACTTTGACCCAGGACTAGATGTCCGTGACTGGTGCTTTGTTCTTTTGGGTACTAGTTTTTACTAAAAACATTTAAAATTCATAACTCTGGTTCTGCTGATTGGATTTTTGTTGTTTTGGTGTCAAACCATTTATTATAATTGACTCTACTTTTTAAAATTGGTGTGGGATTTTTCTTGTGTTTTGTTTTCACTTTGTTGTCATTTGTGTGCTGCATAAATACTTTAAACATTGCCTCTAAGTTAAGCCAGACTGCCTTTTGTGCCAATCTACCTAGGCTTAAGCACAGGTCAATTTAGTGACTTTTTGTAGTTCACCCTTCCAGGGTTTGTTGCTGTTGTGTGACGAGGGCTCACAACCCATTCAACGAACAACCCAATTTCTCACAGAATGTCAAAAATCCTCAGCAGGACAAGACAGTAAGTAGGCTGTGGCTGAAGAGGGCTCCACAAAATCACATAGCCACTGGGTGAGGTCTCGTGAAGCTGTTGACTTTTGGTGGGAAAGCTCAGAGCAGGAGAAAGCTGAATTTCACAGCCAAAGAAGGTCCTTCACCATCCAGATACTTTTGGTGCCTTCTCCCGGTGAAGATTTCTACTTTTGGGATCAGATTGCGCATGTCTGGCCACTAAGGTTTGGAGTCTGGGACGACCCTTCACTCATTTCTGGGTCATTGTGCAGCGAGTGCACTGCTCCTGCTAGAGAGAATGCCATGAAGAAGACCCTTAGAAAACCTCTGTGCATGTTCCTCTCATCAGCCCCCAGAAACAAGTTGATCTTCTGGTCTTTCTGATAGCAAAACTTCCAAAAAACCAAGAAACAAGTCTTTACATGCAATATCTGTGCAGATTAATCAATTATATAGGATTCCTAGTTGCCATTTTTCATATCGCTGAAAGTGTCTTTATTCAGGTTTCGATATGTCAAAACATATAATAGAGAAATTGAATGAAAAATGGTTTAATAAGATATGGATTACATCAATCATGAAAAGTTTGAGCAGAGATAGACCAGAACATTGATGATAGGAACTCATCACATTGGTTCATATTTACTCAACTAAGCAGCGTTCTCAAAAAATATTCTGGAGGGATGAATGAGGTTGCCTATTAGATTATTAAGGTTTTTTTCAGGAACTCATTTTTGAGGGTTGGGAATTGGTATAAGGTTTTGCATCAAAATGTGAATCCACTGGCAAGCTCCAATTTTTCAGACAAAATCAGAAAAGCTACAAATTGCAATATAATGGCAGAGGAATGGCAGGCCATTTGAACTACGTGACCAAGCCCTGCGGGGAGTGAATTTTAAAAGGATATCTTTTCTTTCAAGATGGATGGTATGTTACGTTCTTAGTGCACTGCATCAGATATATCCCTCTGTGTCAGAACAATGCTTTAGATGCCATATTAATGATCTGGGAGATTGACTGCATGTTTTTACCTCTGCACCTTTGACTGATTTTGAGGCATAATATTTTTCAATGTTTGAATCATGTGCTTGGGATAAGCATCCACCCTGATGCATGTTAAGCACTTTTTGGGCATTCTCAGACTCTGAGCGACCTTCCTAAATTTGTGCAATATTTTATATTGATTGGAATGTCTGTTGTCTCTTGTTCTTCAACTTTGGAAGTCAAAGGATCGATCCACTGTTCAGCATTGGTACACTAAAATGACTAGGATAAGAGTGTTTACATTTCCATGTGCTCTGAGAAATAATAGCTTAGCCAAATTCCACACCATTTGGCAAGTTTTTGATCAATATCTAGAGCAATACTATTAAGATCTTTTAAGGATATTCATTTTTTGCGGATATTGTTATTTCAGAAATTTATTTTGTTTTACCATTCAATTCCTAAGAAGCTTTTGCATGATGTGATTTTTTTAATGGTTTTACTGTTGCGATGCACTTAATCTTCGCACTTTAGCTTCAAACTTTTTGCACTTTTGCAGTTAAGCAGCTATTGGCTAAATTTATGCTCTAATCTTTGATGAAATGGTTGCTTATTTTGACGCTGCTCAATAAAAACGGGAAAGAAATAAGGATTCCACCTTCCGACGTAGCCATTGTTTTGGAGCTTGGATTCTTCCAGTGGGGCAATGCTGCAGGCTGTAGCCAATATACCTTTTCTGCGATGTCCCACTGAATCAGATTTCTAGCTGTGGAAAAGCTCTGAGTGGGAGCAACTTGTGTCTTTGTTCCAATGGCAAAGTACCTTCATTGAACTGGCTTGGTAGGTCTTTGCAGATGAAATCTTTTTAAGTCCTAGGTTTCACGAGGAAATAGAACAAGCACACCAGCCAAAGGTCCTGAACCTTGGGTATTGCATTTGAGGTACAAGCTCACCACAGTAGAGGCCTGTTTGATGGTTGAGGCCACATCCGGTTGGAACTTGTCATCTGGGCAGTTGCAGAAAAAGCCTCTTGTAGCTTGTTGTGAGTTTGAATAGGAGGTTAGCCTCATGAGCCTTGGGGTCTACTTTTGTGTCTTGGGTACAAGAAGGAGAGCAGGTCCAATCTTGTAAGCTCTTCTCAGGTCACAGACAGCAGGTCCAGTGCTCTTCGGTTTCTTCCACAGGTCCAGAAAGTGTTCTAAAAAGGGTACTGAGGATACCACATTTATGTCTCCACAAGCCCCTGGCTGGAGGAAACTACTAACACTCCCTAACCAATGGGTTTAAAGATCCCAGAGGAAATCCTGCCCTCTACTGCAGCATTTCCCATGTCTCCTATTGCAAACAAACCCGCAGTGTCCCTATCGCCCTTAAATCAAGATGACAGAACCACACTTCCCCTGTGCAGAACCTGGGTGCCCACCCTAGAGGTTTGGCCAGGGAAATGAGCAATCCCTCCTCTGTGGTCACTCTAAACCAGCTCTAGGGGCAGCACCTCTCCCACTGGGAATGGTACCTGCCTGACTGGGGAAAACAAAGGAGGGCCATGACCAGGTGTCAGCTAACACTTGCTTATGATGCAGCAAACCCCTTTGATGTTATTCAAGCTCCTAAGCACAGCTCAGATGGTCATCTACCCAGAGGGGCAAACACACTGCCTCACATTCTAGTCCTTTTCCCTGCTCTGGAACCAGTTTTCGCACTTCATTGAGGGGGCTATTCAGCTGCTATGTGATACCTGGAGCTTCTGAAAATGGGACATCAGAGGCTTTAGGCACTTTCTAAAAGTACCTTTTCCAAAAGATTTATTATGAAGCCGACTTTACCAGTGAATTGGGCTTGTAATAAATATTTTAAAACGTTTTAAAAAGTCCAAGAATGAGATTTGTAGGTGTGTCCTAGCCAGAAATAAATGTAATCCTGTACCCCACTGCTATTCTGTGGAAGAGTGAACTCTACTACAATGAAAATAGCTTTTGGGGCCTTCTCACTGTATGTACAGTCTACTTAGGGGTGACTTATTACTATTTAAAAGGATGGCCTAGACCTGTCAAAAGTGGGTATTTTAAAGGTCACATTTGCAGTTTAAAACTGCACAGCCAGCCTACAGATTGGTAGACCTGCAGTCATGGTTGAACCGTTACTGTAGAGCAGTGGTTACAAACCTGTGGTCCAGGAACCCCTGCGTGTCCACAAAGTCTCCTCAGGGGGTCCGCGCTGCTTAGAAAATTAAATATTAACAGGTTAATAAATTGTATATAAATAAAATGGCTAAATATATAGTTGATAATGTTAAAACATACTGTAAATGTTAAGGAATTTGAAATTGAAGGCTAAAAATTAAATTAGCATCCTCAGAATGATTTGTGGGAGCAGTGCAGGTGCATCAAACAAAATACAGTATGGACAATGTGTGGGTTCAATTGAATTTAGAAAAGCTCCAACATTCCTTTGAAAATTAAATTTATGTTTGTTTGCAAATTAAACATAAATCTGGTGCCCAGCTGGTGCTAAAAAATGGTGCAAGCCGGTGCAAAACTTTTTGGTGCAAAACTTTTTGGTGCAAAACTGCGTTAGTGCAGTTTTGCACCAAAAAGTATAAATAAGGCCCATAGTCTCTCAATAACCTTGATCGTTCCTTCACCCTTACACTGGATCTTTTGGCCACACTTTCATCACTTTCCACCCGTACCTCATTCATTCCCTTCCTATTCATTCAATCATTTATTTCCACCTTCGAACACCTCACTGTCCTCCTCACATTCCAAAGTTACCATCCGATAACTTAACGCAATTTCCTTTCACCTTCATCACACTTCTCGGTTCCGATAATTTAGATTCACCCTTCCTTGCCGAGTTTCCCACTGTCATTCTCACCCACGCACCCCTTTCATATACCTTTTGTTCTTGCTTAACTTTACTGTTGTGTTTTGACTCGTATTGCTGCTGATACGCCTTCACTCTTTGCCTAATCTGCTCCGGATTGACCACCCTTTCTCTGTTTTTTCCCATCTACGCTGGCACGGCCATCGTACACGGAACTCTCCCCTTCAACAACAAAAATAGTGTTTCACCCGTCATACTATGTGGTGTTGTTCTGTAACTCCATAGCATGTCCCTGACTTGAGACTTCCATGCCAAATTGTTGTATAGGGCTAGCTGAATGTTTTCTCCCAACACCTGATTGAACCGTTCAACCATACCATTACCTCTTGATATACAGGTGTCCTGCAATGTTTGATTTCCCATTTCTTGAAAAAACCCATAAATTCACCCGAGGTAAATTGTGGCCCATTATCACTAACAATTTCTCCAGGGCATCCTTCCCTTCTATATATTTCCTCGTAAAACGCAATCACATTACATGTCTTCACTTCCCTCATAAATGCCACCTCTGGCCATTTTGAATAATAGTCCATCATAGCTATAGCAAATCTATCCGAGCATCCCAAACACTCAAAGGGACCACATATATCTATGGCCACCCTGTCCCATGCTCTCTCTGGTAATTCTTGCGATTTGATAGTTGTTTCCAACAACACATGCGACTTGTCACTACACGTGCACACAACACAATTTCTTACATACATTTCAATCTGTTTGTCCATTCCTGGCCACCAAAAATCCACCTGAACCTTCTTTTTCATTGCGGACATGCCCCCATGCCCTTCATGCATCAACCTCAACACTCTTTCTTTTAAGTTCTCCGGTACCACCAATTTGTCTCCTCTTCTCAGCACACCATCCATCACTGACAAATCATCCCATATGTGCTTAAATTCACCCTTGTCAGCATCCAAACGTTTCCTTCCCACCAGCGGTAACTCTTTCATTATCTTATTCAGCAACCTATCCTCCCGTCGATCTATGGCTTCCCAAGTCTCTGATATGTCTGCCACCACCCATTCATCCTCCACAAATATCTCATTGTCGTCCACCGGTAGTCTAGACATACAATCTGCATTTATGTTCCTTATACCCGGTACATATCTCATTTTGAACGTGTACTCTTGCAGTCTATACATCCACTTTGCTATTCTTGGTGTAGCTTTACTGGCCCCCTTAGTGGTGAAAATATCTATCAATGGTTTTTGATCTGTCCGTAGTTCAAATTCTGTGCCCCATACATATGTACGGAAATGTTGCACACTCCACCAGCATGCCAATGTCTCCTTTTCAATAGTCGAGTAAGTTGGTTTTGCACCCTTCAACGTACGTGATGCAAATGCTACCACTCTTTCTCTTCCTTTGTGTCTCTGCAACAATGCTGCCCCAGCCCGTAATTACTGGCATCTGCCACGATTATTGTCTCATCCTCCAGATCATATGGCTTCAACGTGATGGCTTTCACAATAGCTTCCTTGATCAAATCGAATGCCTCTTGACATTCATTGGACCATTTCAAATAGCAGCCCTTTTTCATCAAGTCTCTCAGCACATGTACTTTACCCGCAAAGTGATACACAAATTTTGTGTAATACTCAGCCAAGCCAAGGAATGATCTTAGCTGATCTTTGTTTTGTGGAGCAGGAGCTTTTGCTATGGCAACTATCAACTTCAATTTTGGTTTTACGCCATGTCGATTCAACGTTTGCCCTAAATACTCCACCTCTTCCACACCAAATCTGCACTTGTTCTTGCTGATGGTAAGCCCATCTTTCTCCAATTTCCTTAATACTGTGCCAATACCTCATCATGTGCTTGCTCACTCTCCCCCCAAACCACCACATCATCTTGAAATACTAATGTGTTATTCACTTTGTTCAATATTTTCTGCATAATCCTCTGAAATACTCCAGAGGCGGATGCTAAGCCGAAAGGCATCCTAACAAATTGGAACGCCCCCTCTGTTGTGATGAAAGACGTCAAATGCCGGGATTTTTCTGACAAGCACACCTGATGGTAAGCATTCGATAAATCCAGCGTCGTGAAGTACTTTCCTCCCCCGAACACTGGCTAACATCTCATGTATTCTTGGTAACAGGTACCGATCTATCAATATATTGTCATTTAGATCCCTCAAGTCAACACACATGCAAATTTTACCATCAGGTTTCTTTGCTATAACTATTGGACTCAGCCATTCGGACACCTCTATCGGTTCAATTACACCCTCACCACACAACCTTTGAAGTTCTTCCTTTAACTTTTCCCTTAGTGCCATTGGTACCACCCGTGCCTTGTGTACCTTTGGCACAGCGTCCTTTTTTAACACAATCTGATGTTCAAAGCCCTTGAGGAAACCTAGTTTATCTTTAAACAACTCGGGAAATGTCAGTACCCACTTTCCTTCCATACTTCCCTCTGTTAATAACACTTGTTCAGGATGATTAGGATCCAATACGATGTTCAGTGCACGTTGCTCCTTCCATCCGAGTAATGATCGTCCTTAACGTACTACGTATACTTTTCCTTGTGTTCTTCTGCCCTTAAATGCAAGCTCTGCATCAAAATAACCTAATACCGGAAGTTTACCTCCACAATACCCTTCCGGTGACACATCCGTGGGTTTAAGTTTGTTATTCTTCAAATCCCCCCACACTTTTTCGTCTACCAATGTGAATTGTGAACACGACTCTGCCCACATGTGTGTCTGATTTCCATTTATTTCAATGACACTCTTAGGCGGGTTGTATTCCTTAGTCTTCCTTCCAATTTGAGTACATACTACCGTGGCCCCTTCCTCCACAGCTAAAACCTCCAACTCATCTTCACTTGTGCTACTATCCTTTGTTTCATTTCTCTTTACTGCATTCACCGATTTCTTGAATTTGTTTTCACCAGCCATCCTGCACACCCTTGCAAAATGCCCAATTTTCCTGCCTTTAAAACACTTACGGGTCATTACAACCCTGGCGGACGGTGTTAAAGCGGCAGTAAGACCGCAAACAGGCCGGCGGACAAAAAAAGGGAATTATGACCCTGGCAGAAACCGCCAACAAAGACAGCCACTTTAACACACCGCCCAGCACGGCGGTACAGACAAGCAGCGCGGCGGTCACCGCCAACAGACAGGCGGGAGACAATGTACCGCCCATAGTATCAGAACACACCAATCCGCCACCTTCTCCGGGGCGGATTCACCGTGGATAAAAACACGGCGGAAACAGCTTTTGCTATGGGAAAACGCTCACCTGAGCACACTCCATGAGGAACGTCGACTCCATGGAGCCGGAACTCCAAATACTCCCTGCCCTTGTCTTTCTGCTCCTCTACGACCAACAGCGATGTAGGCGCCAAAGATACCAGTGAGTACTGCACCTACAACACGGGGAGGGGGAGGCAAAAGTTAGGGGGACACCCACCAAACACCCCCACCCCCACCCTCGCATATCACAACATACACACCAATGCAGTCAAAAATATCACATGAACAACCCACAATCCCCCCGGAAGAATGCAAAGACAAAGCGAATTGCGGTCAAACATTGTAATGTGCCAATATACATGTCATACAAAAATATACTGATATATATCTCAAAATCTGTCATAATTATATATACAATACAAGAAGGAGTGCAGATATGTACACAACAATGTCCGTGCACCAACAGTCCAAAAATGCATGGGCGAGGCCCACAATAGATACCTGACCAAAATCGGAGAGAACACTGCCGGGGCATCAGATAGAAACACTACAGGCACCTCAGGGGGAAGGGAAGAGGGGGCACCTCAGCCACATGAATGCGAAGCCAGATCCACGACGGGGCTCCATACCCATTGATGTAGCCGGGGGAGTGCAAAGCCACAGTCTCTCAAGTCTCTACAGTGGGTGGCTTGCCCACTGTGCCATCCTGGGGAGTGCAAAGCCACACTCTCTCAAGTCTCTACAGTGGGTGGGTTGCCCACTGTGCCATCCTGGGGAGTGCAAAGCCACAGTCTCTCAAGTAGATGCAGTTCTCTACTGGTACTGGGTGGGACTGGTGCCCAGACTGGATGAGTCTCCCCGTGAAAGTTCCTGTCATGTCACTGTCCCAGCTGCACATGGGATAAGGATGCCTGATGTGACGGCCTATTCATACCTACACGGTCTTTGCTATGTTCAGCGGTGCTTTGCCATGGCGGTCTTTGCCCTGTTCAGCGGTGCTTTGCCATGGCGTCTTTGCCCTGTTCAGCGGTGCTTTGTCATGGCGATTCAGGACTGTTCAGCGGTGCTTTGCCATGGCGGTCTTTGCCCTGTTCAGCGATGCTTTGCCATGGCGGTTCAGGACTGTTCAGCGGTGCTTTGACATGGCGGTCTGTGCCCTGTTCAGCAGTGCTTGCCATGGCGGTCTGTGCCCTGTTCAGCGGTGCTTTGCCATGGCGGTCTTTGCCCTGTTCAGCAGTGCTTGCCATGGCGGTCTGTGCCCTGTTCAGCGGTGCTTTGCCATGGCGGTCTTTGCCCTGTTCAGCGGTGCTTTGCCATGGCGGTCTTTGCCCTGTTCAGCGGTGCTTTGCCATGGCGGTTCAGGACTGTTCAGCGGTGCTTTGCCATGGCAGTTCAGAAATGTTCAGCGGTGCTTTGACATGGCGGTCTGTGCCCTGTTCAGCGGTGCTTTGCCATGGCGGTTCAGGACTGTTCATCAGTGCTTTGACAGTTCTGATACTGACATTGGTGTGTGGCATGACGATCTCCACACTGGACATTGGTGTGTGGCATGACGATCTCCACACTGAACATTGGTGTGTGGCATGACGTTCCATCATTGCCCAGCTGGGCTGTGGCATCCTGGCCCCTCCTGGACTGTGACTCCGGCGGTGGTCTCTGGACCAGTGACGATACTTGGGCCCTCCTGGGCTGTGACTCCGGCAGTGGTCTCCTGACCAGTAATGATACTTGGGCCCTCCTGGGCTGTGACTCTGGTGGTGGTCTCCTGACCAGTAACGATACTTGGGCCGTCCTGAGCTGTGACTCCGGCGGTGGTCTCCTGACCAGTAACGATACTTGGGCCCTCCTGGGCTGTGACTCTGGCGGTGGTCTCCTGACCAGTAACGATACTTGGGCCCTCCTGGGCTGTGACTCTGGCGGTGGTCTCCTGACCAGTAACGACGGTGCTGGCGGTTGTGTCTGGACCGCCGGAAATAATGCGCACTTCTCCGCCGTGACACTCACAACAGGCTGGGGAGACTTCCTCGGGACCTTCCCCACCTTTTTTGGAGTTATACCTGACTCACCAATCGCCTTCGATCCCATTTCAGTTATAGTCCCACCAGGAGTCTTGACACGGTCCCATCGTCCACTCTCCAATTTCGGAGCCTTTACAGGGGGTGGGCTGACAGTGCCTTGGCTCTGGGTCCTACTGCCTGCCCTGGTGGACGGTGCACTCCAAAAACCTGGAACACGCACCACTGGTACTGGAGGCTTTTTAGCTGAGGCACTACGACGGGACTGATGAATTGGAGGGTGGGGGCAAAAAGGTCAATTTTACATAGGGACAGTTTCTGATGGACACTGGGATGGGTAGTTGGAGGGGGTCTTGGAGTGGAGGAAGAGGAGGTGGTTGTAGGAGGTGTCACTTTAGGTGTTTTGGGTGCAGGTGCAGGTACTGGAGGCTGTTGTGAGGTGGATGGATGTTGGGTGAGTGATTGCCGGCGTTAGTGTACTTTGGGAGGGGGCGTCACAGACACACTGGGAGAGGACACAGGGGATGTGTAATTGGCAGTGGGGGTGGTGAGTGCAGGTGAGCGGCTTGTGGTGCTGGGTGTCCTGGTGCGAGTCCTAGTGCCTGTAGATGTGGTGCATGCAGGTGTGTATGTAGACGAGACTGGGAGGGAGGAGGGAGAAGAGGAGGAGGGGGACACAGTGGAGACAGTGGATGTTGCTGTGCCTGTATGGGTGTGATGCTTGTGTGAGTGCCTGTGGTGTGTGTGGTGCCTATGTTTGCTTGAGCTACTTTTGGGTGTTGACTTGTGTGCATGCTGGTCTGTAGGTGTGCTTGGGATGGGCTGGGGTACAGGGGATTGGGTCTGGGTGGAGGAAGTTGGAGGGGGGAGGCTGGATACAGGGACAATGGCTGCCATCAGTGCTGAGGCCAGAGATTGCAGGGTTCGCTGAAGGACAGCCTGACCAGAATGAATGCCCTCCAGGAATGCATTACCATGTTGCAACTCTCGTTCTACACCCTGGATGGCATTCACAATGGTAGACTGCCCAACAGTGAGTGACCTGAGGAGGTCAATGACCTCCTCACTGAGGGCAGCAGCGGTGACAGGGGCCTGAGGTGCCTGGAGCGACGGTGATGCCCACCCTCCTGGGTGAGCGGGCACGGGGCGAATGCTGAGGGGCTGCTGGGAGGGCGGTGCTGGTAGGGGAGGTGGCCGCTGAATCTGTAGAAGTGGGGCGCACAGATGGTGGCGCCACCACAGGGGAGCTCACATCGGCGGACGAGTCAGTGTCGCTGGTTGGTGATCCTGTGGCCGACGTGAAGCTCCCCTCGCCCTCCATCCCACTGGTGCATTCAGAGTCTGTGGTGTGGCCCTCCATGGCCATGTGGGATGCAGCTCCCTCGTGCTCCGGTGCCACTGTACCTCCACCTGATGATGCTGATGTACAAAAGGACAGGGAGAGCAGGAAAAGGGGGGGTGACAGAAGAAAGAGAGTTTTAGTGCATGGCATACCGCTACCGTTGGCGGACAAGACAGACGCAGTAGCCCCATGCATTACGCCGTGCTCCTGCCCTCTGCACATGCAATTTCTGGGATATGGCCTACATGGCAATGGTAGAAATCTGCGCACATGGATGGCAAAGGGGCAACTATACATCAACTTGCCACTGTTCTGAGCTGGGGTAGAGTGCCACATGGCCTACATTATGGAGGGGCCTTGCCTACCTAACTCGCCCTGGCCTAGGGACACCCACAGCCCACCTCCCCCACCCAGACACCTCCACTGCACGCAAAGTCCACAGAATGAGGTTGTACTTACCCCCTTGTGTCTGCTGTGATGTCCTTAAGCGCCCATCCAACTCCGGGTAGGCCACCGCCAGGATCCGGAACATCAGGGGGGTCATGGTGCGACAGGCACCCCTCCCACGTTGGGAGGCCATCCCCAGCTGAGCCTCCGCCGTCTTCTTGCTGCAGCGGCGAATGTCCTCCCATCTCTTATGGCAGTGGGTGCCCAGTCTCTGGTGGGCCCCCAGGGTCCGGACTTCCTTGGCAATGGCACGCCAAATGTCCCTCTTCTGGTGGGCGCTGACCTACATGACATGCACAAGGAAAGAGGAACAGTCATTACCTACTGCACCGTCAATGTGAGTGGCCCCCTCCCTACTCTGGCCATGTGGCCCATTCATTCCCATGCATTTATGTTCTATGAACTCTGCACCCTTCTCTCTTCCAACCAGCCCTCTCCACCCAGGCATAGCCCATCCAACGTGCTCCCTGTGTACTGGCCTGTTGGTCTGGAGGACCGTAGAGTAGCATGTACTGGGGGAGGACCCCATACACAAGTTTCTCCAACTCCTGTGCAGTGAAGGCAGGGGCCCTTTCCCCAGACGCAGCAGCCATCGTCGCTTCAAGACCGAGGTCACAGCAGCACTAGCAGTGTAGGTCCTCTCCTGTCGAAGGTCAGGTATCTAGTGATTGAAGAGATACAAAATGGCGGTGACGTCCGCGTCGGGGCGCATCATCCCCGCCGGCACACCTGTTCATTGGCTCCTGGGACCCATAGGGTCCAATGTTAACCAATGCAGCATTGTGCCGCACTCTACGACCGCCTACCGCGACGGTGTCCAACGCCAGCTCAGTTACCCCACAATTCCATTGTCCCATTTTAGAGGTCAGGCAGCCCATGGGGACCCCTTCCAATTTGCGAGTGGGTTACCATCCACTTGAAGTGGATGGTAACTACGACTCCATTTGCGACCGCATATGCGGTCGCAAATGGAATTGCATACCACTGCGAATGCAAATAGGAAGGGAACACCCCTTCCTATTTGCGATTCGGAAATGCATTTTGCGAGTCGGACCCGACTCGCAAAATGCATTTCTGCATAGGAAACTCCGATTTGCGACTCGCAAAAGGCAATTTTTGCCGTTTGCGAGTCGCAAATTGTTTCCTACATCTGGCCCTAAGATCCCTAAATTTGCAAGAAATGGCTAACCGTGGTAGACTATTTACGTATTGATCTATCGTCTCATTTTGTCTCTGAGAGCATGAGAAAAACCTGTGCCGTTCTACTACAATGTTTACTTTTTTCTGTAGTTTTCTTACAATGCCTTCATGGCATTTTCATATACATCTTCCTCTTGATCAGAATCTCCTACTTGTACCTCTTGTAACGGCAGAGTTTTCAACACTTTTCTTCCTTCCACTCCCGGACAGTGCTTTAAAAGTGCTAACTTCCTTTTTTCTACATACATTTCCCTTCCAATAGCCTCCAAATATGTGGTAAAAGCATCTTTCCAATCTACCCAGGCCATGCAGGGTTCTCCTGGAAGTTGTCAAAATGCTGGTGGTGGAGTTATTGATTGTGTTGCCATTGTTCACTTTTCAGTTCAACGGTTTAAATATGTTTTTTTTTTTGCATCCTACAGCTTTAATAATTACTTTGTACGTATGGATAACTGCTGTTGTAAGCAGAAACACTTCATTCAGCCTTAAAATCCAATTTTAAATGTATTGTGAGCAAATGAACTTCTTTTAGCTATGCAATTCACTTTCCTTCCTTATCGTGCTGTATTCTTCGCGTCAATTAATCATAACATTTGTAGAGCGCACTACGTACCCGTTAGGGTTTCAAGGCGCTGAAGGGGGGGGTGATGCTACTGGTCGAAGAGCCAGGTCTTAATAAGTCTCCTGAAGGTGAGAAGGTCCTGGGTCTGCCGCAGGGAGGTCGGGAGGGTGTTCCAGGTCTTGGCGGCAAGGTGGGAGAAGGATCTGCCACCGGAGGTGTTGCGCTGGATGCGGGGAACGACAGCGAGGGCGAGGTTGGCGGAGCGGAGTTGGCGGGAGGGGACGTAGAAGCTGAGTCTGTTGTTCAGGTTGGCTGGTCCGGCGTTGTGGAGTGCTTTGTGGGCGTGGGTGAGAAGCTTGAAGGTGATCCTCTTGTCCACGGGGAGCCAGTGGAGGTCTTTCAGGTGGTGGGAGATGTGGCAGCGGTGGGGGACGTTGAGGGCCAGTCGAGCGGAGGCATTTTGGATGCGTTGGAGGCGTCGGATGTCTTTTGCTGGGATGCCTGTGTAGAGTGCGTTGCCGTAGTCAAGTCTACTGCTGACGAGGGCCTGGGTCACCGTTCTTCTGGTTTCCGTTGGGATCCATTTGTAGATTCTATGGAGCATGCAGAGGGTGTTGTAGCAGGAGGAGGAAACTGCGTTGAGCTGCTTGGACATGGTGAGGGCGGAGTCGAGGATGAAACCCAGGTTGCGTGCGTGGTTGGCTGGCGTTGGCGGGGGTCCCAGCGCGGTGGGCCACCAGGAGTCGTCCCAGGCTGAGGGGGTGCATCTGAGGATGAGGACCTCCGTCTTGTCGGAGTTCAACTTCAGGTGGCTATTTCTCATCCACTCGGCAATGGACTTCATTCCCTCGTGGAGGTTGGCTTTGGCGGTGTGTGGGTCTTTGGTGAGGGAGAGGATGAGCTGGGTGTCGTCGGCGTAAGAGAGAATGTTGAGGTTGTGCTGACGGGCCAGTTGTGCGAGGGGGGCCATGTAGATGTTGAATAGCGTTGGGCTTAGTGAGGAGCCTTGGGGTACGCCGCAGATGATGTTGGTGGCTTCGGAGCTGAAGGGTGGGAGTCGGACTCTCTGGGTCTTGCCGGAGAGGAATGAGGAGATCCAGTTGAGGGCTTTTTCTTGTATTCTGCTTCGTGGAGGCGTGTTAATAGGGTGTGGTGGCAAACCGTGTCGAAGGCTGCGGATAAGTCCAGGAGGATGAGGACTGATGTTTCGCCATTGTCCATTTGCTGTCTGATGTCATCTGTGGCGGCGAGGAGAGCAGCCTCGGTGCTGTGGTTACGTCTGAAACCGGACTGCTAAGCAACACTGCCTTCGTTGCCTTCACTTCTTCTGTTTCACGTGTGTCGCTAAGCAACCGTGCGTGTTGATTCGCGCTCCTCATTGTTTGGTTTTTTTTCCTCGTGCGTGCAGGCGTCGCACGTGCACAACAGCAGTTTACCTCAAAACTACGGCACAAAAATAGGCACTGTAGCAGCGTTTCTCACCGTTTTATAACGCTGACGTAATCAGATCTTTATCTACGTTTGCCGTACCACTGACAAATGCTCCTGCCCAGGTCCAGGGTCAACAGTATATGATCTCCAATACCTTCTCCAATGGGTTCTCGGGAGGCTGCTGTAACTTGACTCCCGCTAGTCGTCAGTAATGTGTCTCATCGAAGCACACACAGTGAGAATCTTCCTTTCACAAGAATTAGTTTATTCAATGAAAGCGAACCTGGCCCGGCTGTCATCCACACCAACCACTTCTCTCCTTCCTCCATTCCGCAGCCCCCCTGTTGCGGGGAGACAGCCGGGTTCCATCCACCTCATAAGAACACCTTGTACTTACTATGCTTAAACAATACAACAGGTGGGCCCGGATGCACTAGAGGAGAACATGGCGGGCTACGTGGCGGCGGTAGCCCGCTAGACGCGCCCATCCGCCATTCCTGGGGGCGTGGTGCACACACATCGATCGGCTGGATGTGCTGGCCGGCTGCAGACAACGCGGGGACTCGGTCAGGCCGACAGAGAGGAGAGGCACCCGGCGGGAGACTCCGGCACTGGGAACGTGCCACGCTGGAGCTCCGTCGGGTGCGAAGAGGCTCAGCGAGGATTCCCCTTCGGGGGAATCCGGGCAGAGCCAGCACAGGCAAGGCTCCTGGGAGGACTTCCCAGGAGCCTGGTAGCACGGCAACGCGCGCTTTTCAGGCAGCCAGGAAGGTGGCAAGCGAGGCTGCAGTTACTGCCAGAAGCTCACCCAGGCTGAGCGGAGGAGACAGGAGCCCTCCACCCCCCCCCCCCCGGTTTTCTTCTAATTCATCTCAGGTAGGGGGGCCGGGCCGAGGGAGGAAGAGAGGGGTAGGGAGGTTGGTGGATGTCAGGGCAAGACTAAGGTTAAAACTTTGAATTCAGCAAGACATTTTGTAAAAAGAGGAAGTGAGGGAAGGCAAAAAATAAAATACAAACTTACACCCTCACTAACAGCCTACTTTAGGGCGAGACCAGAGGACATTGTGCTTATTCCGGGTCAAGGGAAAACGGATGACCATACTGTTAAGGAAAGTGGGAATGGTGTAGGCTCTGGCAAGGAGGTTGAGGATAATTATTTTCCTCCAACTAATGATTGGGCCCACCAAGAGAGTACACAAGCAGGTTTGAACGTCTCCCTGAATAGTCAAGGTGGTAACTTATCAACTTTGCGACAGGAGGAAGAAGTTTTGGTTATGTCGGTTTCTAGCCCTCCCCTCGCCCAGGCCTTGGCCCCCGGTTCAAAGCACAGTCCTTCTATGGAGACTGTGATCCTCTCCATCTTGGAGGACATAAAAAAAGGCTTTGTAAGTTTGGAGAGCAACCAAGGGGAAATTAAAGAGGCCTGTGAGGCATTGGAAAAAAAGTTTGACAGTTTGATGGAGAGGATCCAAACTTTAGAGGAGACGGTGGGGGGGATGAAGGAGGAGTTGAAACACCACAAAGATGAGATTCAGGACTTGAATGAAAAGGAGCAAGGACTACAAGTCAGGATCGAGCAATTGGAGAACTACTCACGTAGGAACAATATAAAGCTGTTAAAGGTTCCGGAAGGAGCAGAAGGGGAAAAATCTGAATTCTTCTGTGGTCTCTCTAATTAAATCTGTATACGAGTTGGAGGAGAGTAAAGAAGAGATCAAGAAAGATATCCAGAGAGTCCATCGGGACCCCTTTACGAGGAGGCCGAATAGTACCAGACCGAGGAAAATCCTGGTTAACTTTTTAACTTATCACTTAAAGGAAAAAATTCTGAGTAATGCATTAAAACAGAAGTCATTAAGGGTTGAAAATGTGACATTTGAGATTAGGTCCGACCTATCTAAACTTACTATGGATAGACAGTGGGAATTGGAAAAACGGTTGGACGAGTTTAAGAAGCTAGGGCTACGGCACAGTTGAAATTCCCAGCATTTCTTCGAATAATGCACAATAATAAAATGTACAACATAAGAGATGTGGGCAGGGCAGACGAACTTTTAGATGTTATCAGGAGAGAGCAGGCCGATTATGTGTAAAATGTGTAAAATGGGACTTCATCCCTGAGGATTTTAAGCCTCCCAGGTAGGCGGGGCGCTCTAAAATAAGGGCCATGTTGGCCAACATAGTGGGGGGGTTCTCCATGGGAGGGTGGTGGGAAGGTAGGGCACAAGGGGGGTGGTATTTTGGGGTATGCATTAAAAATTTTCCTTATTCACCAAGGCTGAGGGGTAGTTGGTTAGTTAGGAATGGCTAGTATAGGCAAAGGTCAGGGGGAGAGAAGGCTTACGATCCAATTTCTTTCCTGGAATATCAACGGTCTGAGGACTAAAGTGGGAAGGAATAAAATCTTACAATATTTAAGAGACTCGCCAGCACAAATACTCATTTTACAGGAGACCCATTTGGCGGCAGATGAGTGTAAGGAGCTATTCGAGGTGCAAAAATGGGTGCAAACATGCTCTTGTACCACCCATAATTTTCATACAGGGGGAGGGGCTATTCTGGTTAAACAGGGTTTCCAAGCTAGACTAGAAATTCTCGAAGTAAGAGCGGACCAAGACGGTCTTTGGGTCATAGTAAGAGCGCAGGTTGAGGGTGCAGTCTTGTTATTGGTTGGATTCTATGGCCCGAACTGTGATGATATTGAGCCCCTTAAGAGGGTATTCTCTCAGTTAATCGAATTATCAGACTCGGTTATTATGATGGGGGATTTCTATGTGGTGCTGGACAACAAATTGGATAGAACGGATACCTGCAGATCCTTAGGCACGCCAAAATCTCAACAATACTTAAAGAGAATGATGAAGGAGCATAGCTTGTGTGATATCTGGCGAAAGAAGGGAGGGGATGCTAGAGTCTTCTCCTTTTTCAATAAGAAATATAGCCACGCTTCATGTATTGACTATTTTTTAGTTGATTGCAGGTTGTTGGAAAATGTGGATAGGGTCGAATATTTACCGTCACATTTATCAGACCATGCAGCGGTAGTATTGCATTTGACCCTGCCTCAGAGGAAAATGTATAAGAGATGGACACTGGTGCGTGCATTATTATTAGATGAGGATGTGCTATCCCAACTACGTAGGGAAACGGAAGCCTTTTTTAATATTAATATAGGCTCAGCATCATTATCAGTGGTTTGGGACACTTTTAAGGCCGTTATACGAGGAAATATTAAGAGCATTGCATGTTATAAACATAAATTGTTTAGAGACGAAATAAGCTCTTTAAAACAGGAAATGTTAATAAAAAGCAAGAAGTTGGTTGGTAAAGGTGGAGTATCCCAGGAGGAGGTAGGGAGGGTGGAATTGGCCGAGCTGAGACTGCAGTTGGTAAATATTTTACAAGCGAGAATTGCTAAAAGATGGGAGGTTAGTAAACTAAAGCACTTTGAATATGGGGAGAGTTCGGGAAAACTACTCGCTTGGAAATGTAAATCGGATCAGGTCAGGAGTTATATTAAGGAAATAGTTTTGGAGGAGACAGGTGCAAAACTGACACGTAGGGAGGATATTGAACGTGGGTTTCAGGAATTCTTTGCATCTCTGGATACGGAACATGTAGAGGGACGAGAAGAGCTGGTGGAGGACTGGTTAGCCCCGGACGTGTTACCGGAAATTTCGCAACAAAACTAGGAGTTTCTTAATGGTCCTATCACTGTTGGTGAAGTGCGGGCGGTGTTAGCTGGAGGCAAAGAAGGGAAAGCCCCGGGCCCTGATGGCATTCCAGTAGAGGTGTATAAATTACTAGGCGATATAATTATCCCAATTCTGACTGAGTTGTTTAGTAAGATTTTCCTAAGCGAGATAGAACATGGAACGATGCAATTATTACGCTGATTTTGAAACCAGGGAAGAGCGTGACAAAATGTGCATCATATAGACCTATCTCATTATTAAATAGCGATTATAAACCAAAATTGTGGCGGATAGACTGAACAGAGTTGTAAATAGTCTGATACATTCTGACCAGAAGGGCTTCTCGAAGGGTAGACATTTGCACGAGTTGACATACGACTTGATTGGGGCAATAGATATGGCAGTGTCTTTTGATTCCCCTTTGGGGATTATTACTATCGATGCAGCAAAAGCTTTTGATCAAGTAAGTTGTGGCTATTTAAATTTTCTGTTAAAAAGAGCCAACCTGGGAAACAACTTTTGTGAGGTGGTGAATCAGATATATAGGGCTCCAACGGCTAGAATACTTGTGAATGGAAACCTTACTGGATCGATTGCAATAGCCAGGGGTACTAGACAGGGATGCCCGTTATCTCCCGCATTATTTTATCTATATATTGAGCCATTTGCTAGGAAGATTCATCAAAACATGGTGATTTCTCCTTTTCGCTGTCAGGGTTGGGAAAGGAAACTTGCCTTGTATGCTGATGATCTTTGGTTTACACTGACAATTTATCATCTTCAATCCCTGAGATTTTTAGATTGGCCGAAGAGTATGGTAAGGTATCTGGCTATCAAGTGAATGTGGAAAAAACAGAGATTATGGCATGGAATATGGAGAATAAATCTGTTTATTGCAAGAAGGAAATAAGATATTTGGGAATTCTGGTACCCCAGGATATCAATCAGCTAGCAGAGAGGAATCAGCAAAAGATGTCTTTTGGAATGTAAGGGTTTATTACAAGGTTGGGCTCATCCTCCTTTAACGATTATTGGTAGGGTCAATTTGGTAAAAATGTCTATCCTCCCAAAGTGGAATTTCCTGTTTTCTGCTTCTCCACTCCCCATGCAGAAAAAATACATACAAAAAATGCAGCGCCTTATAAACGATTTTATATGGAGCTCTAAAGGGGGTCAGAATTTCTCGGAGGAAGCTGCGTAGGTGTAAGGAAAAGGGTGGTTTGGCATTACCAGAACTGCAATACTATGCCTGGGCCTTTCTTTTGAAGAACTTTAGGGCCTTGTTTCTTGCCTTAGATTCCACGACAACGGGCTTAATGTTTAAGACGATGGCTTCTACCATCAAGGGTGCATCAAGTAACTTTATTTTTAAATTTGGTGACCCTAAGTTTTTCAAAAAGGTAAGGTTGAAAATTATGCGGCAAACGGGTGGCTCCTTGACTAGGTGGAAGTTCTTTCAAATAAGGGATTGGGCTCAGGGGGTTAAGGAAGGAGTTGGTATGCCCAATTCTTTGGGCGAGATCATCCAGAGTCCACTAGCAGGTCCCCATAGAGTGTCAGCTTGGTATTGGGGGATTCTAGAAGGGGCGGATGGCGAGTTCGAACTACCCACGGTATTGTGGAGTGAATTTTTCTCAAAAGAGTCAGTTAAGAGGTGGTAGAAGGAGTCACTATTACTGCTCTTCGGTATTTTTAAGCCTGCCGCTTTGAGAAAGAATCAATATTATACGATTCATAGAGCCTATATCTCCCCTGAGAAGCTATCCAAAATGAAAGGAGGGCAGGAGGTGAAATGTCCAAAATGCGGTTTAATTCAAGCAACGGATATTCATATGTTTTGGGAATGCCCAGGTGTTCGATATTTTTGGGAGAAAGTATGTGAAACTATCTTGAGTATATTGAATCGGGATATTGTGGCCTCCCTCCCTTTAATAATTTTTGGTCAACTCCAAGATCGGCAGGGGAGGAGTGGCCGAGATACAATTCCGAACATCAAATTTGTATTTTTTGCAATTTTGTTGGGGAGACGGGAAATATGTAGAAAATGGATTTCGACCGCCCCTCCAGGTCATTCAGAATGGCTTAAGGATGTTTTTTGCACGGCAGATTTGGATCAAATGATAAGGGGAAATAACAGGATGCGAGGGAACTTTTGGGCACCATTACTGAGTTGGAGATATGGAGTTGGAAACTTGGTTTTAGAGAATTATAATTTGTCAAACTTAATGTGTGAATAAGAATAGTTTTTTGTTATTTGTCCAATGATTTTATCCCCTGCTCTGAAATCTTCACGGAATTTGGAAAGACCGAGGATTGTTTGAGAGGAAAGAGCGTCCCCCGGCCTGGATAACTCTTCTGCTCTGCTTTTGATACAGTAAGAGGAGGTTTCTTAAACAGCCACGGTGAATGAGGACAAAAACAAAAAAAAGAAAAATAAAATACAGCAGGTGGCTTTTGTGGGGCAGCAAGGGGAAATCAAAATAAAGGTGGTCATCATACGAAGAATCAAAGTCAGATCTGTGATCTTCAATCTTATTCTGCCTAACAAGTGCACGAGGACATCACCATGGACTACCCCCAAAATAATATTCACTGTTAAATACCGACCGGCAACACAACATCAAATGAAGGCTGCCTGAAGCCTGTAATGTAAGAAAAAGTGGGCCATCATAATAACAACAGAAGTCAGAGGCCGCATCAGATAACTTTTACAGGGTGACCAGGCTGGTCCCTCCTCACCGAGGCCATAGCACACACCCACTTCAGTTGACCAGGTCTAGAAAGCAATACAGTGATTGCTGCACACCATGGGTAAACGCCCAGACAGATCTGCCAAACCTGTAGAACAGCTTTAAATGAGTGGGCACATGCATGCAGGCAAAGTCAGCTTTTACTTTCCTTATCCATTTAATCTTCTGCTTTACAACGGCAAATACTAACATTGCCCCTGTCCAAAAGACTCATGCCACAGTCTTAGAAGCATGTTTTTGTTTGGTGATACCTGTCATTTAAACTAGCTTATGAGAAAATGTTCATCCTCTTACACCATTCAACTACATCTTAATTCAGCAACTACAAATGAAAGTCTAAAGAACTGCCACGTCTGTATCATCCAAAAGGATGGATCTCTCCTTCCTAAACCACAGAGTAGAACAACTTAACTGATGTGTATAGTGATTATAGAAAAGCAGGGTGTACATGTCTATACTTTGATGAGGCAAGGAACTGCAACACATCTCTGACCCAAATTAGTACTAAACTGATTGCATACTCTATGATAGCTGAAGAGAAGTTTGTAACATCACACATGGCACTCCATAGCATACGGACACACAGATACCCTCCTTGTCTGCAACATCAGGACCACCATACACAACAAGAGCAACAAAAGAAAACCAACATATATGAGCAATCAGATATTACAACTATGGGAACGGACAGTCTCCACAATATCTTTTTAACTGTGATTCACCTGGACAAGGAAAAGGATGTTATGCTACATTGCATCCACTGCCAGATCTTTCTACAAGAGCGCACAATCTACAGCTAGAATCTGAACTAAAAAAACTCTGCTGAGATCAGCATTCTGTCGTAGAGCAGTGAAGTGCCCCATATAAATTAATCTAACCAAACTGCCATCCTGGGGCACAGCCACCAACCATATCATTCAAATATGCAGGTTCTTCAAGACTTGTGCTTGTGCACTGTCAGTCATCACACTAGACAGTCCCTTATTGCAGTATCCACCTCACTTTTTGCCTGATATTTGATGCTAAATTGACTGAGTGTGTGCTGGGATCCTGCTAACCAGACCCCAGCACTTGTGTTCTTTCCTTAAACTGTACCATTGCTTCCACAATTGGCACACCTCTGGCGCACAGATAAGTACCTTTTAAAAGGTTACAGTGGTACTAAGGGCTCTGTGGCCAGGGAGGGCACCTAAGGGCTGCAGCACGTATTATACCACCCTAAGGGACCTCTCACTAAACACATGCTCACTTCTATAACAGCTTGTGTGTGCTGGTGGGGAGAAAAAGGTAAAGTCAACATGGCATCCCTCCCTGTGGGTGCCATGCCTACCACCCACTGACTGTGACATAGGTAAGTCACACCTCTAGCAGGCCTTACAGCCCTAAGTCAGGGTGCACTATACCACAGGTGTGGGCATAGCTGCATGAGCAATATGCCCCTAGAGTGTCTAAGTCCATTTTTAGACATTGTAAGTGCAGTGTGCCCATATTAAGTACATGCGCTGGGAGTTTGTCATTGCAAACTCCACAGCTTCACGATGGCTTCACTGAAGACTGGGAAGTTTGGTATCTAACTTCTCAACACAATAAACCAGCACTGATGCCAGTGTTCTATTTATTTTCAAATGCATACAGAAAGCATCCTAGAGATGCCCCCTGTATTTCAGTCAACTCTTTAGTGTAAGGCTGACCGGTCTGTCTTTTCTGTTTCTGGCCCATGGGGTGAGAGCTTTTGTGCTCTCTGGGATCAGGAACAAATCCTGCTCTGGCTGGAGATGCTTTACCCCTCCCTCCCTCCCTCCTTTGGAGGAACTGCAACACTTGGTGGTGAGCCTCAAAGGTTCAAGCCTCCTGTTACAGTGCACCAGGGCATTCCAGCTGGTAGAGATGCCCACCACCCTGGACCAAGCCCCACTTTTGGTGGCAGGTCTGGTGAGAAAATTAGGAAAAACAGGGAGGAGTGACCACTGCAGCTAGGGCCACCCATAAGGTGTCCAGAGCTGAAGTGACCCCTTCCTTGCAGAATCCTCCATCTTGCTTCAGAGGAGAGTAGCCAATAGAGATAGGAATGTGCCCCACTCACCAGCATCAGGGACAATAGCCATTGTCAACTGCCCTCTGAGCCCTGTAACGCCCCTAAATCTAGTATTTAGGGGCACCCCTGAACCTCGCTCTTCAGATTCCTGGTGACCTCAAGAAGACAAAAGAAGAAGGGCTGAAGAGCCGACCACAACAGTGAAGTCTCCAGATAACAACTGACTTGGTGCCAGCCCTACAGGCCTGTCTGCAGCTTCAAAGACTCCTGCTACAAAAAGGCGATGCATCCTACAGGACCTCTTCAAACCTCCAGAGGACTGCCTTCCTAGCAGAGGACCAAGAACTCCCAAGAGCAGCAGGAAACCAGAACTGCCCCAGATCTGCAAGCCCTGCCCACTCTACACCCGATGCCCACAGCCCATGTCCAGGTGGCCCACCAGTCCAGAGAAGGTCCCCTGGCAATTCTGACTTCAAGTCCACCCTGGGTTGACCCCTCTTTACCAACACGACAACGGCTGCAGCCTGAATCCGGACAATCACCCTCACTGCGATCAGATCCAAGGAAGTGTCCTGACCCCAAAAGATACCCCTGCACCCGCAGCCCCCTGGCATTGGGGAATCTGATCAATGGTCCAGCGGGAGCCTCTCCTCCTTGTCCAGCCTTTGGCCTTTCGCAACCACCCCCCTGGACCCAACCTGCAGCATCTTTGTGGCCCCCAGGGTTCTGCCATTGGAAAGCTTTGGGCACCTGACGCTATGTTTGCACCCTGCACCCACCCCCATCCCTGTGCTTCTGAGGGGGTGTGCTTGGTGCTGACCTGTGCCCCCAGGTGCTCATCTAAACTCCCCAGGCCTATGTCCTGAAACCATGGGTACTTACCTGCAAACTGTTTTCTTCCGAGTGCCCCTAGTTCTCATAGAATTCCGTTGAAAACCCAACACCAAATTAAACCTCTGCATCCGGCCGTCCCTGTGTTGCTGGTGGTGCAGTTTTGGGGTCAGCTTGAACTTTAACCCGTGGACATCCTAACCCCTTTTCCTACCTAGGACTGCATTGGTTCCTATGAGAAATACATGGTCAAGTTTTAAAATTGAAAAGTGTTGCTTCCTTGAAAACTGTTTTATCTGCAAAACTTAAACAAAAGTATATTTGATACATATGCTTGATACTTACATACTATTGTACTTAACTGCAACAAAGACCTTTTGGTTCTAGTAATAAAGTAACAAAACAGATTTCTGCTATGTAAAAACACTGGCCTGGAGTTAGTCGATGAGCGTGTGCCTCATTACTTGACTGTGTGTACAACAAATGCTTTATACTACCCCTTTGAAAAGCCGAAAAACTCAACCACCCTACCACAAAAGAGAGCATTAGTATTATCTACTTTAGCCATTGTTAAGCCTCTGTGGAACCCCTGGACTCTGTACACACCATTCCTCACTTTGGTATATTATATACAGAGCTAGCATCCTACATTGGTGGATCAGCGGTGGGGTCTTCGACTTTGCATTTGCTGGACTACTCAGCCAATATCTGATCACACGACCTATTCCAAAATTGCCTGTAGATTCAATAGACACTTTTTCTAAATTGCTAAACGTCCTTCTAGGGCCTTGGTTAAGTCCCCTTTAGCATTTCCTTTCTTTAGAATTAAAAGTTACCTTAGCTATGGGTCAGTATCTAAAAGAGGCTTTTAGTTTCTAAAATAAATCCCCAACCGTAGTTAAACAATGGACAAAATGGACAGCTCAAGGACACAGTTGTGGAACTCAACCTTACCCCTTATAGCCATCTTGGGATGATAGAGTTAAAGTCCCTCTGCAGACAAACAGATTAAAACTGGTTCCAACCCTACCAAGATTAATCTCCAGGTGGTGTTGGCAGAGTGTGCAAAAGAACACCCTACTGAGGAGGAAGACATCCTCTCAGATGGGGAAGAAGTTAGGGATCAGGAGGATGACCTCCACACTCCTAACCTAACTAGGCAGGACAGGGCTCCAATTCCCCTGACTCCAAGGATAGTGCTCACAGAATCTGGGTCTGGGTCTCCCACAGGCTAGTCTAGTTCCTCTGGGAACACTGAACAAATGCTTTGCACTACCCCCTTCGGATAGGCCTAACTGCTCAACCACACGACCACAAAAGAGAGCATAAGTATTATCTACTGTAGCCACTGTTAAGCCTTTGGTGATCAGCTGGACTCTGTACACAGTATGGGGGTCATTATGACCCCAGCAGTAAGTGGAAATGTGGCGTTAGTACCGCCAACAGGCTGGCAGTGCATACTGCCACATTATGAGAATGGTGGGTTGGCTGCAGTCAAACCGCCACTTCTCCACTCATACCGCCATGGCGAAATCAGCTGCCAGGCCGGAGATGTCAATCTCCAGTCTGGCGGCCGGCATAGTACCGCCGGCAGCATTATGAGCCTGCCTACCACCATGGTTTTGGTGGCATTAGCAAAGCCACGAAAACCATGGTGGTAGGCCCTACCAGTGACAGGGAATTCCTTCCTTGTCACTGGTAGGCAGCTCCCCCACCCCTCCAACACACACTAGACACCCCCACCCCCCTATCCAAACTCCCTCACCCCCTCCGATCCTCACGCACCCACTCACCCCCTCTGATCCTCACACACAACCCCACCCCCCTGATCCTCACACCCCCACACACACCCCCACCCTCATACACGCACACACCCGCAGACACGTACCACACATACACCCAATCACTCACACTTGCATACACGCATTCATACACACACTGGCATACACGCATACTTCCAGACATGCCTGCACACATTCTTACACCCAATCACACTCACATGCAGACACGCACTCACTTCACCATTCTTCCATGCATACAAACACCACAACACACACAGATGCATTCACACACACACTCACACATTCATGCACACAACTAGACACACACACACACACAACACCCCACGCACCCCTCCCCTGTTGGAAGCCCAACTTCCCTTTGTCGAAAAGGCCTTCAGGCAGGGAACTGGAAGGGATGCTGCTACCGACGGCAGCCCCCTCCAGAAGATCACCACCAGGCCGTATCACAGGTCATGATATGGCTGGTGGTATTCAACTGGCTTGGCGGTGCTGGTGGTAGTAGCACCAGCTTACCACCATCCACCAGTATGATCACTGCCGGATTTCCACCCTTCTTGTGACGGAAGTCCAGCAGTGATCATAATATGGCGGACGGATGGTAGCCACGGTGACTGTATTTTGGCAGCTGTCACCGCAGCGGTAGGCGGTTTTTACCACCATTGTTATAATGAGGGCCTATATCTCATTTTGGTATACTATATACAGAGCCAGCTACTACAGTCAGCTCTTAGGACCCTAAAGATGATCAGAGTTTAAATTTCAATTTATGCGCATCCAGAGGTTTGTGCAGTGATCTCAAGTCTGAATTACGCTGTTAATACTGCACCCCTCACTTTTCACCTGACTGGTCAAGTCTGCAAGTGTGTTTCTTTATGTGGGGTGAGTGTGAAAAGCACTGGCTCTTCGTGTTAGGCATCACTTCAGAGTACAAAACTCAGAATGGGCAGCTGGTAAATACCCCATCTCAGGACCCAGTATTTACTTGGCGTGATTAATCGCCCACTCCGCTAAGTCACATTCACAATCAGCCCATTTACATGTCAAAACTAAGTTTCATTGTATTAAAACACACCTTGCAAATATTAGGTAAAACTGAAAACACCCAAATATTTTAAAATCTTTATTTTCTAAAGAGTTAGAATGTTATAAAGCAGGCACTTTAAAAATAAAAACAGTGATACTATAGAAGTAAATTCAGAAACAGAAAAAGGGAGCACGCTGCCTCACACTCCAGCATAAAGTTAGCCCCAATGCATCATAGTAAATGCAGTCAATTTGTTTTGTATTGCGAAAATAATCTAAAGTCTTTCACCTTAGTAGGTGCAGCAAGTGCTGTGTATTTCTGGACACGTGTTTCTGGGTTTAGCCTTCATCAGCAGAGAGTAGCTAAGTCTGTGGGGTTGTTTGAAATGCAGCCAAAAGTCTTTTCAGGTTTATGTACCACTCACTGGCGCACAGGTGCCTCTCCAGAGCTCGTCAGCTCGTTAGCACAAGGGAGCTGTCATTGGACACAGAAACAGAAAAAGGGAGGACACTGCCTCACACTCCAGCATAAAGTTAGCCCCAAAGCATAATGGTAAATGCAGTCAATTCGTTTTGTATTGTGAAAATAATCTAAAGTCTTTCCTCTTAGTAGGTGCAGCAAATGCTTTGTGTCTCTGGGCACGTGTTTCTGGGTTTAGCCTGGCATCAGCAGAGAGCAGCTTAGTCTGTGGGGTTGCTTGAAATGACGCCAAAAGAAAATTCAGCAGGGATCTGTGACTGCACGTTTTGAATCTCAAGGGTGGGAATATAAGTAATATCTGCGGGTGTGACGCAGGCTCAGTATTTCCGTCAGAATTTGACCTTTATGCCTGTGATTTAACAAGAAGCCACTGGAGCTCGGCGTTGTAATTACCACCCTAACTCATCAGTACCCAGCCATAGTCCCATAAATTACCATTAATGCTGATAATGTCCGGCCAGTGTCCTTGCATAGGCACAGAAATTTGAAATACCTTTGGGCTTTTATAAAAGAATTATATTAAAGCCTCTGAGCCATCACGCTGTTTCCAGCTAATTTGCAGAATGCCCAATCTAATTTCAAATTCTGCTGATTAATGCTTTGCAGCAACTAGCCTCTTTCTCAGGGTTAGACTGGGAACACAAACCAGCCCAGCAACATCTTTTAATAAAAAGTCTAAATTGCAAGCGAGCATAGTGATGCCAACTGTTTCTTCAACCCAAAAAAGAAGAAACGTTTAAACAAATAAGAATAAAACGATGTATTGTGCAGTAACCTTTACCCAACACACTGGTTATGAATCAATAGACTTTACAGACTGCCTGGAAAGAGAACTAATGACATATTTTAGTACCCAAGTATATCATTAACTATAGCTAGGCCAGTATTGCTCCAGGATGGTGCTACAGGGCGCTCAGGTGAGTAACCATAATTCCTAAATCACCATCCCACTGGCTAATATCATGTGTGCCCCAGTATGGAACACACTATCCCTTGGCCAGTATCCATAATTCCCTTCATGTGAAGTAAATCAACAAGGCCAGTATCCAAACTTCCCCATTATCTTAAAGTGCTGTAGAGAGAGGGGCCAATTCACAGAGGTTTTGCTGTGATGTACTCCTGGCTTTGTAATCTATTCCAGTGGTAAACCAGGAGTACTCGTAGTTTATTTCTGATATTCAGGATTAAGCCACACAAGACACTACAAGCATCTTTGTGACACAGGCCAAAGTATACAATAGCCACAATGCTCCCCATATGGAGCACTTACATTACCAGTTCTCTAAGGTAAAGTCCGCAATGCCCCAGAATGTAGAGTACTATAACCAAGACAATATCACTCTCCAACTGGTCCCTGACTCCTGCCTGCTGTGGGGCTTGCTGTGGGATTTCTTTTAGGTCGAGTCCAGCCAGGGCCGGCTTTAGGGCGGTGCGAGTGGTGCAGCCGCACCTGTTCGGACCTGAATTGGGGGGCGCTGACCTCAGAGGGGTGTTGTGTTTAGCAATAACTTAGAAACTTGTGATTTATATTAAAATGTCAAGATACTTCTTGTGATTAATGTTCCTGCTAGGGAGAGAGATGTGAGTTTTGTCTAGGGGCAGATTTGACTCGCCATAAAGTAGGGTAGAGGGTTAATATGCCTGCTGCAAAGAACAGAGCTGTATTTTATGTGGATTAGTAAAACCAGCCTTTACAAGCGCTTTAAAACACATGAATGGCTGTGAAATGGGCTCTATGGAGATATGAGGGGCACATTTACGGGGTGGTAGTGAGGGAATCCAAGGAGATGGTCATGGGGTGGGGGAGCCTAAAGAGACTGTTGCACAGGGCACCACAAGCGCTAAAGCCTGAGTCCAGCCGACCCTGCACTTATAACCAGAGCCATTGGAATTATGCGAGTCTGCAGCTGCAGCATTTTCCACAAACAATTAAAGATGTATTTTAGAAAAATGTGTTTCTAGCTCAAACGGATCAAAAGTTGACACACAGTTGCTAGTCGCCTTTCAATACCCGATTGCTGTATTTAACTGTTTAAGTGTTAGCTCAATACAAATGGGGTGAAACATTTGCCCAGTGTAAACATTTTAAAAATGACAACATAATGAAATGATGAAATTCTACGCTCAAAAAATGTTCCGCATTCCGTCGCTGAATTTACCTTTTCTTGCTGCATAATTTAGCCACATAATTTGGCCCTCCCCGCCACAGGACTCCAGTGCTCCTGCTTAAAACACATGCACTGTATAGTAAGCAGCACAATGTCACCGATGTACCCGTGAGACTGTTTTGCTTTCTGTATGCTGGACGATTAAGGGCAAAGTTCATTATAGGCAAAATAGGCAAAGGGCCTCAGGTTTGGACAGGGAGTGGAGTCGGAGTAGGGCTTTGATGCAGCACTGATGAACTTTAGGAGCAAGTATTTCGATTTCCTAGCTCTTTCAGCTTCTCCATTTTAGTTGAAGTACTCTTCTAATATGGAGCTCACACTGTCAGCGCAGTACTGTGAGGAAAATAAAACTCACTAGGATTATAAACTGGGACATGCAGGTTACATGCACACCCCTACATTGGGTGCCTTGCCTCATTGATCTAAATCACTACGATTGGAACCTGTGACCTATACTTTTACTCTCAAATTTCTGCAATATGTGTATTAAACGGGCGAACTTTGCGATTGAGATTACAGTCTGTGACATACCAGACAAGCACATTTCATTTCAATAGGGCCTTTTCTGCACAGTTCTGAACGGGATTACAAACTGCTCTTCTTTCCCTATTAATTATCTGGCTCTCCCAACTCTAGCTCAGGGTCACACAGTTTGGTCAAGCTCGGAAGCTGGGATATGCTTTGAGTGGAAATTGTAAAAAAGGGATATATATTTGATTTTAATTAATATCCCACAGGTTTCCATGACATGGGTGAGACGAGACAATTCAGTTTGAGGCAGCATTGTACTCTTTTGAACCACAGATCAACGAGCCTTTACTTCGTATTGCTCTGTTTACAAATTAGATGATTTCTGCTTCAAATATAACCATTAAGGAGAATGAGACAATTAGAAGAGGTGTGCCCAGAAACAGTTTGAGTCTCCAGGTAAAGTAAAACCTTGACTAACACACAAGTGACTGTATCCAGACCTAGCCTTGCCAATCTACTACAGCCATTAGCCAGCAGCCTGCTCTTAATGCAGGTCTCTTGCTGTAGTTACCCCCACCACCTTGGAGCCTGAGCATTCAGCTCAATATAGCAGTGGTTCCCAACCTGTGGTCCGGCGACCCCTGGAGGTCTGCGAAGCCTCCTCAGGGGGTCCGTGACTGCTCAGAAAATTAAATAATATTGACAGACTAGGTCCCCAGCTTTCAGTATAGACTCAATGGGGGGTCCCTGGATTCCAATAACAATTCAGTGGAGGTCCCGGTGTTCCACTAATGATAAATGGGGTCCACAGAAGTCAAAAGGTTGGGAACCATTGCTGTATAGAACCTGTGACAATTCAGGTCCTACATATTTAATCTAACATGTTGCTTATATAATGATGTTGACCACTAAAACAAATAGCCATGTTTTCTGGAAATGAATTTTACTTTTGGTTACAAGTTACTGATGTAAAATAGCAAATTTAACTTGATGCAAGAAAATATTGACTTTTTGTCTTTGGGTGCGGCTACCGGAAGCATTTTCTTTGGGTATGCTTACTGCATGTTGTCTTTTTCCAGAAGAATAGGATTATGGGAACAGTACAAAAGGCAGCGAGAAATAGAAGGCTCACTAATATTTTCATGCCTCCCATTTTTTGTTTGCAGATTTAATAAAACGTGCAGTCAATGATAGACGAGCTAATAACAGGGGATAGAACTACATAGCATACATAGATTGCCATGACGGGCTACAGCATTTCTTCATAAAATATCTGAACCCAAAATGGTAAACAGAGATGCCAATGCCCTTAGCTTAAATGATCGTGGCTCCTGTACAGGCAGGATCGCTGGAGGTCCACTGGACTCGGCAGAGAGACAACAGCTGAAGCCAGGCAAAGCATAGGAAAGCACCAGATGTTGCGTTACAGGGGAGTAAAGTGGAAGGGACTGGAACTCTACAGGGAAAGAGTTAATACTAAAACATAGAACAAGGACAGGGTGGTGAATAGACATGGAATCCATTCCTAGCGGGTGTAGTTTAGTTTTCTTGTAGATTTCTAAGAGAGGAAAGGGAAAAATTGGCAATCACTGCCGGCCGCCATGGGTCACCTTACCACTGTCATCACAGTGCGCCAGGTACATTACTTTTGTGTCATATCTGAGCTGTGCAGCTTGACTATACTGCTTGTAGTGTTTGTGAGAAACTGGGTTGATGGTTGACTGGGATGAGAGCACAGAGCACTGATCAAGCAGCAACCACAATCCTTGTCAGGGTGAGGCACAAGCCAGCCCACAGACCAATCATGCTTAACTTAGAGATAATATTAAAGTATTTGTGCAACACTTCAAACAGTAATAAACACCACACAAAAAGGATCCGACACAAAGTTAGAAAAATAGAAGATTCAATAAAAAATACAGCAAGGCCAAAACAACAAAAATTCAATCATTGGCACTTGAAGATATTCAGTTTTATGGGTCTCAATGAAAATAGTGCCAATAAGCGTAAACCACCAACTATGGATATCTGCCATGCTGGACCGAGCAAAGTCACAAGTTAAGGCCAACCGCAATGGAGTGCAGGCTGGCTACCAGGATACAGTTAGGCACACTGAACCCAGATTCTTAAATTCTGGGTTGCAAAACTTTTGGAGGATCCACAATGAAAATGAGTCGGAGAGCCGAGGCAATGCACCAGCTCCGAAATGCAGCAAGGCTGTGATGCAAGGGCTTACGTCATCATCAAGGAGCCCATCAATGAGAGATGGGAGGGCCTGCACCAAGAAAGCATTGCACAGCAGCGGTTCCAAAGGAAATATGCGCTGTGGCTGGGATGCAGGTCTTTTTTACGGGTTTAATCCATGCAGCAGCAGAGAGGAGTTGGTTCTGCTCCGGACTGCACCACACTGCAGAGGTGATGCGTTGGTTCCGCTGGATCCAGAGAGGCTGACAGAGCACCTTAAGCCCACTTCCAAGGGTCCACGACTCAGGTGGCACAACTTGGCTGGGAACACTTACAGATGGCAGAGTTTAGGTGCAGGTGCAAGGTTGTTGGAAGCCTGTTATGTCCTTGAGGCTTCAGATCAGGAAGCCAGCTAGCTAGCCCTTGGATTCGCTCTGGGTTCGAGAGATGCAGGCCCAGTCCTTCTCACTCAGGCAAGAGAGCAGCCAGGTAGCAGGTTAGCACAGCCGGCAGTGGTTCTTTCAGGAAAACAGTGCAGTGGATCAGCAGTCTTTGTAGCAGCACAGCAGCCATTCTTCCTGGCAGAGTATCCACAGATCAGGAAGTGTTCTGAAGTGGTGAAGTCTGACGTCCAGTATTTATACCCAGCTGTGCCTTTGAAGTTGTGGGGAAGCTTCTAGAGGCATGCCTTTGATCTGCAGAGGTGACCTTCTTACCTGGCCCTGGCTCCAGACTAACTACAGGGGGTATGCAGCCCTTTGTGTGAAGCAGGATACTGTCTATTTAAGTGTAAGTGGGACTGGATCCAGCTCCTCCCTCACATCCTGCAACTGATGGCCCATCCAGTTACACCTAAGCTCCCCATTGTGTGTGGCTGTCTAGAGGAATACACAAAGCCCAACTGTTACCCACACCCATTCATGTGACAGAGACCAACTGCAGCCACCAAATGACTGAGGCAAGAAAATGCCAACTTTCTAAAAGTAGCATTTTCATAATTGAATTTTAAAAACAAATATCACCCTAAGTTAGGTGTTAGAAATGGGGTTTTTGATTGGCAGTCAGGTTACCCTCTGTCCAAGCAAGAACCCTCACTCTAGTCAGGGTAAGTCACACAAAATCCAAATTATCCTATGCCCACCCTCTGGTAGCTTGGCACGAGCAGTCAGGCTTAACTTAGAAGACAATGTGTAAAGTATTTGTGCAATAAATCATACAATAACACATTATAGCACCACAAAAATTCACCACACAGTGTTTAGAAAAATATATAATATTTATCTGGATAATTGCAGGTCAAAACGAATAAAGATGCAATGTGAAATTTTAGCGATATCACTGAAAAGTGATATAAAGTGTCTTAAGTCTTTAAAAAGCAAACAAAGTCTCTTTCAAGCACAAAGTACCTGGTTTAAAGTGGAAAATCTCCACAAAGAGGCCGCAGAAGAAGAGATACGTGGAAAAATGGTGTGTGCGTCCATTTCTCCCCTGCACACACGGACTTGCGTCGTTATTTTTCACGAGGGGAAGTCGGGCGTCGTTTTCCGGCGCGCGGACAGTCTCTTTCTGTGGTTCGCGGGATTACCACATGTCCCGGGGTCTGAGCGTGGATTCCTTGGCTTGTTTTCCGGCTGCGCGTCGTTCCGGGAGGCTGTGCATCGAAGTTTCGTTCCCACGGCAGGCGTCGCGTCAATTTCCCCTCTGGAAGTCAGGCGGCGTTGTCCTTGCAAGGCCGTGCGTGGAAGTTCTGGTCGCTTCGAAGGCGTCGCGCCTATCAGCGTCGGTGTGCGGTGATTTTCTCGCCGCGGAGCAAGCTGTGCGTCGAAATGTTTGGCGCACGAAGAGTCCAAATGAAAAAGAGAAGTCTTTTTGGTCCTGAGACTTCAGGGAACAGGAGGCAAGCTCTACCCAAGCCCTTGGAGAGCACTTTTGCAGCCAGGCAAGAGTTCAGCAAGGCAGCAGGCCAACAGCAAGGCAGCAGTCCTTTGTAGAAAGCAGACAGGTGAGTCCTTTGAGCAGCCAGGCAGTTCTTCTTGGCAGGATGCAGGTTCTGGTTCAGGTTTCTTCTCCAGCAAGTGTCTGATAAGGTGGGGCAGAGGCCCTGTTTTATACCCAAATGTGCCTTTGAAGTGGGGGAGACTTCAAAGAGTGGCTAAGAAGTGCACCAGGTCCCCTTTCAGTTCAATCCTGTCTGCCAGGGTCCCAGAAGGGGGTGTGGCAGTCCTTTGTGTGAGAGCAGGCCCTCCACCCTCCCAGCCCAGGAAGACCCATTCAAAATGCAGATGTATGCAAGTGAGGCTGAGTACCCTGTGTTTGGGGTGTGTCTGAGTGAATGCACAAGGAGCTGTCAACCAAGCCCAGCCAGACGTGGATTGTGAGGCACAGAAAGATTTAAGAGCAAAGAAATGCTCACTTTCTAAAAGTGGCATTTCTAGAATAGTAATATTAAATCCAACTTCACCAGTCAGCAGGATTTGGTATTACCATTATGGCCATACTAAATATGACCTTCCTACTCCTTTCAGATCAGCAGCAGCACTTCAATACTGTATGAGGGCAGCCCCAATGTTAGCCTATGAAGGGAGCAGGCCTCACAGTAGTGCAAAAACGAATTTAGGAGTTTTACACTACCAGGACATGTAAACTACACAGGTACATGTCCTGCCTTTCACCCACACAGCACCCTGCTCTAGGGGTTACCTAGGGCACACATTAGAGGTGACTTATATGTGGAGAAAGGGGAGGTTTAGGATTGGCAAGTACTTTTAAATACCAAGTCGAGGTGACAGTGAAACTGCACACACAGGCCTTGCAATGGCAGGCCTGAGACAAGGAAAAGGGGCTACTTAAGTGAGTGGCACAACCAGTGCTGCAGGCCCACTAGTAGCATTTAATCTACAGGCCCTAGGCACATATAGTGCACATTACTAGGGACTTATAAGTAAATTAAATAGTCCAATCAGGTATGATCTAAGGTTACCATGTTTAAAGGGAGAGAGCATATGCACTTTAGCACTGGTTAGCAGTGATAAAGTGCGCAGAGTCTAAAAGCCAGCAAAAACAGTGTCCAAAAAGTGGAGGGAGGCAGGCAAAAAAAGTTAGGGGTGACCACCCTAAGGCTGTCAGGTCTAACATTAGGGGTTTAAATTGCGATTCCAGAGACACCAAATATGAAGGGGTTGCCTGTTCCATCTGGAAATTACACTTTTAAACTGTAATAAGGTAATACTTCCAATGTAATCCTATGGGAGAGGTTGGTCTTGCAGCAGTGTAAAACGATGTTTTCCAGTACCAGGGCATGTAAAATTTAAAAATACATGCCCTACTGTTTAAACCTATTGCACTGTGCCTTCTAAGCTGTTATCGGCCTACCTTAGGTATTAGGCCTTCCTATGTATTAGAAAGGGAGGTTTGGACCCGGCAAAATGGCAGCTTAAACCAGCACACATATAGGCTGCAATGGCATGCCTGAGACATGTTTAAAGTATTATGTAAGTGTGTGCCACAATCAGTGCTGCAGGCCCACCAGTAGCATTTAATTTATAGGCCTTGGGCACAGGTATTGGCACTTTCCAAGGGACTTGCAAGTAAACTGAAAACGCCAATTGGGTATAAGCCAATTCAACATATTTTAGTGAAAGAAAGCACAAGCACTTTATCATTGGTTAGCAGTGGTTAAGTGCACAGACTCCTAAAGCCAGCAACATCAAAGTCAGCAAAAATAGGCCTAAACCCAAAACGTTATGGGACGACCACACCCAGGTTATAACACGTTTCCCACCCAGCTGAAAGGGGGGAGAGCTACCTACCCCCTTGTGAGTTCTCTTCACTAAGGAGGAAGAACCTTGCATGGTCTGTTCCACTGTAAAGTCCATGTCCTGTAGAGGTATGGACCAACTTAACAGCTCGAGTTCCTCACTCCTCATCTATATTAGCGATCTGAGGAGTAAGTGGTCTGTCTGAACCCAGAAGTGAGCACAAAAACAGGTATGGTCTCAGCTTCTTCAGTGCCCAAACCACTGCAAAGCTTCCCTTTGCATTGCACTCCACCTCTGTTCCCAAGAAAGTAACCTTCTACTGTTGAAGGCTACATGCTGATTAATGCCGTCTCCATTTAGCTGTTGGAGCACAGCCCCCTGTGCCATGTTCTGTCTATAGAATGAATTCTGGGGAGAAGTCAGAGGTCTTGAGCATGGGTGCTGTGCACATGACCTCCTTCAGGGTGTCAAAAGCGTTCTGACTCACCTATGTCCAGATCACCGGACCTAGATGCTACTTGAAAGTCATCTCTGTCAAGGGTCCAACAATGGTGCCACACCACTTGATAAATCTCCTGTAATAATTGGAGGCTTGAGAAGGCTCTCGCCTCTAAGTTTTGGGGGGGTTCCTAAGCTAAATTGATTTCAATCTTCTCCTGTGGGGGCTGCACCTTGCCTCCTCCCACTTGGTGACCCAAGTAGACCACTGAACCCTCATCTCTCTGGCACTTACTGCTCTTGATAGTCAGGCCTACCCTCTAAAGTGCCTGAAGCACTTCTCCGAGGTGGCAGAAATGGTCCTCTTAACTAAAGCTGAATCCCACAATGTTGTCTGGAGCGGAGGCACTGAGGTTCTTCAACCCAGCCAGAACCTGGTTGACCAACTTCTGGAAGGTGGTATGGACTATCTTCAACCAAAAGGCCATTACCCAAAGCAGAAAGGGCCCTTCTAAGGTAGAAAATGCATACTTCTCTTTAGACCCCTCGGTCAAGGCAATCTGCCAGTATCAAGACATTAAATCAAACATGTTGAGGAACTTGGCAGCTCCTAGCTGACCTGTGAGCTCATCAGCTCACATAATGAGATGAATGGCAGTCTTAGTGATTCCACTGAACTCCCAATAATCCAGATAGAATGTAGCTGCAGAGGTGGCACCTGGAGGGGCAGCCTTGGAAACCAGCACCACTGAGCTGAACCAAGGGCTGTTTGAGGGCTCAATTACCCCTAATTCCAGCATTTTGGAGACCTTCTCCCTAATGCTGGTTCTCACCTTATCAGGCAACATGTACATTTTGCTTTTCACACATGTGTGCTGCCCCCAGTGTCAATATAATGGGTACAGCGTGTAGTGAGTCTTGGGGTAAGGGAGAATAAAGAGGCTCACTGCCCCAACAGCTAGCAGCAGTTTCTCTGCTGTTCTAGTGTCAGTGTATAGGAGAGGCTGACACCCTTCACTGACCCAACGTGCTCCCTTGAAGAAAGGAGATTAGGGAGAAATTCACTCTCCTCTCCATCCCATCATGCGTGACAAGGAGCATGGTTAACTCAAACCTATCAAAGTGGGGTTTGAGGCGACTGAAATGCAAAATCCTCAAAGGGTTCTTGAGAGTCTTGAGGTCCACCAAGTAGGTGAGCTCACTCTTGTGCTCTTTCACCTCACAGGGCACAGACCAACAGTCTTGTAGGGAGTGGGGCTCCACAGGCTCTATCACCCTTTCTTTTTGCCAGGTTGTAACTTGACCAGAGTGGCCTTTTGGTCATAGCACTGTTCTGTGACCTCCTGGCTGGATTCTAGATTTTCCTTAGCTTGTTATCAGAAGCACTTCATCTGGGTCCTGAGTGTTAGCATGTAACACCATATCCTGATGGCCTTCCTGGGAGCTTGCTCCTACCCCTCCTTGACCAGACAGAGAGGTCTTCTCACAGGGTGCCTGTACAGAAGTTCAAAGGGGCTGTAGCCAACCCCCTTTTAGGGCACCTCCTGGTACACACGCAGCAGGCATGGCAAGAGTACACCCCACTTCTGCCTCAAGAGTTCTGACAGGCCCATGATCATGCATTTAAGGGACTTGTTGAAACTCTCAACAAGTCTATCGGTATGGGGGTGGTAAGGAGTTGAAAACTTGTAGGTTAGCCTACACTCTTCACACATGGCCTTCATGTATACCGACATGAAGTTGGTACCACAATCAGATTCTACCTCCTTGGGGAACTCCACATGCCTTGGCCACCACGGGCGTAGTCACAGTTCTCAGAGGGATAGCCTCTGGATACCAGGTGGCATGGTCCACAGAGACCTGGATGAATCTGCTGCCCTTGGCTGTCTTAGGGTCCAGAGGTCAAACCCGCCTGAGGTACATCATGAGCCAGCTCCAGTAGGAATGCCCTGTAGCACTGGGGTACCACCAACACGTGTTGCCCCAGGCTCAGCAACCATAGGCTCACTATACAGGAGACCATTCTCCCAGTAAATCAGGTGAGCAGCAGAACTGTCACTAGCTGCCTGACCTCGGCCTCCCACCATACTCTCTTAAAGGTGAGGTAATCTATTTGCACCTTGCATGACTCTTCTCTGGTGGGGCCCACATCCTGCTGCCAGTTGGCCAGCTCTGGTAAGTTCCCTGGGCTGGCAACATACTCCACTAAAGGCTTAGTGGCCTCCCCTCAGGTCCAGCTTCCTCCCTGACCATGCGTCTTTCACGAGCAGGTTTCCCATGCTCCTGCCCCTTCTCTCTGGCAGGCACCTGGGCCAATCTTCCAGGCTCCAGACTCTCACAGGCGGCCATGGACCATGTGATCAAGCACACCCACTCAGGTAACCCTAGCGTCTCCAAGTGTGACCTGAGCTCCACCTTCTTCCAGATTTTGTGCTCCAGGTCATTGCCAAGTAGATAATCTACAGACATCCATGGACTCACAGCTACCCTCACTCCCCCACACTCAAAGGAAACCAGAGCCATGGGGTATTGGCTTTCATGGTTGTCAGCTGTAGCAACTTGGTGGAACACATTAGTGACTACCTGCGCTGAGGTCACCAGATGGCATATGACAGTTTTCATGGTGGCCACAGTGTCTTTTAGAGCCTCCACCCATTGATGGTGATCCACTGACTGAATTTCCTAGGATTACTAGGCATGCAAGTTCTATGCATTGTCTGTGTCACCCAGGGACACTAGGATAATCTCTACACTGTTTATCTTACTAACTGGGCCAATCTCCTCCCCAAGTGCTACACTAGTCAACCCCAGAAACTGCCTATTAGTGGGAAGCTGTGTCCACTTGGGACACTTGGTATCCCCTTTAAAGTGCCCTTCCTTTTGGCTCTCATAGCACTTGGAAGTGCCTTCGTTGAGGACTTATTATCAGGGAACCATTTCTTCTTTTTCTCAGTTCAGGGATGGGAGTCCTAGACTTTGGAACTAGTTTTGGGGCCTCAGAGAACTCCTTAGTTTTATTTTTATTTCAACCTCCTTCTTCTGGTAGGAAGCCTGCCCACCCTTGTGGTGATCCCTCCAGATAACTTCTTGTGGACTTGGGTGCTGACCCAGCGGTTCATATCCTTAGCAAGCTCCCTTTGGTCAGTGAGCTGTCAATCAAGTGTTGGTGCAGAGCTGCAAAACAAATACTGAACGTGCTCCTTTGCAATCAAATTGTACAGCATCAGATAATCCTTTACTTCAGTGCCCTTCAACCAACCATCTAGTGACTTGCAAAAGGATCCATACAATCCACCCAGGTCTATTGGGCCATTTTCTGACTGTCCCTAAACTTCTGCCTGTACTTCTCTGGGGTAAGACTAAACCTCCTGACAAGGGCTTCCTTCTTGGGTGGAAGGGTACCTCATCCTGTCCCACATTTCTAGGGCCAGTAGTGCGTCCCTCCCTTTGCTAGGTATATGCTTCCAGAGACTAGCCCCCCAATCTTTATCAGGGATCCTATGATTCTGTAAAGCAATCGCTTAAGCCTCGAACCACTTATCAGTGTCATCCCCCACAGCAAAGTCAGGCACCAGACCTTTAGGAATATGGACCCTCTTGTCTCCTAAGGGTACTGTAGGTATACTGCCACCATAATTGCTGGACTCACCTGCTTAGCTCTGATTTCCAGCTTTCTGACACATAGCTCATTGGTCATCCTCCTTTACCCCACAGCTAATCTCCTGTACTCCAAGGTTCTCTCAGCCCTTTACTTTGCCAAGGCCCTCTAAGCCGCAGCCTTCTTTTGCTCTGTCTCAACGACCAGTTTATTTTCTTCCATCTCGAGTCTGACCATCTCTAGCCTGAACTCTCTCTCCTCCCTCCTTTCTATCAGCAATTCTAGTGGCCAGGTGTGGAAAGACACACTTATCCCTGCCCTAACAGAAGGCTCCACTTCAGGGGTCAGGTCATCCCCTTCAGCTGAAGAATGCATCCCAGGGAGGCCCTCTCCATGTCCTTCCATCACATCATCTCTTTCTGTGGCTTCCACCACTGACTGGTAAGCTTCTGTCCAGACTCAGCGACTATTGGAGCTCCACCTTTTGGGTGGAGCTCTACAATGGAAGTCCCTCTCTCCTTGCAAAATTCCTTGAGCTGGCCACAGTGTGGGCATCCATGTTGGCCAGCTCAAATTCAATTCTTGCTTGTGTAGTTTCAGACACAACAGTCAGAGGAAGAATTTAGAAAAAACAAAAAGAAGCCAATAAAGGAGAATTTAAAATTCGAATTGGTCTCAGATATGGGACAGTGATGTACCACAGAATCACTGTATAGCACAACACAAACACAAGTCCAAATCCTCACCTCTGATCACGAGTGTAAGAAATTGGGTTGGTGGTTCACTAGGGTGTGAGCCCTGGTCAAGCACAGTTGGAAGATGTAGTATTAGTAAAGTTAAGCATGAAACCACCACTAGCAATAAGGCCACCACCCCAACATAAGATCCAGTCAATCTCAATACATTAGCCCCAGCTCAACCCTTGGTAGCTGTCTGCGAGCAGGCAGGTATAACTTAGGAGACAGTTATGTAAAGCATTTAAATACCCCAATAGAGTAAATAAGTAAGACAACACACAAAAATCCCACACCAATTTATATAAATAGGAAATATGTTTTTATCTTTAAAATGACACCAAAACAACAAAAATCCAATATAGGGAACCAGAGATATGATTTTTTAAAGGTTAAATTAAAAAATGTGCTTTCTAATACTTAACAGTCAATAGTGTCAACTGGGGACATCTGATCGCGTCTGACCATGACCAAGTCACAATTTGAGGCCATCCTTGGTCAAAGTGTTACTTTCGGACTTAGATGTTTTTCTGGAGCTTTCGCTAGTTGGGCAAGACTCCTTGTCAAGGCGAGATCCAATGCACTGTCATCGGCTTGGCTCAGGGACAGGTCCCAGTCAACTCCTGCAAGTCTTGTTTATGGGGAAAAGCTACGGAGCTTCAGCAAGACGAACCCGAAATTCAGGCCACATCGCACTCAGCGGTAGCGGATTGACTCTCGTCAATGGGTCAGTCACCTCATGGAGCTTTTTCCAAAAGTTGTTACAAATTCATCCAAATTTCTGGAACTTCTTCCTGAAGTTCCCCTTGAGGGTTCAAATTGTCCAAAACACAAATCCAAGGATCCAGAAGTTCTGAGATGGTTCTTGGACGCTTGGACCACATTCTTACACTTCTCACAATGCACCTGGCCAAATCCTTAAAAAGTCCACTGGACACACTCCAAGATGGGGACTTCTTGGTTGGGATGGTGCAGGGAAGATTTGTTAACCTGTTGCTTTCATGGAGTCCATTCTTAACCCTTTTGGCAGCAAGGCAAAGTCCTCAGGGCTGTAGTTCCAAGAGTGTAGCACGAGTAGTCCTTTAGAGAACCGTGGTTTGGGGTGCAGACCAGGGTTCCAGCAGTTTAGTCCTTCTCCTCCTTGTAGTTTCAGGCAGCAGATCTGACTTGAGATGCAACTCTCACATACTTATTCAATGGACTGGGGGGACAAGCAGGCAGGCACCTCTCTCCAGCAAAGTAAGACCCAGCTAAACCAACCTAATGGTGGGGTTCATTTCCACTAACACTCCCTCTCCAGAACGTCTGCAACTTGCATTCCTGGGCCTGCCATCTGACTGGGGTTATAGGGAGAGGAGGGTAGGCTTAGCTGTCATTCCTTCCTATCCTGTTCTCTTTGAAGCCTAGCTTGATTTACCCAGTTGCAGATCTCTCCCCACCAGATAACATCTGCTCTATGCAGGCCACGTATCACCTCATCAAAGCAGCTTGGCTAAGCCTGTTAAGCTGACCAATCAGGAGATGTTGCTACAAGGCTGAATTTTGGCTCGCAGAAAAGAAAGTCCTATAACTTCTCTTCTTTATTGGGAACTAATTACGAGTTGGGTGGTTGAACTGCCACAACTGTAAAATGCTGGTGGTGAGGCGGCTGTCAAGCCGCATTACGACAGTTGTCCCGGTCAGCACAGTGGGAACAGTGTTGCGGTATTGGCCTCATCTTCCTTATAGCAGACAGTGCACATTCTGAGGTTGCTGTCGGGGGGGCGGCACTGCCCACAACATGGTTGTGGGTAGTGCAGGGGCCCCCAGGTGGCACCCAGCACTGCCTTTCCACCAGCATGAGGACCACAAAGCAAAGTCATGAATTCTGCACCGCCATGGATGACCACGACTTTGACCACTCCCAACCCATCAGGATCCCTGATCCCGGCAGAGGCTGAGTAATCCAGCGGTCGGACCACCAGGATTACGGCAGTTGAGCCACCACCATGAGTTTGGCAGTCCATAGGGCACAATTAAGCCCTATGCTATGATACATTCAACAGTGGCAAGTTGTTGGCTTTATCATTACCAATCTTTTGAGCCCTTGAATGACATTTCCAGCTCCTTCCTAGCAATATTTATACTTTAATAAAATATTCCAAGGTTAGCCTATGCAGTGAAGTATCAACAATGGGGAAAAACTAAATGGGCAGTTTTTCCCTCACCAAGGCATACAAAACATCTTTTATAGTGTCCCTACTTATAGTTACATGATACCTCATCCCTCGGGCATCTAAGGGAGACCATAGGGGTGACATACATAAAATGAAGGTAGATTACCACTTTGGAAATACCTTAATTCCAAAATCAAATTGGCATATTGTAGGAAGTTGGCTCTGTATGTGCTATTTCAAAGTAAGGAATAGCATGCACAGAGTCCAAGGGTTCCCCTTAGAGGTAAAATAGTGGTAAAAAGAGATAATACTAATGCTCTATTTTGTGGTAGTGTGGTCGAGCAGTAGGCTTATCCAAGGAGTAGTGTTAAGCATTTGTTGTACATACACATAGACAATAAATGAGGTACACACACTCAGAGACAAATCCAGCCAATAGGTTTTGTTATAGAAAAATATCTTTTCTTAGTTTATTTTAAGAACCACAGGTTCAAATTTAACATGTAATATCTTGTTTGAAAGGTATTGCAGGTAAGTACATTAGGAACTTTGAATCATTTCAATTGCATGTATACTTTTCAAGTTATTCACAAATAGCTATTTCAAAAGTGGACACAGTGCAATTTTCACAGTTCCTGGGGGAGGTAAGTTTTTGTTAGTTTTACCAGGTAAGTAAGACACTTACAGGGTTCAGTTCTTGGTCCAAGGTAGCCCACCGTTGGGGGTTCAGAGCAACCCCAAAGTTACCACACCAGCAGCTCAGGGCCGGCCAGGTGCAGAGTTCAAAGTGGTGCCCAAAACGCATAGGCTATAATGGAGAGAAGGGGGTGCCCCGGTTCCGGTCTGCTTTCAGGTAAGTACCCGCGTCTTCGGAGGGCAGACCAGGGGGGTTTTGTAGGGCACTGGGGGGGACACAAGCCCACACAGAAATTTCACCCTCAGCGGCGCGGGGGCGGCCGGGTGCAGTGTTAGAACAAGCGTCGGGTTCGTAATGGAAGTCAATGGGAGATCAAGGGATCTCTTCAGCGCTGCAGGCAGGCAAGGGGGGCTTCCTCGGGGAAACCTCCACTTGGGCAAGGGAGAGGGACTCCTGGGGGTCACTTCTGCAGTGAAAGTTCGGTCCTTCAGGTCCTGGGGGCTGCGGGTACAGGGTCTTTTCCAGGCGTCGGGACTTAGGTTTCAGAGAGTCGCGGTCAGGGGAAGCCTCGGGATTCCCTCTGCAGGTGGCGCTGTGGGGGCTCAGGGGGGACAGGTTTTGGTACTCACAGTCGTAGAGTAGTCCGGGGGTCCTCCCTGAGGTGTTGGTTCTCCACCAGCCGAGTCGGGGTCGCCGGGTGCAGTGTTGCAAGTCTCACGCTTCTTGCGGGGAGTTGCAGGGTTCTTTAAAGCTGCTTCTTGAAACAAAGTTGCAGTCTTTTTGGAGCAGGTCCGCTGTCCTCGGGAGTTTCTTGTCGTCGTCGAAGCAGGGCAGTCCTCAGAGGATTCAGAGGTCGCTGGTCCCTTTGGAAGGCGTCGCTGGAGCAGAGTTCTTTGGAAGGCAGGAGACAGGCCGGTGAGTTTCTGGAGCCAAGGCAGTTGTTGTCTTCTGGTCTTCCTCTGCAGGGGTTTTCAGCTAGGCAGTCCTTCTTCTTGTTGTTGCAGGAATCTAATCTTCTAGGGTTCAGGGTAGCCCTTAAATACTAAATTTAAGGGCGTGTTTAGGTCTGGGGGGTTAGTAGCCAATGGCTACTAGCCCTGAGGGTGGGTACACCCTCTTTGTGCCTCCTCCCAAGGGGAGGGGGTCACAATCCTAACCCTATTGGGGGAATCCTCCATCTGCAAGATGGAGGATTTCTAAAAGTTAGAGTCACCTCAGCTCAGGACACCTTAGGGGCTGTCCTGACTGGCCAGTGACTCCTCCTTGTTGCTTTCTTTGTTCCCTCCAGCCTTGCCGCCAAAAGTGGGGGCCGTGGCCGGAGGGGGCGGGCAACTCCACTAAGCTGGAGTGCCCTGCTGGGCTGTGACAAAGGGGTGAGCCTTTGAGGCTCACCGCCAGGTGTTACAGCTCCTGCCTGGGGGAGGTGTTAGCATCTCCACCCAGTGCAGGCTTTGTTACTGGCCTCAGAGTGACAAAGGCACTCTCCCCATGGGGCCAGCAACATGTCTCTAGTGTGGCAGGCTGCTGGAACTAGTCAGCCTACACAGACAGTCGGTTAAGTTTCAGGGGGCACCTCTAAGGTGCCCTCTGTGGTGTATTTTACAATAAAATGTACACTGGCATCAGTGTGCATTTATTGTGCTGAGAAGTTTGATACCAAACTTCCCAGTTTTCAGTGTAGCCATTATGGTGCTGTGGAGTTCGTGTTTGACAAACTCCCAGACCATATACTCTTATGGCTACCCTGCACTTACAATGTCTAAGGTTTTGTTTAGACACTGTAGGGGTACCATGCTCATGCACTGGTACCCTCACCTATGGTATAGTGCACCCTGCCTTAGGGCTGTAAGGCCTGCTAGAGGGGTGACTGACCTATACTTGCATAGGCAGTGAGAGGCTGGCATGGCACCCTGAGGGGAGTGCCATGTCGCCTTACTCGTTTTGGTCCCACTAGCACACACAAGCTGGCAAGCAGTGTGTCTGTGCTGAGTGAGAGGTCTCCAGGGTGGCATAAGACATGCTGCAGCCCTTAGAGACCTTCCTTGGCATCAGGGCCCTTGGTACTAGAAGTACCAGTTACAAGGGACTTATCTGGATGCCAGGGTCTGCCAATTGTGGATACAAAAGTACAGGTTAGGGAAAGAACACTGGTGCTGGGGCCTGGTTAGCAGGCCTCAGCACACTTTCAATTGTAAACATAGCATCAGCAAAGGCAAAAAGTCAGGGGGCAACCATGCCAAGGAGGCATTTCCTTACACAACCCCCCCCCAAACGAAAGAGGATGAGACTAACCTTTCCCAAGAGAGTCTTCATTTTCTAAGTGGAAGAACCTGGAAAGGCCATCTGCATTGGCATGGGCAGTCCCAGGTCTGTGTTCCACTATAAAGTCCATTCCCTGTAGGGAGATGGACCACCTCAACAGTTTAGGATTTTCACCTTTCATTTGCATCAGCCATTTGAGAGGTCTGTGGTCAGTTTGAACTAGGAAGTGAGTCCCAAAGAGGTATGGTCTCAGCTTCTTCAGGGACCAAACCACAGCAAAGGCCTCCCTCTCAATGGCACTCCAACGCTGCTCCCTGGGGAGTAACCTCCTGCTAATGAAAGCAACAGGCTGGTCAAGGCCATCATCATTTGTTTGGGACAAAACTGCCCCTATCCCATGTTCAGAGGCATCTGTCTGCACAATGAACTTCTTAGAATAATCTGGAGCTTTTAGAACTGGTGCTGAGCACATTGCTTGTTTCAGTGTGTCAAAGGCCTGTTGGCATTCCACAGTCCAGTTCACTTTCTTGGGCATTTTCTTGGAGGTGAGTTCAGTGAGGGCAGTCACAATGGATCCATATCCCTTCACAAACCTCCTGTAGTACCCAGTCAAGCCAAGGAATGCCCTGACTTGAGTCTGGGTTTTTGGAGCTACCCAGTCCAGAATAGTCTGGATCTTGGGTTGGAGTGGCTGAACTTGGCCTCCACCTACAAGGTGGCCCAAGTAAACCACAGTTCCCTGCCCTATCTGGCATTTGGATGCCTTGATAGAGAGGCCTGCAGATTGCAGAGCCTTCAAAACCTTCTTCAGGTGGACCAGGTGATCCTGCCAGGTGGAGCTAAAGACAGCAATATCATCAAGATAAGCTGTGCTAAAGGACTCCAAACCAGCAAGGACTTGATTCACCAACCTTTGGAAGGTGGCAGGGGCATTCTTTAAACCAAAGGGCATAACAGTAAACTGATAATGCCCATCAGGTGTGGAGAATGCTGTTTTCTCTTTTGCTCCAGGTGCCATTTTTATTTGCCAGTACCCTGCTGTCAAGTCAAAGGTACTTAAGAATTTGGCAGCACCTAATTTATCTATGAGCTCATCAGCTCTAGGAATTGGATGAGCATCTGTCTTGGTGACAGAGTTGAGCCCTCTGTAGTCCACACAAAACCTCATCTCTTTCTTTCCATCTTTGGTGTGAGGTTTGGGGACTAAGACCACTGGGCTAGCCCAGGGGCTGTCAGAGCGCTCAATTACTCCCAATTCCAGCATCTTGTGGACTTCCACCTTGATGCTTTCCTTAACATGGTCAGACTGTCTAAAGATTTTGTTTTTGACAGGCATGCTGTCTCCTGTGTCCACATCATGGGTACACAGGTGTGTCTGACCAGGGGTTAGGGAGAAGAGTTCAGGAAACTGTTGTAGGACTCTCCTACAATCAGCTTGCTGTTGGCCAGAGAGGGTGTCTGAGTAGATCACTCCATCTACTGAGCCATCTTTTGGGTCTGATGACAGAAGATCAGGGAGAGGTTCACTCTCTGCCTCCTGATCCTCATCTGTTACCATCAACAGATTTACATCAGCCCTGTCATGGAAGAGCTTAAGGCGGTTTACATGGATCACCCTCTTGGGGCTCCTGCTTGTGCCCAGGTCCACCAGGTAGGTGACCTGACTCTTCCTTTCTAGCACTGGGTAAGGGCCACTCCATTTGTCCTGGAGTGCCCTGGGAGCCACAGGCTCCAGAACCCAGACTTTCTGCCCTGGTTGGAACTCAACCATTGCAGCCTTTTGGTCATACCAAAACTTCTGGAGCTGTTGGCTGGCCTCAAGGTTTTTGGTTGCCTTTTCCATGTACTCTGCCATTCTAGAGCGAAGGCCAAGTACATAGTCCACTATGTCTTGTTTAGGCTCATGAAGAGGTCTCTCCCAGCCTTCTTTAACAAGAGCAAGTAGTCCCCTTACAGGGTGGCCAAACAGAAGTTCAAAGGGTGAGAATCCTACTCCCTTCTGTGGCACCTCTCTGTAAGCAAAAAGCAGACATGGCAAGAGGACATCCCATCTCCTTTTGAGTTTTTCTGGGAGCCCCATGATCATGCCTTTTAATGTCTTGTTGAATCTCTCAACTAAGCCATTAGTTTGTGGATGGTATGGTGTAGTGAATTTGTAAGTCACTCCACACTCATTCCACATGTGTTTTAGGTATGCTGACATGAAGTTGGTACCTCTGTCAGACACCACCTCCTTAGGGAAACCCACTCTGGTAAAGATACCAATGAGGGCCTTGGCTACTGCAGGGGCAGTAGTCGACCTAAGGGGAATAGCTTCAGGATACCTAGTAGCATGATCCACTACTACTAGGATGTACATATTTCCTGAGGCTGTGGGAGGTTCCAGTGGACCAACTATGTCCACACCCACTCTTTCAAAGGGGACCCCCACCACTGGAAGTGGAATGAGGGGGGCCTTTGGATGCCCACCTGTCTTACCACTGGATTGACAGGTGGGGCAGGAGAGGCAAAACTCCTTAACCTTCTGGGACATATTGGGCCAGTAGAAGTGGTTGACTAACCTCTCCCACGTCTTGGTTTGTCCCAGATGCCCAGCAAGGGGAATATCATGGGCTAAGGTCAGAATAAACTCTCTGAACGACTGAGGCACTACCACTCTCCTAGTGGCACCAGGTTTGGGGTCTCTGGCCTCAGTGTACAGGAGTCCATCTTCCCAATAGACCCTATGTGTTCCATTTTTCTTGCCTTTGGACTCTTCAGCAGCTTGCTGCCTAAGGCCTTCAAGAGAGGGACAGGTTTCTTGTCCCTTACACAGCTCCTCCCTTGAGGGTCCCCCTGGGCCTAAGAGCTCAACCTGATAAGGTTCAAGCTCCAAAGGCTCAGTTCCCTCAGAGGGCAGAACTTCTTCCTGAGAAGAGAGGTTCTCTTTTTCTGACTGTGTTGCAGTTGGTTTCCCAACTGACTTTCCTTTTCTCTTGGTAGGCTGGGCCATTTTTCCAGACTCCAGCTCTACTTTTTCACCCTGTGCCTTGCATTGTGCTCTTGTTTTTACACACACCAGTTCAGGGATACCCAGCATGGCAGCATGGGTTTTTAGTTCTACCTCAGCCCATGCGGAGGACTCCAGGTCATTTCCAAGCAGACAGTCTACTGGGATGTTTGAGGAGACCACCACCTGTTTCAGGCCATTGACCCCTCCCCCTTCTAAAGTTACCATTGCCATGGGATGTGCTTTAGTTTGATTGTCAGCGTTGGTGACTGTATAGGTTTTTCCAGTCAGGTATTGGCCAGGGGAAACCAGTTTCTCTGTCACCATGGTGACACTGGCACCTGTATCCCTCAGGCCCTCTACACTTGTCCCATTAATAAAGAGCTGCTGCCTGTATTTTTGCATGTTAGGAGGCCAGGCAGCTAGTGTGGCTAAATCCACCCCACCCTCAGAGACTAGAGTAGCTTCAGTGTGGACCCTGATTTGCTCTGGGCACACTGTTGATCCCACTTGGAGACTAGCCATTCCAGTGTTACCTGGATTGGAGTTTGGAGTGGAACTTTTCTTGGGACAGGCCTTGTCTCCAGTTTGGTGTCCAGACTGACTACAGTTTCGACACCAGGCCTTTTTGGGATCAAAGTTTTTACCCTTGTACCCAGGATTGTTTTGTGAAGAGGCTCTGGGCCCACCCTCCTGTGCAGGTTTTTGGGGGCCTGTAGAAGACTCTTTACTATTTTTATTTTTGGCTGTCTCACCACCTTTCCCCTCGGGAGGTTTTGTGACCCCTTTCTTTTGGTCACCCCCTGTGGAAGTTTTGGACACCCTAGTCTTGACCCAATGGTCCGCCTTCTTTCCCAATTCTTGGGGCGAAATTGGTCCGAGGTCTACCAGATGCTGATGCAGTTTATCATTGAAACAATTACTTAACAGGTGTTCTTTCACAAATAAATTGTACAGCCCATCATAATTACTTACACCACTGCCTTGAATCCAACCATCTAGTGTTTTTACTGAGTAGTCTACAAAGTCAACCCAGGTCTGGCTCGAGGATTTTTGAGCCCCCCTGAATCTAATCCTATACTCCTCAGTGGAGAATCCAAAGCCCTCAATCAGGGTACCCTTCATGAGGTCATAAGATTCTGCATCTTTTCCAGAGAGTGTGAGGAGTCTATCCCTACACTTTCCTGTGAACATTTCCCAAAGGAGAGCACCCCAGTGAGATCTGTTCACTTTTCTGGTTACACAAGCCCTCTCAAAAGCTGTGAACCATTTGGTGATGTCATCACCATCTTCATATTTAGTTACAATCCCTTTAGGGATTTTCAACATGTCAGGAGAATCTCTGACCCTATTTATGTTGCTGCCACCATTGATGGGTCCTAGGCCCATCTCTTGTCTTTCCCTCTCTATGGCTAGGATCTGTCTTTCCAAAGCCAATCTTTTGGCCATCCTGGCTAACTGGATGTCCTCTTCACTGGAGTTATCCTCAGTGATTTCAGAGTTGTTGGTCCCTCCTGTGAGAGAACCAGCATCTCTGACTATTATTTGTGGAGTCAGGGCTTGAGAAGCCCTGCTCTCCCTAAGTAGGACTGGAGGGGGGGAATTTCCCTCCAAGTCACTATCTTCATCCTCTGAGTTGCCATCCTCAGAGGGGTTGGCCTTTTCAAACTCTGCCAAAAGCTCCTGGAGCTGTATTTTGGTAGGTTTGGGGCCCATTGCTATTTTCTTTAGTTTACAGAGTGACCTTAGCTCTCTCATCTGTAGATGGAGGTAAGGTGTGGTGTCGAGTTCCACCACAGTCACATCTGTGCTAGACATTTTGCTTCTAAAAGTTGGAATACTTTTTAAGAATCTAAGACTGGTTCTAGAATCTAATTCAAACTTTTACAAACTTTTAAACTCTAAAAGAAATGCTAAACAGGATCTAACACAAGGCCCTAGCAGGTCTTTTAAGAATTTAGAAAACTTTTCAAATTGCAAAATCAATTTCTAATGACAATTTTGGAATTTGTCGTGTGATCAGGTATTGGCTGAGTAGTCCAGCAAATGCAAAGTCTTGTACCCCACCGCTGATCCACCAATGTAGGAAGTTGGCTCTGTATGTGCTATTTCAAAGTAAGGAATAGCATGCACAGAGTCCAAGGGTTCCCCTTAGAGGTAAAATAGTGGTAAAAAGAGATAATACTAATGCTCTATTTTGTGGTAGTGTGGTCGAGCAGTAGGCTTATCCAAGGAGTAGTGTTAAGCATTTGTTGTACATACACATAGACAATAAATGAGGTACACACACTCAGAGACAAATCCAGCCAATAGGTTTTGTTATAGAAAAATATCTTTTCTTAGTTTATTTTAAGAACCACAGGTTCAAATTTAACATGTAATATCTTGTTTGAAAGGTATTGCAGGTAAGTACATTAGGAACTTTGAATCATTTCAATTGCATGTATACTTTTCAAGTTATTCACAAATAGCTATTTCAAAAGTGGACACAGTGCAATTTTCACAGTTCCTGGGGGAGGTAAGTTTTTGTTAGTTTTACCAGGTAAGTAAGACACTTACAGGGTTCAGTTCTTGGTCCAAGGTAGCCCACCGTTGGGGGTTCAGAGCAACCCCAAAGTTACCACACCAGCAGCTCAGGGCCGGTCAGGTGCAGAGTTCAAAGTGGTGCCCAAAACGCATAGGCTATAATGGAGAGAAGGGGGTGCACCGGTTCCGGTCTGCTTGCAGGTAAGTACCCGCGTCTTCGGAGGGCAGACCAGAGGGGTTTTGTAGTGCACCGGGGGGGACACAAGCCCACACAGAAATTTCACCCTCAGCGGCGCGGGGGCGGCCGGGTGCAGTGTTAGAACAAGCGTTGGGTTCGTAATGGAAGTCAATGGGAGATCAAGGGATCTCTTCAGCGCTGCAGGCAGGCAAGGGGGGCTTCCTCGGGGAAACCTCCACTTGGGCAAGGGAGAGGGACTCCTGGGGGTCACTTCTGCAGTGAAAGTTCGGTCCTTCAGGTCCTGGGGGCTGCGGGTACAGGGTCTTTTCCAGGCGTCGGGACTTAGGTTTCAGAGAGTCGCGGTCAGGGGAAGCCTCGGGATTCCCTCTGCAGGCGGCGCTGTGGGGGCTCAGGGGGGACAGGTTTTGGTACTCACAGTCGTAGAGTAGTCCGGGGGTCCTCCCTGAGGTGTTGGTTCTCCACCAGCCGAGTCGGGGTCGCCGGGTGCAGTGTTGCAAGTCTCACGCTTCTTGCGGGGAGTTGCAGGGTTCTTTAAAGCTGCTTCTTGAAACAAAGTTGCAGTCTTTTTGGAGCAGGTCCGCTGTCCTCGGGAGTTTCTTGTCGTCGTCGAAGCAGGGCAGTCCTCAGAGGATTCAGAGGTCGCTGGTCCCTTTGGAAGGCGTCGCTGGAGCAGAGTTCTTTGGAAGGCAGGAGACAGGCCGGTGAGTTTCTGGAGCCAAGGCAGTTGTTGTCTTCTGGTCTTCCTCTGCAGGGGTTTTCAGCTAGGCAGTCCTTCTTCTTGTTGTTGCAGGAATCTAATCTTCTAGGGTTCAGGGTAGCCCTTAAATACTAAATTTAAGGGCGTGTTTAGGTCTGGGGGGTTAGTAGCCAATGGCTACTAGCCCTGAGGGTGGGTACACCCTCTTTGTGCCTCCTCCCAAGTGGAGGGGGTCACAATCCTAACCCTATTGGGGGAATCCTCCATCTGCAAGATGGAGGATTTCTAAAAGTTAGAGTCACCTCAGCTCAGGACACCTTAGGGGCTGTCCTGACTGGCCAGTGACTCCTCCTTGTTGCTTTCTTTGTTCCCTCCAGCCTTGCCGCCAAAAGTGGGGGCCGTGGCCGGAGGGGGCGGGCAACTCCACTAAGCTGGAGTGCCCTGCTGGGCTGTGACAAAGGGGTGAGCCTTTGAGGCTCACCGCCAGGTGTTACAGCTCCTGCCTGGGGGAGGTGTTAGCATCTCCACCCAGTGCAGGCTTTGTTACTGGCCTCAGAGTGACAAAGGCACTCTCCCCATGGGGCCAGCAACATGTCTCTAGTGTGGCAGGCTGCTGGAACTAGTCAGCCTACACAGACAGTCGGTTAAGTTTCAGGGGGCACCTCTAAGGTGCCCTCTGTGGTGTATTTTACAATAAAATGTACACTGGCATCAGTGTGCATTTATTGTGCTGAGAAGTTTGATACCAAACTTCCCAGTTTTCAGTGTAGCCATTATGGTGCTGTGGAGTTTGTGTTTGACAAACTCCCAGACCATATACTCTTATGGCTACCCTGCACTTACAATGTCTAAGGTTTTGTTTAGACACTGTAGGGGTACCATGCTCATGCACTGGTACCCTCACCTATGGTATAGTGCACCCTGCCTTAGGGCTGTAAGGCCTGCTAGAGGGGTGACTGACCTATACTTGCATAGGCAGTGAGAGGCTGGCATGGCACCCTGAGGGGAGTGCCATGTCGACTTACTCGTTTTGTTCCCACTAGCACACACAAGCTGGCAAGCAGTGTGTCTGTGCTGAGTGAGAGGTCTCCAGGGTGGCATAAGACATGCTGCAGCCCTTAGAGACCTTCTTTGGCATCAGGGCCCTTGGTACTAGAAGTACCAGTTACAAGGGACTTATCTGGATGCCAGGGTCTGCCAATTGTGGATACAAAAGTACAGGTTAGGGAAAGAACACTGGTGCTGGGGCCTGGTTAGCAGGCCTCAGCACACTTTCAATTGTAAACATAGCATCAGCAAAGGCAAAAAGTCAGGGGGCAACCATGCCAAGGAGGCATTTCCTTACACATATATTTTACTTTTAAGGACAGTCTGCAAAGCAGGGCTGACTGTAAAAGTGACAGTAGGCAACACAGCAGTGCACATTCCAGAGCAGGAAATCTACTGGCCTTCTAAACCTCCCTGCCTTATTATATACTAGGGACTTATAGGTAGTTTGAATCCCCCTTGCCTTAATATGTACTAGGACCTACGGAGATCTGTCATTGCCAACTGTAATTATATCTCATTACTATTAACCTTTTTAATCAGAGCACTGGCCCTGAGCCTGGTTAGCAGAGTCCAGGGCACAGTCAGAGTCAGTTATTACCAGTATAAGTCAGAAACAAACTGGGGTGAATAGGGCTAAAAGGATGACATTTTCACATGCAGCAACCACAATCCTTGTCAGGTTGAGCCACAAGCCAACCCTAAATTAGCTTGTGCTCAACCATGTGGTAGCTTGGCACAGAGCAGTCAGGCTTAATTTAGAGGCAATGTGTAGGGTATTTGTGCAACACTTCAAACAGTAATTTGGAGAGAACGCCACACAAAAAGGATCCCAGAGCAAGTTAGAGAAATATAACTTTCTTTAATAAATAAAACAAGACCAACATGATAAAAATACTATCAGTAGAACTGGAGATATTCAATTTTAAAGGTTTCAGTAAAAATATCACCAAAAAGCACATAACACCAACTGTGGACATATGGTCACCTCAAACCCAGAGAAAGACAAGTTTACTGTGATGAAGCGTGGGGTGGCTACAGGGACCCAGTTAGGCACCCTAAACACAGTGCCTTAAATCCTAGTTTGAGAAGCGTTGTGAGGATCCACACTAAGATGCACTGATCTAGGAGGGCGATACATCAGTTTTGAGACGTGGCAAGGCAGCAATGCGTAGACTTGCATACCTGTATTATTTCAACCCAGCGCTGGAATGTGTTACACAGTGGCGGTTTCAAAGGCAAGGTGTGTTGCGGCAGAAATTTGGGACTTTGCAAAGGGTCTAATCTACGTGACAGTGGAGATACATCAGTTCTGCTCTGCGTTGTGCAGCACAGCAGAGGGGATGCGTCGGTTCTGCTGATCCGCGGAGGCTGGCAGAGCACCTTAAACCCACTTCCAAGGTTCCAGGACTGGGGTGGCATCTCTTGGCAAGGTGGACTCACAAATTGCAGAGTCCAGGTGCAAGGTTATTGGATGCCTGTTTTGTCCCTGAAGCTTCAGATCAGGAGGCCAGACAACTAGCCTTTGGAGTCACTCTGGGTACTGGGTTCAAGAGGTGCAGGTCCAGTCCTTCTCACCCAGGAAAGAGGGCAGCAGGTCAGCACAGCCTGGGCAGTAGTTATTTCAGAGCAGCAGTCCAGCAGAGCGGCAGTCACCACTCACAATCAGCCCAATTAGAAAAGGTAGGTTTTTAACTCTTGCCTAAAACAGACCTCCATGTGGATAAAAGCAAAGAAAGTATGGAGGTTTCTACAAAGCTTTACCCGTCAGTACTGAGGACTGCCCTCCAGATCTAGCCAGGAGAAACTTATGAATCCTTGCCAGGAGTGTCCTGGCAGAGCAGAGGGTTCTGGGAAGATTGTAATGGGGGAATTGACCTAATCAATTGCATAGTGCCCTGATTATAGACGATGCGGTGGACGACAGTAAGCACATTGAACAGAATTCTCTGCCCAGCGAGGAGCTCCTTAAGATGGCCGGAGACAGAGTTCTTTCTAAATAATCACAGAATGAGACGCACCACCCCATCATGTACTGCCAGGAATTTCCTGATCTTACATTCTGGAATCCTAAAATAAGCAGTTTGAGCATTTACAGAATAGAGGTTATTAGGATATGGACAACTGTTCTGCGTTTATCTAATGGGAGTTAGACATTAACTGATAGGAAGTCATAAATATAAATCTAACGCAAAAGTTCATTTGACCCTTGAAACTCGATTCTTAAATCCTCACTGAGAAACCCCTTCCCAAACACCCTGACCAAATTTGGGAGTGTTCCCTCTTCATTCCCACTTTCGATACAAACGTAAATCTTCCCTTGACAGTAGGGTGACCAGATGTCCCGGATTTGCCCAGACAGTCCCGGCTTTTGAAGGTCTGTCCCAGCGTCCCGAAAAGTTAAAACAGTCAAATGTCCCAGTTTTTTTAAGGGAGGGTCGTTGAACCTCCACATTCATCACATTGTTGTGCAGGCTCACATTTCAACCGGCCCTCTGAGATACTGGGGACAGAAGTTTACTGGTTGAAACTATCATCCTGCTGTGCTGCCTCGCCCGTTCACTCAGCACAGCAGGATTTAATGAGGTGCGAATCAGGGCTGTGGGTAAAGCCTGGGCCCACCAGGAGATGGAACCTGGAGCTCTTCACTGAACAGAGAGCGAGCGAGCATGAAAAAAAAAAAAAAATATATATATATATATATATATATATATATATATACATACACACCTGATACCTAATAGGACATTAAGTCCTATTTCTATGTTAGTGCCCATGTTCCGGTTTTTCGTTCTGAAAATGTGGTCACCCTACTTGACAGGAGTGTATCACCAATCAAATCCAAATGGCGATCTGTTTGTTAGGAGTTTGTAACTATGCACAAACTCAGGGGTGTGTAAGAGCTCCCCTACTCATGCAGGCATCCCAGCCTTTCCATCTTTAAAACACAGACTAACTCCTGCTAGAAAGTTTTCTCACAAATGGCATCACACAGCAGTGGTGTGAAGTGTGAGCAAAACCATTTACGTGTAGAAAATGAAGTGAAGAAAGCTGACCACCTAAGGTCAATGCAGGGGCACATTAACCTCTGTGAATTGATCACACGTAGCATGATAGACACAATCCTACATACTATTTCAAACATGATTTAGTTTATCTTTCTAGTCAAGTAGTGCAGTGTGAACACTTCAGTCAGTCCTCTCAGTCCAGTCAACAGCACGCGGCATCTGATACTTGTAGATTCCAACTTGTCATTCTAGTTGTAGGCCTACAGGCCCAAGCACACAAATGATTGCCACCCAAATGGCCACTAATGACAAAAGGTGTCACACATGACGCTGTGGTGTCTCTTGACAGCTTCGTGTCACAACAAAATGTATGGCTTATTTTCTTGTCCCTTTTATCAGTTAAAATCAATACATTTCCCTACCCTTTCCGCGAGAGATACGACATAGTTGGTTCAGTCAGTTTCAGTTTACCAAAAGACGCCAAGTGCCAAGGACTCCTGACTGTTAGTTTAACGAGCAAATGCATTCTGGGAAGTGTAGTGCTGGTTCACTTCAATTTTTACAGTTGAAGTAACACACCTGAAAGTAACAGTTAGAAAACGCGCCATTTGGGCTTCAGGTCCTTGGTGACATGCAGTTATCTGGCAACCTTAGCTAGTTATGCTAATTTTCCGAATTTACGCAAACATGGAAAGCTGATGTGAAACTGTCGTGTTGTCTGCAAATACATTTTATTTGAAGTCTTTTCGTGTAGTTTACTGGATGATAGAATTTTAAATGAAAGCTACAAGATGTGGGATATCAAGACGTGTTTTTGACAAACCACATACGGATCGTGTGTCGCAGCACAGCGTTTTACTTACCGCCAGGTATTGAATTCCCCAACGCAGTGACTGAAATAACCTCTTTCGCAGACGCTTTGCTCGTATTTACTACCTGCAGGTTGCCAAGGTAACAGAGGCTGGATGATTTGTGGAGCCGGTCTGCAATAAAGCCAATTCCCACGGGCCGCTGGATTTCAGCGCTAATTAAAAAGTTTGTTGGACCTGGGATGAAACGCAGCTTAAGTCTGTCTGCCTGCCGCACTGCCAGAGTCGAGCATTCCTCTGTACAATACACAGGTGCTTAACATGAGTAAAACTAATGCGCGCGCAGCTCAGGTGGCATTTGTTCATTAGAAATAGGATTTATTTCTGCATAATTTAAAGCTTTCTCAAATTAAGCACACGCTATATGCATTTTTTAAAAAGGTCGCAGGTGCACGTTGGAAGAATTCGCCAGGTATTCAAGTCATCATAAAAACATATCTCTTTTGGTATAAAAGCGCTACAAGTAGGGGTTAGACAGGTGCTGACGCACCTCCAAAATAGCTGTTAAGAAGGGAGGTGAGCAAAGAAGAAGCCTTTGATTTATTTATTTTTGGTCGCCTTTGCTTTTTCAAGACTGAGGTGAAATATCGGACACTGTTTTCTGACAAGTTGCTGTTAAAGTGTCTTTAACCTCTTCGCTGCCAGGCCCTTTCCCCCTCAGGTGCCAATTTTTTTTGGGGCTATTTGGGGCAGTTCGCGCTTAGGCCCTCATAACGTTTTGTCCACATAAGCTACCCAGACCAAATTTGCGTCCTTTTTTTCCAACATCCTAGGGATTATAGAGGCACCCAGACTTTGTGGGTTCCCCTGAAGGAGACCAAGAAATTAGCCAAGATACAGCAAAAATTTCGTTTTTTTAAAAAAAAATGGGAAAAAAGAGCTGCAGAAGAAGGCTCGTGTTTTTTCCCCTGAAAATGGCATGAACAAAGGGTTTGCGGTGCTAAAATTACCATCTTCCCAGCTTTCAGGAAGAGACAGACGAATCAGAAAACCCCATTTTTCAACACAATTTTGGCATTTTACTGGGACATACCCCATTTAAAAAAAAGGTCCTTTCAGCCTACTTCCACCTAGTGACAGAAATGGGTGTGAAACCAATGCTGGATCCCAGAAAGCTAAACATTTCTGAAAAGTAGACAACATTCTGAATTTAGCAAGGGGTCATTTGTGTAGATCCTACAAGGGTTTCCTACAGAAAATAACAGCTGAAAAAATAAATATATTGAAATTGAGGTGAGAAAAACAATTTTTCTCAATGTTTTACTCTGTAACTTTTTTCTGCGATGTCAGATATTTGAGAGCAATATACCTTCACGTCTGTTGGACTCTTCTGGTTGCGGGGATATATAGAGCTTGTAGGTTCATCAAGAACCCTAAGTACCCAGAGCCAATAAATGAGCTGCACCTTGCAATGGGTTTTCATTCTATACCGGGTATACAGCAATTCATTTGCTGAAATATAAAGAGTGAAAAATAGATATCAAGAAAACCTTTGTGTTTCCAAAATGGGCACAAGATAAGGTGTTGAGAAGCAGTGGTTATTTGCACATCTATGAATTCCGGGGTGCCCATACTAGCATGTGAATTACAGGGCATTTCTCAATTAAACGTCTTTTTTACACACTGTCTTACATTTGGAAGGAAAAAATGAAGAGAAAGACAAGGGGCAGTAACACCTGTTTTGCTATTCTGTGTTCCCCCAAGTCTCCCGATAAAAATGGTACCTCACTTGCGTGGGTAGGCATGATTCTCGCAACAGGAAACACAACATGGACACATCACATTTTTACATTGAAATCTGATGTGTTTTTTTGCAAAGTGCCTAGCTGTAGATTTTGGCCTCTAGCTCAGCCGGCACCTAGGGAAACCTAGCAAACCTGCACATTTTTGAAAACTAGACACCTAGGGAAATCCAATATGGGGTCACTTGTGGGGCTCTCACCAGGTTTTGTTAACCAGAATCCTTTACAAACCTCAAAATTTGGCTAAAAAAACACTTTTTCCTCACATTTCAGTGACAGAAAGTTCTGAAATCTGAGAGGAGCCACACATTTCCTTCCACCCAGCATTTCCCCAAGTCTCCCAATAAAAATGATACCTCACTTGTGTGGGTAGGCCTAGTGCCCGCAACAGGAAACGCCCCAAAACACAACATGGACACATCAACTTTTCCCAAAGAAAACAGAGGTGTTTTTTGCAAAGTGCCTACCTGTGGATTTTGGGCTGTAGCTTAGCCGGCACCTAGGGAAACCTACCAAACCTGTGCGTTTTTGAAAACTAGACACCTAGGGGAATCCATGATGGGGTGACTTGTGGAGCTCTGACCAGGCTCTGTTACCCAGAATCCTTTGCAAACCTCAAAATCTGGCCCTAAAAACATTTTTTCCTCTCATTTCGATGACAGAAAGCTCTGGAATCTGAAAGGAGCTACACATTTTCTTCCACCCAGCATTTCCTCAAGTCTCCAGATAAAAATGATACCTCACTTGTGTGGGTAGGCCTAGCGCCTGCGACAGGAAATGCCTCAAAGCACAACGTGGACACATCACATTTTCCCAAAGAAAACAGAGGTATTTTTTTGCAAAGTGCCTACCTATGGATTTTGGACTCTAGCTCAGCCGGCACCTAGGGAAACCTACCAAACCTGTGCATTTATGAAAACTAGACACCTAGGGGAATCCAAGATGGGGTGAATTGTGGGGCTCTCACCAGGTTTTGTTACCCTGAATCCTTTGCAAACCTCAAAATTTGGCTAAAAAAAACACTTTCTTCTCACATTTCGGTGACAGAAAGTTCTGGAATCTGAGAGGAGCCACAAATTTTCTTTCACCCAGCGTTCCCCCAAGTCTCCCGATAAAAATTATACCTCACTTGTGTGGGTAGGCCAAGTGCCCACGACAGGAAATGCCCCGAAACACTATCTGGACACATCAAAATGATCAAATACAAAACTACCTGTTTTTTGGGGGAGGGGCAACCTGCATTTTTGGTCCTGGGCTCAGCAGCAATCTATGGAAACCTACCAAACCCAGACATTTTTTAAAACTAGACACCCAAGGAAGTCCAGGGAGGTGTGACTTGTGTGGATCCCCCAATGATTTGTTACCCAGAATCCTCAGCAAACCTCAAATTTAGCCAAAAAAATCACTTTTTTCCCCACATTTCTGTGTGTGATCAACGCACCAGGACAAATGTCCTACCACCCAACGTTCCCCTCAGTCTCTCAGTAAAAATGATACCTCACTTGTGTAGGTGGGCCAAGTGCCTCTGACAAGGAAGAGCCAAAAACATGTCGAAATTGAGGGGGAACAAAAGCGGGTCCAAAAGGGCAGTGTGAAAAAAAAACATTTGTAGGCTGACAAGTGCAGCAGAATTTTTATTGGTATAGACGGGACAGTGTTGGGTGGTAGGAATTTTGTGGATTCCTGCAGATTCCGGAAGGTTCCATCACACAAATGTGGGAAAAATGTGTGATTTTCAGCAAAGTTGGAGGTTTCCAGGGCATTGTGGGTAAGAAAATGGTGCGGGTGCATGTGAAGCACACCACCCTGGACTCAACCAGATGTTTAGTTTTCAGATGTGTCTGGGTCTTGTGGATTTTTCTACATGGCAGCGTCCCAAAGTCAAAAAAGTGCAGCCCTCACCATTCCAAGTGGGTCGATTTTGAGAGTTAGCAAGCTCTCATGGCCCAAATGTAAAACCAAAAACCAAAATAATCAAATGTCTTCTTGCTTGCCGTGGGATACAATGTTTCAGTGTGCGAGGGGAGAGCTGAAAGACTGTTACCCCCCTCAGTTGAGGTGGGGGCATGACCAGGCCCATACTGGTTGGTAGCCACCACCCCACTATTTTTTGTATTTTTTTTAATTCCATGCCATCTAGTTGACTTTCTGCCACCAGGGGTGTGAATCGGGGGTAATTACCCCCATCTGCCCACTGGTGGGCAGAACAGCTTTGGCCCCTTTTATTTGGGGTGGGAGTACGGCCATACCCCCACCCTCTTAAAATATTCCCTGGTCTCTGGGGGGCTTTCTGCCCCCCCTTGGGGGCAGATTGGCCTTCCAAAAAAAGGCTGATCTGCCTATGGCCAACAGTAATGTGCCCCCATGGGGAGCGACCCTTGCCCAAGGGCCAGCCCCCCCAAACAAAACACACACATACACACACACTAATCCCTGGTGTCTAGTGATTTCTGCACCCATTCGGGGGCAGATTGGCCTAACAAAAATAGGCTGATCTGCCCCCAGAAATGGCCTAAATGGAATTTGCCACCCAGGGAGCGACCCTTGCCTAGGGGTTCGCTCCCCATACATAAAAACATAAAGTAAATAAAAATATATATATCCCTCGTGTCTAGAGGTTTCTGCCCCCCCACGGAGGCAGATTGGCCGAATTATATTAGGCCGATCTGCCTCCAATGGGGGGCAGAAAAGGCCTAAAAATATTTTGCCCTCCCAGGGAGCAGTCCTTGCCCAAGGGGCCGCTCCCCTTATGCGTAAGGATAATAAAAAAAAAACCTCCCTGGTGTCTAGTGGTTTCTGCCCCCAAACAATTTGCCCCCCCAAGGAGCGACCCGTGCCGAAGCGGTCACTCCCTACACATAAAAGAAAAAAAAAATGTTCCCTGGTGTCTAGGGGTTTTCTGCACCCCCCCGGGGAAAGATCAGCCTAATTATATTAGGCTGGTCTGCCCCAAGGGGGTGCAGAAATGGCCTAAACATTATTTGCCTCCCTGGGGAGTGGCCCTTGCCCAAGGGGCCACTCCCCTTATGTTCATTTCACAACACAAAAATTATTTCCTGGTGCCTAGTGGGAATTTCTTGATGCGATCGGGCAGCAGAAATGCTTGCAGAGACATGAAAGGAAAGGCCTTTCCTTTCACGTCCCTGCTGGCCCCCTCCTCCTGAGCGGAATAGAAATGCTGAGCATTTCTCTTCTGCAATCGCGTTGGAAGCAGGACTCCAGCACGATGGGAGGTGACCTCTAATGAGGTCAGCACGCTTTTGCGTTCTGATGTCATTAGACGTCACTGGGGGGGTCGGGGTGGAAGGGGAAGCGATTCCGCTTCCAGCCCTGACCTGTGGGGGCGGGGGGTAGGCCCTCGGGCGAGCACTAGCGCTTCCCTGAGGGCCGGTGCACGGACGTAATGGTTACGTCCGTGGTGCATGAGAGGCGCAGCCACAGACGTAACCATTACATCCGTGGCGGTAAAGGGGTTAATTAACCTGAATATTAGTGTTTACTTTTCTCTGCCAAATGTAAGGGAATCGTTTAAAGCAGAGGAAGTTGCAATCTTGCAGGGGTACAGGGAGTGTGAAAGGACAGGGAGTGTGAAAGGAGAGGTTCTAGGATAGGCTTCTGCATCGAGCAGCTTGTGAGCGACTGGTACCTCTCCAGCTACCTGGAAGTAGCTCTTCTGTGAGCAGACTAGCCTATCAAATTAGCAGCTTTTGCTGTGTTGAAAAACGTATAGAAAAAATTGAGAGAAGTGTATTCATGACAAAAATTGGTGTCAGAACTCATTATCTGTGGGTAAGATTGTACTGGTGGCTGGCAAAAAGTGGCGGAATTTCAATAAAATATTTAAAGCTGAAATGTGAGTAATAAATAATGTGGAATTGGGGAGAATTTTTACCATCATGAATGATTCCAGGGCATTACAGGTATGGCTATTAAGTATTACCCATGTAGATGCGTTCCTCATCGATGAAGCATTTATTTTACATTACTGCTGGCAAACAAATGTTTTTCTACCATACACAAACTAGTAAGTGAACAATACAAATATTTTGAAACATAAATGAGGCACATTTGGTTTCTGAAGTGTGAATGAAACAAATATTTTAATAGGACCAAAACAAAGTAGATGTGCAAATAATGAATGTACGCAGGAACCTGATTTTCACACATTGTTTGTGCACCATGTAGGTTTATCATTAAAAATGCATGTCTGATGGTAGTGTAGTGGCAATTTCAACAGGCCCAACCACACGTCGGGTACTGATTTTATTGGAAGATGTATAGTAACACAGAATAATAGGACCTTTGTTATTACCTATTGGATTTATCAGTATTTGCAGCTTTCAAATGTATGCCAGTTTGAAAGAAGACATTTTACACAATGCCCTTTTAATCACATGCTAGTATGAATATCCAAAAATTCAGTGGTGTAAAATAACCAGTTTTCCTAAACGCAGTATCTTATGTACATTTCTGAAATACATAGGTTTCCTTCATACCAATTTTTAATTTCTTATAGTTTGCTATTTGTATAGCTGGACAATTGCGTACAATGAAAAATCATTGTAAGGAGCAGCTCAGTTGATTCTGGATATCACCTTTTTTTGGAGAACCTAAAAACTATATACATTTCTGTGACCAGAAGGGTCTATCTGACGTAATGGAATGTTGCTTTTGCTAATCCGCTTTCATGACAAGATATTACAAATGAAAACGTTGTCACAAATGGCTGTTTTTCCTACTCATATTAATTTTTCTATTTCAACAGTTTATTTCTTTGGGAAAACCTTGGATGATCTACACAAATGACTTGCACTCAGAATTTTGTCTACTTTTCAGAAATGTATAGCTTTTTGAGGTCACTCATGTGGTTCTCATCTGTTTCTACTACAAATTGCAAATAGTTTTTTGATACAACTCTGATTGTTCCTGAAAGCCGGAAACATGCTGATCTTAGCACAGTAAACTTTTTGTTGATACTAGTTTTAGAAAAATAAACATACATTTTCTTACACAGCTAAAATCTGCAGGAGTCATCCAGGTCAGAGCACAAGGATGGCGGTTGGAAATTATGTTTTCCAGTTGTGAAACATGGAAGTTGTAGATTTGTATTACAAATGGTCAGCCTGATATATTTGAACTAGATTATAGCCCTCATTACGATTTTGGCACTCAGGACTGCCATGTTGGTGGCGGGGGTCATACCACCAACAGCGAAGACTGCCAACATAACACAGCCAAACTACCACCAGTACAGCTAGTGCAGACAGGCCGCTGCGGGCGGTGGTAGGCACCTTCAGACCGACGGGAAGCATGTTTCCACCTGACATTTTATGAGGCTGCACACCACCAGGGTTTCTGCCGCGGTCGCACCACCACCAAAACCCTGGCAGACACCAACTCTACAAAAGGAAACACACCTTCAGGAACATAGACCTGCCCAGAGCCGCCATGGAGCCTGAACTCAAAGTCCTCCCACTGCTCCTACTAGCACAACAACTCCGGAACCAGCAACGGCGACGAAGACAACAACCGTAAGTACACACACGTAGCACACACTGGAGGGAAAGGCATTAGTAAGCACCCACACACAACACACACATCCAGGACGACTTGCGACGGACACACACACACATAACCACACACCCATACGAACACACACACCGACATACACAGACACATACTATACACACATACACCCAAACTACACACACCACGTGCCTTACACACACCAACCCACACACACACACATCACCACCACTATCTAACACAATCATACACAACACCACCAACTCAGACAACCACATCACAACTGCATCAAATCACAAACACTTCACCAAGCACTCTCACTGCACACTTCCACATGACAACACACACATACAACAACATGTAAACAACACCACAGAACCAATCAACACTATCACACAGCCAGACAATGAACTATTTGTCACAGCACGCCCACACCAAACACAACACATAAGACATAGCAAACACCAGACACACACACGCACACACGACAACCACACAAGGACACACAACACCACCACTACACATGCCAACATTAACTATACACAATTTGGATACACACATGCATGGAACATACACAAACATATCCAACACACAAAACACAACAATGACAGCAGGACCAATGGCAGGGCGTCACACGCACATGCAGACCAGGCACAACAGCTAGCACAACCAACACACACACACAAGTCACACACATAAACCAAAGCCGACAAACACTAAACAGCCATGTAGAAAGAATGGCAGGACAGGTTTGTTACCACTGAATCCAACAGCAGGTTGGCCCAGATGTATTAATATATGTTCTGCCATAAAATATAAAACCTATATACAATTTAAAGGACATTGGCCAGTCCAAAGTCTCAGGTGCCCAAGGCACAAATGGCACCACACTGTGCCCCAACTTGACTCCTGACTGCAAAATGACCTCCACAGGGTAGGGACATCAAGGGTGCAGGCAGGCACCTCAGGGATTAGGAGGGGTGTGGGGGGGTCTGAGCTTGGGTTTGTGAGGGGGTCCCTGGGCTTGGGCCTGGGCATGGGAGAGGGTCTTTGCGTTTGGGCTTGGGAGGGGGGTCCTTGGGCATGGGCTTGGGAGCGGTAGACTTCTTGGCGGTGGAGGGGCATGGGCACTACCAGGGGGGCGCAGGGCAGGACTTCGAGGTGGAAGGGCTGGACTTGGGGAGGGACACAGAGCGCTTGGGGGTCTCATGGGGCGGGAGAAGGGTAGGAAACAGGTAGGAAACAGGGAAAACTCAGAGAGGAAGACCTTTTTACACACATGGGGTGGTCATGGCAAAAGGGCTTGGGAGTAAACGGAGAGGAAGTGGTTGTCAAATGTGTTGGTCTGGATGTTTTTGGTGCAAGTGCGTGCATGGAATGCTTGTGGGTGCAGGGTGTCTGTTTGGTGGGTGAGTGCGGGCGGTTATGTGTTTTGGGAGAAGGCAGGGAGGAGATGCTGGGAAAAGCTGTGGTGGATAGGTGACTGTCTGTTGGGGTGGTGTCTGCAGGTATGGTACATGTGCTGCTTGTGAGGGTGTCAGTGGTTGGGGTGGGTGCGGATGTAGTGACTGGGGGCGATGTCTGCATGTCTGGTATTGTGTTGACTGTGGGTAAGATTGTAATGGTGGCTGGATCCATGCATGATGGTGTGGTGGCTGCAAGTGTGTCTAGTTTAGTGTCTGTGAGGGAGGGGATGGCGGGGGAGTCAGTGCAGGAAGTGGATGTTGGTGTGTCTGCACGTGGCTGTTGCTTGTCTGCATGTCGGTGGTGGGTCTTCTGGTGCTTATGTTTGTTTGTGGAACCCTTGTCTGTTGAGGTGGATGCATGCCTTTGTGCATGTATGCTTTGAATGGGTATGGGGAGAGGGGTTTGGGAAGAGGTAGTTGGGGGGGGGGTGATAGATGAAGGGCCACTGGCTGCCGTCAGAATGGAGGCCAAAACCTGAGAGGATCTCTGTAGGCCAGCCAATGCACTGTGAATGCCCTCCATGAATGCATTGCTCTATTGGACTTGAGCTGCCAGTCCCTGAATGACATACATGATGGTTGACTGACCCACAAAGATGGACCTCAGGAGGTCAATAGCCTCCTCACTGAGGGCAGCAGGGCTGACTGGGCCAGGGGCAGAGGTGCCTGCGGCAAAGGAGACACCCACCCTCCTGGGTGACCGGGCATGGGCAACTGGGTGGGGAGCTACACAGAGGGCAGTGCTCAGTGCTTATTTTGCAAATAAAAATGTGCAGGTGCCCAAAGCCCTTCTCTTAAACATGCAGCTGCTGCAATTAAATGTCCGATCATGGAATACTGAGGCAGCGTAATCCTGAAGCCATCTCTGGTCTCTTCAATCCATTTACAGCCACTTCCCCTTCAGCCCACTTTTGCAGCTTTCTGCTTTCTCCCATTGTGACACTTTTTTGTTTTTCTCTTTCTTCGTCTTTCCCATAGGTGTCTTTTGCTCACAGTAAATCCTTGAGGCAGAAAAATAAGTGACTGCCCTCAAAAATAAGTGCTGGTGCTCCGCACCAGAAACAACAAGCACAAATTAAGCACTGACAGTGCTCGTAAGGGGGGTGGTGGACAAAGATGGTGCTGGGTTAGTCCTATATGGGTCTGCCACCACCAGGGAGTGTCCACTGGAGGGGATTCCGATGAAGAAGTGGCAGATACAGTCTCCCCGCTGGCACTCCCATCGCCCTCCGTCCCACTGGGTCCCTCGTGTCACTGGTGCCAGCTTCTTGGGTCCTGTGGGCTGCTGCTTCCCCACTCGCATTTGCCCCTTCTCCTATGCCAGATGATGCTGATGCACACAATGAAAGAGAGCGAGACGAAGGTAGAGAGAGAGAGATGTAGGGGGCAAAATGGTTAACATATACCTTCTATTAACACAGCTAAACATATACATCTATCACAATACATACCATGGCTAGGCCATCGCATTTGCTAATGCACATTACCTACATCATGTCATGACATGTCACTACTACCCACACCTCTCTGCCATCCCTCAGACCTACAGCAATACCTAAGTAGGACTGCACTACTAGACTTATCCCCATGATGCCAACCAAAGCCCTTTAGCTGGCATAGCATGCTGTGGATGTTGTATCAATAGTATGCCTGAATGCACATCTTACCACTCCATACTCCTCTCACCCATTGGATGTGCAGCTGACTAGACACAACATATCAGGCCTTTACAGTCACAACACCAGATTAGTCCATCTCCTCTGTAACATGTCCATTACAGTGACGACAACTACACTAGCAGACTACACAACACCTACCTGTCATATTACATGGCTGGCCACTCAGTATACTGATGCCATTATGGATGAGAACTTAGATTTAGCCAATACTATTCAGACACCCAAACAGTTCACATCTGATATTCACTATGTAAATCAGTGTTATAGCCATTTGAGTAGTCAGACCCTATCACAGAGCCAGAGCAGGTCACACACAACACATATATCACAACCCAGCATACTGCTAAGTGCATCTACAATGGGCCATGTACCACATGTAAAGCATCCAAACACATCCTCTGAGTACACTGTCACAACAGATGTACCTCTGAACACACATACCACATCATAAAACACTTCCAATGCCACCACACTTGCAGGTACACCAGTTGGACTACACAGCATGGCAACTCCACCCTCACACACACACCATTCCACAGAGGGCAAAATCTGTCTCTGAGGCCAGATAACACGCATCTCAGGGGGGTATACATTTGCATGCATTAGGCACACATTGACAAACACCACTGCCAGTACACTAAATACACATCCCACTACCACATAAGCAGCCTGAGAAGACTGAATACAAAAGTTCCTTCATATCAATAGGCCATATGTTATGCAGTACCGAAACTCATTTGGAGGACAACCCCAGCTGGGCCTCAGCGATATTCCAGGCCCAGTGTCTCAGGTCCTCCCACCACTTGTGACAATGGGTGCTCTGCCAGGCATGGATCCCCAAGGTCCGCAATTCCTTGATTATGGCATGCCAGATCCCCTTCTTCTGATGGACGTTGACCTGCCTGGGTGACACAGACAGAAGGAGAAAGTTATGTAGACTGGCACCATGCCAACAGCAGTGGACTATAAACAGCAGACCAAGGAAATGCCCACACATACCCATCGTCACGGTTCACACGCCTAAACACCATGCCCCCTGAATGCATGCACTATCTGACTGGAACACGTATGACATTCACCTTCACACAAACCCCTATCACACATGACTATGGCATTGGGCTCACCTGTTCCCCCGGTGCCGCATACAGCTATCCATACAGGGGTAGGACCCCTTCCACCAGCTTCTTAAGCTCTTCTTGGTTGAAGGCCGGGTCCCCATCACCTGAAGGACGTGGCATGATGGCTCCCAGAGACAGTACACAGCAGCTCAGCTCATGGAGGTCTTGCTTGCAAGAGTGTCAGGAGTCAAGTTAGCAAGGCTACAGAAAATGGTGTTCACAGCTACTGCGTACAGGACTGTCACTGCCGGCGGTGATCACCATTGGCTCCAGTCCCCCATAGGCAGCAATGTTCCCCAATGAGGAGTTGCACGGCGGTTGCGACCGTCATGACGACAGACGTCGGTGGACTTAGGTCACTTCCATCTGTCCAGTGCTGGAGGACAGGCAGCTACTATTTTGTGCTCATATAAATGCCTTGATTCATGAAAACAAGTGCGCCATACACATCTTTCACATGAAAGTGGAGTAGGCCTAAGTTGTGACATCATGGTTTGGCTCATACATGTGACATGCATGACACAGTGGCATTATTTTGCTGGTTGTCATATGATGTGCATGTCCAGATACACGTCGGCTCAGAGGTGGTGAAACCATATTGCTATATAGCATGACTACATACATGCTCAGTGCAGGACAGCACAGTGTACCACATCTAGAACCGGACACATGTGATGTAAGTCAGAAACTATTGATCAGGGGCAGCAATGTTTAGCAAGGCCATGCCACTTCAGCATGCCAATATAGTACATGTCAGCAGTGTGCAGCATTTCTACAGTGCTAGATGTGTTCAATAATGATGTGTTCTGCTAACATGTGTGAAGTGCATATCACATTGTACATTCTCTGATCTCTATCCTAGATACCCTGTCATGAGGATATTGAGACCTGCACCATTGTACCGCCAGCAAGTGGACCTTTCAACCCTGGAGGAAAGGCATTTCATTCAGACCTATCGTCTGAATCATCAGACCATCATCGATCTATGTTCCCAGTTGGAGCCAGATCTATTGCCTGCCATATGTAATCCCTATGCCATCCCTCCCACAGTTCAAGTTCTGTCAGTGCTACACTTTTTTACCACAGGCTCCTTTCAGATTACAGTGGGCTTGGCAGCAAGGATGTCACAGCCCATGTTCAGTCTTGTGTTGAAGGATGTACTGTGTGCTTTATTGAAACACATGGACAGCTAAATCAGGTACCCCCAATGAGGGGATTTGGCCTATGTGAAGGCAGACTTCTATGATGTGGGACACATCCCTCATGTTATAGGGGCCATAGAGGGCACCCATGTAGCCTGGGTCCCTCCCAGTGTCAGAGAACAGGTGTATAGGAACAGGAAAAACTACCACTCCAACAATGTTCAGGTGGTGTGTGTGGCAGACCAATACATCTCCCAAGTGACAGCCAAGTTTCCTGGATCTGTGCTTGACTCCTACATTTTGAGGAACAGCAACGTCCCCCACATGATGGCACGACTACACAGAGAGAAGGCTTGGATCATTGGTATGTATGCATTTGGATGTGTGTCTCTGTTATGGCACCTGTCATCACATTATTCCCTGTGGCTGTACCAGTATTGTAACAGGTCCTACATCTGTGCACACAGATTACTCTGGTTATCCTAACCTTCCCTGGCTGTTGACACCAGTGAGATACCCTGCCACTGAAGGGGAACTCCGTTTCAATGAGGCCCACTGTAGCACAAGGTGTGTGATAGAAAGAACATTTGTCCTCCTGAAGGCCAGATTCAGATGTCTGTATGTCTCTGGAGGAGCCCTCCTCTACAGTCCCCAAAAGGTTTGCCAGATCATAGTTGCCTGCTGCATACTCCACAATCTGGCCCTGAGATGTCAGCTACCTTTACTAGATGATGATGAGGAGGCAGCTGGACCAGTGGTTGATGATGTAGAAGTGGAAAGTGATGAGAAGGAAGATGAGGAAGGTGAAGCTGACTCCAGGGCAGAGCTCATCAATCAGTACTTCCAGTGACATAAAAGTAAGCTGTGTGTGTATTTTAATGTGTACTATTTTAGCAAAAGTCCTCCTGATTTGGATTATCAGTGGTGATATAATGTGTTCCTATCCCTATGTGTGTGCTGTGGGAGGTGACTGAATGCATGTAAGGTGCTGTTATGCTTTCACTAATGACCGAGCTGACAAAAATCTCTGGAATTAACTTCTCAGTTCAAAGAAGACATGTATTATTATTTCACCACGAGGTTCCTAACAAAGGAGTTTAGTAAATTGAAAGCACACGTTTAAAAATAGTCACAGCAATAAAAGAAAATATACCAAAATGATTCTCAACTGCAACGTACACAACAAATATATGTAGTTATGATTATGCAAAGCAAAGAATGAAGTAAAAATGCATTACTGTAAGCCGGCCAAGCTCTTCATCTTTCTCATGCCAGCAAGAAGATGACCCTGTTCAACTGTGAGAAAGAGATATCCACCCTCACGGGACAAGTGTCAGATATTTGACGTCTAATCCTGACCGAGGTCTCGGAATTCCACCGCTACTGGGCAGGGCCTTTATATCTTAAAGAACCGAGAAGGGCTTTCTGGAAAAACCCCTCCCATAAATAAGAAATATTTAAACATGCTAGCTAATGTAGGTCAGAGTTGAAAGAAACAGGTTGGAACTGCCCAGTCTCCCAAATTCTCTCTCTCAAGCCCAAACCGTTCCCTGCTTGCATTAAAAAACATCAGTCTGGTACATTCTTATCGTGTTGACTGCCTACCTCCTCCATATTATGTAATAGCTGTTCAGTTATAATATGTTCTAGCTCTTCAGTGAGAAAGAATACGAAAATAAGCACAGTTTACAATGTGAAAAAAAATACTGTCAGCCTTTAACATGGCAGTGTCTAACGCTACGATAAAGTCAATAGGCAGCTAAACTGAATGTAAAATGTAGTCTGAAACTGGTGAACACTGGACAGCTAATCCTGGTGCAGAGTGGTGCAACACAAAGTCAGTGGTCAAAAACACATATTTCACTACAGGTGCTGACTGGAAATGTATCATCTCTACCATGTGTACTCTTTGCAGGTTGCAAGATTCACATCTCCTATGGACAGCCCTGTATTATGGTATGTATCCTGCATTCTCCTGTTCTCATGTCATTCCAACAAGTGACTGTGTCCTGTTAATATTCGGCTCTCCTACCTATTGCTTGAGGCCATCCATGTTCATTAGCCTTTGGTTCACAGAGCAAAGTTTAGCGCATGACAGATGCCAGCTATAGTGTTTTGTGAAGTATTGCCTGAGACTGGTGATGTGAAAGTGATATCTGTTGTGCCCTGGTCAGATGGCTATCTACACTGTACATGACAACTATGAACTGCATATGTGCTTTGTGTGGTACCATGCCTACAATCCTGATGGTAGTCTCTGTCATGATCTTTTTGCAGGTTGGATAATTGGATTTACTCTGGTGTGTGGCTGTACTAGTGACTCCCTTACATCTACCTTAGGCCATATCTGTTGTACTGTGTCTCCTGCAGAGGATGCCTCCCTCTGCAGTCCATTGCACTGCCTGTTGGATAGGGGGCCACACCCACATAACATTTTGCAGACCAAACATGTGTATGTGTAAAAATAAAGACACAAAAAAAGTAGCTGTGATCTATAGTGTTTATTGTGCATACAGTGGCAAACAGGTAATGAGTGGGGTCATGGTACATGGAATCCTCAGAGTAGGTGGCACATCTGTAGGTAGCATAGGTCCAGTGCCCATGGACCTTTGGAAAATAGAGTAATGTCACTGAACAGACAGCAGGGTGTCTCAGTGGCACACAAGGGACAGTAATCAGGAGAAGGTCACTTCCTGGCAGTGGGTTTGGTCTTGGCATCTGCTCCAGCCGGATGTCTGGGTAGACGTCAATGTTTGCAGGGGGTTCCTCAGCTACAAAGAGAAGGGTGCCTGAGGCTTGTGGTTCCCCTGGCACGGCCATGATTCCACAGCAGCCGCAGATATAGAAGGTTCTGATGTGATATGACTAGTGGAAGGAGCCTGCTGGTGGGTGGAGGAAGCATGCAGGATGGTGGTGAGGTCCCTGAGCACCCCAGCAAGGGGGCCATGGTGGCATTATGGGCCTGCCACTGCTGCATGATGTCCTGGTGGCATTCCCTCTGCAACCTCTGGTTTTCCCCCAACATGGTTATGATCTGGCCTATCCTGTCCTGGGATTGATGATATGCTCCCAGGACTTGGGAGATGGCTTCCTGGTCAGGTGACTGCCTTGGCTGGCCCGTCCTCTTGCCCAAAGGTTCCCTCCCTCTCCCTCTGGCCCCATCTGCCTGTGCCCCTGGCACGGTGTGCCCACTCCTAGTGTCAGCAGGACCATCATTGTCTTGGGTGTGAGGGGGGTGACTCAGGGCCCTTTACTGTGGGGCACACTATTGAGTCAACAGTTCTTGGGGCACGGGTTTGGGGACAAAGGGTTGGCTGAGATAGTGGTGCCACAGGGTGGGGGGGTTAATGTGGCAGGGTGAGGCAGGGAGTGGTAGACTGACCAGGGGTCCCAGATGGGCCAGGTAGGTCATCACTGTCCAGGCATCCAGCTGCGTTGTCTTCACTGGGGCCTTCATCCTGAAGAGGGCTGGCTGGCTCTGGTATCCTCTCCATGGTGGCAGTAGTCAGGGTATCTGTGGATGGAATGAGAGGGGATAAATGGTGGAGGTGTGATTAGTTGTCTGTTTGTCTGATACATCCAGTGGCTTGACTTGATTCCCAGCAATGGCAATAACAAGTGCAGCTGTGCTAACACAGTTTCTGGATAGTGGATTGTGACATGTGTACCATGCTCCACAGGGGTTGTTTGGTACTGTGTTGTGCCATTGCATCGCTGTCATTGCCATATAGTCGTCCTCAGTCGAAGCATCCAGTTGTTGTAGCTAGTTTAATAGTCATACATGCAAGAGATGTGAAGTGCTCATTGCAGGTTTTGATGTAGATGAGTGTAACCGGGTCATCACGTCGCCGGCTACACTACAAGCCCCTGGAATGCAGTGGAAGTGCCCCAGGGGTACATTTCATTGCAACAACCACCCGAAAGTGGATCCGAACCCGGACATCTGGGTTGGATCGGCGTCGGCAAGAGAAGAAAAAGATAAGATGGAGGCAGAAGAGGCGCGCGATTCGAGGGGGCCGGAGGAGAAGAGGAGCGTGAACCAGGAGGAGCGGAACCAAGAAGAAGACGATCAAGGCGAGGAATGGGGAAAAGGTTTTATTGGAGAAACGCCGATCCCACCGAGACCACTGGACAAACGGACCCTCCACGTCCCTGGAGGGGCGTGGCTCTCTCAGGTACGATCGTACCTTCGATTTAGTCATTTCCTTTGTGGGGTTGGGACGGGAGTGAGAAGGGCATAGAAGGGGAGGGACCAGGGGAAGGGACCCAGAAAGGCGAGTGATACGAGTGCATGTAACACTAATAGCACCCCGGATAGGGACAGTGCTATAAAACAGACCTATAACAGAGCCTTTAGGACAGTCATGTATTTCTTTGTTGCACTTAGAGGACTTGTGGAGTTTTGGTTTCAGTTTACCAGTCCTGACCCGGTCACCTCCCACCACCTGCACTGACAAACCACCCCCTTTGGGCACACTCCCCAATACTAACCCAAACCCTAGAAGGAATCCCAGAACCCCACACTTACCTCTTTCTCTGTTTCTCTTGGGGTCAACCACCAACGGCTGGAGCGGAGCCACCCTGGTCATCCCGGCCGCAACACACCCACTACTCAGACGTCCTGGGTAGAGGAACCTCTAAGAAAAGAAGAAGAATCATTTGCATCCCGGAAACCAACCAAGGAGAAGGCCCTGGGGCTAAAATGAAAGAACTGGAGAGAAAGAAAGAGTGATTAAAAACACATTCTAAAGGATAAATAAAGAGCACTTGAGCAAGATACCTTGTCTAGTGGATCCCTAACTTATCGCCCCTATCAGAGCTTTAAGCCGGACCCACCATAATAAACTAGTGCATAGTGGGAGTGGCAGTGATAGTGATTGGCTGTGCTATCTGTGCACTTTGCAGGGAGTGTGTGGCCATTTGCGCAGGGTGTTGGTGTGGCATGCAGGAGAGGAGCATTAGGTGGGAGGTGTAGTGGGAGGTGGGTCGTATTGGGGAGTGTTTGGATGGTGAGGAATCATTCTGGATAGGTCAAATTAATGCCAGGTGAGTGGTAGTTACACACCAAAATCCAGTCCTCCGGGTATTCCAGTCAGGCCCTCAGGATGCAGGATGTCCAAGACCTTCTCCTCCCACGATGTGAGCTCTGGGGGAGGAGGTGGGAGCCACCACCAGTCTTCTTTGAGGCTATCTGGTGTTGTGCAGCCATTGGACACACCTTCCTCCGTAGGTCGTTCCACCTCTTCCTGATGTCCTCCCTTGTGTGTGGATGGTTGCCCACTAAGTTTACCTTGTTGACTATTCTATTCCATAACTCTATTTTCCTGGCTATGGAGGTTTGCTGTACCTGTGCTCTTAAGAGTTGTGGCTCAACCCTGATGATTTCATCCACCATGACCCTCAACTCTTTGTCACTGAAGCGTGGGTGCTTTTGACGTGACATGGTGGCTGTGCTGTGGCAGAGGGTGGGTGTTGTGTGTGTAGGGAGCGTTGTAGGGTGCTTGTGGGGTGTGGGTGTTTGGTTGTGAGTGCTGGTAGATTGTGGAGTTTGTGTTTTGTTGTGATGTGTGCATAGTGTTGTTCGTGCAGTTGTGTTGTGTGTGGTGAGTGTGAAGTGTAAATGTGCCTATTGCGTTTGAGTGCAGAGTAATGAGATTGTGGCTTCTCGTTGTATGTAGTAGTCATTTTTGTCGCAAAGGATTGTGGGTTGTGTGTGGATGTGTTATATAGTGCAGTGAGTAAGTGTGCCTGGTTTGTGAATGTGTGTCAGGTGTGGGGTAATTGAACTGTTCAATGTGGTATTGTGTTCTGATAGGAGTGAGTTCTGAGCCCGGCGGTTCGGACCTCCAATGGTTTTCTTCCATGGAAGAACCGCTTTGGTGATTTCAGGGTCGTAATCTGGTGGGTGGAAGGTTGTCGGCGTGGCGATGCTGGTAATGGAACCGCCTCATGGCGGTCTTTTGGCGCCCGCCATCATGGTGGTCTTGCAAAAAGACCGCCAAAATTGTAATGAGGCCCTATGTGCCTCTAGTTTTCCTCATGACCTTTGACCTCACTTTCTCCTCAGCTGTCTGTTTCTCAACTATCTTTCTTTTTTGAGGTCGAGCCTGCAAGGGCATGTGCTCGCTAGCTACGCTACTCTGTACAGTAAAGGACTTGCAGCCCATCCACTGATTACCATTTGGTGGCTCCAGTTTCAGTCTTCTTCACTGCCTCCTAACTGGCCAGTGCAACCCCAAACATCAGTTCCACTCACCTCGGTGGGGCAGGGACCAAGCACAGTTTAATCAAAACGTAATCAGTGCGCGTCCGCTGCTCCTAACATGATTGAGGCACTATTTCTTCTATCCCCTCTCCCCAAACACTCTTCCCCTCACAGAAGAGAAAATAATTACTGCCGGCAATTGTGCTCCAAGCAAGAGGGATAACCAATCCACTTATTGGGAGCTTAACTGATTGTTCATTTCAGTCTCTAGTGGGTTAAAGCCAAGGTGAGGTCTCTGTTGTTATGAAACCCAACTTTCAGCTTTATCGATCCTTAACCTTCGTGACAAAGAGATCACCAAGTAAGACGTCCACACTGCAGCCTTTGAACATTCAGTAGAGATGAAGTTAATGAGACATAGAGCAACCACTTAAATGATAAATGTCTAATCCTGCAGCTCATGCAACTACTACGACTACATACCTATTAAGTTAGAGCTGTCTTTCATATGTTACTGAAATAGCACTATTCTGCCTGGACGAGTGCCGCGAATGAGTCATGATGTGTGTTAGACCTGACAGCCTCAGGGTGGTCACCCCCAACCTTTTGCCTGCCACCCTCCACCTTCTGACACTGTGTTTGCTGGTTTTAGGACTCTGCGCACTTTACCACTGCCAACCAGTGCTAAAGTGCATATGCTCTCTCCCTTAACACATGGTGACATTGGCTCATACCCAATTGGCATATTTAATTTACTTGTAAGTCCCTAGTAAAGTGCACTGCCTGTGCCCAGGGCCTGTAAATTAAATGCTACTAGTGGGCCTGCTGCACTGGTTGTGCCACCCACCTAAGTAACCCCTTAACCATGTATCAGACCTGCCATTGCCAAGCCTGTGAGTGCAATTTCACTGCCACTTCGACTTGGCATTTAAAAGTACTTGCCAAGCCTGAAACTTCCCTTTTCTACACATAAGTCACCCCTAACGTAGGCCCAGGATAACCCACAGGGCAGGGTGCTATGTAGGTAAAAGGCAGGACATATACATGTGTGTTTTATGTGTCCTGGTGGTGGAAAACTCCTAAATTCATTTTCCACTGCTGTGAGGCCTGCTCCTTTCATAGGCTAACTTTAGGGCTACTGTCAAATACTGTTGGAGTGGTAGGTTCTCATCAGAAAGGGGTAGACAGGTCATCGCGGACAAAACACGGCGGAAACAGGAATCCGAAGGAAAAATGCTCACCTCTACACACCCCACAAGGAACGAGGACACCATGGATCCGGAACTCCAAATTCTCCCTACGATAGTCTTCCTGCTCCTCTACCAGGAGCACGAACGCCGGCGGCGAAGACCACGGTGAGTACTGCACCTACGACACAGAGGAGGGAAAAAACAGCGACACACACATGCAACACGCCACACCCCCACCCCACCCTCACCCACGACAACACACACGCTAATGCAAATTGATACATCACAGTTACACCCCCCAAACTCCTCTGAAGAACGCAAAGACAATAGGAAATGAGCTGAACGATTGCAATATATTAAAATCAAGTGGGCAAAAATATATATATACACCATGTACAAAATATATACCAAGCATAGAAGTCCAGGTAGTGCTCCAATTAAGTCCATGGAACACTGGGCCCAAACGGTATGGGTGAGGCCCACACAAGATCGCTGACCATGACGGAGAGAACACTGCAGGGGCAGCAGATAGCATTAAAACAGGCACCTCATGGGGAGGGAAAGGGGGGGCACCTCTGCCGGTTGAGTGCACAACCCCAAATCCACGAGGGGGCCACATGCCCACTGTTCCATCCTGGGGAGTGCAAAGCCACAGTCTCTCAAGTCTATACAGTGGGTGGGTTGCACGCTGTTCCATCCTGGGGAGTGCAAAGCCACAGTCTCTCAAGTCTCACAAGTGGGTGGTTTGCCCACTGTTTCATTCTGGGGAGTGCAAATCCACAGTCTCTCAAGTCTCTACAGTGGGTGGGTTGCCCACTGTTCCATCCTGGGGAGTGTAAAGCCACAGTCTCTCAAGTCTCTACAGTGGGTGGGTTGCCATGGCCGTCTTCTCCGCTGTGCTGCTCTTCCCAGACTTGCTGACTTTCTTATGGCCCTTCCCCACCTTGGAAGGTGTCGCAGCTGACTCCACACTCCCACCTGTACCCCTGTACCCCTGGGAGCGGCTTTGGTGGCTGGAGTCTTCCCCCTCTCCCGCTGGGCACTGCCAACTTCTGATGCTTGACAGATGGGGGACTGTCTGCGCTGTGGCTCCGTGCCACACTGGCTGCCCTGGTGGCCGGTGCACTCCAGATTCCGGCGACTACAGGCTACAGTGGTCCTGGAGATGTTGTGGCTGAGATGCTAGTTCGGGACCTAGGAGACGGACGGGGTGGGGGAGGTGTGGGAAAGAGGTCAAGGTTGGACAGGAAAAGTTTTTGGGACACATTGGGACGGGTAGCTGGAGGGGGTTTAGGAGTGGAGGAAGAGGTTGTGGTTGTAGGAGGTGTTTGTTTGCTGACTTTGAGTGAAGGTGCATGCGCTGGAGGCTGTCGTGAGGTGAATGGCTGTTGGGTGGGTGTGTGCCTGCGTTTGTGTATCTTGGGAGGTGGCATCACAGACACACTGGGAGAGGACACAGGGGACGTGTGAATGGTAGTGGGGGTGGTGACTGCACGTAAGCGGGGTGTGGTGGTGGGTGTGCTGGTGATGGTAGTAGTGGCTGTAGAGGTAGTGCATACAGGTGTGAGTGTAGACAAGACAGGGAGGGAGGAGGGATACGAGGAGGAGGGGGACACAGTGGAGGCAGTGGATGTTGGTGTGTCTGCATGTGTGTGATGCTTGCGTGAGTGACTGTGGGATGTGTGGTGCTTATGTTTGCCTGAGCTTCCCTTGTGTGGTGAGGTGTGTGCATGTTGGTCTAGAGGTGTGCTTGGGATAGGCTGAAGTACAGGGGACTGGGTCTGGGTGGAGGAAGTTGGAGGGGGGAGGCTAGACACAGGGACAATGGCTGCCATCAGTGCTGAGGCCAGAGTCTGAAAAGCTCGCTGAAGGGCTGCCTGACCAGAATGAATGCCCTCCAGGAATGCATTGGTTTGTTGCAACTGCCTTTCTACACCCTGGATGGTATTCAAAATGGTAGACTGCCCAACAGTGAGGGACCTGAGGAGGTCAATGGCCTCCTGACTGAGGGTAGCAGGGGTGACTGGGGCAGGGCCTGATGTGCCTGGGGCGAAGGTGATGCCCACCCTCCCGGGTGAGCGGGCACGGGGTGAAAGCTGAGGGGCTGCTGGGAGGGCGGTGCTGGTAGGGGGGGTGGCGGCTGTACCTGTAGATGGGGGGGCACAGATGTTGCCTCCACCACAAGGGAGCTCCCATCAGAGGATGAGTCCGTGTCACTGGTCTCAGCTCCTGTCCCTGCCGTGGAGCTCCCCTCGCCCTCCGTCCCACTGGTGAAGTCCGAGTCCGTAGTGTGGCCCTCCATGGCCATGTGGGATGCAGCCCCCTGGTGCTCCGGTGCCACTGCTCCTCTGCCTGATGATGCTAATGCACACAAGAACAGGGAGACCACAAAAAGGGGGTGGGGACGTTAGAAAAAGACATGTTGAGTGCATGCATTACCGCTACCGTTGGCTGACACGACAGGCACACAAGCCCCCTGCACTATGCCACACTCTTGGGCTCCACTGTTCAATCCCTGGGAAATGGCCTACTAGGCTATGGACGACATCTGCACACATGGCTGACACAGGGGCATGACTAGGTGTAGTTGGCACTTTACAGAAGTGCGGTGGGGTGCCACATGGCCTGCCTTACGGAGGGACCTTGCCTACGGAACTCGCCCTGGCCTAGGGAAACCCGCAGCCCACCTGTCCCACCCAGAAACCTCCACTGCACGCAAAATCAGCAGAATGCGAGTGTACTCACCCCCTTGTGGCTGCTGTGATGCCCTCAAGCGCCCATCCAACTCCGGGGTACCCAACCGCCAGGATCCTGAACATCAGGGGGGTCATGGTGCGACGGGCACCCCTCCCACGTTGGGAGGCCATCCCCAGCTGAGCCTCTGCCGTCTTCTTGCTCCAGCGGCGAATGTCCTCCCATCTTTTCCGGCAGTGGGTGCTTCGTCTGTGGTAGACCCCCAGGGTCCGGACGTCCTTGGTGATGGCACGCCAAATATGTTTTTTGGGCGCTGACCTACATGATTTGTACAGGGGGAAGAGAAAGTTATTACCAACTGCACCGTCAAAGTAATTAGCCCCCATCCCTACCCTTGCCATGTGGCACATGCACTCCCTGTCGTTTCATGCACACCGCACTCTCCCCCCTTCCTTCTTACATCCACACCTCTCTACACAGGCATAGCCCATACAGCATGCTCCCAGTGTACATACCTGTTTGGAGGACTGTAGAGTAGCGTGTACTGGGGGAGGACCCCGTCCACGAGGTTCTCCAACTCCTCTGATGTGAAGGCAGGGGCCCTTTCCCCAGACGCATGAGCCATTGTCTCTTCCAGACCGAGGTCACAGCAGCACTTGCAGTGTAGGTCCTCTCCTGTCGAAGATCAGGTATCGAGTGATTGAACAGATAGAAAATGGCGGTCACGTCCGCAGCAGTGCGTACCGTCACCGCCAGCGTACATCGTCATTGGCTCCTGGGTCCCATAGGGTCCAATGTTAACCAATGCAGCAATGCACCGCGGTCTTCGACCGCCTAGCGCAACGGTGTACAACGCCAGCGCAGTTACCTCACATCCCATTGCCCCACTTTACAGGTCAGGCAGCCGCCATTTCAGGGGCCCACATGCCTACAATTTCAACTGCGTCACACATACCTAGGCCTAGACTCAATACACATACAGGCCACTTTTTAGATTATGAATGGTGTTCTGTGTAAACTGTGGGTACGTACCTCTGAGTTGTTTGACTCTGTGCTCGCTGTTGTCCTTCATAGGCACTGTCCGCTGGGACATGTGAGGAGATGGCGGCATCCTCCGGTGTACTGACCGTTGGTGGACCTGTCGACAATGGAGGAAAGACATGTGATAATCACATACAGGCTTGACCGTGCCACAATCCAGGAACTGTGTACCCAGTTGGAGCCAGACCTGATGTCAGCTATCCACCATCCCACAGGAATCCCCCCTCAAGTGCAGGTGCTGTCAGTACTCAATTTCCTTGCAAGAGGGTCATTTCAAACAACAGTGGCCATAGCATCAGGGATGTCCCAGCCTATGTTTTCCAACGTGTTGTCCAGAGTGTTGTCTGCCCTGCTGAAACACATGCAGAGTTACATCGTTTTCCCTCAGGTGGAGGATTTGCCTACAGTGAAAGGTGATTTATATGCCCTGGGACATATCCCCAACATCATAGGTGCCATTGATGGGACACATGTGGCTTTGGTACCCCCCCCCCCACAGGAGTGAACAGGTGTACAGAAACCGGAAGAGTTATCATTCGATGAATGTACAGATGGTATGTTTGGCAGACCAGTACATCTCCCATGTGAATGCCATGTTCCCTGGCTCTGTGCATGACACCTACATCCTGCGGAATAGCAGCATCCCTTAAGTGATGGGTCAACTCCAGAGGCACCGGGTGTGGCTATTAGGTGAGCACCTGGAAGTTAGTCAGTGGGAATGGTTGTGTGGGTCTGGGGATATCCCTCCAGGTTAGTTTGTGTCTAACAGTTGTCCTTCGCCATTTGCAGGTGACTCTGGTTACCCCAACATGTCATGGCTACTGACCCCAGTGAGAAATCCCAGGACAAGGGCAGAGGAACGCTACAATGAGGCCCATGGGCGAACTAGGAGGGTGATCGAGCGGACCTTCGGCCTCCTGAAGGCCAGGTTCAGGTGCCTCCATATGACATGTGAATCCCTATTCTACTCACCAAAGAAGGTGTGCCAGATCATCATGGCCTGCTGTATGCTTCACAACTTGGCTTTGCGATGACAGGTGCCTTTTCTGCAGGAGAATGGTCCAGATGGCGGTGTTGTGGCAGCTGTGGAAACTGTGGACAGTGAAGACGAGGAAGCAGAGGAAGAAGTCATGGACAACAGGGACTCAGTGAGCCAGCAATATTTCCAGTGAGACACAGGTAAGAATACAGACCTGCCTACTAAATGTACTTTAACACTACTGCCTCTCTACTGTCTGCCGTTTTCACCCAGTGTATGGTCACTGAGTTGTCACTTTCCCTTACGATTTCACAGATGTGGGTCCCACTGTGTGACATCTGCTTTGATTCCTCTAGGACTACAGCTGTGTGACATAGGTATGTTGACATTACCATTGAAAAAGCTTTTTGCCACAGTTATTGCTAATACAGTATTCCAAAATCATAGACTGACTCAAGATTGTTTTGTGCTTTAAGGGTGTTTATTTTTGTGCTCAATATTGGAGGGGGTAGCAAAATGGTGAGGGGTGATGGCGGAGGAATGTCCATGGCAGAGTCCAGTCTATTAGTCTCACAGGTGCATTGCCCATATGGGCATAGGAAGTGGAGCTGGGGCAGTTTGAGGATGGACAGGGTGACAAAGTGGGACAGTAGGATGACAATCAGGGTGGTCTCATTTCTTGGCGGGGGTCTTGGCATTGTTCTCTGTCTTTGTCCTGGATCTCAGGGACCTTTTGCGAGGTGGGCTCTGTAGGGGGTGGGGTGCTGGTGTGGTGGTCCTGTGGCGGTGCCACCTGTCCACTAGCGCCGGCGGAGGTGGTGGGCAGTTCATCGTCCAGGCTAGTGTCAGGGGCCCCTTGTAGTGCCACAGTGTCCCTCCTGGTGTTGAGTACTTCCTTCAGCACCCCAACAATGGTGCCCAGGGTGGAATTGATGGTTCTGAGTTCCTCCCTGAAGCCCAAATACTGTTCCTCCTGCAGGTGCTGGGTCTCCTGAAACTTGGCCAGTACCGTTGCCATCGTCTCCTGGGAGTGGTGGTAGGCTCCCATGATGGAGGAGAGGGCCTCGTGGAGAGTGGGTTCCCTGGGCCTGTCCAACCCCTGTCACACAGCAGCCCTCCCAGTTCCCCTGTGTTCCTGGGCCTCCGTTCCCTGGACCGTGTGCCCACTACCACTGCCCCCAGGTCCCTGTTGTTGTTGTTGGGGTGGTGGGTTAGCCTGGGTTCCCTGTAGTGGTGGACACACAGCTGATTGACGTGTCCTGGGGACGGAGGTTTGGGCCCGCTGGTTGGGTGCTGTGCTGGTGTTTCCAGAGGGGGGAAGATCTGTGGTGGCCTGTGACTAGGGTGTGGGGAACTGACTGTCCCGAGGTCCCCAATGGGCCGGGCTGGTCATCTAGATCCAGTTGGACAGAGGTGCTATCATCACTGTGGGCCTCTTCTGTTGGTGGTGTGGACATGTGTGGACCCTCCTGTCCGGTGACATTGGGTAGGGGTCCTGCAGGGGTATAAAAGAATGTTTATTACATCTGTGTGTATCATGGTGTGCAATGGGTGGTTGAACGTGTACCCCAGTGCTTGCATTCCTGTGTGGGACCTTGTGTGATGATGGTTTAGGGGGGTGTATGGGTACGTGCAGTGGCCATGCTTTAGTGATTGCTTTGTTGTTGCATGCAGGGCTTGGTGTTGGGATGGGTGGTTTGTGATGTTGGGACATTTGTGAGGAGTTGGAGTGATGGGGGTGAGGGTGGGGGTATGTGATAGCATGCAGGTATGGTGTGGGATGTAATAGTTAAGGTTTGACTTACCAGAGTCCATTCCTCCACCTACTCCTGTGAGGCCCTCAGGATGCAGAATCGCCAAGACCTGCTCCTCCCATGTTGTAAGTTGTCGGGGAGGAGGTGGGGGTCCGCTGCAAGTCTGCTGAACCGTCAGGTGGTGTCTTGAGACCACAGAACGCACCTTCCCCCATAGGTCGTTCCACCTCTTCCTGATGTCCTCCCGGTTTCTTGGGTGCTGTCCCACTGCATTGACCCTGTCCACTATTCTTCGCCATAGCTCCGTCTTCCTTGCAATGGAAGTGTGCTGCACCTGTGCTCCGAATAGCTGTGGCTCCACCCGGACGATTTCCTCCACCATGACCATGAGCTCCTCCTCCGAGAACCTGGGGTGTCTTTGTCGTGCCATGGGGTGGTGTGGGTGATGTGTGAGGTGGTGTGTGTGGTGATAAGTGTACTGATATGTAGTGTTGTGTAGTGTGCGGTGCATGGGAGTTATGTGGGTGATGGTGTTGTGTGCCTGTGGATGCTAGTGTTGTTGATGGTGGTGTCTCTCTCTGGCCTTCTTTCAGAATTTTTGGTCGTAGGGGTTTGTGGGTGATGTGGGTGTGTGTTTTACATTGTATTGAGAGTGTGGGAGTGGTGTGTGTATGTGTATCAGGTGTGTGTATTTCGAATTGTCCAATGTGGCTGTGTTTTGTAAGAGTGTGTGTACATTGAGCAAGGCGGTGTGTACCGCCAATGGAATACCGCGGTTGAAAGACCGCTGCGTGGATTCATGGGTCGTGATAGTGTGTGCGTATTTCTGTTGGCGTGACAGTGGAGGATTTGTTTTCGCCAGTTTATCACTGACCTTTGGTGTGGTGGACTTGTGTGGGTGTCTGAATTTTGGAGGATTCCGAGCTGTGGGTCATAATAGCTGTGGCGGATTTCAGCTGCCGTGGCGGTGTGTTTTCGGTCTTCTGCACGGCGGTAAGCGGCTTTTACCACCAATGTTGTAATGACCACCTTAATCTCTGCAAAGGAATCACCTCATTGCTGAACCGGAACAACGCAGCCCGGCTACCCGAGTGACGGTCGAGGCAGCACCAGCATTGCGACTGGAACTCTGACACACAGCCCACTGGATCGACGCATCACCAAGCCAGAAGGACGCACCCCAACCTCCTGCAGGAGGAATACAGCGCCTGCCATGCAACAGAAACTCCAATGCATCACCCCCCGGGTCAACCCAGCACCTGTGACTTCGACCTGCATGCGCAATATTATCACGCATAGTCCCTGGGCGTCAAAAGACCCCCACATCGCAAAGAGGATTCAAGCCTGCACGCCTGAATTTGACCCAAAGTCCTTGCCGCGTGGAAAAGAATTGACGCATCGTCTATGTGCACCCGTAAATCCGACGCACACTCTTTGTTTTCCACGCATCGCCTCCTCTGCAGTCTCTGTCCATGTAATTTTAATGCATACCAGGTCCTCCGTGCTTGCAAGATACAATTGTTGCTTTTAAGAATTTAACACTCTTCTTTTTACCAAAGTGATATTTCAATTTGAGATTATCAAATCTTGATTGTTTGGACCTTAATTTATTCAGATAAATATCTCATATTTTTTCAAAAACTGTGTGGTGTATTTTTGTGGTGTCTTCACTGTGTTACTGCATGATTTATTGCACAAATACTTTACACATTGCCTTCTAAGTTAAGCCTGACTGCTCAGTGCCAAGCTACCAGAAGGTGGGCACAGGATAATTTGGAATGTGTGTGACTTACCCTAACTAGGATTGTGGTCCCTACTTGGACAAGGGTGAATACCTCTGCCAACTAGAGACCCAATTTCTAACATTGGTTATCAGCGGTGAGGATAGGACTTGTATTTGTGCAGTAACATACAATAGTTATGTGTACACTACCTACCCACAGTTAAAGGTCAACTTGATTTCTTCTCTTTTCTGCAATTTAATTTTTCTGCTTGATATTTTAACCAAATCCTCAAACAACATGTCTCTGGCTGTGTCTCAAGTAGGAGCTGGGGAGTTCGACCTAACCATGCTGAAGACATACACTGTCAGCCAGCTGAAAGGGTTCTGCAAAGGGATGGGACTACCTACCCATCGGTGCCTCCAGGAAGGAGGAGTACCAAAAGGCGCTGAGGGCCTGGGTAGAAACCCGTTCACAAGAGGATTTTGAGGTGGAAGGGCCAGAGATTGGCCACTCAGAGGATTTGCCATTAGCAGTGGGGGATGTTACCCCTGGAATTATGCCCCCTGGTAAACTAGGGAGCAGTGTCATTAGCCATGGCCTGACCACAGAGGAAAGGAGGGAGGAGAGAGAATTTCAAATGCAAATTGCAAGGTTAAACATGGAGGCAGAGGATAGAAAAGCTCAGAGAGAGGAAGAAGAGAGGAGAGCTGAGGCTTTAGCTGAGAGAGCCTTGGCTGAAAAGAAACTTCTTCTGGCTCACAAACTGAGTCTCAAAGAGCTGGACCTCAGATCTAGGCAGTCTGAGTCCAGCAGTGATGGTGGCAGCATGCATGCAGGCCCTGCTGGAGAAAGGAAGGTTTGTATGCCAAAAGAAGTACTGCCTGGTTATGTGGTGGGGGATGACATTGATAAATGGTTTGCTGCAAATGAAATTGCGCTAAGGGCCCCTGGGGTTTCTGAAGACCAATGGGGGGCAGGTTTGTGGAAACATGTTCCAGCTGTTGGGAGGGACACACTCCTCACATTAGACCCAAAGGATCAGAACACATACTCATCCATGAAGGTCATTTTGATTTCCAAGTTTGGGCAGACTCCTGAGATATACCGACGGAGGTTCAGGGACAGCACCAAGCTTTCCACACAAACTTAGGGAGACTTTTTTGATTTCTCTAGTAAGGCACTGAATGGGTGGGTGTGGTGCAGTAAAGTAAATGATTATCTGGGGTTGCATAATTTGATCCTGAGAGAGCATATTCTCAGTGTTTGCTATACAGAGTGGCACCAGCACTTGTTTGACAGTAAGCTGACTAATCCTAGGAAACTTGCTGAGGAGGCGGTCCTCTGGGCTTACACCAGAGTGTCCAAAAAGGTATCTGGGGGGGGGGGACACCCACAAAGGTGGTCAGAGTTCCCACCAGAAAAAAGAGGGTGGAGAAAAGCTTAAAAATAATGAGTTATTAAGAGGCCTACAAAATGATTCCCAGGGGGTGGTGATAACCAGTCCCAGCCTGATTCTGAAAAGAAGACAAGATTCTTTGACAAGAAGAAAGGGAAGTTTGTATCCAAATGATTAGAGTGCTCTAAGTATGGTCAGTACAAGGGTGACTCCAAGTTTCCCATGCGGGCACAACCCCCCACTGGAGGGAAGATACCTGGGTTGGCTAGCGTAGCGCTTGGGTAGGAGGTAGTCCCAGATAGTTTTGGGGAGCAGATAGAGGTAACCCTAGTGTCCCTGAGAATGAGGAAATGTACCAAAAGCCCACTTGCTTGCCAATACTTCCAAGTATAGGCAGTGGGTCACCATTAATGGGCAAAGGGTAGAGGCTCTGCGTGACACAGGAGCCAGCATGACTACTGTCATGGGTAAGCTGGTGTCAGCAGAGCAGGTCATCCCCATTACATTCCACCAGGTCATAGTCGCTGACAATCGTGAAAGTCACCTACTGGTGACTCATTCCCTTTGAGTGGGGGTGAGGGGGGTCTCTGGTACTCTGAAAGTATCTGTGATTTCTGCCAACCCTGTAGATTGTCTGTTAGGCAACGACCTTCAGCATACTGCCTGGAGAGAGGTAGCGCTTAGGTCTCACCTGGAGATGTTAGGTTTGCCTGGATGGGTCTGCATGACCACACGGTCGATGGATGCCCAGGAAGGGAGTCAAGGGTGTCTGGAGCCTGGAACAATGGCCCAGACAGCTGTAAAGAAGAGGGGCAAGGGGTGCGGCAAACCGGTCTTATAAGTTCCCGCAGTGGTTGACGGGGTGCCAGAGGAGTAGGCCCCTGAGCCAACTCAGGAGGACATTGCTGCCCTGTGTAACCCGCCTGAGCTGATGGCAAGTTGAGGGGGGGTCAACCAGAGAGGAATTCTGCAAAGCGCAGAAAGAGTGCCCCACTCTTGAGGGTTTAAGGTGACAGGCAGTGGCCCAAGCAGCAAGTGAGGCTTCTGGCGATCACCATATCTATTAGGAGAATGATCTCTATTACAGTGAGCCTAAGGTGCCGGAAGCTGGGGCAGCCACATGTGCTGGTTGTCCCTCAGTGCTACCCAGCCTTCCTACTGGGTTTGGCTCATGACATCTCTCTGGTGGGACATTTGGTGCAAGACAAGACCTTTGCCAGGCCTGTCACCCACTTTTATTGGCCCCGAATGCAGGTAGCCTCAGATGCTTTCTGTAGGTCCTGCCCAACCTCCCAGGCTAGTGGGAAGATGGGGAAAAGTCACAAGGCCCCCCTGATCCCACTTCCAGACGTTGTTCTCCCCTTTGAAAGGGTGGGCATCGATGTCATTGGTCCCTTAGACCCCAAAACTGGCCTAGGCAACAGGTTTATCCTGGTTTTGGTGGAACATGCCAACCGCTATCTAGAGGCCATCCCTCTAAGAACAGTGACTGCACCGGTGGTGACCAGTACTCTAATGGGGAGGTTGTATCTGACAGAGGCACAAACTTCATGTCTGTGTACGTGAAGTTCTTGTGGTATGCGTGTGGGGTGACCTACCGATTCCCCACCACATGCCTTCATCAATCCAATGGGCTTGTAGAAAGGTTCAATAAGACCCCAAAAGGCATGATCACAGGCCTAATTGAGGCCATGAGGCGTAAGTGGGACGTCCTCTTGCCATGCCCGCTCTTTGCTTATAGAGGGGTGTTACAGTACTTTGGTTCGATTCCCTCAGGAGCAGAAGATAGATCCTCAGTCCCAGCCCAGACTACTCACAATGGATGGAGATCCCCGTTTTGAGCACCCTGGAGGGGGAAAGGGGAATGGGTCAAAGAGAGTCTGCCGCAGAGGTCTGCTTTTCATTAACTCAGATCTAATTTGGTGTATATTTTAGCATTTTTCACTTGGTCAAGGAGGACTGACACCAGAGGTAACAAATATCGGTTCATAATAGTAACATGATTGAGGGTTTGATAGTCTATGTAATCCTGAAGACCCCCATCCTTCTTGGGAATGAAAAAAAAGTGGGGAAGAGACTGGAGATTGAGAGGGGCGAATAAAGCCATTGGCTAAATATTTATCTAAATAAATATTCTTTCAGATGATGATTCTCAGCTTCAGTTAACACATATATTCGACTACATGGCAGTATTACTCCCGGCTCCAACTCAATTTTGCAATCACATGGTCGATGTGGTGGCAATTTCTCAGCCTCTTTCTTGTCGAAGATGGTAGTTAGATCCTCACATTTTTTAGGAATTTCTGTGGTTTCAAGAACACAAATCATAGGAGAATGCGATGTTAAACAGGCCATCTGCGATTTTGTGGATGCCCCACTTAGTCATGAAAACAATTCTCTTTAAAATATGGAGAGTTCATTTCAATCGTTCTTTTGCTACAAATGTACCACACTTGCGTTAGCAAACCTGCCATTCATCAGGGGGCATTGGGCATGGGCTTCTACCATGCATACACAAATACATTGTATAGCATCAGCTGCCTTTTAACTGTGCCATTTGAGTTAAATCCTCTTGGAAAAGCAAAATTCATGGCCCATCCCTTGTCTGGGTTGCATTTATGCATGAATGACAAATTGTGACAGTGTCCCAGGGTCATAGGCAGGGATTGGGTACGGGGCTTTCAGCACAACCAGCAACCTCTGATAATGTACATGACTAATACACAAATGTCAGAACCATGACAGTTCACACACAGCATCACAGTGCGCACAACATAGTGATGGGCCGTGTGTGGTGAATAGCTGTGAGAATAAACAGCACAGAGGCTATGATGTTCCCAGATGCAGTGGGAAGTGCAGAGGCCAACTTGTGTACAAATGTTGTAATGACACCTGCCGGAACATGACAATTGAGACATTAGCTCACTCAGCACAACAAGGTTGCCCTGTTGACTGTCTAATTACACGTCTTTAGTGACAGGGTGGGACCATCCACATGTTGGTTCACATGTCCACATCTACTTTTCTCACATTGATCAACCAAGGATACTCAGTAGTTACAGGAATAGCTGCCACTGACTCATGATGAGTCCTGGTCCGAACTGTGACAAATTACACCCCAAAAAATCTACAGGATCATCATTGGACCACACACATGAACAAGACACCTATGTGCAATTGATCACTGGAAATATGTGGACACATGCTGTCTTGAATGCTGGGCCACCACACCCACTTGATAGTTGGGGCTTACTTCTATGGCCTCAACTGTGGTGTCATCATACATATGAGACTGACCCTTGTCTGTCTGTGCAAATAACATGGTACCCACTTCCTCAATGCATGTGTATGACTCACTGTGGGATTCATCAACTAGTGCCTAGGAAGCTGTTACCAATACTCTAGGACATAGGATGTAGAAATTGTGGACCTTTGACATGAACATGCGTCTGCCATCTATCTGGTGCATTCTATGTCACATGTGGTGTCTACGTGACCCTAAAACTTGGAAGTATACTTTGCGGGTGTTGTTACATGTATGACTAACACATGCCCTTGCTCATTCCAATTTTTACTTGCATCTTAGGGTTGGACACATGGAGGTCACATTCATACAACCAAATGTACAATTATGCTTCATGTGATGTACACACACACTTGGTCAACCAACAAATTAGTTGTCAAAGCACACACTTTGAGCCAAAGGCAATTAGGTATTGTACATATGTGTCACATTGCTATCCTCTCCTTATGGCAAACATGCACAATTTGTGTCACACATATATGTAGGGCACACTTATGACCATCTATGACGTCAGCCAACTGTAAACATACTGTGAAGGGTGTAGTGAATGATGTTCCGCTGCAGTATGATGTAACACATGTGAACATACACCATCAACACCATACTGTCCTCAATTAGACAATCTCTGATGTGTTCCAAATGTAAAATAACCAAAAAAGAAGTAAAAATGCCCCAAACCAGTTAATGCACTGTAATTTTGACGTCCCTAGCGGTGTGCGTCATTTTTTGTTTACCAAAACTGTATTTGCGTCATTTTTTTTGACGCACAGGAGTGAAATTTAGCCCACATCCAGATATTTGTACAGTCCATGTATCAATATGTGGATGCAGGTTAATATTCAAGTCTGTGCGTCAAAAAAAATTACGCAAATACAGTTTTGTGCAACAAAAAATGACGCATAACGCGAAAAAGGCGGGACTTTTCATACAGGAAGTGATCTAATAGGATATCCTGTTTACAGATCATGTACAGTGGGTGTACTTTCACTTTCACTTTGCAGTCTATGATCCTTCTACACTGTGTGGCTGTGTAGAGAGTGTTGTCCAGAGATTTTGTGCTGTATTTGTCCTGTGTGCTATCTGTAAAGTCCTTTTGTGAAATAAATATTGTTTGTGTATACTGTAGTACTGTGTTTTGTCTACATTTGTCCATTTATCTTGTGTATTTCTTGTTTGTGGGAGTCTGTTGTGGGTAGTGTTAGTTTGGGGATAGTTGGGCTCTTTTAGTGTTTAGGTTTACTTTTTTTCTGTCTTTTTACCCCTACTTTCACCCTTTTCCCCTTTCTATTTCTTTTACCCCTATTCCTTATCTTCAATTATAAGTATGTCTGGTAGGCCACGTCTTGGCAGGATGGGGGAAGAGGAGTTGGGGGGCTTCATCTGGCTGGTGACACATTTCTTGCCGCTCATGATCCAGACAGGGGACAGGGTCAAACAGGGGTACCTGACAGAGGCGCGCAGAATCCGGTGGGGAAAGGTGCTGCATCACCTGCAGCGTGTGTATGCCAGCCAGAGGAGTGACCACCAGCTGAAGCACCGGTGGGCTGACCTCATCACCAGGGAGCAGGATCTCTTGGACCACCTGGGAATCATGATTAGTAGCACTGTTGGTGAGTACGACTATTGTTATTGTGCACAATTAAATGCTCTGTAGTGACATCAGTGGATTAGTGCAATGTCTGCCAGCTAACTTGATGACTGTGTGTAATTTGGGGGAAATATAAGGGGATCATTGATGCACTATGGCAAGGATCACAATTGCTAGCTGTCAGGTAGCACGTGCTCAGCAAACTTACAGGTAACTTTACCATGAAGGAAATTGGTGCGGCCTTTTTGTCAGCACAGATAACAAAATAGGAGCCAATCATGTCTATGTAGGGTATTATTGACAGAGAATTACAGATGTACCAACATTTAGGCCAACTATGGTGACGCAATTGCTAGACTGACTTTAGAATCACTACATGATGCTGAAAATGAATGCTGCCTTCACGTCAATTGATAATAGCAAAGTGGTTCAAACATTGGTCTCATGTTAGTCTGGTGAGTGTGGAAGGAAAGCGTTCACAGAAGTACTATGAATGTGTGGGATTATTGTGTTTCTTGATCTTTTTGGATACATGTCAGTTCATGATTTGAAAACATTGTGAAAAGGTGTAAGGTGCCCTCAGCTAACATCTTAAGATGTTTGTTGTAATCGGTTGAGCCACAATCCAAATATGGATGGCAGTTCAAGTGTATGCACATGGCTTTACATCTCCGTGGTTGGTGCAAATCACCATAGCTGGGCCACATCAATTGACTATACTGTAACAACAGGATGGCTTACAGGAGTCCCTGCCCCTCCCTCTGTATATTGGGCCTATGTGCACTAAATGTGTTATGGCCACAAGGCATGTTTGACTGGTAATGCAGTCCTCAAGTAACCAGGCGTTAGATGCACATGATGAAACGATTACACTCCATATTTTTTAGTGCTCACCAATTATGGGGCAAGTTTGCAACCACATGATAGTTAGGGCCAATGTATGTGTGCAGATATGTGTGTAACTGTCACAGGAGACCCATGCTATGTACAAGTTGGCTGTGAAATATCAGATGCAGTACCATCATGTCTGAATGGCTGCCATTTCCTTATTTAGCCTACACATTGTAAATGATACTGAAAATGTTGCACTGTGCACAGATTTTGAGCACATTTCTTCCTTCCATACCTTACAGGTGGACCGGCACCCTACACTGTGGGAGAGGTGGCGACATTTGAGGACCCCGACCACTACAGTAAGTGTTGATATGTCTGTTATGTGTTGTGTTTGCTGGTTATGGACGCATAGCAAGGTGTGATGTAGTGGGCAAGTTTTTCACTTGTTCCATGAGTGGGAATGCAGTTCTCACATGTTTTGAGTTAGCCAATGCGAATCCAATGGTATCATGTAGGGATTGTAGGACATCCCTGTAGGCCCCACTGTGAGTACAGGGGATAGTCATGTCTCTGACACTTGTATCATCAAGAGTCGCAATGGAAGTCAGCCCCTATTTAGTCAGCCTGTCAGACCCACATGGTGGAGCTAATAGCTTCCCAATAGACATCTGCTTCATTATTTACCTAAGTAATTTTGAAACAGTAGGTAGAACCTCCTAGCAGCATGTACTTCCACATGTAGTGCATCAAGTCTGTGGAACCTGAGTGTAATGGCCTAGGTGTGCATGCAATTCATGATCATGGGTGTTCTAGCAACTCTGTGTCTGATGTAAGTCAGGCCTCACTGGAAGTATATGTTGTGTACTAAGTTCTGATTTTCCTGACATGTCTGACCCTGTGAGTGCTCTAGGGTTTGCTGACTCCAAATTGTAGATAGACCTTACCTGTGGTGTGTCTGTAGAGACAAACATGTATGGATTAGCCTATACACTCCTCGGTGTACATGTTGTTGGCAAATTATAGTTGTGTATCCACCGCCCCCCCTCAAACACGGCCATGGGTTTGTGAATGGGGTACCAGTATGTTACACATACCTGTGAATACGTGACGGTTTGGTTGCATAGTAGTATACACACTCAGGTTTGGCACTTGGTACCATACTGGAAAGTCCAGTTACAACTTGCAGACCATGTGGCTTTAGTTTTGCTTTCCGTACACTGACATTTGTAGCCCAGCTCTTGGTGGAGGATATGCAGCATGATTCTTAGATGTTAACTCTTAGAACTCAGATTGCAAGTCAAGGCCAGTTGTTACCCATCTTGTGGGTTATGAATGTGCTTTGTGTGATGTGACCTTTGTTGTCTGGCCTGCCATGTACTTCTTCAGGGACATTCGATGCTCTGTATTGTGATATGAGCTGTTAGAAGTATAGTAGATGTAATGTCTGATTAACTTGCTGTGCCGTTTCACACAATGCAGTTACTAATGTGGCATATCTGCATTTGTCTTCACAGCAGCTAACATGACTCCAGACCAGGTCCGTGAATTTCAGCGTCGGGCCATGCGGTATCAGCACATCCTGCTGGTGGAGTCGGGGTTCCGGAGGATGGCCTGGCGCTATTGCCATGAACGTGCCTCTGGGGCATGGCGAGCCTTCCCACAGGGTGGGCCTACTGTGCCCACCACAGCCACCACAGAAACAACCACCAATCAGAGCCAGGTGGCCCCACCCACAGCTGCCTCTGTTGAATCTACATCTGCAGGACTTCCTGGCCCCAGCATTGCCACCGGTGCAGGACAGCCCACACAGACCATCTCCATCGGTACCCAGACTGCCACTGCTCCAGCTGTTGACCCTGCAGCCTTCAATAGGCTTGAACACAAGATGGACAAAGTGCTGCGCAAGGTGAGCCACCTGAGCCGGGACGTGCAGCACATTAAACGGCGGGTCGAGGATATCAAGACGACCCTCCGGAGGGCCAACCTCTAGACAGTTGAATAGATGGACATGATACCCTCCCCTCCCTCCTCTTTACTTGTTCTTATAGTTAGTGGGCTTAGGGGGCTTAGGGTTAGGTTAGTATAGGCTGTTAGTTTAGTCAGTGTTAGTGGGTGGGGGGTAGGGGATCCTGCTTGTTTCTTTTTTGACTTATGACATGTGTGGGAGGATGGGTGGGGGGCTATGTTGGGGTTATTGTGTGTAAAAAAAAAAAAAAAAAAACAAGCAAAAAACATGAAAAAAAAAAAAATACCAAAAAAATATATATTTGTTTAGGATAGTATAGTATGTGTTTAGGTTAGTATGTGTTGTCCTCAATGTGTCCCGTCTCATAAGGGGGTTGGGGGGTAGATGTTTAGAACGTTTCGTTACATGTGATAAGTAAGTGTAGCTTGGGTTAGTTAGGGACAGTTGTGGGTATTGAGTAGTCAGGGTAGATTAGGGTATGTAAGATTTTTCCTTCAGTTTCCTCATCTATAGTTAGCTTTTAATAAATATTTGGTTACCCCTTAATAGTATGTGTTGAATGGTACTTGATCGTGGGTTTGGATTCCCTGTACATCCCTTTTGTACTATAACATATGTGTCCAATGCTACAAACAAATCCCAACTGAGCTGTACGATTGGCAGCTAACCCAGAGCTACCTTGCAAAGTGTCTACCCTTTGTTGCAACCACCAATCACAGTTAATATGGATGACAATGTGTTTCTGTTGATAAGTGTGTTTTCAAAGTCACTAACAGTGCTTCCAGACTTGATATTGGGGAAACAGTTTTAGGTCTGACTGCAGTGTGATGATCATGCACACCCTTAAAAGATGAGTTCTCATTGGCAATCTTGTATTCTTGTCTTCATGACCCTCATACATCATTTGTGACACAGTTCGGCATGATTACCTATTTGTATGTTAACTCAGACACCTTCATTTGTGCAGTTTTTTTTTGTATTTACTTAGATTAGTGTGGCATGTTTAATGTGTTATTTTTGCATGTTGACAACATTTAGCGGGCACTATTTGATGACTTAGTTATCCCCTGAGGAAGCATTCTTCTGTCCAACACAGCATGGTGGTGTATGGTTTCTCACTTCATCAGATTATTCCCTCAGGATGGGCAGAGTATGATGCAATCATGGTCACTGTGCAGATTTCTCTAACTACATAATATCTGGACAGTTGTATTGACAAGCTACGTTATTTGACAGTAGGGACATTTCAATTATCTACAGCGCAGTTGATATGTCACATTACCCAGAGACAGATTTGTTGTGTAAGTGCTATTTATTGAAAAGTGCTGTAGTGCTATATGTACATTGTCCATGATTGTGAGTCCATTATAGTGATATCTTCCAGTGTGATCCAACACAAGGGTTTACCAAAATGCTTTTGTCATGCTGGGGTTGCTGTTTCAGACAGTGCAGAGGGACAGACTTAGCCAATGAGTAGGAGAGAGACGATCACTGGGATGGGTGACAAGTTATACAGTGGTTAGCAGAACAGTGCTTGAGTACAGTTGTTGTAAGACTGTCATGTTTCAAAACACAGAACTTTGGTAATAGTTGGCCATGTGGCAGGGACTAGTGCTTCCGGGTCATTTTCCTTGTGAATGTGATCTGTTCCATGTCTTCTTCTTCTTCTGATGTGTGTGTTGCCTGCTTTGACCTTGTTGTTGTTGGTTGTGAAGGGGCAACACACACCTCAGTGTTAGAAGACGTGGAGTCAGACATCCCGGTGGCTGCTCCCTGTGAAGGTCTTAAGGGCAGTACCGCTGCAAGGAGGGCCTGCTGGTTCTTGAGAATAGCAGCCACATCACGATGGTAGGCAGCCAGGTCGGCCCTGAGGGGTTCAATGTTGCATTCATGCACGCGTCGACAGGATTGCTGTTGTAGGTGTTGGGTCAACTGTATTACAGCTGTGCTGATTTCCTTCTGGGTTTTCTGCAGTTCCTGCTGCCTGATCCGCAGATGACATCATGCACGAATGATCCCCTCAAGGCTGGCTGCCATAGTTTGCATCCCCACCCGCACCTCCTTGGCTAGCTCCCGCTGTACTCCAACTACAGTTCTCTCAAAGCTGGTGCCAGTGTCGTCTGAGTCCTCAGCTGTATTGGAGCTGGCAGGTCTTCCAATTGGGGTGGTGGGTGGTTCCTCTGCGATGGCTGCTTGTTCTGTGCTCCTCCTTGTGACTGAAGGTGGGGTCTGGAGGGTTTCAAGGACCTTTTGGATAGTCTCCTGGGGAATGTTTATCGGCTCGTCATCCATGTCATCAGGGAAATCTGGGACAGGCATATTGGCAGGAGATCCATCTTCCTCTGCAATGAAACAGGGTACAATTAATGTGTCTGTGTTGTGACAATTTTGACGTGACGTGCCTGCCTTTTGATGAATTCACTTTGTGATCTTGTTTTGTATTAATATCTGCAGTCCTTCAGATGGGCATTGTTTCAGGCCTATGGCCCACCCGTGTGTCACATGTATGTTATTGAGTTATCAGACTTGTCAGCCTCATCGCCTCTAGGTGTTGGTTTATGCCAAATAGAGAATGCCACCTTCTTGTCCTACTCGACCCTCCGTGTATATCCATTCTCATGGTGAGACCTTTCACTGGCTGTGGGTGTTCTGGTGGCACCAGCAGCACACTTAAATATCAGGACCTGCCCCAATCCCTGATCGTTCACATCGACTTAAATGTAATTGACATGTTGCATATCCTATGCATGGCAATGTTATGATCTGATATGGATGTTGACATTGTTAATGGGTCCTGCTGATGTTGGGTAATGTGTGTTACATTGCATTGCCCTGATAGTCGTATCAGTGTCCTATTTCGTCCTCTGACTGTGCAGGTGTATTTCAGTGACCAGTTACATGGGTCCCCTCCTCAATGCTGTTGTCTTAGCAGTATGACATTTGGGATTTTGCCTTGTTACCCAGGCACAGGATGGACCCTGAAATATGCAGCATGGGTGTGTCCTTAGTGCTGTGTCGCTCCTATTGTTGTTTACTTTGGCTGATGTTTGTGACAACTATGGGCATTGACATTTGAGTGTACTGGGGCCTTTGTCTTGTTTCAGGGGATTGTTGCAGATGTCATCCTCACCCCCTAATTTAGGTGTGTATGTTCCATGGGGAGGTTACTGCCATTGGCTACTTGAGCTGCACACAGATCAGAGGTGGTGGTGGCAACTGTTGTCGCAGTTACATTGCAGTTGTCGGTTTGGCTAGAGGATTGCTAATAGGGCCCTAGTTAATGTAGGAGGTATGTTGGCTGACGAGTGCCAGGATGTCAGTTTGACGTGGTGGCCTTCCCTCCTGTCTTGGCTTTCCCTTTGCTCCATCGTTGGCATGACAGCATGACCCCATGGGACTGTTGTTGGTGTTGTGTAATGGTGTGCCCCAGGCCTTCTCAGAACGAGCCATACTCCCATGCCGTGCCCCTTTACCCATGCCACTCCATGTATTAGATGACTTCCATGCATTTAGTGGTCGGTATCCCCCCCTGCTCACAGTTGACATTATTGCATTATAATTCCACATGCGACTTACCCTGCATGTGCGTTGTGTCCTGGTGGTCTGCGCTGTTCTGTCCTTGAATCCCTGTGACGATCTCCTCAGGGATGACGGCTGTGACCATCTCCTCCATGTGGTCCAGGGCCTCCTGGTGTGCTGGACTCCCACCTCCAGTCTGCAGTGCTGCCTTCCTGTTCCTGGCCATCTTTTCCTTGGTCCTGCGTTTGCAGTCATGCCAGCGTTTCTTGCACTCGATGACTGTTCTGCATACTTCTGCCACACTTTTTATCTTGTCAACAATTTGTTGCCATATAGCCTCTCTCCTACTGATTGGCAACTTTGATGTGACAAACAGTTGGTGCTGGTGTTCCGTCACCTCTTTAACCAGGATTTCCTGCTCCTCTGCACTGAAGCGACACTTTCTTTTCTTCTTAAAAGTGTCCTGGTTCTTGTGTGGGTCCTCCTGGCTGGTTCCTGGTCTGCTGTCATCTTCCTGGGGTCTGTAGTGGCATCTGGGATCCATTTTGGCTCTCCTCTGGTGAAATGGCTGTGTTCGCTGTGTTTTTTTACGCTATTGTGTAAAAAAAAAGGCACATATCCAGTTTGCGGTGTCGTAAATCGACCCACAGTCATTTCCGCCGCGTTAACGTCGTTTTCCTTTACGGCTTGACGCCGCGGTGTGCGTCAAAAATAATGACTCCCACCTGTTGTTTGCGCCGCCGTGCGTCAAAGTATAAATCTGCCGCCCGCACGGCGCACCAAAATGGCGTTAGCTGGTGGTCATTTTTTTGACGCAAAACTGCGCCGGCGCAGTTTTGCGTCAAAATTTATAACTATGGGCTTCCATTTCTTACAATGTGGTGTGACGGTCAGAGCTACCATCTTTGAAGTTGAGAAACCAGGTTGGAGTCACGGTGTCTGCTCAACATCTTGGTTTCTGGTCAGATCACCTCATTTCCACGTGCCTAAAACATTAAACAAAGAATGAATGTGCCATTGTCTAACGTAACAGGTACTCATGTAAAATGCTCCAATACCTTTCGGTCTCTCCAGAAAGTTGCAAATGGATCTGTTTGATTAAAACGATGGTAGATGAAGAAGGGTGGTTACACAGAGTACATGAGTAAGTGAAATCAGGGAGTAACTTAATATACCATAAAGCAAAACAACTTTAATATATTTTCACAAAGGAGTGGCTTTTTCTTGATAATAACATGAATTGGTATTTGCATTACCAAAATTGATAATCACAATGTAAGTGCAAATTTTCACTTACATGGAGAAAAGCTACAAAAGAAGTGCTTTGTGCATTTAAAGCTGAAGTGTTAGCGCCAGTATATTTTTTTTCGTGCTGACGAACAAGTTATTTTTTTGTAGTCAACTTACTGTGCTTTAAACACAATTATGAACTCTTCCAGCCTTCTCTAAGTAAGAATCTTTGCGTACTGAAACTAAACCACCCATTTTTGTATTTACGGTATAAAGTAGTAGTACCTTATTAATAAAATGTTAAATGATTTCACTTATTTGCACATAAACAAAAACACTATTGTGTCACAGGAATGGTTATAGTTCAAGTCAACAAAAAGTGCAGGGCATAGTCAAGGACTGGAATTATGCATCAGGAGAGGTCAAATTATGTGGCAGAGTTGAGTAAATAAAGCGGTAAGAAAAGCAAAACTACGCAGCAAAAGACAGCGCATATTGTAATTGTATCACTTCATTATTTTGGCATTTGTAAACTTGGTTACGCTGTATGGACATTGGCTGCACTCCATTAGTACCACTTTAAAATTCAAATATAGCAATAAGCAACATAAAGGTGACCAGTCCAGTTTCACAAAGGGCCTTCCACTGTGTGGCAACTCCTATTGCTTCATATTTAGTAACTTTTGAACTGTTTGAGCTAGAAATATTTTTTTTGTTAAAATCAACAGATGATGGATTATGTGGCAAATGTGGCAAATCTATAATTATGCGAAAACAGCCACGGCTGCACAATCACATAATTCCAGTGGCCCAGGCGTAGGTTTTCTGCCCCACATAACACACATGGCTGGACACGCTAATCTCTTTATAGGATTTGCTTTGAACACTCCTAATCACCACAGAGATTAAAGTGAATAGCCAGTGGTTCTTAACCCTCTGCTGGGGGCTGTGTTCGGCACCTCCTAAAGTTTGGCAGGTGTGCTGTTGCCACAATACATGCGCATCCACTGGAATTCAAACAAGCCATCTGATTCTGGCAGACCGCACTTAAACCTACTTTGAACCTGTGAAAGACATCATTTAAGGCCTCTTCATTTTTTAGGAAAAATAAGTGACCTCTTGTGCTGGCTTACTTATTAGGGTCGATCCTGCAAGCGCATGTGCTCGCTTACGACACTATTGTGTTCAGTAAAGGACTTGCGACTCCCACACTGCTTACCATTTGTTGGCTCTAGTTTCAGTCTTCTATGCTGCTTCTAACTGCCCAGCGCAGCCCAGTTCCGTTTTCTTCTGTGGAGCATGGACGAAGCACAGTTTAATCAAATTGAATCAGTGCCCATTCGCTGCTCCCAACTTGATTGAGATGCTATTTGTCCTGCGCTGTCCTCCACCGCTCTCCATTCTTCCCCTCTGCAGGTTTCCCAGCTGTGGTTTCATGCTGATCGCAGCGTGTCCTTTTAAGAGGGTGTGTTTAGGCAGGGAAATCATGCTGTGCATTGCACATAAACATCACTCGAAGTATGCGCGAATCGGGAAGAAAATGAGTAGCACAAGGCACTGTCATATAGAGAGAAAGAGAGAAAAACAACCAAAGAGAAGTTACACAAAGCCAATTTCAGCACATTTTTGTTAAAAACCATATAAAACCTGAGCTGTTAAAACAAATGCACTGGACATCTAACAATAATATTTGTTGTGGTACTAGCATTTAGTGGTGAGCCTGGCACAATTCATTTTCTCCCCAACCCACACCGTGATTGCTGTTATTCAAACTGTTCGTAAGTAGCTCACCCACTCCCTCACTCCTCCATGCCCAAGCCACGGAAAGCCCAGGCTCAGGTCCAACTCACCTACACTTACATAGACACTTGAGCTCTGGCAGGTACACAGCTAAATAGAGGCCAATAATTCAATATAGTATGACTGTACTGGAGCACCTACTAAATCCATCAAGCAGTAAATACCAATGAAGACAATGCAAACAGTTATCCTTTAAATTTCATGTATGTCTGTGTGAAGCCTGAGCATTCAGTGAATCTTGTAATTCAGAGCCGGGCCTGTCTCAGACATCATATTGACTTTTTTTTTTTTAGATATCACCAGAGATATATATACCATACAAAGACAGCCTGTACCATACCATTTAATAGCAGGCCGTACCATACCATAAAATGACAGCCCATACCATACCATACAAAGACAGATCATACCATACCATACAATATTATACTATATAATGACAGCCCATACCATACCATACAAAGACAGACCATATTATACCCTACCATACAATATTATACTATATAATGATAGGCCATATCACACAGTACTTATCTCTAAAATGACAAACCATACCATACTATACAATGACGGGCCATGCCATACCGTACTAAGCTCAACAATGGCAGTCCATACAGTACAATGACAGGTCATACCATAGCATACTATACTATGCAACAACAAGCCATACCAAACCATACTATGCTATACAATGGCTAGCCATACCATACTAAACTCTACAATGACCGACCATACCATAATATACAATGACAGGCCATACCACACCATACTATGCCATACAGTGACAGGCCATACCATACAATGACAGGCCATACCATACCATACTAAACTGTACAGTATTAGACGATACCATACTATACAATGACAGGCCATACCATACTAAACTCTACCATAACAGACCATACAATACCATGCTATACTATACAATGACATACCATGCCATACTATACAATAACAGGCCATACCATACCATACATTGACCGCCCATACCATACAAAGAAATGCCATACAATGCTATACTATACAACGACAGTAGTATAATCTACAGCGACATGCCATACTATTCTAAACTATTCAAGGATATACCATACCATACCAAACTCTACAATGACATGACATGACATACCATACTACACTATACAGTTACAGGCCACTTCATACCATACTAAACCCTACAATGACAGGCTATACCATACCAAATCATAACATACCACACAAAAGACCATACTATACTATACTGTACTACAACTTACCATAACATACTATACAATTACAGGCCATTCTATACCATTCCATACAATGACAGCCGAAACATATCAGACAAAGGCAGGCCAGATTACATAACATACTATACTATTTAATGACAGCCCATACCAAGACACACTAAATGCTACAATGGCAAACCATACCATACCATACTATACAATGACAGGCCATACCATACTATTCTAAACAATCACAGGCCACACCATAGCATACAATGACAGCCTGTACCATACCATACAAAGACAGGCCATATTATACCATACAATGACAGGATGTACCATACTATTCAATAGCAAACTATAAAAACCATAATACACTCTACAATGCCAGGCCATATAATACCATACTATGCAATGACAGCCTATACCATAGTATAAAATGACGGGTCATTCCATACCATTCCATGCCATACAATGACATGCCATCCCATACTATACAATGAGAGGCCATAACATACTACATATTGACATACCATATCATACAATGGCAGTCCATACCTTACTATACAATGACTGGCCAATATCACAGTATTCAATGACAGGTCGTAGCATTCCATACAATACAATGACAGGCCATATCATAGTGTACAATGACAGGCCATAACTTAGAATGCCATAAAATGACAGACCATACCATAATATACAATCAGAGGCCATACCATATCATAATATGCCATGAAATAATAGGTCATACCATACCATACTATAGAACGACAGGCCATACCATGCTATACAGAATGACAGGTCATACTATACTCATTGAATGACTGGCTATACCATACTACACTATGGAATGACAGGCCATTGCATACCATAACTGAACATGCCACTAAAAAAAAATACATTGATAAAGGCAATAGATCCAGCATAGGCAAGACCTATCGGCTTTACCAATGCTTGTTACTATCTTCTCTCGCCTGCAGCTGTTTCTTTCTCATCCCACCTGTCTCCTCCACTCAGCTATATCTTTCTCATTGATCCTATACTAGCTCGTGTCGTTCCCTCTTTCACCTGATTTTCATTTTTAGTATCTTTTCCTCCTCTCTTTCACCTGTCTCACATATAGGGCCTGATTACGACCTTGGCGGATGGGATACTCCATCACAAACGTGACGAATATCCTGTCCGCCGTATTACAAGTTAGATTATATCATATGGAATTTGTAAAATGTCGGGTGGGATATCCGTCATGTTCGTGACAAGGTATCCCATCCGCCAAGGTCGTAATCAGGCCCATAATCTCTTTTTTAATCTCTTGTCTGTCTTGGTTTCAATAAACCCTCTCTATCGCTTACCTTTCCTCTTACGTGCCTTTCCCTCAGCTGTTTTCTAACTCGTATTCTTTCACCATATTGTTTTCTCTTGCTAAACTATATAAGCTCTCTGTCTCTGATCACCTTTATCACCTCTCTCTATATCACATCTCTCCTACAGGCACCCCCTCTCAATGGCCTTCCCCTTTACCTGATTCTTGGCTATCCCTTTGTTACCTGTTTATGTGCCTATCACCTATCGCTCTCCCCTGTCAACTCTCTTTCACATCTTTCTATATTTCTCTCACATCTTTCAACTCTCTATGTCTATTTTATCCCTGTATCCGTCTCTCTCAGCCCCTCACATGTATCTCTGTAGTGAACTCTTCACAGTTGCGGCTCGTGGCATGTAGAAAGGGCAGGGCGGCACTCAGGGGAGTTGTGGGGGGGGATAAAAATGAAATTAATAGAAAAAAAACACTTACCTCCACTGTGTTGCCGGGCTGGAGGGAGCCTACTGCACATGTGTATTTGGCCGGCACCAGACAGCTGGCCAAACATACATGTGCACTGAGGGGGTGTGCTCTGCACTCCCCGTCAGTGCTTGTCACAGCCTGCCCGCCCCTTTTACCAAAAAACAATAATAAACACAGTTTATTATTCTTTTTTGGTAAAAGATTTGCAGCTGCCGCAGCTGGCCAGAGGGGGGGCAACACTCCTCCGACCTAATGGAGGAGCCACCCCGCCTCTTCATGCTCTTTTGTTCTTAATTTTTCCTTTTTTCCCCTCGTGGCCTTCCCCCTCTGCCCCTCTCTCTCTCTTCTGTATTGCTTTCTCCTTTCAGGGGCAACAGAGGACACACAGACTCCTTTTTACTGGGGTCTGCTTCACCTGCTAACAAACATACCCTACTGTTTTGCAAGTGTGTTACTTTGCTTGATCTGGCTACTGTGAGAGTTTGTATCCCTTTTCGTGCACAAGATGTTGTTGAGAGGCACAGAAAGTAAACACGGCCTTGTACGGCTTCGGTTCCTGACAATGCCCTGACAGCTCTGGGGCTTTTGGGGGTGCAAGGAGTGCCAGCGGTCACAAAAGGCAAGCCAGGGGTCCCAGCGACCCATAAATGATGTCCACGTTAAATCTATAAGCTTTGTAGATTTTAGGCAGGTCCTCGTGGAATTCCAAATAAAAGCGGAGAATAAACAATATGTAATGCACAGCACAACTATTGATAACCCCAGCAGCAGCGCATCCCATAATGTTACAAAATTTGCTTTACTTTTATTTTAGGACAATACATTTGTTTGCACTTTATCCCCGAGGACTTCATGCATGATAACTTCCCTATTATCCTATCAAATATACGATCAGCATAAGTAACCATAATAAGCATTTGTCCAACGCACAGCAAACAAATAATAAATTAATTACCCTCTCCGCCCCGCCCCCGTCACTTACATCTCCAGTATTTTGTACAGAATGCAGGTCACAGGTCTGAAACTGGCAGGGCCGACTCAGCCTCCATCCTTTCGAGGTCATAAAAATGATCGGCATTGGACGGAGGAACAGTGACGCCTAATTCTGTGGCTCTGATACCTGGGTGAGCTAGTGCAGTATATATGATCTGTTATTCTTATAATTAAACACTTATTAATAACAGAATCAAATATGAAGAGTACACAAGGAGCACACGGAAGTGATGTAAGGAAAGGACGCACTAACGCACCGGCCCTCTGCGCACAGAATATTTTCTGACAGGCAGGATTAATATATTCCTATTAATCATGCAAACAAATCTTGTCTGAGAGTGGCTTGTAAATTGTGCCTCTCTGCTTGTAATTCCTCTTTTTTCAGAATCACTCAGAATAAGCATTATTGCATAATAAATATCCCTCATGTCTGATTCTCTCATTATCCTTCTAGATTTCCTTTTGCGTAAACACATCAATAATACAGCGGCCTATCGACCTCACATTACAAAGGTGTATTGGTGGAGTTAACCTACTTCCTCTTTTTCAATGTGTGGAAGTGGCAGCTAATTATGCGTGGCAGAGAGAAGAAAGGTGTTTATCTGAACTGAGCAGTTCTACAAAGAAAGAACCAGGGGTTTCAGGTTAGTAGTTTGTACATAGAAAGGGAATGTGGCTCAGCACTCAAGGCTGTTGGTTGCATATAGTGTCATGTAGCCTAGGGATTAAAAACCGAGTACAGGCAAACAAGGCACAGACAAAAAGAGGCTGTACAGAGACATAGTATAAATGCTCTGTGCACATTTGTTGATTCCTTTGTTTGCATGCAGTAGTACAATAAAGCAAGGCCTATTGCCTTTGCCAATGCATGTTTTATATATTGAAAGAGAAGTAGGAAGGATATTCCTATACAAGGACCAGGAGCAAGTAGCTTTCCATACATTGAGACCCTTGTTACAAGTTCCCCCTTAACTCTGTGCCATGTGCAAGAGATAAATGTCTGAGGGATGGCCTGTGTAGGGCAGGTGTTGTTGGGCAGCAGGCAAGTGGGGACTTTGAGTTGCTGAGGAGGCTTGTGAGTCTCTAATGGAGCACTGTCTGCTCACCATAGTGATGGTGGGGGTGAGAGGAAGGCAGGCTGTCCCTCAGACTGCAGCCATTGTTACTGTGCACTGTGGTTTTGTCAGGTGTAAATACAGGTGTTTCTGGTCGAGAAACACCCAGAGATACTGTTTCAAGAAACTCCAAGCAAGGTCCTCAGTAGGGTCAGTGAGCAAGATGGCACCAAAGGGTATAAAAAGGCATGGTGTTTTATAGAAACTCACCCAGAACTCATTTCCTCTAGCATAGCTGAACAATATAATCAGGATTCATGGAAGTAGATCCAAGGGGGCATATCCAACATTGTATTTGTAGATTAGAAAGTCCCAACTAAGGGTTGGTTTCCACATCACCTTTAAAACTAAATCATAGACAACATGACTTCGGCTCAAAATCCTCATCAGAAAGCAACTCTCACTTTTAAGGTGGCAGCAGTGATGTCAGGAGCTTCTCCATGGATCTCTGGAGCTTGATGGAATTTGAGTACCCCTCCAGCATACTCGAACTCCCCTAAGTGTTGCCGGCAGCCTGGCAGAGGCTGCTAAGTGTCCCAGAGAGACGCTCGAAGCCCCTTGATGGGGATCACCAGTGCCATTGCGATGCAAAAACAGATAGAGGTGGGTTGCTATGAGGGCTCCCTGATGGAGGCCTCTCGGTTGTGACAGGATGGCCATGTTTGCTGGCAGAACCTACCTGCTGACCATTGTGTCCACGAGATAGAGGTCCACAATGAATGTTGACTCCTGAGGAGGTCTCGACATTGGTCAAAACTAGTTGAAGTGCAGTGGAGTAGGCCAGTGAAGGCCAGGGATGTTGCAGGTAAGGGGCCCCTTTGTCTGTCGACCTTGAGACTCGTGGGCTGAGGCTAGATTATTGCCTCCGCCCTAAATAGGCATTTTCATTTGTTTAGTAGGGTCTGGAGCAATATTTTTCCTGAAAGCCCTTTTACACATAGAAGGTGCAATATCCTGACTGAAATCACCTTTAACAACTGCCCCCCCTACATTTTATTCCTGGTTACAGCAAATGTAGTTGAATTTCAAGAAATAAAGAAGTGACACAACTCTGATGGCAATATAGTATATGTTTACCAGATAAAAATATGGCTGGAAGTACAGCTAAGTGTTTTGTAACTGAAACCACACTCAACTCAGCTATTACAAACAGCTTCTTTTATAGTCTAGGTCTACAATGGAATCTTCACATCCCTTATCATATTTCCAATTAGCGCAGTAGCGCAACTCTCTGTTATCTTTATTCATTTTAGCAAAAGCAATAATTCTCTAAAAAGCATCTGACTACTTGTCACTAAAATGCAGCTGTGGCGTTTATAATATACGTATGAATCCTCTAACGAGTGCAGTGTCTTTTGATCTCACCTTTAAAACTCTATCAGTGTATCTCCCTATGCTACTTCCATACTCTGAAGTTGTATGGCCTGTCCTCCTCCCTCTACCAACCTTGAGGCACACAAGAATCCTGTGTCTCTCTTTTAGGACTGCCATGATGTACGCCTCCCATCAACACATGTATCCAAAATTGGCTCAGGCACATGTGTGTGTGTGTGTGTGACCTTCTAATTTATCTGTGGAATGCGATGTCCGGTTGTAACTGCTTTGCCCAGCACCTGACCGCTCTCTCCATTCTCCTTTCTGTCCCTGCACTCAGTTCTAACAGTGTACTTAGTTTTAGGCCTGTACTTGTCTCGCACAATGTACACTACTGCACGTTTTCTTCTTAAACCATGTGTTGACCAGAGTGGGCCTTCTTTCTTTTTCTTGAGGCGTATTACATTCCCCCCTCTAGTTGAAGTTTCAACTACTCGCTCACCTTTCCACTCGTCGGTGCTACCTCCCTCTTCCACTATTCTCTTCTGCAGATTATGCAAAATCTTTATGGCCTCTGTTATTGTTCGATTCTCAGCATCGTTATCTGGCACGTATGTACAGCAAGCTGTACCGATCTTGGCACAAACCCCTCCTTCCATAGCCGTCATCAAGTCTAACACATACCTATGTTGCATAAGCATTACTCGCACTTCCCGCAATTCTTCTTTGAGTGCATTAAAACCATCTTCTGTGGCATTGATGGCTTTCATCAGTTCCCATTGTGTTAGTTGCAACCAATGAGCAGTGGCTTACGCTTGGATAAATAGGAGGGTGCTTCCAAAACACAACTGGGCATCATTGAACAACCAAAACTCCTGTGGAATTTCTGCCCAAGTTGCAGTGCCAAAATACTCAACAACTCCTCTCCTCTGATGATGTAAAAATGTTGTTGGACGGCTCATGGGATGGTCGTGTAACTTTGAAACGTCCACTCCTGGAATCATCAAGTGATTCCAGAATCACAGTAACTAAGGAGCAGATACCTCTCCATCCTGCAGGAAGTGGCGTATGTAGCCATTCTCCACACTGCCAATAGCAGTTCATCAGACTGGAGGTGCCCCGTTGCATGTCAGCATTATACCTTGTGGTGATGCAATTGACATTCTTCCCTACCGAGATCGTTCCGTTTCACCTGAAACATAAGGAAAAGGTAATGGGTGTTCGGCCCACTCGAAGAGTTCAATGTGCTTCTACTCAGGTTAAACCCTGTATTTTCTCATCCCATATAGGCTGACAGTTCTGTTGTGTGTTAGTGTTGTTTTTACTCCCTCTACATAAGGAGAGGGCTCTGCATGCCAAGGTTGCACCATGGTGCCATTGACCATGGACGTATACTGAGCCATTTACCTTGAGATATGGCCTCCCCTGACAATCATTGGGCCTAGATGTGGCTGAATAATCCTTACATAAAAGAGTAGGTCGTGATACCCCTAGGTACCCCAGCTCTAATATTCTAGCCTTCCACCTATCCCCCTTGTACCTTACAACCCCTGTCCCAGCCATTGCCTCTAGCTTCACTTCTATTTCTTTACGCTGAGTAAAGACATCCATTATGTCAGCTATCTCTTCTTCATACTGTATGATGTTTACTAAAAAAGTTCCCTGTTGTACCTGTGAAGGTTACATCTGTGCTCTCATTCTACACAGCAAAAGGTGTAACAGACACTGTGTGATATTCGGAGGTACTTCTTTAGATGAATGTAATCTATCTGAATCACTGGCATGTGGAATTTAGGAGCATACCAGGCAAGACTTGTTAGTACTTTGCATGCCTACTTCTGTCATATGCTGATACCACATATTATCTAATAAGCTGACATGAATATTATGAGATGCATTCTTATTTATATTCATATGCTTCTCTCTGCAAGCACACAATATTTGGACATGATACTATACATAAATCAAAATACCATTGTAATAGAGCTGCAAATATGATACAACATAAGCAAAAAAACAAAACAGTAATCCATAAATGTCTGCTGGCAGAGCCGATAAGGTACTCTGCTCACTCTTTAAAAGAAAACAGTGTCACTCCTCTTTCTCTTCATTCTCCTCTAAATGTCCTTGTATTGACAGCAATTTTTGACGCAGAGCAGGGGCCAATCGAATGTCCGGTAGTTGTATCCATGGTTTCCTGCCCTCCACTTTCACTGCGGTGGGGGTGCTCTGGGTAACTGGATAAGGCCCCTCAAACTTGCTGTCTTTTTATCGCATTACAACATTTCAAATGTACACTTGTTGACCCACAGGAATTGGACTGATCTTCTGGAATGCGTTGCTGCACTTCTACTGTTGTGCCACCTGTTTTGAAAAGAACTTAGCAGGCTTCAGCAACTGAGACAAATAACAGCTCATTTTATTCCCCAAAACCTCAGCTGTTCTATGAGCATCTGTCCTTTATCTCACTATTGTTAATGGAGTCAGCATAGGGTGCCCTGTCACTATCTGGTGCAGGATCAGGTGATGATCACTTCCTGGTTTATTTCTGAGGGCATACGAGGCTAATGGAAGGCAGTGGAGCCAGTTCTTATGCAATATAGCACACAGTTTGCTTATTTTATTTTTCAACAGGCCATTAAGATGTTCCTCTATACCATTACTTTGGGGGTGACAGGATCTAGCAGCCCACTGTAGTAGGCAATTGGCTTATGTCCCAAAGATGTCTTTTGAGTCAGCACTGCAGTCATCATCATTCTGTCACAATGACAAAAGAGGAAGAATTGTTTATTGTAGTCAGGTGCACCTAACACTGAAGTATTCGTGATCGCTTTCTTTAGCTTCTGGAACGCTGTCTCCCCCTCATCTGTCCAATTTATTTTGTTTGCAGTTGCATGGGACTTCTTTAATGCGGTGAGAAGTGTGCTGTCCACGTAGCATAATCGAATACTCACTGCCTCAAATAATTACAGAGTCCTAAAAATTGCTGCATTTATTGGTAGCATTGGGCTTGGGCATGTTTCTAATACTTTCTACTCGGTCAGGTGTCAACTTTCTCCCGTCTTTGGATATTAGTTGTCCCAAATAGTTAACCTCTGTCTGCATATATTGTAATTTATTTTTGTCGACTTTATATCCTTTGTCTGCAAGCGTGCAGAGGAGACCAATGATGTAGTCTCTACATATGTCTTTAGTGGCGCTACAAACCAGAATGTCATCTACATATTGTAAAAGCATACTCTTACATTTTATGTTCAATAAATCTTTTTTAACTGTCTGATTAAAAATGCTCGGGGACTCGCAAACGCCGTGGGTGAGCCTTCTGTGACAAAATTGTGCATTTTTTTAATGTGAACCCGGTCAAACATTGATTTTCGGGATGTATTGGAATGCTGAAAAATGCATTTTTCAAATCGATTACAGAGAAGAAAGTGGCATCTTTGGGGATATTTGTCAGTATGACTGAGGGATCGGGTACCACTGGAAATTCTGGAATGACTATATCAATCAGAGAGCGCAAATCCTAAATCATTCTCCACGTTCCTCCCTTGGTCTTTTTTATTGGAAAAAGTGGTGTATTACATGGTATTGATCTTTCATAAAGCACTCCCTGCTCAAGTAATGCCTGAATTGTAGGTAAGATACCTTCTTTCACTTCTTTGGACGTATCCTGGGCAATATAGCTCCAGGTTTCAATGTAATTTTCACAGGCTCAGCTCCTTTAATCAGTCCCACATCATGTGCCTCCTTCATCCATAGCACTTCTGTTACTTTTGCCAAATCTCTCTCTCTCAGTGTAGTGTCTTGTGCATGTTTTTGCACTGTCCTAGATTGCAGCTGCACTCTAATGCAGATATCCATCTCAAACTCAACGGTTCCAATCAAAGGGTGATCATCAGACAATTCCTCATCTGAGATAGCTCTTAATTTGACCCCGGGTCTGTGAACACTATTGATGCCCACATTTCCTGCCTCCTGTTGAATGCGATAAGCACCGCATATGTGGGTCTTATTTCGAGAACTGATATGTCCAGTAACATCTCTCGCTCTGTCATTGGGTTCACGGGTGTGCAAGGTCTAAACAATAGTTCTTTTGGTAACTACACTGTCTTCCCTTTCAGTGCTGGTGTGTGCACTATCAGAGCGTATATACCACGCAAAAAAAAGCCTCTGAATCCACTGGCGCTGCTCTGACCTGCTGCCTTAATTCTTTATGAGCTATGAAGGACAGTATACTGCTGGCGTGACACCGGGTGTATAACACACCATCAACCTATCTTCAAGAAACAAGATGGTCATATTCAATTTACTCATTAGATCCCTTCCAAGGAGGTTGATGGGTGATTCTGGGGAATACAACCACTGCCCGTCAATTTGTGCGTCACCCACAGTCATGTTTACTGGCCTCGTGAAAGGAACCCGTCGGACTGCCCCAGAAAACCAGTGTGTGTTTATTGAGTTGCACGAACGTGGTAGTGTTCCTTTCTTTATGTAAGACTTGGTGGCCCCAGTGTCACTTAAAACTGATAGGAGCGACATTCTATGGCTACCGTCACAGTGGGTTCCTCTTCTGACCTGTGGGTTAGCGATAGTATTGGACACATTGGCCCTCATTACGACCCTGGCGGGCGGCGGAGGCCACCCGCCAGGATTCCGCCCTCCATAATACCGCTCCGCGGTCAGAAGACCGCGGAGGGTATTATGAGTTTTTCCCTGGGCTGGCGGGCGGTCTCCAAAAGACCGCCCGCCAGCCCAGGGAAAAACTCCCTTCCCACGAGGATGCCGGCTCGTAATCGAGCCGGCGGAGTGGGAAGGTGCGACGGGTGCTACTGCACCCGTCGCGTATTTCACTGTCTGCAAGGCAGACAGTGAAATACATTTTGGGGCCCTCTTACGGGGGCCCCGCGACTCCCCCTCCCGCCATCCGGTTCCCGGCGGGAGAACCGCCAGGAACTGGATGGCGGGAGGGGGAGTCGGAATCCCCAAGCCGGCGCAGCAAGCTGCGCCGGCTTGGAGGATTCCTTGGGGGCAGCGGGAAACCGGCGGGAGACCGCCGGTTTCCCTTCTCTGACCGCGGCTAAGCCGCCGCGGTCAGAATGCCCCGCGGGGCACCGCCGGCCTGTCGGCGGTGCTCCCGCGTGCCGCGGCCCTGGCGGTTACAAACCGCCAGGGTCGTAATGAGGGCCATAGTTGTTACCTGTGGGCTTTGTCATTGGACATAGGGCCAGATGTAGGAAAAAATCAAATTGCGACTCGCAAATTGCAAGTCGCAATTTGACATGCAGAAAGGTGTCTCAGACACCTTCTGCAACTCGCAATGGGGTCGCAAAGACCCACCTCATAAATATTTATGAGGTGGGTCGCAGTTTGCGACCCCATTGCGAGTATAGGCACTCGCTAACATGGAGGCCTGCTGACGTCAGCAGGCCTCCATGTTAGCGACCTGCCTTTTAAATAAAGGTTTTTTTTTTTTTTTTGAAGTGCAGCCCGTTTTCCTCACAGGAAAACGAGCTGCATTTCAAAAACATCCGAAACCTTTTGTTTCAGTTTTTTCTGGGCAGGGAGTGGTCCCTTGGACCACTCCCTGCCCTGAAAAAATAATTTGGGGTCCATTCACAAAGGGGAAGGGGTCCCATGGGGACCCCTTCCCGTTTGCGAGTGGGTTACCATCCACTTCAAGTGGATGGTAACTGCGACTCCATTTGTGACCGCGTACGCGGTCGCAAATGGAGTTGCATACCACTCCGACTCGCAAATAGGAAGGGAACACCCCTTCCTATTTGCGAGTCGCAAATGCATATTGCGAGTCGGTAACGACTCGCAATATGCATTTGTGCATTGCAAACCCACGTTTGCGAGTCGCAAACGGCGATTTTCGCCGTTTGCGACTCGCAAAAGGGTTGCTACATCTGGCCCATAGTGAGGTGTCAGTGTCCCACTGGATACTTGGGGTGGTGTGTAAAAGGGGTTACCTCCTTGCACCAATACTCCTCCTACTTGAACCTACGCTTGTCCTCCCATAGTGTTGCTGTTACCCTGGAGGCCTTTTTGCGGCAGTGGCCCCTGTGGTGCCATCCACTGAGCTTGAGGGGTCTGAGGGCATTCTTGTCTCACATTTTGTTGTGGCCCACATTGCGTCTGCGGAGGCCTCGCCGCCTGTCTTTGTGAGGTAGGCCACCCTTGCATGCGTTCATCGTTTCTCTTGGCCCTGCATTCTCTTGCAAAATGACCCATCTTGGCGCAATAATAGCACAACTGTCCCACTCAATATCCTCCTGGTCTCCCTTGCATTGCTCCTTGATCTCCTGATGGACCTCCTTGTCTCCTCCCCATTTCACTTGCTATCTGTCCTCCTGATGCCTGCCCTTGCACTGGCGTTGCAACAGTTGCTGGTGGTGCTGTCACGAGTGCCTCTTCTGGGCTCGGTTTCTTACGTTTCTGTTGCACCAACTTCGCTGTGGCCCTCTCTGCCTCCTCTGTCCTCTCTTTATCCTTTTCTTGCTTTCATTTAAAATAATGTATTATGTGAGCCTGTATTTCTGTCCATGGTTTAGCCTCAATTCTCATCTAAATTTGACTGTATTTCGGGGAGAAGGACTCGCTTCAACACATTGTAAAATAAAAGTGCATTTTCTCCCATATTTTCCCAATTACATACTACCTCCTGCACTCACCGTTCTTTCATCCTCGTAATAAACTCTGCAGTGTCTTCAGTCAGTTTAATGTTTTCTGCCATTGGAGCTCCAATATCTGGTCTGTATGGGTATGTCCACCGAAGTGCTTCCCAAACATGCTGGTGGACATTGTTAAAGAAAGGCCTGTCAAACTGCCTGTTTATCAATGTGGCTTTAGGGAGTAATGTCGCCCAGAGCGAGGTTAACTCCAGCAGTGTGTTTTTTAAAACATCCTATCCATTTCCCTGCACCTTCAGATAGCGGGGGCACTGCTCTCTTTAAATTCTCTTTGTCCATCTGTGGCCAGGGCACGTGTGTTAGCACTTGCCCTAACTTAAAAATGAGGGGCAGTTGAGTGATGGGCGGGAGACCTGTTGACCTGTGGCTTAACCTCAGGTCTGGCCTGTTACTTTGTATTGCTTCAGTCGGTTTGTCCTTGGCTTACATCTGCGTCACTATCTCTTTAGGCTCTGTCAATTTTACATTTGTCTTCGTGTCACAGAAGGCCCGCCATAATGATAGAATGGCTTCCCTCTTCTTCCTCTTCTTCTTCTGATATTTAGATCTAATGTGACACCTCACTATGTTCAACTATGTCTTCGTCAAATGTCCCTTCCTTTGGCCATGACTGGGCATGGTCCTTTGTACCTCTGTGCCATTGCTTACAATATTTCAGTATTTTCTTTTTGTCTGACGGAAAGGTTTTTGTCATGTGTTCTAGGGGGACATCCATGGTTTTCCCCAGGACATACGCTTTCTGTATTTACCGTCTACTCTTTGTGTCAGTGCCCTTCGTCTCCCCCACTATTTTGTATATATATGTATATATGTCTTTATTAATGTCACCAATCTATAGCAATAATCTGGGTGTGAGAATGCTTTTATTGAGTGTTACCTGACTTGACATACATTGTTGTAAGACCATATTAGTGAACATTAGCGACACTGATTGCTAACCTGTGCAGCACTTCGTCCATGCTGATATCGGGTGCGAGTGGGGGTGCGTTTATGGGGGGTTGAAGTGGATTGGTGCCTGACACAATACGCGTTATAACGTTATTGTGAATGTAAATGACTATTAGGCATGTCAGAGGATGTGGTGTCCCTTCCATCATTTAAAACCCCAGAATCATAAAAGTCTGTGAAAAATGCATCAAGAAGGGCTTCTAATACAATAAGTTCCTGCATTATTATGTGGAACCGAGGGGTGTCACACGGGCATGGGGGTTAGCCATGAGCCCATTTGTATGTTAGAACTAGGTTAAGGGTGTCTGTGTCCTTCCACAGGGAATCATCAATCTCACTCATGAGATCTTTTTATTTTACCACTGGTTTTGGTATATTCTTCTTTTAATTCTAGCGTTTTGTCTGCACTAATATTTCCCCACTTCCAGGGCACTTCAGGTTTTTCTATCGAGACATCAAAAATATGGCAGAGATCTCGCACCCTCTCTTCCTCACTTATTTCAGATTGTATAACCACTGGCGAGGACCCTTGCCTCTTTTCTACAATTTGACCATTATGATTATGAAATATTGCACTCTTTTTATCACTGCACAGTGCATTGCGCCACCGGAGCGTCACTCCTTTTAAATCTGGCCCAAAGTGTCTACCCCAGTGGAGTGTATTTGTTTTTAGGTCCGATGTTAGCCAATACCTTTTGATTTTTTTAAATAATATATACAATATACTTATTTAAAGGGGCTTTTAGCAAGCTTTCTTCATCCTTTGGTCTGTCATTCACACTTTGCTTCCATCCACTATACCAATCTTGTATTTGGGCAGAGGGTCACCCCACTACATGCACTTGATAACTTCACTGTAAGTGACTGGATTTTGCTCTTTCACAAGGAGCACATCCACACACAAGCTAGTTCCCTTCTGTGCCAATGTTTTGTAAATAGTAGTTTGATATTGCCTCTTGCTTAAAGTCTTATGTGACAGCAGGAGGCTTTTCCGGGAGTTCTCATATAACATTCGCCATTGGGAAAAAGGTGTATTAGAAGATGGAAGACTGATGGAAGCTGTGGGCACTTATTCCCCTAGAAATTCGGTTATTTTGAAGACTGTTTTGGGGTAGATCTGTGAATCTGGCTGTATGCCTGTATAAGGAGCTCCGTGGGATCAGAAGTTGAAGTTAGAGAATCAGTCTCTCTGTGTTCTCTCTATGAGGGAACGCACCAACATTGTCATCTGATCTGACTCGGGTGGGAAGGACGAGAATCTAAAAGACCTGCGACATTAGTCATCTAATATTGAAAAGGAACTGCCCTGATGAAGGCGGCTTTACAAATCGGATGTTTACCGCCGAAACGCATGTAGGCTTAGTTCCTACAGTTGTTATAATGGATTATGAACTCTAAGGTCCAAGTAAATTCTCTTTCTGAATTAGGTGGAGACGTGATCCGGTTCTAAGTTACAACATGTTACAAGTGTGAATATTATTAAGGCTCTAAAGCAGTGCCGTAGAGAAAGCATATATTTAACTTGTATCTTATTTTATTTTGGACAATTTGGATCTTATTTTCTCTTTTTTCAATGTCATGTTTTCATAATCTTTTATGTCTTGTCTTGTGTAACACTTTGTCTATGTCTATTCACTATATATGAGTGTGTGTGTCTTTCCCTATGAATATGTAAATATTTATATATTTAACTTTGACCATTGTGTTTTTTTGTTGTTGTACATACATATGTAATAAACATCATTTTTTGTATTTCAGCTATCTTGATTGTTTGGTTGTTTTACATTGTAGTTAACAGTGAGCATTAGTTGTAGCTCATTTTCTTTTCTTGTACTCAAGTATTTCCCTGGATGGGCTATGCATTATACCAGGGACCCTCAATAGTCTTCTCTCTTTCCGGGTGTAAACACAGGCCACATTCCATGCGTTATCAGTTCTTGTCTCCTGCCAATGCTGTTGTAATTTCTTTCTGGAGTGTCCTTTGTTTCCTGTTTGACTGTTGATATTTAATAGCATAACAGGCTGCCTCCATTTGAAACTGAAGAAAACCAGCCTTTTGCGTGTTTGATTTGCAGCACTTGTAATATTTTTTATTGATTTTTTTCCTTTCTTCTTTCTTGTTTTCTTTCTTTCTTGTTTTCTTTACTTCCTTTTTTCTTTCATTCTTTCATTCCTTTCTGTCTTTTCACTTTTATTCCTTCTTTCCTTTTTTCTTTCATTCCTGCATTCGTTCTTATTTTCTTTCTTTCTCCCCTTCTTTCTTGCTTTTGTTTTTCCTTTTATGTCTTCTTCCATTTCTTGCTTCCCATTTTTCTTTCATTTTTTTCTTTCACTCTTTTATTCCTTCTTTACTTTTTTATTGATTTCCTTTTTTCTTTCATGTATTCATCCTTTTTTCCTTCTTTCTTGCTTTCTTTTCTCTATCATTTCTCCCTTCCTTCTTTCTTACTTTCTTGTGTTCTTTCTCTGTTACCTTCTTTCTTTCCTTATTTTCTTCCTTCCTTTCTCTCTCTCTTGCCCTCTTTCTCTCCTACTTTGTTGCTTTCATTCTGTCTTTTCTGTTTCATGCCTTCTTTACTTTTTTGCTTTACTTCTTTCTTTCCTTCTTCCCTTTTTTGTTCCATCTCTCTTGTCTTTCTTTCCTTTTCTCTCCTTTTCTTTCTTTTCTTTTTTCTTTCTTTCTTTCTGTTTTTCATTCTCATTTTTTTTCATTATTTCCTGCTTTCAATCCTTCTTTTTTGCTTTCTGTCTTTTGAACCTTCTTGCTTTCCTTCTTTCCTTCCTTCCTTCTTTCTGTCTGTCTTTTTATTCTTCTTTCTTTCTTGTGTTCTTTCTTTCTTTCCTTCCTCCTTTCTTTCCTCATTTCTTGCTTTCCTTCTTTCTTTTTTGTCTCCTTTCCTTTCTTGCCTTCCTAATGTCTTGGATTCTTTCTTACATTCTTTCTTGCCTTTTTGCCTTTCTTTTTTTCCTTATTCCTTCCTTCCTTCCATCCTTTCTTTCTCTTTCTTTCCCTCTTTCCTTCCTTCTTTTTCATTTCTTTCTTTCCTTGTTTCCTTCTTTCTTTCTCAAAGGCAAAAGGCTGGCACTCAATGGCGCAATAATTTGATTTTTTTATGTCTCTGTTAGACAAGACTAAAATTATGTGTATGACATAGTCACTTACAGGGGTTTTCAGCTACATGTCATCAATTTGCCTGTGGTTGTGTCAGTAGCATTACAAAACTAGAAGCCCCCAGCCCCTGCAGACCGAGTCTGGAGCTTTCAGGCAGTGGCCGGCCACCCATGCACAGTGTACTGTGCTGAGGGGGCCTCCTGGAGCTCGAGTGCCCTCCTGCACCGCAGAGGCTTCTGGGGCTAATGTTACGCCACTGGATTGTGTTATTCACATTTTTCTCCAACCCACTTGAGCATGCATCAAGGGGAAAAGCTTCAGCCACCTTCAGCAATTGGCTGACTTCACTATGAGTTATGACATGCTGGCAAGACAGCTTTGCAGCTCAGAGTGTCCTGAGTGAGAGACAGGAACGTTTGAAGCCATTCGCACCGATCCTGGCAGGGTCCTGAGTTCAGCTTTGCCGTAGAATCTGACTCTGATTACTTATCGACTTGACAGACTTGTTCTGATTCATTCTTCTTTGGTGGGGATTTTTCGCCTTTTAATACTGGTTGCTACCTCTGCTCTTTTGTCCTGATGATGACCCTCATAAATTAAAGGTCGAAAGTCACAGATGAACTAGTGAACACATATGATTTACCATGATTTAATATTTTACTCTAATTTTGAGTCTTTATAAAATTCTTTAACTTTATCAGCCCAGAGAGACCAATGTACTGATTTGTTGTATATATACTTGTGTACAGCACCATGATTTCACCTCTTCACTGATGTCATTATTCACTTATACTGTGTTGTTGTTTGGAGTACCTGTAATGTGATGTGATACATTGAATTGAATTCAAATAATTGTCTGATTCCAATCATATAGTTTTGAATCATGAATCCTAGGCCTACGAGGTTCAAGCTGTAAACCTCCCCCAAAAGGACCCATGTTCTTTTTCATGCCCTTTCACAAGGAGTGAATTAACACACAAAGTAGTTTCCTTAAGTGCCAGGGAGTACTATGGTCATATGTGCTTTTTGAAGACCAAAAAACATTTTTGCCTTTAGTCAAAAATATGTTTTTTAGATTGCCAAACTCCTGCCAGATTCGCAAACAAGAAAGTTTTGCAAAAGCCATGACAAAAACAAAACAAGAATTGTCAAAGGGCTGGCTGATAACACCAGACCCATTGGCTTTGCACTGCTTGTTTTATTAGCTTCCTCGACTCAGGAAAACGCAAGGGAAGCAAGTGAATGTCACAAACACCACGAGAAAACGGTTTCAATGATTTGTAGCACAGAGCATTGTTCCTGCCGCGCACCATCCCATTTGACTGTTCGCACCCTTAGGAGTCCTAAAATGATCACAGATTAGCAACGCTCCTGCAGGAGGTACTTGACCAGGCGACCCTCCACCCCCAAACACCCCTCTCCCACCACCGCTTATCTCCACCTCCCAGTTGTGTGAAGTCTTTTCCACTGACCTGAGCAGTGTGTATGCCAAATGTTTCCTTTTATTTTCTTTTACACTGAATAATTTGTATTAACTGTCACAAAATATATTATTATATGCCATGTGTGAACTAAGCATTTGCAATCTGCTTGAGCTCTGATTGGATCCTGCTGCACGTTTTATATTGAACTTGCCAAAGCATGCCTCTATCAGGGCCGCGTTTAAGAAGCTTCATTGATTGCCGCTGAAGCAGAGATCCTCTTTTAAAGCCCCCTGTTACTGTTAGAAGGCACTTGCCAACAAAGGCCCACGGTACCTCCAATCCTTTGTCAAACCCTATGTATCATCTAGGAATCTAAGATCAGCGAGTGCTGTTTGCCAGTGTTCCCAAGGTGAAGAAAGTGCGCATAGGTGGTATCTCTTTCAGCTATTTAGCATCTAAGCTTTGTAATGCTCTTCCCCGTGCACTCTGTCAGACCCAGTCAGAGTGGCTTTTTAGGAAAAAACTCAAATCTTGTTTTTTTTAGCTCTGGCTGGCTGAGAGCTTACTGCCTGCATTTTTGACTTGTGGGTGCTTGTACCTAGCACTGGGACACCTCAGATACAACCTGCATTATTATCATTATCCATGCAGAAATCTTCCCACTGATTGCATCCCATATGCTACGTATACCCTTGGCCGTGATGTGACTCGAGAACCATAACTTCTTTGCATCAAGCCAACTCGCTCATCTGCCTCACAGATGCATGCAGTACATTACACCTGTAAGCAGAGATTGGGCCTCAGATCTTTTGAGAAGTAAATATTAGTCCGCCATTATTACTGTTTATCGGTATAGTTAAGAAACGTTTTAAATTATGTTTTCTATTGCAACTTTGCTCTGCAGGTTAGTGATTTTCTGTATGATAATACTACTTTGGGCCAGATTTAGATTTTAGCAGTGTAACCGCCAATCCGTGTCGGTGACAGACCTGAAAACACCATCAAGATGACGGAGTTCCACCCGTTGTATTTAGATGTATTGCAGCTAAGCCACCCACCGTCATGACGGAGTGCTCTTCCTAGCCGTCAGGTAGGCGGGTTCCTGTCGCCCGTATTTGGATGTTACAGTCCTGCAGGCGGTGTACTGGTGGTGGTTTTCTGTTGGAGGGAGGACACAGCTGGACCCAATGGACATCAGACAGTGCGAGTGGCTGTGGAATATGGGTAAGTCACACACACAACCTACCCTTCACAAATGAATCCCTCTGCATCACACAATACAACACATCACATACACACCAATATCCATTGGCATTCTACGACAACACAACACCTACATGCTGCAAACACACATACACGGGCATTCATGCCACAACATCCACACACTATTGTCAGTGCACCCACACACCACACAACCAACACAACTACACACTCATTTACACAAACACATACACACACAAGCACAACTACACACATCACCTGAATTCTGCATGCAGCAATACAGCACACAACACAACATACACAACAATATCCACATCATATGCAGGTAGCTCACATACTGACACAACCACATCACCCATTACACATCCCTCTACCTCAGCCAGCCAATTGCATCACACACACACACACATACACGTCTTGATTCACAAACACAACTCAAAGCAAAACATGACAGGTACTGGTCCACTTGCAATGTGCACACATCAGCACAGTTGTCAAGTGTGAATGTACCATCACTGTGGTGCCAGCGTACATTTGGCAAGGAATACCGGCAACATAAGAACAGTTGTGCTTGTGTTCGATATGAGTTGTGCACCAGTGTGTTCCCACCCGTGTATGACTCACCCGTGTCCCAGATATATGCATGTCACAGTAGTTTTTTAAAATTACTGTGACATGTATATGTCTGCAGTGGTCCTCTGCTCATGTGCAGTAACTCCATCCAACATACAAAGTCAATATGGGTTCCCCACCTTCGTGTCCAGCGACGGGCGATCTTGTTTTCTCTGGGGTCTCATGGCAGCAGCAACGGAGGGTCCTGCTTGGAAGTGGAATTAGGAGAAAAGATGATTTTTCACCCTTCTCCCCCCCAATCCGCCAAGTCAGAAGTGAAGGTCGGACCGCTACTTTTTGCTTGGCGTTAAGGCACGTCCAAATCTGCACAAAAGTAAGTGTGGCTGGAGTCCCACCTCCAGCCACTATTTCCAATGGCGCCCTGGCGATGGATAGGAATCGTTGGCAGAGTTGGCAGGACTCAGTGGGTTATCGTCTATGGGACTGCCAACATTTAAATCTGACAGACTGCCAAGCCGGTAGGTGGGCTTCTCGTCAAAAAAGTACTGGCGCACCCGTTACCACCAAAATCTAAATCAAGCCTTTTATCGGGAAGCAGATAAGCAGCTCTCACAGATTGGTCTAAATTGCATGGCATTTGTAAATAAACACAAATCTGTATGACTCTCGCAGAAAGCAGCATGTCCAAAATGGCCCTTTTAAAGTGCTCTCTGAGCCATCTACATGATTGGGGTACAAAGGTGCTGGCTGCACCTGGCATGCAAATGATATTTAAGCCCCAATCATTACAGGACTGCTGAGAATTCTCCCAATTTCTTAACAGGCCAGTCAATGTCTGATTTTTTACATGCATTTAGTGACAAACAACCAATGCTTATTGAATAGTCTTTTTTAACTAGCAAATGGGATGTATCCTGGATGGAGTATGAACTTGCCATTCATTTGATATGTTACTAAAGTGTGGCTACCTACAACTTAAACTAAAGTCTTATATAAGATGACTTGTAAATTGTTAATTATGGCATAACATCATTCCAGGACAAGTCTGTCAGAAAAAGGAAGTGGTTCCTTTGTATACCCACATAGATAATTGAAACCAACTTTTAGATCAAAACATAGATAAAAACGTAGCACAGATAGGCATAGTGTGTGAAAATTATCAGTTTATTTGGACAAAAACATACAAAAACGAATGGATCAATAAAATAATTTACCGCACAAATCCTGCGAAAACGCATTTTTTTGGCTCACAATTTTCATTTATGGTGCACCAAAATTTACTTATCTATGTTGCAATTGCAACTGACCAAACGAATAAAGCATCACAAAAAAGAAATAAATTGTAGGTGTTTACAATTACCAATAGACATTACGAAAGCTCTAAATACACTTCCGCAGGTTGGTCAGGGTGAGCTGTTGTAAAAGACCTGTTATTGCTTTTCTAAAATCACTGCCTCAATTCCAAATCCAGAAAAAACAGCATTGAATATGTTCAGGTTGAGACGCAATCAGCGTTTCCCAATGCCTAAGCTGGTATGTTTGAAAGCCTAGAAAGTAATGAGATCCTTGCTTTTTGTACCATAGGCACTAAAATGTGTAACGGAGCACACATTTTGTCAAGCAACTTGGTAGCGATCTTGAAAGTATAGAAAGCAATGTTTTCACTGCTTTCTAGGCTTTTACAATAGCTGCTCACAGCTACAGAGCACCAGAAGGGCAAGAGAGGACATCAAGCCATCACAAAGCCAACCATTGGGCATACAGAGGAGGAACATAGAGTAATAATCAAATACAAAAAATAAAGTAGTTCCATGACGTCAAAACTAGAAGGCTACAACACAGCAGCCAATCACAAACATGGTGAAAGAACAATGCTCCAGGGGAGGGAACAGAGTAATGACAAGGATGCAACAAATCAAAAGCACAGAATTGCAAATTTACATCACAGTCATCCAATAGGAAAAGGGACAGTGGCTGGCAAAGTACAGAAGACAACGCTAACAGCAAAAGATGTCTGTAGCAAGACCGCAAAAAGTAGCCTGAAGTGCAACATATTTCTGAACACAAGACCTTCTGTGGAATTCAGGGAGTTGGATATTATTCTACCTCCTATGCATACTCCCAAAAATGTCTTCCTCCCAATGCCAGAAGTACAGATTACTGAATGGTGATTACTGCCAGATACATCTCTTCCAGGATAAGTTAAAGCTATCTCAGCCATCGCTAGATATACAAAACACTTTAAACTATAGTCCTGTATCTCTTTTTAGGAGCTTGTACCAAACTTCTACAAAAGGCAGAAGCTGTTTATCTCTGCCATATCATGAAAGTAGTATTTTTTGACGACGTTTAAAAGGATTCCCGAACAACTGCAGCACTAACTCTGGCTTACAACATGTTTTAATGATACAGTGATGGTCTCTGATTCGGGCTGTTTCATTTGGCAGATCAATGCCTTTCAGAGGCATTCAGCATCTCCAACCACGTCACCCTATGAAAACAATTTATACATTTTGGGCAAAGGGTAACAGCTCTAAAGGGGGTTCAAATCTTTTCTTACTGACTGATTGCAAATGCCACAGTTCCTCCCCTTTCTTCCAAATCAAGCGGCTCCCTTGTGGCACAACACAAAATCCATTACTTTCAGGAAGCTCATTTAACATCTACTTTAAAGCTCTTTCCTTTCTCATCCCCTCCCCTCGGTGCCACGTTTATATGTATCTGTATCGTATGACACTCAAAGACCTTTCCTGCTGATGGAGATATGTATACCGTTTGTCAGTTTTAGGCATCCAGGACTGGACGACTATCAACGAATTCAAACTAATTGCAGACAAGACGCAGATATTGGTGACTGCAGGAAGTAGGAGTCTAAAAAATGTAGGCCCTTATTATGACATTGGCGGTAAATTCCACTTACCGCCATGCCGACTGCCGCCAACATAACGCCACCGCCGGCAGGGGGTTGGTGGATGGGCCATGGGCAGCGTGCAGCATGTATGTTGGGCCATGTCTGTGCTAATGGGGATAGGAAGGGGCATGGTGGGCCAGAAGTGTAACAGCCAGGACGGTCGGACTAATACCTTTCCCTGTGTGTATTTCCCTGACCTCCTGATGGCATGCATACTGGTGGTGGCCTATCCGGAGCTAGATGGGCGCTTGGGGGCATCATAGCAGCAACAAGGGAGTGAGTACAGTGCCCTTCATTACAACATACGCCTGGTGGGGTGGTATCCAGGTGGGGGGTGGGGGTCTTGTGGATGCCCCTAGGCCAGGCCTGACATTGCAGAGTAGGTCTCATGTTGGGCAGGGTTCTGATGTGAAGGTCCTCCAACCAAGCTAATAGGCATCCACTACTGAGCAGGGGTCTGTGGGTTTCAGGTATGCTGCAATTTGCGTTAGGTGTCCCTATCCATGGGCTGGTGACTGGCATTGTAACTGGTAGTGCATTGCCTAGTGCGTAGGGCTGGTCCCTGTGTGTTGTGTACGCCAACGGTGGTGTTGGTGCCACCATTGACCAAGTGTATCATTTGTCTCTTCCCCACCTTTTTTGGTTTGTCACCCTGTCCTTATGTGCATAAGCATCATCTGGCGGAGCAGCAGAGGCACCGGCGACGGAGGGAGCTGCATCCCACAGGACCCAGGAGGCCGAATCCACCGACTGTGAGGGCACCAGTGGGACATAGGGTGAGGGGAGCACCACGGCGGAGACCGTGAGGGGACAGTTCGGACACGGATACCTCCTCCGATGGAAGCTCCCTGGTGGTGGCGGACACCTCTGTGCCCACCCCAGCTACAGGTTCAGCCACCACTCCGTACTAGCACTGCCCTCCCAGCAGCCCCTCTGCAAGTTGCCCGTGCCTTCTCACCCAGGAGGGTGGGCATCTCCTTCACCCCAGGCACCTCAGGCCTTGCCCCAGTCAGCCCTGCTGCCCTGAGTGAGGAGGCTATTGACCTCCTGTGATCCATCTCTATTGGGCAGTCAACCATTGTGAATGCCATCCAGGGGCTGGCAGCCCAAATGCAACAGACCAATGCATTTCTGAAGGGCATTCATACTGGCTTGGCAGCCCAACAGAGATCAATCCAGGCTTTGGCCTCCTTCCTCATGGCAGCTATTATCCCTGTTTCCACCCTCCCCCTCCAACGTCCTCCACCAAATCCCATTGCCCTCATCCCCAACCTATCCCAAGCACACAGGCAGATGAGCAGGCACCCAGGACAACACACAAGAGTGGACACGGCAAACACAAGCACCACACTTTATCCCACAGGCACTCACACAAACACCATCCATATGCAGACATACCAACATCCACTGCCTCAACTGTGGCCCCCTCTTCCTCCTCGTCCACCTCCCTCCCAGTAGCGTCTTTACTCACACCTGCATGCACTACATCCTCATCCATTACCACCATCACCAGCACACCTATCAGTACACACTCCTCACTGGCAGTCACCACCCCCACATCCATGCAAATGTCCCCTGTGTCCTCTCCCACTGTGTCTGTGCCCCCTCCTCCCAAAGTACACAAATGTAAGCACTCAGACACCCAACAGCCATCTACATCACAACAGCATCCAGCCCATGCACCTGTACCAAACACAGCAGACTGACACCTCCTACAACCACTCCCTCTTCCTCCACTCCCAAACCATCTCCCTCTTCCCACCCCAATGTCCCTAAGAAGCTTTTTCTCTCCACCATTGACCTCTTCCCTACCCCTGTCCCTCACATCAGGCCAGGGTGGTCAAAACCCAGTTAAGCACCTCAGCCACCCAGTCCACGGGCACACTAGTGTCCCTGGCAACTCCAAGTGGGAAAGGATCCCGACCACCAGCCAGCAAGATGGAAAGGGTGCCTGCCCCAAGTGCTTCAAGGAAGGGCAAGGAGCCAGCCCCAGCTGCAGGAAGGAAGGGCAAGGAGCCACCCCCAGCTGCTGGCAGGAAGGGCAAGGAGCCTGCACCAGCAGCCAGTAAGGACAAGGGGCCTGGTGCTGGGACTCAGTCGGAGCCCCCACCACCAACCATGGTGGTGCAGCAGTCCAAGGCTGCAAGGGATAGGCTGGAGCCTCCCCCCATCACCAACAGCAGCACTGCCAGCAGCACCACCACCAGCACCACCACCAGCAGCCCCAGTGGGCAGCTGTCTGAGGCTGCAGGGGATGGGCTGGAGCCTCCCCCCCACCACCACCAGCAGCACTGCTACCACCAGCAGCAGCATCCCCAGTGGGCACCCGTCCAAGGCTGCAGGGGATGGGCTGGAGCCTCCCTCACCACCACAAGCAGCACTGCCACCATCAGCAGCAGCAGCCCCAGTGGGCAGCCATCTGAGGGGGCAGGGAATGAGCTGGAGCCTCCCCCCACCACTACCAGCAGCAGCACCTCCACTGCCACCACTGAACAGCCATCTCCGCCGGCTGACAGTGTGTAGTCCTGCGTCCATGGGCTATTGTGCGGCCTGGCCCCTTAAAATCCTGTGGGTATGACACCCAACTGAGAGACTGTGACCTTGCACTCCCCAAGATCTGCATCACTGGGCACGATGCCCCCTCCAGACCAGTGGAGAAGCCATCCACTCACCCCATCCTCCACAGGATGAAGCTCACTGGGCACGATCACCCTTCAGAACCAGTGGAGAAGCCATCCACTCACCCCATCCTCCCCAGGATGAAGCTCACTGGGCACGATGCCCCCTCCAGAACCAGTGGAGATGCCATCCACTCACCCCATCCTCCCCAGGATGAAGCTCACTGGGCACGATGCCCCCTCCAAAACCAGTGGAGAAGCCATCCACTCACCCCATCCTTCCCAGGATGAAGCTCACTGGGCACGATGCCACCTCCAGAACCAGTGGAGAAGCCATCCACTCACCCCCATCCTCCCCAGGATGAAGCTCACTGGGCACGATGCCCCCTCCAGAACAAGTGGAGATGCCATCCACTCACCCCATCCTCCCCAGGATGAAGCTCACTGGGCACAATGCCCCCCCAGAATCAGTGGAGAAGCCATCCACTTGAAAGACTGTGGCCTTGCACTCCCCAGGACAGAGCAATGGGCATTTGCCCCCTCCAGAGCCAGTGAGGAAGTCACCCACTCGAGAGACTGTGACCTTGCACTCCCCAGGACCAAGCACAGGGCATGTTGCCCCCTCCAGAGCCAGTGGGCAAGTCACCCACTCGAGAGACTCTGGCCTTGCACTCCCCAGGACAGAGCAATGGGCATGTTGCCCCCTCCAGGACCAGTGGCATTGTACCATCTTCCGGCTGAGGTGCCTCCCCCTGTTACCCATCCCCCTGAGGTGCCTGCCTGTTTTCGACCTGATGCCCCTGCAGTGTTCTCTCCGTGTTGTTGCAGGAGTGAGGTGGGGCCTTGGACTTTGTGATGTGGCCCTGTGGACCATGAACATTGAGGACTAGGCAGTATCCCTTGATTTGTAAATATGTATATATTTTTTTATTTGGATGCTCGTATTCCTACTATATTTATCTTATTACACTCACTTTAATCTATTGGTGTTGTCCTTGCATTATTCCTGAAGGGTACGGGGTCAATATGTTATGTTATTGCATCCGCTTGTGTGTATGGTGTTGGGGGTTTTGCGTGTGTGTATCACTCTCTTTTTCCTCCTCCGCTCCCCTGTGTGCTAGGTGGCTGTACTCACCGTGGTTGTATTCGCTATTGTTGGTGTTCGTAGTGGAACAGCACATAGAAGAGCAGGGGGAAGACATGCAACTCGGGCTCCATGGCGGCGTGGTTCTTCCTTGAGTCTCCACAGGTGAGTCGTTTCCCTTCTGTGCAGTGTTTCTGCCAGGCTTTTGATGTCGTTGATACCGCCACGGAAAAGGTGGCAGATTGGCATGTCTTAATACAGTGGGCGGAACATTGTCTTCCGCATGGCTGTAGGCGGTTACCGCCGTGGTGCCTGTTGTTTCCACACTGGCGGTCAGTGTGTTAAAGTGGCTGTCTGTTGGAGCTGTTTCCACTGTGGTCATAATTTGGCAGTAATTACCGCCGGCCTGTTGGTGGTATTACCGCCACTTTATCACCGACCGCCAGGGTTGGGATGAGGGCCTAAATCTGCTGTCCACCTCAGCTGGGCTTTTGGCTAGTACTTCAGTCAGAATTTTATGTTTTTTGTTGGTTGATGAGCTTTTTCAAAGGACTTCGATCTTGGATGTATCATCTTTATGCATTTTGTATCTAAAGTCCTGAGGAAAAATTGTGCTCTTCTTGCTTTCTTGGGTAGATTGGGTAGAGCCTCTGCCATTACTTCTGTTTTAGGGGACACAATAGATTATGACCGTGCCCTCTATTTTAAACCACTCAATTTCTTCATAAACTTCAGTCTAACAGGAAATGGCTTAATAATTGGGGAAAGGGGAACCCTTACTAATTTAATAAACACATTCTGGTTACAACTTAAAACAAGTCTCAGCTAGCCTCTGCTGAGACCCTGCTAGCTATTATACAAGCAGCATGCAGTCCCTCTGAGAAAAGCATGTTAAATTTAAATAGTACGAGCACTTTTAATGTTAAGAAAGTAACACACTAAAATTTCAAAACCAATTGATAGAAATTGAGAAAAAGTACACCAAAACAATTGTCATTGGGTAAGGGAAACAGGAGATGTGAGTTATTAAGGTTTACAGGAAAAAATAACCTAGAAAAAGTAACTCAATAATGTAAAGTATCAGTTCATGGTTGATACAAACCTTGATGCAATTTCAAGCTGACTGCAATGAGGCAGAGGTAAGATTCACAAAGCAGATCAGCCTAGTCAATGTGTTTACCATCTGCCTTAGGTCATTATTTAGACTTTGGAGGGCAGAGATGTCCTCCACAAATTTGGTACAGAATCCTCTCTCTCAAACTGATGATCTGCCCACTCTGTTTAGCATCAAGCGAACCATTACATTTTCCCTGGCAGAGCTCTCTCTGGCTTTATCACTGAGATCGATGGTCCCATGTCCATTGGTCTAATTACCTCAGACCAACTCCCAAACAGAAAATAAAATAAAAATGAAACATTTTGCTGTGTAGACACAGAAAATATTGCAGCCACTCAGTAAAATTACAGTATTTTCAGAGAAGCCATCACCACTGCAGCTCCTGTGAGGGCACAGAAATCTCCGCCAGGAAGGCTTGGATCTCTAACCATGGCAGGATGTAGTCCACCAGGGCAATAGAGCAAAGCCTGCCAATCACTAAATAACTCCAATAGTCAGGATCACTGGAATTACATTGAAAAGGAGGACCAAATTATGCTGCATGGTTGTCTAAATTATATGCAAGAAAAAACAAATTATGCAACGTAACACTACACATTTTAAAGCAGCATTACTTCACTCTTGTCATATTGTTACCCATTAGTACAGGATGGGCAAAGAGTTCACCATATTAAAATCAGTTTAACACTTGAATACAGCAATAAGCATCTGAAAGGTGACCTGCTTCTAGGCAATGAAAGGACTTCTACTGCACAGCCACACATGTGGCAAATCCATAACTATACAGAAAATTGATCGTCCACAAAATTGCATAATTCTAGTGCCCATAGTTTTCTTTGTAGAAGTCAAAGACTTCCATCAAGGCAAAGTTTAAGGCTGAAGCAGGCAAAGTCTGATAGATTGACATCAAACTTGCATTCCAGTCATTGCAGAGCACAGGACCAGCAACAGCAGCTTCCACAACACCAGCAGGGACCCCAAAGGCAACGCAGAAGGCAGGAGAGGATATTCTGCACCAGGACAACCCTTCATGGCCTCAGGGAACATGACATCATCCAGAGGTACAGGTTGAAGTGGCAAGCCATTCAGCAGCTGCTGCGCAACATTGAGCAACAGCTGGCACCCAGCTTGCAGACACCCGCACCATCCCACCAGAAACCAAGCTGCTAGCTGTACTACACATGTTGGCAAGTGGCTCCTTTCAAACCACTGGCGCCCTGGTTGCTGGGATCTCACAACCATCATTCTCTGCCTTCCTCCCCCAGGTACTGGATGCCATCATCTCACTCACACCCCACCACATCTGCTTCCCCAACACACAGCAGAAGCAGCAGGAGACCAAACAGGAGTTTTATCTCATTAATGGATTCCCAAACATCCTTGGTGCCATTGACTGCACACATGTACGCCTTGTGCCACCTGCTGCAACTGAACATCTATACCGCAACAGGAAGCACACACACTCCATCAATGTGCAGGCCATTGTGGATCACCAGGGATTGATCACCAACATCGTGGCAAAGTATCCTGGGAGTGTACATGGTTCATTCATCTTCCGTCACTGCACCATCAATCAACACTTCCAGGATGGACGATATGGAAATGGACTACTTGTTGGTAAGTACAGAAACCTACTTATATACACACTGCACAGCAACCCTCTAGGGCACACAACACATACACCACAACATCGACATGTGGACAGGAACACACTGAGGTTGTGACACTGCTAGGCATGTTTGATATCCACACCCAATGGGAGACACACCTAGGGACAAATTACCGTTCCAAATAATAACTGATGCCATTCCATAGACACAAGGGTGGAATGTAAAACAACACAATGACAAACACATGGCCCCAACTGGAATTACATCTGCAAAGATTAAACTTCAATAACACATCAATAACACTCAGTCAAACACCCCTCAAATCAATACGTACTGTGTAAGGGGTCTGGAATGTTTGTTGCTACAGGTCAAACACCATGACACACATAGCATTATGATGACTTCAATAAAGGTCACGTGCAATCATTGAGGCCGTTCAAATATCTCACATCACTCCTGCTCTCACATTGCCCACTACCAAGAGGCAAGTGGATTGTGCGAAGAACACATCTTGATTGGACAATATGGAAAGTGCACATTCCTACACATCCACATTGTTACTAATTAACACACACACAACAGATGTACTGCCATACGGACCTTCTGAAACTCAAAATGACAACCTCACAACCAAGTTAGCCAGCTGAACTAGACCATGTGCAGTAGTCGAGGTAGACATTACAACCTGAGTCAACTTGGCAAGGGCAGAGAAATAGGTCTGCAGTGAACTTGCACACATGTGAAATTAGTGTACAGTCAAATGTTAACACGTCAGTGATCACAACGTATGGAGAAGTTTGGCTAATTGTCATCTTGCAAAATCTAAGGGTCTCACTGATTGTTAAATTAATCTATTGCATATGTCAAAATGTATGGGGTGTCCACAGTACATAGATGCAAACGTGTTACCACCACTGTTGATTTGATTCTGTGTATGGAACTATCATCTCACCCCCAGTGAAGACACAGGGACACCTGTATCACAAGTCACAATGCAAGGGAGTACACACTGTACTGCAACTCTCAAAAGATACTGCTGACATCCGGTCAGCAGCCAAACACTCGTTCAGCTAAGGAAACAACCCAATGCTGATGGTACATCCTAGAAGCCTAGCAATCGACACAATAACACAAACACAGATGAGTCACAGACAACACAAGAGAACTACTGCCATGCAAGGTGATATTTATGGGGCAAGCTACATCAACATGTTCTCAATCATTTTCTCTTTCAGCTGATCAGGGGTATGGGATCCAGCCATGGATTATGACCCCATTTGCCAACCCAAGCACTGCAGCAGAGCGTGCCTATAATGAGGCACATAGGAGGACACACACCATAGTCGAGAGGACCTTTGGCATCCTGAAGTCAAGATTCAGGTGCCTCGACGTCACTGGAGGCAGCCTCCTATACTCACCAGAAATGGTCTGCAAGATCATTTTGACCTGTGCCATCCTGCACAACATATGTGTACGAAGGAACATTCCCCTATTAGAACCAGAGCCACAAATGCCGGAAGAGGAGGATGCTGGCCATCAACATGCGGGGGACCAACCAAACACAGCTGCAGGATTGCGTAGGCGCCAACATATTGTCAACAATTTCTTTTGACTGAACTCACCATCACCACTGTTTTCACATATGTAAATACACACCTATAATAATCACCATATCATGGCCTGGGTAATCATTTTTGCATAACATTATCTCTCACTATCAGTATAAGTGTGTAGTCTCATGGAGCATTGCTGATATACCGATCAGGACACAGAACTTTCCAAAGCAATTGTGAAGCGTATGAATCAACAGTCACACTCACACACACTGTAAATGACATATATCCTGTACATTTCACATTTGAAGGCCAATAGCAGAGGACGACACCTATTTCACACATACATGTTGACAACATGGTTCATTGCAGTACATGGCACACTAAGACACCAGCAGTCAATAATGGAACAAAAAGCATCATACATGAGGCAGTGGATGTGCTATTGCATTAGTAACAGGAATGTATGACTAGACCCTTGACAGCAGTAACTGTTACATCACCTATCTTTGCAAGGACTATGTGTGACTAGAATTCCATATAAGCAGCAAATAGATAGCACAGGTGCCACAGCTATGACAAGCATTGCGCACATGGCATCCCATGTACATGTCAGCCCATGTCCTAAGTCCTGACACACCCATGTTCCCGGTCTCACCTCACCCGTCTTCAGAGGTCCCTGGAATGGTAATATGTGTACCCAGATAATCCCTCCTCTACACACTCCCAGACTCACAATGTTAATCCAGTGTGCTTCCCCCTTTAGTATGGTATGCCATAGTCATTGTACTTCTGTCTGCATGGACGCCAGGTTAAATAATGCACTGGCTTGTAGTCTTTAAACCCTGTTATCACCTGTAGATTGTTCCCATGTGAAAGGTACTGTTGGCCATTTGAACTTGAATCTCACCTACAGGACTTGTGAGAGACTGATGCTGCACACACCTGTGAGCACCTCCATGCAGACCGGCCATTTGAACATGCATTGCCCTTGCAGTTGCTTGGAACAGCATAGGAGCTGCCATTTTATCGATAACTGTGTTATGCATTGCTGTGTAACTCAACTGTGTGACACAGCCCTTGGGTTAATGTGTCACCTTCCATAACACAGGACAAACAGAGTTTTCCTTTTCAACTGTGTTGTTCCTCCTCTGACCAGTCTCAGTCAGGCCACTCAGTATTTACCTTGTAAAAATGTCTGGATCCTGATTGACCCTGAATCCTGTTAGCCTGACTGGCTCCTGTTTGTGCGTTACCCTAAAGGTTCCTTGTGGCTACATTTGTATCATAGTTGCTTTCCCAACCCTCACATTCCTCCTGGGGTGTTTTGTCAGGTGGGTCTACAATGCATACTCAAATACATTGTATTGCATAATCTGTTTATTTATCGTACCATTGTTGGGAACTTGTCTCCAAATACCCAAATCATGGCCTATCCCTTGTCTGGGTCTCATCTATGCATGAGTGACAAATTGTGACAGTGTACCATGGCCGTATGCAGGGATTGGGTATGGTGCCTCCAGCAGAACCAGCAACGTCAGATAATGTGCATGAAATGTGCACACATGTTAGGACCCTGACAGTCCACACGCTGATTCGCATTGCTCACAACATATTGATGGGCCGTGCATGGTGAATAGCTGCAAGAATAATCAGCACAGAGTCTATGATGTTTCCAGATGCAGTGAGAATTTTAGAGGCCAACCTGTGTACAAATGTTGTGATGACATCTGCCGGTACAAGAATCCTGAGATATTATCTTACTCAGCACATCAAGGTTGCCCTGTTGACAGTCTCATAACACGTCTGCAGTGACAGGGTAGGACCATCCCCATGTGGGTTATCAATTCCTCATTGGCTTTACTTCCATTGATCTCCGAAGGATACTTAGTAGATACAGGAACAGCCGCCACAGACTTATGACTAGACCTGGACTTAACTGTGACAACATAGACCCCTAAAAATATGCAGACTAAACATTGGCCCACACATGAACCAGACACCTCTGTGCATTTGATCACTGGAAATATGTGGCCACGTACTGCTTGGTCTGCTGGTCCTCCACTGCCATAGGAGAGTTATGGCTCAGTTATATGACCTCAACTGTGGCGTGACATAACAAATGTGGTTTATCTTTGGCTCTCCGTGTCACAAACACAGTACCCACTTAGTATGTACACGTGCCTGACTCATGGTGAATTCACCAACAAGTGTCTAGGAAGTAGTATCCAACATTCCAAGACATGTGATGGCCAATTTTTGGAACAATGACATGAACAACCGTCTGCTATCTATCCAGTGCATGCTTTGTCATTTGTGGTGTTTATGTTACCCAAAAACTAGAAAGTGCACACAGCAGTTGTTGCTACATGTATGACTAACACATGTCCTCTCTCATTTCCACACTGACTTGCATCTGGGTGTTGGACACATTGACTCCACATGCATACAAGCATATTTGCTATAATGCATCTTGTGATGGTCACACAGTGGGTCAACAACAATATTAGTAGCCAAAGCACACATATTGACCCATAGGCATTGAGTAATTGTACCTATGTGCGTCACCTTGCTATCCTCTCCTGACTCCAAACATGCCCAATTTGTGTAATACATATATGTAGCCCACACATTTGTCCATCTATTGCATCAGTCAAGAGTGAAAATCCTGCACATCAAGTAGCGGATCATAGTCCGCAGTAGTATGATGTGTCACATGTGCCCATACACCGTCATGCCCAAAGTGGGTGCAATCAGCCTATCTCAGTATTGTCACAACTGTAATGTACCATTAAAATAGTAAAATGACCCAAACCCAGTTAATAAAAGAATTTTTGCCGCATATGCGTCAAAAAGTGACGCACATGCGCCTAAAAATGAAGCTTATGCCCGAAATATGACGCATAATGCCCTGAAACAACCATTGGCCCTGAGCGGAATTTTCCACACTGTACCCCCGGAAATTGGTTAAGTTAGAAACAATTTTTAAACATATGGATGTGGGGTCAATCTACTCCTGTGAGTAAATAAAAAATGACGCGCAGACTGTAAGCATCATAATATTTTGACGAATGACAATAAAAACGCACCGCATTATAGGCAGGAAGTGATGTAATAGGATATCCTGTTTACAGAATAGGTACAGTGGGTGTGCTTTCACTTTGCAGTCTGTGATATTTCCTGACTGTGTGGCTGTGTCTCGATTTGTCTCTGTGCATTTAGTGATTTTTTCTCCAGTGTGGTCCTTTAATTGTCTTTTTGTGTATAAAAACTGTCTGTGGTATCCTGTCTGAGTGTTTTTGTGGTCATTTGTGTTGTCAACAATTGTCTTTGTTGTGTTTGGAGTCTGTTGTGGGTAGTGGTAGTTTGGGTATAGTTGGGCTGTGTTTGTAGTTTTTTTTTATTTTTCCTGTCCTACTTTCCCCCTATTCTCCTTTGTTCCCCTTTGTCCCCTATTTCTTTTTTGTACCATTATGTTGGGTAGGCCTCGTCTTGGCAGGATGGGAGAGGAGGAGCTGGGTGGGTTCATTTGGCTGGTGTGCCATTTCCTACCCCTGATGATTGAGGCAGGTGGTTGTGTGATCCAAGGGTATCACACTGAGGCACGGAGGCTCCGGTGGGCAAAGGCGTTGCATCATCTGCAGAGGGTATACAACACACCACAAAACTACCACCAGCTGAAGCACCGCTGGGCTGACCTTGTATCCAGGGAGCAAGATCTGCTGGACCACCTGGGGATTGTGATTGGTGGCACTGTTGGTGAGTACAAAGCTTGTTAATGTGCACGTTTAAATGCTCTGTAGTGACATTTGCTGATTTTTACAATATCTGACAGCAATGTTGTAGAGCATGTGGAATGCTAGTGAAACATACAGGGCCATATTTCTACTTTGTTACCACTGCAATTGCGAGCTGTTTGGAAGCAAAGGCTCTGCAAACTTACTAAATACATTTGTATTTAGTAAGCTTGTGCCGCCTTTGTGTCAAACAGCAACACAAATCTGAAACAAAATATGTATAGATATAGGCCACAGTTGCCTGTGAGGTATAGAAATTTCCGACACATTACCGTCATTTGTTGACGCAACAGCTAGACTAACGTTATACACACAACAGGAGTCTGAAAATGAGTGCAGGCTTCACATCAATTGATGATAGCAATGTGGCGCAAACATATGTTTCATGTGTGTTCGGTGAGTGTGTCAGGAAACCGATCATGGAAATCCCGAAAATATTTGGATTTATTGTGCCCCTCCATTCTTTTCGGATACATGTCTGATCTGGATTTGGATACATACGTAACAAGTTCTAGCTGCGCTCAGCTAACATCTTAGACTGATATTTGGAGTTTGTAGTGCCACATTTAAATTAGGGATGGCAGGCAAAAGGTATGCACATGGGTTCATATCTCTATGGTTGGTGCAACTCATCATAGCTGTGCCACATCAAATGAAGAAACTGATACAAATTGAGGACTAACAACTGTCCCTGGCCCTCTGTACATAGTACCTGTGTGTCTGAAATTGGTCATAGTCACAATGGCTGGTTGACTGGTAATGCAGTCCTCACGGAAAGTGGCTTTGGATGTCTCTCATGGATACACATGATGAGACGAATACACTCCATGATTTTGTCTGCGCACTAATGAAGGAGCATGTTTGCCACCACATGATAGTTAGGGCCACTGCATGTGTGCAGATATGTGTGTATCACTCACTGGAGTCCCTGGGTCTGTACATGTTTGCCGTGGTATGTAGGATGCAGTATCATCATGTTTGAGAGGATTTACTTTCTGATTTAACCCCTTCGCTGCCAGGCCTTTTCCCCCTCCTGTGCCAGGCCTTTTCCCCCTCCTGTGCCAGGCCTTTTCCCCCTCCTGTGCCAGGCCTTTTCCCCCTCCTGTGCCAGGCCTTTATTTGCCTATTTGGAATAGTTCTCGCTTAGGCCCTCATAACATTTTGTCCACATAAGCTACCCACGCCAAATTTGCATTCTTTTTTTCCAACATCCTAGGGATTCTAGAGGTACCCAGACTTTGTGGGTTCCCCTGAAGGAGGCCAAGAAATTAGCCAAAATACATTGAAAAATTCATTTTTTTTTAAATAAATTGGAAAAAGGGGCTGCAGAAGAAGGCTTGTGGCTTTTTCCCTGAAAATGGCATCAACAAAGGGTTTGTGGTGCTAAAATCACCAGCTTCCCAGCTTTCAGGAATAGGCAGACCTGAATCAGAAAACCACATTTTTCAACACAATTTTGGCATTTTACCCAGACATACCCCATTTTTACGATTTTGTGTGCTTTCAGCCTCCTTCCAGTCAGTGATAGAAATGGGCATGAAACCAATGCTGGATCCCAGAAACCTAAAGATTTCTGAAAAGTAGACAAAATTCTGCATTCAGCAAGGGGTAATTTGTGTAGATCCTACAAGGGTTTCCTACAGAAAATAACAACTGAAAAAAACAAAATTGAAATTGAGGTTAAAAAAACAGCAATTTTTCTCTACGTTTTAACTTTTTCGTGCAATGTCAGATTTTTTAAAGCAATATACCGTTACGTCTGCTGGACTCTTCTGGTTGCGGGGATATATAGGGCTTGTAGTTTCCTCAAGAACCCTAGGTACCCAGAGCCAATAAATGAGCTGCACCCTGCAGTGGGTTTTCATTCTATACCGGGTTTGCAGCAATTCATTTGCTGAAATATAAAGAGTGAAAAATAGCTATCAAGAAAACCTTTGTATTTCCAAAATGGGCACAAGATAAGGTGTTGAGGAGCAGTGGTTATTTGCACATCTCTGAATTCCGGGGTGCCCATACTAGCATGTGAATTACAGGGCATTTCTCAAATAGACATCTTTTTTACACACTCTCTTATTTTGGAAGGAAAAAATGTAGAGAAAGACAAGGGGCAATAAAACTTGTTTTGCTATTCTATGTTCCCCCAAGTCTCCCGATAAAAATGATACCTCACTTGTGTGGGTAGGCCTAGCGCCCGCGAAAGGAAATGCCCCTAAACACAACGTGGACACATCCCATTTTTTGACAGAAAACAGAGGTGTTTTTTGCAAAGTGCCTACCTGTAGGTTTTGGCCCCTAGCTCAGCCGGCACCTAGGGAAACCTACCAAACCTGTTCATTTATGAAAACTAGAGACCTAGGGGAATCCAAGATGGGGTGACTTGTGGGGCTCTGACCAGGTTCTGTTACCCAGAATCCTTTGCAAACCTCAAAATGTGGCTGAAAAAACACGTTTTCCTCACATTTCGGTGACAGAAAGTTCTGGAATCTAAGAGGAGCCACAAATTTCCTTCCACCCAGCGTTCCCCCAAGTCTCCCGATAAAAATGATACCTCACTTGTGTGGGTGGGCCAGGTGCCTGCAACAGAAAAAGGCCTAAGACTTGTAGAGATTATGGGGATAGCACCGTGAGTTGATAAGCACGTATTCTTCTTTTATACATCTTTAGGCTGACTCTGCTTTGGGGACCCACACAAGTGAGGTGTCATTTTACTTGGGAGACTGAGGGGAACGCTGGGGAGTAGGAATTTTGTGCTGAAGCGGTGATCGTACAAACGAAAGTCAGGAAAATATGCTTTTTAAGCAAATGTTGAGGTTTGCAGAGGAGTCTGGGTAAGAAAATGTTGGGGGATCCATGCAAGCCACACCTCCCTGGACTCCTTGGGGTGTCTAGTTTAAAAAATGTCTGGGTTTGGTAGGTTTCCCTAGATGAAGGCCGCACCCAGGACCAAAAACATAGGTGTCCCCTCCCCCCCAAACACAGGTAGTTTTGTAATATATCATTTTGATGTGTCCACATACGTCTGTGATGTGCCAAACACTAAAATTGTGAAAAGAAACGCACTTGGGTTATGTGAAAAAGACCCCTCACCCACCAACCAAGTTGGTGGCATGCTTCATCATCGGGGCCCTACCTGAGACACCTAGCGTGTCACAAGTGTGCTGCGACACCTGATTACAGCGGAGCAGGTTTTTAAATTTTTACCACACATACTGGTTGGATTTGGCACGAGGGTGAGTGATGGTTCAGTAGATCAAATTTTATTAACAAGAGATTTCACAAAAGTGAAATGCACTGGTAATAACTGAAAGGCCAAAAAACGGAACCAATGACTCACAGCTCGTGAGCTGTAAAGCCACGGCAAGGCACCAACCACTTTACAGTCCATTCATACACCTTTCATACATGACATGAACAAGACCATTCACGCCGCCAGCAACGGCCCAGCACATTACAACACTCGCATCGACAGACAGCGCCAGTCAAGGGCCCATCACTTTCATACACCCACAGGCCTAATACAGCAATCACACCAGCTGATGAGTGTGTGGACTGGCGTTTGGCTGGCACCGCTAGCCAAGCGCCACCCCACCCATACCGCCAGCCAAGCGCCACCCCAAGCACACCGCCAGCCAAGCGCCACACCACCCATACCGCCAGCCAAGCGCCACCCCACGCACACCGCCAGCCAAGCGCCACCCCACGCACACCGCCACCACTTTTTTTGTTTGTTTATAAACAACAAAGAAACCACTAACTAATTATAAAATAAGTACAAAACTACAAACACAAATGCTCTAATTAGTTACATGACAGTAATGCCAACCGTGAAACTGAACATATGAAAATATAAAACAGGCAGTTTACGCTCACGGTATTTCCCAAAAAATGTTCCTAGTGTGGTATCTTCTAAAACAGCCGGGCACATACAGCCCAGGCTTTGAAGGGCATTCGGGGCAGTACATCCGGCTCTTCCTCCGGATTGCTCTCTGGGCACATACTCTACATTTCTTTGTGGACAAGTCTTTTTTTGGGAGTGGGAGGAATGTGATCTGGAAAGTGGCGATCTTTCAATCTAGCCACTTCCTCCACCACTTCTACTCTAGGAACTCTTGCCCGTTCCACCACAATAAGGCTCTCTTTCACTGACTCCTGAAATTTAACAAATGTCCTCTTTGACTTAGGTGAACAATCATGGAAAACAATAAAAGCATTAAAAGTTGCCAAATGAAATAAATGTAGGGCCAACTTTTTATACCACACGTAAGACTTACGAAGAGCAGTGTAAGGTTCCAACCTCTGATCTACTCTATCAACACCACCCATGTGCCTATTGTAGTCCAAAATGCACGCAGGTTTGTGCACTTCCGCAACCTGACCCCAAACAGTCACAGGGGAAGTACTCTCATCATGGATGGTAGATAGCATGTACACATACCTCCCGTCTGAAAATTTCAGAGCTAGGAACTCATTATTCCGCAAGGCACTGCACTGTCCCCTCTCAAGTTTTTTACAGACAAGCTCCCTTGGATAGCCTTTCCGGTTAGAACGGATTGTGCCACAAGCAACAATGTCCACTCTAAACAACTCCTTGAACAACTGCACTCCAGTGTAGAAATTATCTACGTACAAATGGTGACCTTTGTTAAACAGTCGTCGACCAAGTTCCCACACAATTTTTTCGCTAACTCCAAAAGTGGCCGGACAACCAGGAGGGTCAATACTGGAATCCCTACCAGTGTAGACCCGGAAATTATACACATATCCTGTACTGCTTTCTGACAGCATATACAATTTAATCCCATACCGTGCCCTCTTACTAGGAATGTACTGCTTAAAAACTAAACGCCCCTTGAAAAGGACCAAAGACTCGCCCACACTTATCTCTTTGCCTGGAACATAGACCTCTGAAAACCGATCTACAAAATGATCAAGGACAGGCCTAATCTTAAAAAGACGGTCACAATCAGGGTGATTTTGTGGCAAGGCGAAAGCATTGTCTACAAAATGCAGCATACGAAGAAGAAGCAAATAGCGATTACGTGTCATAGTTGCAGGAAACATAGCCGTTGCCATCAAGGGACTAGTAGACCAATAAGAAGCCAGTGACGGCTTCCTGATCAACCCCATCAAAAAAGTCAAACCTAAAAACTTTTTCATCTCTTCCAGATATGTGGGAACCCACTGAGTACCTCTAGACTGAGGCCTAAATCTGGCAGCGTTGTCCCTTAAATATTGCTCTGCATACAAATTAGTCTGCTCCACAATCTCTTCCAAAAATACATCGTCCATAAACAAGTGAAAGAAATGGACAGGCAAAAAGTTTTCCGTATTGACTCTACACCCTGGGAGACCAGTGAATGCAGGTAACTGTGGCTGCTCCATGTTTGGGGCAATCCAGGTGTCAGGTCTTCTAATGGGAAACCCTTCAGCCCCAGGCTGCTGTACTCTTGGCACATCAATGTCCTCCTCTAAAACAGGCCCTTCATCTGCACTGAGTGTAGCTTCCTCATCAGAAGAATACTCTCGGACAGAAACCTCACTGCCAGAATCTCTCACTTCCTCATCTGCCTCAGATGCAGAGTCAGTCTCGTAATCATGGTCTGAAGACGACTCAAAGAGCATGCCAACAACCTGCTGAGCGGTCACTCTGCGGCTAGCCATGATCCTCACTAACAACAAATGGATTGCCAACAACAACTAGCACTAAAATAAGTAATAAACAAAGTGTAGCTTTATCACAAAGAGTTATGTACTCAAAAACTATACCACTCACTTGCCTGAACAAGCTACTCACCAGCAACTACTCTGCACAGACACAGCAATCACCAATGATATCCCACTAAAAATAAAAAATAAAAAAGCAAATTAGACATATGACAACACAAATTTAATTGTGCTCAAATCTAAGGACAATTTCACACACAATACTGCATTTAGTACACCGCCTACAAACATGTCATTCATGCATGTCAACAATACTCCTTTGGAGTAAATTGCTTTCACTTACCTAAAACATGCAGCTATGCAAACCGCGGGACAACTACTGCCAAAACCGCAAGGATTCACAGCAAATGAAGCAAAAGCTTTGAACTAGAACAAAAAGAAGAAATAAACTGTTATAATCACAAATACAAATACTTCGCCAGTTGACAAACACCCCGCCACCAAGAACATAGATATTGTCCCTGGTGCCTAAGTGGCTTCTGCCACTAGGAGGCAGATGGGCCTAAAAAAAAAAGGCTGATCTGCCTCCAAGGTGGGCAGAAATGCCCATCACTAACGTGCCCCCTTTGGGGGGTGACCCTTGCCAAAGGTGCCACCCCCGACACAAAACACACACACACACACAGGATCCCTGTTGCATAAGTGGATTCTGCCCCCCTTGGGGGCAGATGGGTGTAATTTTTTTTGCTGATCTGCCCCCAAGGAGGGCAGAAATGGCCAACAGCTCGGGGCCCCCTTTAGGGGGCGACCCTTGCCAAAGGGGGCAAACGGGGGGCACCCCCAGCACTAAACAAAAAAAGTGGAACCAAAAAAAAATTTCCCTGCCGTATTGGTAGTTTCTGCCCTCCTTGGGGGCAGATGGGCCTACAAAAATAGGCCCATCTGCCCCCAAGGGGGGCAGAGATGGCCAATACGAAATTTCCCCCCTTTGGGGGGGCGACCCTTGCCCAAGGGGTGCCCCCAAACACACACAACACACACCTCACAATCCCTGGCGCCTAGTGGGTTTTGACCCCCCCGGGGGCCAGATCGGCCAAAAACATGGCCTATCTAGGCCCAGGGGGGGCCAAAACATATAAAAAATGATTGCCCCTGGGGCAGCGACTCTTGCCTAAGGGGTTCCTGCCCTAAAACAAAGAAAATAATTTCCCTGGTGTCTAGTGGTTTTCGCCCCCCCCCCCCGGGGGCAGATCGGCCAAAAAATCAGCTGATCTGCCCCCAGGGGGGCGGCCGATCTGCCCCCAGGGGGGGCCAAAATAAGAAAAAAAATTCGCCCCCAATGGGAGCGACCCTTGCCCAAGGGGTCGCTCCCTAAAATACATGCCCAACATAATTTGCCTGGTGTCTAGTGGATTTCTGCCCCCAGGGGGGGCCAAAATACAGAAAGAATTTGCCCCCAATGGGAGCGACCCTTGCCCAAGGGGTCGCTCCCAAAATACATGCGAAAAATAATTTCCCTGGTGTCCAGTGGTTTTTCGCCCCCCCCCCTGGGGGCAGATGGGCCGAAAAATCAGCCCATCTGCCCCCAGGGGGGGCCGAAATAGGAAAACTATGGCCCCCAATGGGAGTGACCCCTGCCCAAGGGGTCGCTCCCAAAACTAACACCAAAAAGAAATCCCTGGTGCCTAGTGGGGATTCCTGCTCCATGATCGCGGGGGCCCCGCCCGCTATTGTGGAGCAGGAATCCACTGAAAACAGGCACAGGGGGAAAGCAAAAACCCTTTCCTTTCCCCCCGTGTCTGTTTCACCCCCCCCAACCCCCAAAGAGGGAAGGACATACCTGAAAGTCCTTTCTCCCCGACTCACTGGAAACAAATGGCTTCCAGCACGACCCTCTGCAATATTTGATGACGTCTGCACGCTGTTACGCGATGACGTCATCGGATTGCCGAGGGGGGTGTCGGGGTTGAAGTGAAAGGGATTTCCCTTCCATCCACGACCGGGGGTGTGGGTGTGGGTGGGGGGGCCCATGAAGGGAGCACTAGCGCTGCCCCCGTGACCCGGGTGCAGGACAAAGTGATCTCGTCCAAGGCACCCGGGAACCGGTGCCTTGGACGAGATCACCTCGTCCAAGGCACCCAACCGGTTAATCTTACACATAGTATTTGTCATTTGAATTGTTGTACAGTGCACAGAAATTGAACACATTTCTCCCTTCCATGCCTTACAGGTGGACCGGCACCCTACACTATTGGCGAGGTGGCTCGATTTGAGGACCCAGACATCTCCAGTAAGTGTTCATATTTCTGTTATGTGTCGTGTTTGCTGGTGATGTGTGATGGACTCCTGTGTGTTGGACACATAGCAAGGTGTGATGCTCTGGGCAATCATTTGTTTTGTTCCATGAGTGCAATATAATTTTATCACTATATTTGAGTTGGCCAATCCTTATCGTATTGTCATAATTTGGTATTCTAGGTCAGTCCTTTAGGCACGGCAATGTGAATAGGGATGAGTCATGTGGATAAAACTTGATTCAGAAGAAGCAGCAGTGGACCATATTAGTGAATTAGTCAGCCAGTCAGACCCGAATTCTCCAAGAATAGGGATGCCAAAGTCTTACCCACAGACTTCTGCTTCCCTATTCACTAATTAACATGTTGAACTGTATGTTAAACTTCCTAGCAGCATGTAGCTCCACATGTGGTGCTACAAGTATGTGGCACTTGAGTACAATGGCCTAGGTGTGCATGCAAATCATGGCCAGAGGTGTTCTTGCATCTCTCTATTTGTTGTAAGTCATGGCTTACTGGCCGTAAATGATGTGGACAAAGGTCTGCATTTCCAAGCATAAGTGTTGATGGGATTGTCCAAGGGTTGGCTGTCTCCTATTTGGAGATCCTCCTTGCCTGTGGTGTGTGTGCTGGGCCAAACCCATGTCCAGCTTTCCTAAGCTTCCTGGGTGTCCTTGTTGTTAGCAATTATTAGTTGATTGTCCACCCCCCCCCCCTCAGACACAGGCGTAGGGTTGTGAATAGTGTACCTAGGACTGATGATACACGTTTAGTACACAGACATGTAAATCAGTAAATCACTTGTCTGAACCTAGTATACCCACTCATGATTAGCACATGCTTTCTATACTGGCAAGTCCATTTACAACTCGCAGATCTTATGGCCCTAGATTGCCATCCAGAACAATGACATTTGTTGCCCTGGCAGTGGTGGAGGATATGCAGCATGATTTTTAGCTGACAACTGGCAGAACTATGAAGCCACAATCATGCCAGTTGTTACCCATCTTGTAGGGTTTGGATGTGCTATGTGTGATAGGACCTTTGTAGGCTGGCTTGCCATGTGCTTCCTCAGGGACAATCAATGATCTGTACGATGATATGTGCTATAACAAGTACATTAGATGTATTGTCTGATTTACTTCTTGTGCCATTTCACACAATGCACTACCTAATGTTTGATTTTCTATTTGTCTTAACAGCTGCAAATATGACTCCCATCCAGGTTAGGGAGTTTTAACGGTGGGCAATGCGATACCGCCACATACTTGATGTCGAGTCTGGGTACCGCAACATGGCCCAAAGATATGGCCATGAACGAGCCTCCGTAGCTCGGAGGGCATTTGCACAAGGGGGCCCTTCTGTGTCTACCACAGCCACCACCAGCAGCACCACGACTACCACCCAGGTGGCACCAACAGCAGCTGGGATCTTTGCGGGACCATCAACTGCAACTGGTCCAGGACCAGTCACAGCACCACCTGCAGGGCAGCCTACAGCCATTGCTACAACACGGGCCCATACTTCCTTGGCTGGCACCCAGACCACCCTTGCTGCAGCCATTGACCTTGCTGCTTTTGCTCAGATGCAAAGGAACTTTGACCGTGTCCTACGTAAGATGACCAGACTGCAGCAGGAGGTGGCACAGGTCAACTGGCGGGTGAGTCCAATCAAGAAGACCCTGAGGAGGGCCAACCTGTAGACATCTCAACGGACATGATTCCCTCCCCTCCCTCCTCTTTCCTGGTTCTTACACTTTGTGAGTTTAGGGGGCTTAGTGTTAGGTTAGTATAGGCTGTTAGTTTAGTTAGTGGTAGTGGGTGGTGGTGGGGGTTTCTTAGTATTTCTATTGTTTATTATTATGTGTGTGGGTGGGTGGGGGTCAATGTTGGGGTTGCTGTGTTGTTTAATTTTTTTTTTTTTTAAATTACAAAATACAAAAATTACTAAAAAATATATATTTGTTTAGTATAGGATAGTATGTGTTTAGGTTACTATCTGTTGTCCTCCATGTGTCCCGTTTTATAAGGAGGATGGGGGGTTCATGTTTAGATCATTTTGTTAAATGTGATAAGTAGGTTTAGCTTAGGTTAGTTAGGGACAGTTGTGGGTAATGAGTAGTTAGAGTAGATTAGGTTAGGTAAGGTGTTACCCCTACTTTTCACTTCTGTTTTTACTGTTTAATAAATATCTAGGTAACCCTTTACAGTATTTGTCAAATGCTTGTAGATCAGGGCCTTGGCATGAGTGAACAGTGTCTCTTTTGTATTCGAATTTATGTCCTATGCTGCAACTATATCCCAACTGAGCTGTTACATTGGCAGCTACCCCAAAGCAACTTAGCTAAGATTCGGCCTTTCATTGCAACCACCAATCATGGTTACAATGGATCCCAAAGTGTGGTTATTTCATGATCTATGTTTTCAATGTCACATACTGTGCTTCCAGATTTCATATTGGGGACACTGTGTTAAGTCTGACTGCGGTCTGATGTCCAAGGAAATCCTTATAAGGTGAGTGGTAGCATGCTCTCTTGTAGTATAGTGTACATAACTCACATAGATCATTTGTTACACTGTTCAGCATGGTTACGTATTTGGATGTAAACTCATATACCTCCATTCATGCAGTTTGGTGTCGGTTAGCTTAAATTTGTGGCAAATGTCACATACATTAGTTTTGCATTGAAGCAACAATTTGAAGTCATTATTTTCTGGCTTAGACATTCCTTGAGGAAGCGTTATTCTGTCCAAAACAGCATTATGGTGTATAGTTTCTATTTTCCTCAGAAATAACCCTCAGGAAGGGCAGATGATGGTACAATCCAGGCCACTGTGCATAGTTATCAGCCCACATTATTTCAGGACAGTTGTATTGACAATCTATAATAATTGACAGGAGGCAAACTTCACTGATCTACCGCACGGTTGATGTTTCACATTACACAGAGACAAAGTGGTTGTGTAAGTGCTATTTATTGAAAAGTGCTGTAGTGCAATATGTCATTGTCCATGATTGTGAGTCCATTATAGTGACATCTTCCATTGTGATCCTGCACAAGTGCAAAAGGACATGTCATTGGACATGCTGGGGTGAAGTGTCAGACAGTGCAAGGGACAGGATTTGCCAATGAGTTAGTGAGAGACAATCACAGGGCAGGCTGACAAGATAAACAGTGGCTTGCAGAACAGTGCTTGAGTACAGTTGTTGCAAGACTGGCATGTTACAAAGCACAGGACCTTGGTAATAGGTGGCCATGTGGCAGGGACTGGTTCTACGGGGTACTCTAACGGGTGAAGGTAATCTGTTCCTGGTCTTCACCTTCTGATGTGTGTGTTGCCTCTTCTGCCCTTGGTGGTGGTGGTTGTGAAGGGGCAACACACTCCTCAGTGTAGACGTGGAGTCAGACATCCCGGTAGCTGCTAACTGTGGGGGACTTAAGGGTAGTACTGCATCAAGGAGGATCTGCTGGTTCTTAAGAATAGCAGCCACATCACGGTGGTAGGCAGCCAGGTCTGCCCTGAGGAGTTCAATGTTGCATTCGTGCACGCGTTGACAGGATTGCTGTTGTAGGTGTTGGGTCAACTGTATTACGGCTCTGCTGATTTCCTTCAGCCTTTTTTCTATTTACTGCAAGATAGTTGTTCGCCCTTGCATAGCTGCTGCCTGTTCTTCAGTTGACATCATGCACGAACGCACCCCCTCTAGGCTGGCTGCCATAGCTTGCATCCCCACCTCCTTGGCTAGCTCCCGCTGTACTCCAACTACAGTTCTCTCAAAGCTGGTGCCAGCGTCGTCTGAGTCCTCAACTGTGTTGGAGCTGGCAGGTCATACAATAGGGGTTGTGGGTGAGTCCTCTGTGATGGCTGCTAGTTCTGTGTTCCTCCTTGTGACTGAAGGTGCGGTCTGGAGGGTTTCAAGGACCTCTTGGAGGGCCTGCTGGCTGATGTTTGTCACCTCGTCACATGTTATCAGGGTAGTCCTGGACAGGCATATCCACAGGAGATTCATTGTCCTCTGCAATTAAATACAGTACAATTAGTGTATCTGTGTTGTGGCATTTGTAATGTGACATGCCTGCCTTGCGATTATTTTCACATTGTGATCTTGGTTCCTGTTAATTGTTCCTGTCTTTCAGATTGGCATTCTCCCAGGCCTATGCCCCACCTGCATGTCACATGTATTGTGGTCAGTTTGTGGACTGGTCAGCATCATATCCTCTAGGTGTTGGTTCTGGCCAAATTGTGAATTGCCACCTTCTTGTCCTACACAACCCTCCATCTACTTCCATTCTCATGGTGAGGCCTTTCACTGGCTGTGGGTGCTCTGATGGCACTAGCACCACACTTAACAATTTGGCCCTGCCCCAGTCTCTGATCTTTCACATCCAGCTATATGTAGTTGAAATGTAGCATATACTATGTATAGTATTGTTATGGCACAATATGGATGTCAGCATTGGTAATGTGTACTGCTGATGTTGGGCAATGTGTGGTACATCGGATTGCCCTGATAGTCATAGCAGTGTCCTATTTCCTCCTCTGACTGTGCAGGTGTATTTCTGTGACCAGTTACATGTGTCCTCCACCTCAATGCTGTTGTCTGAGCAGTATGACATTTGGGATGTTGCATTGTGACCCAGGCACAGGGTGGACCCTGACATATGCAGCATCGGAATGACATTAGTGCTGTGTACCTCCTAATGTTGCTGACATTTGCTGATGTTTGCGGCAACTATGGACATTCACATTTGACAGGACTGGAACATTTGTCTTGTTTCAGGGGACTGTTAACGTTGTCATCCTGAACCCTCTAATTTGGATGTTTTTGATCCATGGGGAAGTTACTGCTATTAGCTACTTGACCAGCACACACAGCGGTGGTGGTAGTGGCAACTGTTGTCAATGTTACATTCCACTTGTAGGTATGGCCAGAGGTTGTTAATTGGGCCCTAGTTAATGTAGGGAGTATAGTGGCTGACGTGTGATGGGATGCCAGTTTGACGTTGCGCCCTTCCCTCCTGGCCTGGCTTTACCTTTGCAACATCCTTGGCATGGCAGCATACCCTAATGCAAAGGTTGTTGGTGTTGTGTAGTGGTGTGCCCCAGGTTTCCTCTGAACGGGCCATGCCCCCATGCCGTGCCCCTTTACCCATGCCACTCCCTGAATATCATGACTTACATGCATTGTGTAGTAGGTATTCCCCCCGCTGGCAGTTAACATTTGTGCATTTTAATTCCCCATGCGACTTACCCTGCATATGTGTTGTCTCCTGGTAGTCTGCGCTGTCCTGTCCTGGAATCCCTGTGACGATCTCCTCAGGGATGACGGCTGCCACCATCTCCTCCATGTGGTCCAGGGCCTCCTGGTGTGCTGGACTCCCACCTCCAATCTGCAGTGCTGCCTTCCTGTTCCTGGCCATCTTTTCCTTGGTCCTGCGCTTGCAGTCATGCAAGCGTTTCTTGCACTCGATGACTGTCCTGCGTACTTCTGCCACACTGTTAATCTTGTCAACAATTTGTTGCCATATTGCCTTTCTCCTAATGATTGGCAACTTTGAGGTGACAAACAGTTGGTGCTGGTGTTCCGTCACCTCTTTCACCAGAATTTCCTGCTCCTCTGCACTGAAGCGACACTTTCCTTTCTTCTTCTCCCTGTCCTGGGTCTTGTGTGGGTCCTCCACACAAGACCCACGCTAATGTGGCCCAACAAGTCCAAAAATGCAGTGGCAAATTTACAAAGTGCATGCATTGCATCACTTTGTAACCATTTGCGCTACATTATGCCTGCATCATGAATAATGTATGCAAAGGGGATGTTCCCCTTTTAGGGGGCCGAAAAAATGACTCATTTTTTTAGTCACTTTTAAGTCTGCTCAGAGCAGGCATTAAAAGGAGGCACACCATTGTTTACAATGGGCCTCAGGGGGCTTCACAGGATTAGCATCAAAATGTTTGACACTAATCCTGCAGTGCTCCAAATTAGCATAAAAAATTCTGACACTAATTCCCTAGCTACTGTCATGGCACACCGTGCCTTAGATATGGCAGACACTTGGTGACCTTAGGGGGGCACTAAGGGGTGCAAGGAAAGTGGCTCTGCACTCTGCAAAGTTCCCCCCAAACGTATTACAATGTTCCCACCGGGCTGACCGTTGGGAACATTGTATTGTGCATTCCCTCTGGGCTGACCAGCGGGAACAGTACTACAATATTGGCCTCAGCTCCTTTAAGGGAGCTGAGGCCAATATCGTAGCACACCAGCACCATAGGAATGCGCACTGCCTGCAAAGCAGACAACTGGAGTAGATGCAAAGTACAACTCAGACTGCCGTCAGCCCATCGGGAAACATGATCCTGGTAAGTACGGTGATCCCCTGGTAGGTCCGCCCACCAGTTGTAATGTAGCGGTCAGACCACATGTAGTGCGGTAGTCCAACTGTCACTGCGAGTGTGGCTGCCACACTCATAAATAGGCCCTAAGGGGGTTATTATGAACCTGGCGGTCACATGACCACCAGGTTCGCAGATGCGGGTAGCACCGTCGCAATGCGACAGTCTGACCGCCATATTTCAACTGTGGTGGAAAAGCCATGGTAGGACTGCCAGCACCACCAGGATCAGAGATCCTGGAGGTCTGGTGGTTGTGGCAGTCCTAATCTGCCAGGGCAGCACTACAAGCAGCACTACCCTGGGGATTACGACCTTGTTCTCCACCAGCGATTTCATGGTGGTAGCACTGCCATGAAAACGCTGGTGGAGAACAGGTGCAGGGGGCCCCAGGTGGGCCCCTGCACTGCCCATGCACTTAACATGGGCAGTGTAGTGGTCTCCCTAGCCAGCAAGATTGCAATGTTCACTCTTTGCTTTGCAGACAGTGAACTTTGTGAGGGTGCTGGTGTGCCCTGCATCCTACAGCATTGCCGCCAGCTTGATTACGAGCCGGAGACAACGTTGTAGGGTGTTTCCCACTAAGCCAGAAGGCAGAAACTCAGGTTTCTGCCCGGTGACCTAAAGAGACACTTTTAATGAGCACCATTAAAGTAAATGAACAATTTGTGACACAGGAACAGTGCCCTAATTTGGACAAAACAGCAACAGTGTGATCACCATCTCCCTCTCCTGCTCCACATAAATGCAGTTTAGGTTCAGGAAAATTGCTGGACCCTAAATTAATGGGTTTGGGAGCCCATTACCTCAGGTAGAAAAGATTATGGCCCTCATTATGACCTTGGAGGGCGGCTCCCGCCGCCCGCCAAGATCTGACCGCCAGGAGGCCGCCAACGCGGCCGCACTCCCGCCGCGGTCATTATGAGATCCCAGCTGGGCCGGCGGGCGGAAACCTGGTTTCCGCCGCCGGACCAGCGGGGATCTCAGCCGCAACACAGGAGCCAGCTCCAAATGGAGCCGGCAGTGTTGCGGCCGTGCAGTGGGTGCAGTTGCACCCGTCGCGCTTTTCAATATCTGCTATGCAGACAGTGAAAAGCTGCATGGGGCCCTGTCAGGGGGCCCCTGCACTGCCCATGCCAGGAGCCCCGCGACTCCCCGTACCGCCAGCCTTTTCCTTGCAGTTCAAACCGCCAGGAAAAGGCTGGCGGTCGTGGACTCGTAATCCCCTGCAAGCAGCGCTGCCCAGGCGGATTATCACCGCCGGGGCAAAGGTGGTGCGACCGCGGCGTCATAATTCCCGGGATTGCACCGCCAGCCTGTTGGCGGTGCAATCGCCACAACCCGCCAGGGTTGTAATGACCCCCTATGACTGTTGTTGGAAGGGATACGGCAGTGGTGCAGAACAAGATGCAGGCTTCAAGAAACTGGCAGCTAACTGCTTCAGCTGAAGAGAGGTGTCTTAGGGCAACTAAATGGACGCCATCGAAAAATCCAAAGTTATGTTGGTATGCTGTATGAATCTTTAATATCTGAGGTATGTTGGTAAACTTCAAATTAATGTTTTATTTTTATATGGTTTAAGTAGACCTCAGATGATACTTACAGATCACAGTCATAGCATAAGTAATTTTTCAGATTTTTATAGCCATTAAAGGGCGCAAATACAGACAGAGAAGTTGGTTTGTAGAAGAGATGCCAAAGTAACAAATTGAGGAGTATCATCAATTGACAGGGGATTTGATAACATTGAGGCTTGACTGAGCCCAAAATAAATCATAATACAACTGACGAACACAAATTGAGGCCACCACCATGCTTGGTGTTTTAGAACTTAAATTATTATAGAAATCTCTGCTTCTGGCTCCATGAGTATGAGTAAACACAATATTGACTCACCAAAGTATTGGCGAAATAATATTGATTACAAAAATATTGCCATCCTATGTTTAAGAAAAAAAAACACGTATATTGATGACAAAAATATTGCCATAAAAATTATACAAACATCAAAACACTAAGGTGGTCATTACAACCCTGGCGGTTGGTGTTAAAGCGGCGGTAAAACCGCCAACAGGCCGGCGGTAAAGAAAATGGAATCACGACCGTGGCGGAAACTGCCAACATAGACCGCCACTTTAACACTCCGACCGCCACGACGGTACAAACAAACACCGCAGCGGTAACTGCCAACAGACAGGCGGAAGACAATGTGCCGCCCACAGTATCAAGAGAGGCCAATCCACCACCTTTTCCGGGGCGGATTCACCGCGAACAAAAACATGGCGGAAACATGACTTGGAAGGGAAAACGCTCACCTCTACACACCCCACCAGGAACCAGGACGCCATGGAACCGGAACTCCAGATACTCCCTGCCTTTGTCTTCCTGCTCCTCTACCAGGAGCACGAACGCCGGCGGCGAAGACCACAGTGAGTACTGCACCTACGACACAGGGGAGGGGGGAGGGAAAAGAGAGTGACACACGCAACACGCAAAACCCCCATCCCCACCCTCACCCACTACAACACACACACTAATACATCATGATACATTACAGTTACACCCCCCAACCCCCCCGGAAGAATGCAAAGACAAAAGGAAATGATTTTAACGTTTGTAATCTATTAAAATCCAGTATTCAAAAATATATATACACTATAATCAAATATATACACCAAGAATACAAGTCCAGGTATTGCACCATTGAAGTCCGTGGACCACTGGGCCCAAAATGCATGGGCGAGGCCCACACAAGATACCCGATCAAAACGGAGAGAACACTGCAGGGGCATCAGATAGAAATACAACAGGCACCTCAGGGGGAAAGGAAGGGGTGGCACCTCAGCCGGATGAGTGCACAACGCCAGATCCACGAGGGGGCTCCATGCCCACTGCTGTATCCTGGGGAGTGCAAAGCCACAGTCTCACATGTCTTTTCAGTGGGTGGTTTGCCCACTGCTGTATCCTGGGGAGTGCCAAGCCACAGTCTCACAAGTCTCTCCAGTGGGTGGTTTGCCCACTGCTTTATCCTGGGGAGTGAAAAGCCACAGTCTCTCAAGTCTTTTCAGTGGGTGGTTTGCCCACTGCTGTATCCTGGGGAGTGCAAAGCCACAGTCTCGCAAGTCTCTCCAGTGGGTGGTTTGCCCACTGCTTTATCCTGGGGAGTGCAAAGCCACAGTCTCTCAAGTGGATAACAGTCTCCACTGGTTCTGGAGGGGGCTTTGTGCCCAGAGTGCTTCATCCTGCCAAGGACTGAGGTAGTGGATGCCTTTCTCCACTGGTTCTGGAGGGGGCTTTGTGCACAGAGTGCTTCATCCTGCCAAGGACTGAGGTAGTGGATGCCTTTCTCCACTGGTTCTGGAGGGGGCTTTGTGCCCAGAGTGCTTCATCCTGGCAAGGACTGAGGTAGTGGATGTAAATCTCCACTGGTTCTGGGGGGGCTTTGTGCACAGAGTGCTTCATCCTGCCAAGGACTGAGGTAGTGGATGCCTTTCTCCACTGGTTCTGGAGGGGGCTTTGTGCCAAGAGTGCTTCATCCTGCCAAGGACTGAGGTAGTGGATGTACATCTCCACTGGTTTTGGAGGGGGCTTTGTGCCCAGAGTGCTTCATCCTGCTCGTGGCGGCCTCAGTAGCACCTGAGCTTTCGGCGCTCATTGGCCTCCGGTGCTTCTGGCTGTGTTGTCCTTGGCAGTGGTGCTTGTGGCGGCGGTGTCCTTGGCAGCGGTGCTGGTGGCGGCGGTGTCCTGTGAAGCGGTGCTTGTGGCGGCGTTGTCCTTGGCAGCGGTGCTGGTGGCGACGGTGTCCTTGGCAGCGGTGTCCTTGGCAGCGGTGATGGTGGCGGCAGTGTCCTGTGAAGTGGTGCTGGTGGCGGCGGTGTCCTTGGCAGCGGTGCTTGTGGCGGCAGTGTCCTTGGCAGCGGTGCTGGTGGCGGTCTTGTCCGCCGTGCAGGTTTGCGGCGACTTGCTTTTCTTTCTGTGCCCCTTCCCCACCTTAGATGGTGGCGCAGCCGTCTTCCTACTCCCAACTGTACTCCCTGGAGAGCCTCTGGTGGCAGATGTTTTGCCTTTCTCCCACCGGGCAGTGGCCAACTTTTTATGCTTCTGAGGTGGGGGACTGTCCGTGGTCTGGCTCCTTGGCACACTGGCTGCCCTACTGCTTGGCGCACTCCAGAAGCCGGTTACTGCTGGCACCACTGTTCCCGCTGATGTGGTGGCTGAGGTGCTGGGTCGGGACCTGGAAAGGCGGGCCCTAGGGGATTGAAGGGGTGGGGGAGGTGAGGCGAAGAGGTCAAGGTTGGACAGGAAACGTTTTTTGGACACACGGGGACGGGTAGATGGAGGGGGTTTGGGAGTGGAGACACACAGGGAGAGGACACAGGGGATGTGTGAATGGTAGTGGGGGTGGTGAGTGCCATGAGCAGGGTGTGGTGATGGGTGTGCTGGTGATGGACGTAGTGGCTGAAGATGTAGTGCATGCAGGTGTGAGTGGAGACGAGACAGGGAGGGAGAAGGGAGATGAGGAGGAGGGGGACACACTGGAGGCAGTGGATGTTGGTATGTCTGCATGGGTATGAGGCTTGTGGGATGTGTGGTGCTTATGTTTGCCAGAGCTTCCGTTGTGTGTTGAGGTGTGTGCATGCTGGTCTGAGGGTGTGCTTGGGATAGGCTGAGGTACAGGTGTTTGGGGCTGGGGGGAGGAAGTTGGAGGGGGGAGGCTGGACACAGGGACAATGGCTGCCATCAGTGCTGAGGCCAGAGTCTGAAAAGCTCTCTGTTGGGCTGCCTGACCAGAATGAATGCCCTCCAGGTATGCATTGGTCTGTTGCAACTGCCTCTCTACACCCTGGATGGCACTCAAAATGGTAGACTGCCCAACAGTGAGGGACCTGAGGAGGTCAATGGCCTCCTCACTGAGGGCAGCAGGGCTGACAGGGGCAGGGGCTGAGGTGTCTGGGGCGAAGGAAATGCCCACCCTCCTGGGTGAGTGTAGTGCTTTCCTCTTATCTAGTTTTTAAGCACTAACATAACACACCAGAAATGCACTTCTGAGTTCAAAGAAGACTTTTATTGTTGTTAATTCTTCCCCAACCACAATATTTATGAATGACGAATTAGTAGCTTTCAAGCCCGCGTTAATCAAACAAAATATATCAGTTTGCAATATACACAGCAGGTTATATTTATAAGATATTGAATGCAAAGCAAAACAAATACTTCACCGTGTGGGAAACTATTTACAGCTTCATCTTTCTAAGGTCTGCAAGCTGATGACCCCTTGTCAGCCGCGAGAAAGAGATTCATCTACCCACACGGGATTGCTGGCAGCTGGCGCCAAGCTCCAGCACGAGGTCTGGCAGATCCGAATCTGAATCTCTGCAGCCTGTTACATTCGTTACAAAGGTGTGCCCCCTCCTCTCAGTCCTGGGAAAACTGAGCAAGCCTTTTGGAGACTGGCCCGGTCTCCGAGACTACTCCTGTTCCCAAGCTCAAGCGGAGAGAAAAACACCCATGTACTCTCTCTTATCAGGTCTAGTCTACTGTGAGAAAAAACATCTTGGTTCATCTGGTGCAAAAACACAGCTTGGAAAAATACAGCTTGGATTCTCAACTGCAATGTCTAACTCCACGTTAAAGGCAATGGGCAGCTAACCTAGATATCAAATGCAATGTCTAGTGTCATGTCAAAGCCAATAAGCATCTAAGCTGAATACAAAATGCAATGTCTTGTATCATGTCAAAGCCCATAGGCAGCTAAGCTGAATACAAAATGCAATGTCTAATATCATGTCAAAGCCAGTAGGCGGCTAAACTGGATACAGCATGTCAAAGCCAATAGGCAGAATACAGAATGGAATGGCTAATGCAATGTCAAAACCCATAGGCGGCTAAACTGAATACAGAAAGTAATGGCTAATGCCATGTCAAAGCCAATAGGCAGAATACAGAATGTAATGACTAATGCAATGTCAAAGCCCATAGGCAGCTAAACTGAATACAGAAAGCAATGGCTAATGCCATGTCAAAGCCCATAGGCGGCTCAACTGAACAAAACATACAATGTGCTACTGGTGAACATTGAGCAACTAATATGCGCAGTGGTGAAACACAAAGTCATTGGTCAAAACAAAATTTATCAAATGGCAGTACATTCCGCCCTTTGACCAATGAATTTTTGTTTCACATATCTCTTGTTTCAAACAAAAACAAAAAACATCAGCACAAAAAAAACATTATCAGCAAATCAGATTTGAATGATCAAAGCAATACCTGTAAAGCAATAGAAGTTAATTAACATATAGATCTCATAACCTTTCACATCAGATACATCTACACAGAAAAGACTGAGCAATTTGTACTCTGAATGAGTCTCTAATTCAACAGTGTTAGCAATTTGATGTGGCATGAGTTCTGCTCATGTAAGGGTGCACGGTCCACCTGAAAGGTTTGCTGGAAGGTAAGCAAAAGTCAGAGTTCCATACGAGAGGGAAAAAAAAAAAAACACAGCTTAGTTCCAGTGGAAGAATGCAATCAAACAAGTTGAACTTGAACTGAAGGCGCAGTTTGCGCAAAATGGATCCATGGTGCTGGCACTTTACTCAGCCAGGTTCAGGTTGGGGATTCGGACCCTTCCCCGACCCCACACGCACACACCGGAAGGGGGACCACACAGCACACTCAGGGACAGTGGCGAAACGTGGTAGGATCTGCAAAAGAAACAAGTATGACTTTTCTTGCAAATAACATTTGTCATTTAAACTGCACCCTTCCTCTTTCTTTCCCTGTTTTATAATCAGCAGGACGTTTTTGGGGCCCTTTGTTATATTCTCTGCAGGTTCTGGAGGGTCACTTGGGGCTTCAGCCCACACATCAGCACTGAGGTTTTTATCTGCTGCACCACAGCTTCCCTTTTCTTGCACTGTCAGAAGGGCTGGTGCAGACTCCTTCTTTACCAAACCTCCATTTACTGCACTTTTGCCAATTTGGGCCATTCTGTCTCCAATTTGTATGTATAAATCAGATTCTTTTCTAGGTATCAGCATAATTTCGATTTTTCCTTGGTAATTTGCAGCAATCACTCTCCCTAAAACCTGATTACTTTGCCATTTCTGTCCTGGTAACTTTCCTCTCCCCAACTGCTCTGTGACTGCTTGCATGACAGATTGCTTTTGTGCGTGCTGCACAGTTTTTATCAAATCTAGGGGAATGTGCATCTCTCTCATCTCTGCCCACCTGTAAGTGGCTTTTTCTCTCAGCTGTTCACATTTCTGGGGCACCCACTTAGCCATCCCCACTAAGGCATTGTTCTGGGTGTACACTTCTCTCTCTGAATTTTTCTCATTAACATCTGCAAGGTAATTGAACCAGTTAGGTACAAGCCATATGAAAAAACAAGCAGCTAAAACATTAGCAATGAACCAAAAATCAGCGTAAAAATGACACATCTCACGTAGCTCTTGCTTTAAAATCTGACACACATTATACAACGCTGTTCCTTCTACTGTGCCAGAAAACAACATTTCAGTCAATGAATCATTAGTAAAACAAACATGCTTTTTATCTTCAGTGGACACGAATTCAAATGGTGCACACAATTTCACCGGTAACTCTTTTATCTGTGGTACTCTAGCCCTGTCTTGCAAGTACCAGATCCATTGTATGATTCTAGCTAGGGGCACTATTTTCTTCCCTTGTTCATGATTTACATGTACATAAGTATTTCCTTCTTGCACTGCGCAAAAACCTAAAGTCTGCATTATTTCATTTGCCAAATCACAAGCGCGCAGCTGCATATAATTTTTCACAGTGACCATATACAAAAGTGTTAGGATTTCACTCAAATGAGGGCTTTTCTGTTTCCAAAAATCAAACAAGCTAATGCAACTCGGTGTCTCTTTCTCTAAAATCTTTCGTTTTACTTGTGCATTTTGCAACAGTAACTCGTAAATCACATTCTGAGCTCTCTTCGTGTTATCAGTTAAGGAATGCTCTTTCACTGCCAAAAACCCTGGCTCACACGAAAACTCAGTGCAGCTCGGAGCTGTCTTAACCCCCTCATTACTGGAATGGGACAAGAAAGATTCTTCTAAAACAGCCTTTTTATAACTTTCAGTCGGGCTAATTTGCTCACGTAAATTCCTATTTTCATGTTCCAACTTCCTACATTTCTCCTGCATTTCTCTGTAAGCAGATAAAGGTATCCAGACCTTTCTGTCATCATTACTTCCAAAAGACACGTTTTCTACATATGTACAACAGGAATTATTTCTCAAAGCAGTATCAGGCAGTTTAGCTACACATGCATTTTCAAACATGGTCTGCCGTGCTTCTGTAATTCTCCAAACAGAAAACAATTCACAGTTTTTCTTAGCACCATCGGGCAGTTTAACAACACATGCATTCTCAGACATGGTCTGCCGTGCTTCTGTGATTCTCCAAACAGAAAACAACTCACAGTTTTTCTTAGCACCATCGGGCAGTTTAACAACACATGCATTCCCAGACATGGTCTGCCGTGCTACTGTGATTCTCCAAACAAAAAAACAATTTCTGTAAATTCTCCAAACAACAGAAACAATTACACTTTTAAAGTGTGCACTTAGAAATCTACTAATTCGTCAATACCCCTTAATCAACTCTTAATGATCGACCCCACTCCTGGTACCAATTGTAGTGCTTTCCTCTTATCTAGTTTTTAAGCACTAACATAACACCAGAAATGCACTTCTGAGTTCAAAGAAGACTTTTATTGTTGTTAATTCTTCCCCAACCACAATATTTATGAATGACAAATTAGTAGCTTTCAAGCCCGCGTTAATCAAACAAAATATATCAGTTTGCAATATACACAGCAGGTTATATTTATAAGATATTGAATGCAAAGCAAAACAAATACTTCACCGTGTGGGAAACTATTTACAGCTTCATCTTTCTAAGGTCTGCAAGCTGATGACCCCTTGTCAGCCGCGAGAAAGAGATTCATCTACCCACACGGGATTGCTGGCAGCTGGCGCCAAGCTCCAGCACGAGGTCCGGCAGATCCGAATCTGAATCTCTGCAGCCTGTTACATTCGTTACAAAGGTGTGCCCCCTCCTCTCAGTCCTGGGAAAACTGAGCAAGCCTTTTGGAGACTGGCCAGGTCTCCGAGACTACTCCTGTTCCCAAGCTCAAGCGGAGAGAAAAACACCCATGTACTCTCTCTTATCAGGTCTAGTCTACTGTGAGAAAAAACATCTTGGTTCATCTGGTGCAAAAACACAGCTTGGAAAAATACAGCTTGGATTCTCAACTGCAATGTCTAACTCCACGTTAAAGGCAATGGGCAGCTAACCTAGATATCAAATGCAATGTCTAGTGTCATGTCAAAGCCAATAAGCATCTAAGCTGAATACAAAATGCAATGTCTTATATCATGTCAAAGCCCATAGGCAGCTAAGCTGAATACAAAATGCAATGTCTAATATCATGTCAAAGCCAGTAGGCGGCTAAACTGGATACAGCATGTCAAAGCCAATAGACAGAATACAGAATGGAATGGCTAATGCAATGTCAAAGCCCATAGGCGGCTAAACTGAATACAGAAAGTAATGGCTAATGCCATGTCAAAGCCAATAGGCAGAATACAGAATGTAATGACTAATGCAATGTCAAAGCCCATAGGCGGCTAAACTGAATACAGAAAGCAATGGCTAATGCCATGTCAAAGCCCATAGGCGGCTCAACTGAACAAAACATACAATGTGCTACTGGTGAACATTGAGCAACTAATATGCGCAGTGGTGAAACACAAAGTCATTGGTCAAAACAAAATGTATCAAATGGCAGTACAGTGAGCGGCCACGGGGCACATGCTGATGGGCTGCTGGGAGGGCGGTGCTGGTAGGGGTGGTGGCGGCTGTACCTGTAGATGCGGGGGGCACAGAGGGACCCGCCACCGCAAGGGAGCTCCCATCAGAGGAGGAGTCCGTGTCGCTGGTCTCAGCTCCTGTCCCCGCCTTGGAGCTCCCCTCGCCCTCCGTCCCACTGGTGGCTTAAGACTCCGTTGTCTCGCCCTCCAGTGCCATATGGGATGCAGCTCCATCCTGCTCCAGTGCCACTGCTCCTCCACCTGATGATGCTAATGTACACAAGAACAGGGAGACCACAAAAAGGGGAGAGAAAACAGAAGAAAGACATGTTGAGTGCATGCAATACCGCTACCGTTGGCGGACACTACAGATACAGAAGCCCTCTGCACTACGCCTTGCACTTTGAGTCCCCTAATTAATCACAGGGACATGGGGTACAAGGCCTATGCCCGATTGCTGCACACATGGAAGTCACAGGAGCCTGACTAGGTGTAGTTGGCTCTGAACACAGGTGGGGTGGGGTGCCACATGGCCTGCCTTACGAAGGGACCTTGCCTACTAAACTCGCCCTGGCCTAGGGGAACCTACAGCCCACCTCCCCCACCCAGACACCTCCAATGCACTCAGAATCAGCTAAATGAGAGTATACTCACCCCCTTGTGGCTGCTGTGATGCCCTCAAGCGCCCATCCAACTCCGGATACACCACCGCCAGGATCTGGAACATCAGGGGGGTCATGGTGCGACGGGCACCCCTCCCACGTTGGAAGGCCATCCCCAGCTGGGCCTCCGTCGTCTTCTTGCTCCAGCTGCGAATGTCCTCCCATTTTTTCCCACAGTGGGTCCTCCGCCTGTGGTGGACCCCCAGGGTCCAGACTTCCTTGGCGATGGCACGCCAAATATCCTTCTTCTGGTGGGCGCTGACCTACAGAAATAGTACAGGGGAAAAGGAGAAGATATAACCGTCCGCACCATAACAGTCATTGGCCCATATCCCTACCCCTGCCATGACGCACATGCACTCAACGTCGTTTCATGCACGCCTCATTCTCCCCCCTCTATCTTCCATCCACACCACTCCACACAGGCATTGCCCATTCAGCATCCTCACAGTGTACTTACCTGTTTGTCTGGAGAACCGTAGAGTGGCGTCTACTGGGGGAGGACCCCATCCACTAGTTTCTCCAACTCCTCCGTGCTAAAGGCAGGGGCCCTTTCCCCAGACACATGAGCCATTGTCTCTTCCAGACTGAGGTCACAGCAGCACTTGCAGTGTAGGTCCTCTCCTGTGGAAGATCAGGTATCAAGTGAGTGAACAGAGAGAAAATGGCGGTCACGTCCGCGGCGGTGCGTACCATCACCGCCGACGTACATCGTCATTGGCTCCTGGAACCACAGTTAACCAATGCAGGATTGTGCCGCGGTCTTCGACCGCCTACCGCAACGGTGTACAACGCCAGCGCAGTTACCTCATATCCCCTTGTCCCACATTACAGGTCAGGCAGCCGCAAGAGGGCCACATTGCATTAATTTTAAATGTGTCACACATATCTAGGCCTTGCACACACACTGATACAGGCACATGTTCTCCTCCATAGAGCACATCCGCTTGGGCAGGTGAGGAGATGGCGGCATCCTACAGTGTACAGACCGCTGGTGGACCTGTCAACAATGGAGGAGCGACATGTAATTGTCACATACAGACTGGACCGTGCCACAATCCATGAACTGTGTGCCCAGTTGGAGCCAGACCTGATGTCAGCTATCCGCCATCCCACAGGAATCCCCCCTCTAGTGCAGGTCCTGTCAGTACTCCATTTCCTGGCAAATGGGCCATAGAATCAGGGATGTCCCAGCCTATGTTCTCAAACGTGGTGTCCAGAGTGTTGTCTGCCCTGCTGAAACACATGCGCAGCTACATCGTTTTCCCTTAGGTGGAGGATTTGCCTACAGTGAAAGGTGACTTCTATGCCCTGGGACATATCCCCAACATCATTGATGCCATTGATGGGACACATGTGGCCTTGGTCCCCCCGCAGGAGTGAACAGGTGTACAGAAACCGGAAGAGCTACCATTCGATGAATGTGCAGATGGTGTGTTTGGCCGACCAGTACATCTCCCATGTGAATGCCAAGTTTCCTGGCTCTGTGCATGACGCTTACATTCTGAAGAATAGCAGCATCCCTTATGTGATGGGGCAACTCCAGAGGCACCGTGTGTGGCTAGTAGATGAGGATATGGACCCTATACAGTGCGACTAGGTGTCTGGGTAAGAGTTAGTGTGTGTCTAACAGTTGTCCCTCAACATTTGCAGGTGACTCTGGTTACCCCAACCTGTCATGGCTACTGACCCCAGTGAGGAATCCCAGGACAAGGGCAGAGGAACGCAACAATGAGGCCCCTGGGCGAACTAGGAGGGTTATAGAGAGGACCTTCGGCCTCCTGAAGGCCAGGTTCCGGTGCCTCCATATGACAGGTGGTTCCCTATTCTACTCACCAAAGAAGGTGTGCCAGATTATCGTGGCCTGCTGTATGCTTCACAACTTGGCTTTGTGACGACAGGTGCCTTTCTGCAGGAGGATGGTCCAGTTGGAGGTGTTGTGGCAGCTGTGGAGCCTGTGGACAGTGAAGACGAGGAAGCAGAAAAAGAGGATATCGACAACAGAAACACGTGATTCATCAATACTTCCAGTGAGACACAGGTAAGAAGACATCACTGCCTGCTACATCTGATACCCTTGTTCTACCTCTCATCTACCTGTCACTTTCACCCAGTGTATGGACCCTGAGTTGTCACTTTCCCTTTCAATTTCACAGATGTGGGTCCCACTGTGTGACATCTGCTTTGTTTCCTCATGGACTAGAGCTGAGTGACATAAGTATGTTGACAATACAATGGATATAGCAGTTTTCCACAGTTATTGCAAATACACATTTTTGAAAGCACAGACTATTTAAGTGCTAAATAGTGGAGGGGGTTGTAAAATGGTCAGGGGTGATGGTGGAGGAATGTCCATAACAGTGTCCAGTCTATTAGTCTCACAGGTGCATTGTCCAAAGGGGCATAGGAAGTGGAGCTGGGGCAGTTTAAGGATGGACAGGGTGACAAAGTGGGACAGAAGGATGACAATCAGGGTGGTCTCATTTTTTGGCGGGGGTCTTGGCATTGTTCTCTGTCTTTGTCCTGGATCTCAGGGACTGTTTGCGGGGTGGTTCGCAATCTGCAGGGGGTGGAGTGCTGGTGTCGTGGTCCTGTGGCGGTGCCTCCTGTCCACTAGCGCCGGCGGAGGTGGTGGGCAGTTCATCGTCCAGGCTAGTGTCAGGGGCCCCTTGTTTTGCCACAGTGTCCCTCCTGGTGTTGACGAATTCCTTCAGCACCCCTACAATGGTGCCCAGGGTGGTATTGATGGATTTGAGTTCCTCCCTAAACCCCAAATACTGTTCCTCCTGCAGCTGCTGGGTCTCCTGAAACTTGGCCAGTACCGTTGCCATCGTCTCCTGGGAATGGTGGTAGGCTCCCATGATGTTGGAGAGGGCCTCGTGGAGAGTGGGTTCCCTGGGCCTGTCCTCCCCCTGTCGCACAGCAGCCCTCCCAGTTCCCCTGTGTCCCTGGTGTTGTTGGGGTGGTGGGTTAGCTTGGGTTCCCTGTAGTGGTGGACACACTGCTGCTTGAAGTGTCCTGGGGACAGAGGTATGGGCCCGCTGGGTGGGTGCTGTGCTGGTGTTTCCAGAGGGGGGAGGCTCTGTTGTGGCTTGTGCCAGTGTGAGAGGAACCGACTGTCACGAGGTCCCAGATGGGCCGGGCTGGTCATCTAAATCCAGTTGGACAGAGCTGCTGTCAACACTGTGGGCCTCTTCTGTGGGTGGAGTGGACATGTCTGGAACCTCCTGTCCGGTGACGTTGGGTAGGGGTCCTGCAGGGGTGTAAGCGCATGATTATTGCATCTGTGTGTGCCATGGTGTGCAATGGGTTGGTGACCCTGTACCCCAGTGCTTGCATTCTTGTGTAGGACCTTGTGTGCTAATGTTTAGGGGTGTGTGTGGGTATGTGCAGTGGCCATGCATTGGTGATGAGTGTCCATGCTCTGTTGTTGCATGCAGGGCTTGGTGTTGGGATGTGTGGTTTGTGATAGTGGGACATATGTGAGGAGTTGGAGTGATGGGGGTGGGGGCGAAGGTATGTGATAGCATGCAGGTAGGGTTGGGGATGAAGTAGTGAAAGCTTTGCCTTACCAGAGTCCATTCCTCCAGCTACTCCTGCAAGGCCCTCAGGATGCAGTATAGCCAAGACCTGCTCCTCCCATGTTATTAGTTCTGGGGGAGGAGGTGGGGGTCCACCGGCAGTCCTCTGAACTGCAATCTGGTGTCTTGAGATCACGGAACGTACCTTTCCCCGTAGGTCGTTCCACCTCTTCCGGATGTCATCCCGTGTTCTTGGGTGCTGTCCCACTGCGTTGACCCTGTCCACGATTCTGCGCCATAGCTCCATCTTCCAAGCTATGGTGGTGTGCTGCACCTGTGCTCCAAATAGCTGTGGCACTACCCAGATGATTTCCCCAACCATGACCCTGAGCTCCTCCTCAGAAAACCTGGGGTGTCTTTGCGGTGGCATGGGGTGGTGTGGGTAATGTGTGGGGTGGTGTGTGTTGTGATGTGTGGGGTGATGTTTAGGGGTGTGTGGTGTTTTGTGCGTGGATGTTGTGTGAGTGATGGTGTTGAGTGCCTGTGGATGCTAGTTTGTAGATGGTGGTGTCTCTCTCTGGCCTTCAGTCGCAATTGTGGTCGTAAGGGTTTGTGGGTAATGTGGGTGTGTGTTTTAGATTGTATTGGGTGTGTGGGAGTGGTGTGTGTATGTGTATCAGGTGTGTGTATTTCGATTTGTCCAATGTGGTAGTGTTTTGTAAATGTGTGTTTTTTGAGCGCGGCGGTGTGTACCGCCAATGGAATACTACGGTTGAAAGACCGCCGCATGGATTCGTGGGTCATGATAGTGTGGGCATATTCCTGTTGGCGTGACAGTGGAGTTTTTGGTATCGCCAGTTTATCACTGACCTTTGGTGTGGCGGACTTGTGTGGGTGTCTAGATTTTGGCGGATTCCGAGCTGTGGGTCATAATAGCTGTGGCGGAATTCTGCGGCTGCGGCAGTGTGTTGGCAGTCTTCTGCACGGCGGAAAGCGGCATTTACCACCAATGTTGTAAAGACCCCCTAAATATCGCCTACCATTTAAATATATAGACAATATGAAAAATATGGAGACACACAATATCGACTACAATAATATTGTGAAAAAGAAAGAAAACAATTTAAATCATAAACTCCTTTTTTACATAAAACCAAAGTATAATACTAATAAATAAACAAATATTAAAAAATAATCATAGACACTCAAATTCAGCAGCTGTGGCCAAAGGCTTAACCCAGCACTCCCCAAATTAATATTTTATGTTATTAAGACAAATAAAATAGAAATTCAATTGTAAATTTTCTACTAAAAGTAAAAAATATAATTTTTCAAAATACATATATAAATTAGTACATAGAATGAGAAAAGGTATTGCCAATTAAGACAATATACACATAGAAACAGTATTTAAAGTATTTTGTAAGTGCAATAAAATGTAAAAACTAAATTAAATATTAAAATAAATGTAATAATGTTCTTAAAATTAGAATTACAAATTTAAAAATTATGAAAACAAAAAATACACTTTGTATTTTTAAATGTAACCTTTAAAGCATAACATCTAAAAAATAAAACACAATACTTAAAATGTAAAGCATTAAATATAATGTATATATTATAAGAAATACTTCAAACATCCTCCACCCCTTCCCCTTCAAACACAAAATCCTATTAATAAACATGAATTAAATATATATTATAATACAATACATTTTTATTTTACATAAATATTATGCAAAATTCAATTTTCAGCAAATACAAACAGAAATTCAAAAAACAAAAACCCAAACCGCTTCAAATGTATTTATAATCTTTAAAAAATAAATATTACAAAAAATAAATATTACAAAAATACATAACTACATTTTTATCATTTCTACATTTTATTAAACATAAACGCACAATATACAAAACAACTTAATAGAAACCTACAATTACATAAATAAAAAGTATGTTTTACAAAACTCAGGAAAAAACACTATTTGAGGAATACAATTACATTAGTTAAGTTAACAAATGTTAAAAAATAAAACCGTAGCACAAACAGTAAGAAATGCAAAATACCAAACACATTTTAAACAATTACAACTTGAAAATAAAACATTTTTAAAAATGTAAGTTAAAATAACATTTTTATGAAAAACAAAGTTTAAAAATCTTCATCCCCTTTCTCCTATAAAGCCCAACATCCTGATACTAAATGTTTTATGAAACCTATATTTTTTATTTAAAATATTTGGAATAAATAAATGTTAAATTTAAAAACACAAACACTGTTCAAAATAAATATACGTACCCTGAACGTACTTAAAAATTTAATGCATAAAAATAATTTCATAATAATCACACACATTTTGCACAAATATAATGAAAAGAAACAGAATAAACAACATTTTACAAAAAGATTGTATTAATGATCTATTTTACAACAAATTTAGAAACAAGACTAAAATGATATACTTATCTTCCACAATATTAATGTTCATGATGCTTTTGACAACATGGGATTCCTGTAAAAATAATTTTGTATCAGGGCATTTCTTATTCAATATTCTGTCCAAACACCCCTGCTTACACTGTAGGAATTTAGAATATGTTTTCTAAAGGTTTGTTAAAACAGTGATTGTGAAATGTCACATGAGGCATGCTTGGGAGATAGGACATGATGGGCAGCAATATTTATTTGTATTGAAATTACCCTACCACAACAGGTTCAGCAGCAAGCAGCAGCCATTTGTCAATTTATTAATAATGGTACCAAGTACATTTTTTTTAACTGACACACAACTATACACACAAGTAAGTGGTCTGTACACAAGACTGTAAGGTACTTTATGGAAGCAGCTTGACTCTTAGTCCAAGTAGGATTTGTTGACTCCAGTATAATGAGTGGAGAGTTGCAGAATTTCAATTTTTTATATTAAAGTGTACCCTGACACAAATGCATAATTACAAATCTCATAAGTCCTCATTACAAGTTGGCCAGTGCAGGGCTGCAAGAGGGCTGGGATCTATGATTCTGGGCCATAATTCATGTACAAAATTACAGCAATCCTGAGTTGTCCCCCAGGATGGAGAATAACCACATGGTCCTGTAGATACAGTGGCCTGATTTTGAGTTATATGAGTTTTATGAGAACTTCCAACTGGGAGGTTGCCGCCCTACAGGCTACCTCCTCGCTGGGCCCATTATGACTTTCCTGCTGGGCTGACGGGTGGAACCAAAGTTTCCTCCTGTCAGCCCAGTGGGAAAGTGGTGGCAGCATTGTTGCTGACTCGTAATTAAGTCGGCGGCAATGCTGCCACCCGCTGGGGCACCAGCACCCTCGCAATGCTCACGGTCTGCATTGTGAGGGTGCTGAGCAGGGCGACCCTTGCACTGTCCATGTCGAGTGCATCGGCAGTGCATGGCCCTCCTGTGGTCCCCTGTACCTGTTCTCTGCCAGCCTTTTCATGGTGGAAAAACCACCATGAAAAAACTGGCAGAAAACTAGGTAGTAATCAGCAGGGCTGGCTGATTGCGACCTGCACCTACCCTCAACTCTTCTGGATCACCGATCCCGACAAAGACAGTGGTACCCCGGCGGTCTGACCGCCAGGGTCGTAATGTGGAGTTTGGACCACCACAGCAGCGGCGGTCCTGACCGCCACCACAAGTCTGGCGGTCTAGTGATTGCCAGAAACGTAATCCAGCCCCATTTCTTTTACCACAAAGTTGCCCCAATGCAACTGACATTTTCTGCCTGCTCTGACTAGGCAAAAGTGTCTGTAAAAGGGCTGGTAGGGAAAGGGGTCAGTAGAAGGGGTGCATGGCAGGCATGGGACTGTTTAAGGACCAGAACTCCCCCCATACTTCTTCAGGGGGGAGGCAAGGGTCAAGAAACGCTGCTGGCCACAGCCTTTCCACTTGTAGCATCTAAGAGTCGTTAGTGTCTTCAGACCCAGATTTTTTGGGTCCAGAGTTTGTGAACCTGATATTTCTGGGTCTGGAGATACTTAAAATTGACACTTGTGGTATTTCACCCAGAGTTATCACTCCAGGTGAAATACAGCAACTCGTAATAATGGCGGTAGTGTAACAACTGTATGGAGATGCAAAAATGGGACAACTATACGGGACCAGCATCAACCTTGAAAAGTTTAAAATATAAACATTGGTAGACACACTGTGGTACAGTATCATTATTGAGGAAACATAATAGTGATGACCATGCCATTTTGGCACTGTCATATAGTAGGCCAATTTCAATATATTTGGAAACAGCATACCATGAATTAATGGTTCAATAGTTCAAGGATTCGATGTTTGGAAATTGTATGCTGCTGGAGGAACTTTCAAAAAACCAAACTGATAATGCTGAATTGTTAGTTTTTTAGGAGTGAAGCAATAATTTGTGATTTTTTTTGCACTGTATTAGTAAATGATGAAGCAAATGTACCTTCGGATCAGTGGGATCCAATGAAGGTAGAATAAATTTGGAGTAGCTATGGGATACAGGAACCCTGTAATAAAGTGTAATATTGAATTGGTAGACCAAAAGAGCAAGATGCATTCTTCTTTTAGTAGCCACTGATGGATACCACAATCTCAGGTAAGGAAATTGTTAACTGAAATAAATCATATCCTCAGTGGACTCGTGTCTGGGAGGGTATCCTCTGGGTAAAGCAACTTTTTCACTATTGTACTTTTCAATAGAAATCATTGAAAGATGTTTACTAGTTCTTTCCTGGCTTTCCGGAATTTAATAAAAACTCCAATGATATCTGGATTTAATGCAGTGAAAGCATGATCATAAACCAATGACTATTTCATATTAAGGGGGTCATTACTAATTTGGCGGTCTTACCGCCATGGTGGCGGCTGCCAAAAGACCGCCATTTTGACAGCCTCACAGACCACCATATTATGAGTCGAACAGCCAGGATCACCAAAACACAGGCAAAAAAACAACACTGCCGGGGCTCTGGAGGGTGGGAAATAGGCGAACCAATGACTAGCATCACCAGTACATCAACCAACCACCGAACCTATTACGACTCACGAATCACAATGGCGGTTCTTCCATGGCAGACATCCTATGGCAGTGTGAACCACGACGGTCGGTGGTCACCGTAGTAATACACAAAACCACATTGGATGGATTCAAAATCCACACAGCTGATACACATCCACACACCCGACACACCTACAAACTGCACTATAAAGCACACCTCTTCACACACCACAATCCTTTGTATATACAACGTCACACATAGAAACCAGAGCCCAAAACACTAACACACAGCTAAAACTGTGTCCTCTACTAAACTGTCCCTTCGGGATGGGAGACGGGGGGCACCTCGGCCGGCAGATAGAACAAGCCTTCTAGCTCTGGAGGGGGCAACATGCCCTGTGCTTGGTCCTGGGGAGTGCAAGGCCACAGTCTCTAAAGTGGGTGACTTGCCCACATGCTCTGGAGGGGGCAACATGCCCTGTGCGTGGTCCTGGGGAGTGCAAGGCCACAGTCTCTCAAGTGGGTGACTTGCCCACATGCTCTGGAGGGGGCAACATGCCCTGTGCTTGGTCCTGGGGAGGCTGGGGTAGGTGGGTGTCTTACCCACAGGTTCTGGAGGGGGAATTGTGCCCTGTGCTTGGTCCTGGGGGGGATGGGGTAGGTGGGTGTCTTACCCACTGGTTCTGGAGGGGGCATGGTGCCCCGTGTTCGTGATCCTGGGGAGGCTGGGGTAGGTGGGTGCCTTACCCACTGGTTCTGGAGGGGGCATCGTGCCCTGTACTCCTGATCCTGGGGAGTGCAAGGTCACAGTTTCTCAGGTGGTTGTCATACCCACTGGATTTGCAGGGGGCAGGCCACACAGCAACCCATGGAGGCAGGATTGCATTCCTGTCCGCCGGCGGTGATGGCTGCTCAATGGTGGTGGTGCTGCTGCTGGAGGGGGGCTCCTGCCCATCCCCTGCAGCCTCGGATGGCTGCTTAATGGTGGTGGTGCTGCTGGGGGGAAGGCTCTTGCCCATCCCCTGTAGCCTCGAATGGCTGCTCAATGGTGGTGGTGTTGCTGCTGGGGGGAGGCTCCTGCCCATCCCCTGCAGCCTCGGACGGCTGCTCAATGGTGATGGTGGTGGTGCTGGGAGGGGGGCTCCTGCCCATCCCCTGCAGCTGCGAAACGGCTGCACAACCATGGTTGGTGGTGTGGGCTCCGTTACTACCCGAGGTCCCTTCCCCTTCCTGCCTTCTGGTGCTGGCTCCTTGATCTTCCTGGCAGCTGGGGCAGGCTCCTTAGTCTTCCTGGCAGCAGCTGTGGCAGGCTCCTTAGTCTTCCTGGCAGCAGCTGGGGCAGGCTCCTTTAACTTCTTACCAGCTGCTTGGGCAGGCTCCTTTCCCTTCTTCGCAGCAGCTTGGGCAGGCTCCTTTCCCTTCTTGGCAGCAGCTTGGGCAGGCTCCTTTCCCTTCTTGGCAGCAGCTTGGGTAGGCTCCTTTCCCTTCTTGGCAGCAGCTAGGGCAGGCTCACCCGCAGGACATGTGCCCTGGATCCTTTTCTCCCACGAGTGGGCGTGGTGACGACTGGCCCGGTGGACTGGGTGGCTGAGGTGCTTGGCTGGGTTCTTCCCATCCAGGCCAGACATGCAGGATGGGGGAGGGGTAGTGAAGAGGTCAATGGTGGATAGGAACAGTTTTTAGGCACACTGGGGTGGGAAGAGGGAGAAGGTTTGGGAGTGGAGGAAGAGGGAGTGGTTGTTGGAGGTGTCTGTCTGCTGATTTTGGGTGCAGGTCCATGGGCTGGATGCTGTTGTGAGGTGGATGGCTGTTGGGTGACTGAGTGCTTGCGTTTGTGTACCTTAGGAGGGGGGACAGATACAGTGGGAGAGGACCCAGGGGACGTGTGCATGGCTGTTGTGAAGGTGTCTGCCAGTGTGGTGTGTGTTCTGCTAGGTGTGGTGGTGATGCTAGTAGTGGATGATGGTGTAGTGCATGCAGGTGTGAGTGTCGATGGAACTGGGAGGGAAGTGAAGGAGGGTGACAGTGGGAACTGTGGATGTTGGTGTGTCTGCATCTGGATGGCGTTCGTGTGAGTGCCTGTGGGATGAAGTGTGGTGCTTGTGTTTGCCTGTGCCACTTTTGTGTGTTGTCTTGTGGGCATGTTTGTCTGCCTGTGTGCCTGGGATAGGTTGGTGTTGAGAAGAATGGGATTGGGAAGAGGAAGGTGGAGGGGGGAGGCTAGAAACTGGGACAATGGCTGCCATCAGAGAGGAGGCCAGAGTCTGGATCAATCTCTGTTGGGCTGCCAACGCAGTGTGAATGCCCCCCAGGAATGCATTAGTATGTTGCATCTGGGCTGCCAGCCCCTGGATGGCATTCACAATGGTTGACTGTCCTACAGAGATGGATCTCAGGAGGTCAATAGCATCCTCACTCAGGGCAGCAGGGCTCACTGGGGCAGGGCTTGAGGTGCCTGGGGCAAAGGAAATGCACACCCTTCTGGGTGAGCGGGCACGGGCAACTCAATGAGCGGCTGCTGGGAGGGCGGTGCTGGTACGGGGGTGGTGGCTGTACCTGTAGCTGGGGTGGTCACAGAAGTATCCGCCGCCACCAGGGAACTCCCATCGGAGGAGGCATCTGTGTCTCTGCCGTGGTGCTCCCCTCGCTCTCCGTCCCACTGGTGCCCTCAACGTCAGTGGACTCTGCCTCCTGGGTCCTGTGGGATCTAGCTCCCGCCATCGCCAGTGCATCTGCTCCTCTGCCAGATGATGCTACTGCACATAAGGACAGGGTGACACAACAAGAAGGGGGGGAGACAAAGGATACACTTGCTCAATGGCTGCACCAACACCCCCATTGGCATACATAGCACCGTCACACACAGGGAATAGCCCTACACACTATGCATTGCACTACCAGTGATATTGCTAGCCACCAAGACATGGGGGGAACACACTGGCAAATGCACCACACCTGGGACCCACGCAGCGCTGAGCAGTAGTGGATGCTTAAGAACTATGTAGCAGGACTATCCCTTCAGAACCGTAGCCACCAGGGGACCTACGCTGCAATGTCAGGCCTGGCCTAGGGACACTCACTAACACACATCCACCACCCGGATACCACCCCACCAGGCATTAGTAGTAATGATGTGCACTGTACTCACCCACTTGTGGCTGCTGTTATGCCCTCAAGTGCCCATCCAGCTCTTAATAGGCCACCGCCATTATGCGGGCCATCAGGAGGGTCAGGGTTCGACGGGCACCCCTTCCTCGTTGAGAGGCCATCCTCAGCTGGGCCTCCGCGGTCTTCCGTGCCCAGCGTCTCAGGTCCTCCCACCGTTTACGACAGTGGGTGTTCCGCCTGCCATAGGCCTCCAGGGTCCGCATGTCCTTGCGATGGCACGCCATATACCCTTCTTTAGATGGGTGCTGACCTGCAAAGGAAATACACACAGGAAAATAGTATTAGTCAGACAGTCCTGCCTGTTACTTATGAACCACCATACCCCTTCACATCACCATTTGCACACACATGGCCCAGCACACAGAGGACATCCACCCATCCCCATTACACAAGGCCTTCACACACACCACTCCATGCATTCATGCCACATGCATTGTGCCCACAGTGTACTCACCTGTTGATCTGGAGGCCCATACAGCAGTTCGTACTGGGGTAGGACCCCCTCCACCAGTCTCTCCAACTCCGCCGAAGTGAAGGCAGGGGCCCGTTTCCCAGTCACACAGGCCATGGTAGGTTCCAGACACAGGTCACAGCAGAACATGCAGTGTAGGTCCTCTCCTGTTGAAGATCAGGTTGCAAGTGAGGAATCTGATATAAAATGGCAATCACATCCACGGCGGTGCATACCGTCACTGCTGGCGTAGATCACTATTGGCCACTGCAACCCATAGGGTTCCCACAACGGCGCCTCCCACAACGGCGCACAACATCAGTGGAATTACCTCACTTCCACCTGTCCCTCCTCACAGGACAGGCGGATGCCATTTCAAGGGTGGGGGCAAGCTCTGGATAATTGCTGCGTCATTGTTTAAATTTGGGCATACTGGACAATCCACACTGACCCATTACAAGTTAACAGCATGCAATGTTCTGTTGAAGCCCCATTGTTCAGTTTGTGACTGGCTCCTCACTCTTTTGCTCCAAAGATTCCTACCGCTGCGAATGAATAGGAGATGGAGACATAACCCCATGTACAGACCCCTGGTGGACTTGGCAGCAATGGAGGACAGACACATAATACTCACCTATAGACTTGACAGGGCCACAATCACCGAGCTGTATGCCCAATTTGAGCCTGACCTGATATCTTCTATCCATCACCCACCTCTTGTGCAAGTTCTATCTGTGCTCCATTTCCTGGCAACTGGTTCTTTCCAAGTGACAGTGGGCTTGACAGCAGGAATGTCACAGCCAATGTTCTCAATAGTGTTGACAAGAGTGTTGTCTTCCCTGATTAAACACATGTGCAGGCAGCTACATTGTATTTCCCCAGGTGAAAGATTTGGCCCCAGTGAAGGCCGAGTTCTGTGCAATGGGACATATCCCCAACATAACAGGGGTGATTGATGGAGCACAAATTGCATTTGTACCCACTGTCAAAATGAACAGGTGTACAGAAATCGTAAGAGTTTCCACTCTATGAATGTACAGATGGTGTTTTTGGCGGACCAGTACATCTTTCAAGTTAATGCTAAGTATCCTGGGTCAGTGCATGATGCCTTTGTCCTGAGGAATAGCAGCATTCCAAATGTGATGGGCCAACTACAGAGGCACAGGTTGTGGCTAATAGGTGAGCACTGGTCCCTACCCAGTATATGTTGGTGTATGGGTATGGTATGGGCCATATGGGATAGCGTCCCTCAACATTTGCAGGTGACTCTGATTACCCCAACCTATCTTGGCTGCTGACTCCTGTGAGGAATTCCAGGACAAGAGCAGAAGAAGTTTACAATGAGGCACATGGGCGAACCAGAAGGATTATAGAATGGACCTTTGACCTCCTGAAGGCCAGGTTCACGTGCCTCCATTCAACAGGTGGATCCCTGTGCTACTCACCCAAGAAGGTCTGCCAGATAATAGTGGCATGCTGCATGTTGCACAACCTTGCCCTGAGGCGCCATGTGCCTTTTCTGCAGGAGGAGGAGGCTGTAGATGCCCGTGTGACAGCAGTGGACCCTGTAGACAGGGAGGATGAGGAGGCAGAGGATGAGGACAACAGAACAGCAGTCATCAGACAATACTTCCAATGACACACAAGTAAGACAGTGTTACTTCACATTTCATTGTAATTATTTTTTATTTCTGTGGCACTGGCTTGCTGTTATTTCCCACTTCTATGCCCACTTACTGCACCCTTTGGCAATTCATTTTACAGATGTTGGTGCCTCACAATAGTTACTGGTGTGATCACTGCGGCCAGCTACAGGTCATTAACATATGCTCATTTACTGTACAGTTGAATTGCAATGTTAAATGAATACATATTTGAAATATTTGACATCCTCCATACGTCTGTTTTTTCCAAGGGTGTTTATTGAAGTACTAAGATAAAGAGGGCCAAGTGCAATGGGATGGGGTGATGATGGAGAAAAGTCCAGGGTATTGTTCCAGTCTATTTGAAGCACAGATGCATTATTCAACAGGACATAGGAAGGGGAGCAACAGCAGTTCAAGGTGGACAGGGTGACTGTGTGGGACACAAGGGTGACAATCAGGAGAGTCTCATTTACTGGCGGGGGTCTTGGCAAGTGTCTCTGGCTTCTGTCTGGATCACAGGGAACGTTTGCAGGGTGGTTCTCCTTCTGCAAGGGGAGGAGTGCAGGTGGCTTGTTGGTCCTGCGGCAGGGCCTCCTGTCCACTAGCGGCAGCGGAGGTGGAAGGCAGTTCAGATGTCTGGTTAGTGGCAGGGGCCCGCTGTTCTGAGACTGCCTCCCTCATAACATTGGCCATGTCTGCCAGCACCCCTGCTATGGAGACCAGGGTGGTGTTGATGGCCTGCAAGTCCTCCCTGATCCCCGGGTACTGTCCTTCCTGCAGCCGCCTGCAAATTGTCCAGGATCTGGCCCATCGTGTCCTGGGAATGTTGATATGCTCCCAGGATCTCTGCAAGTGCCTCCTGGAGAGTCGGTGTCCTGGGCCTGTCCTCCCCCTGGCGCACAGCAGTCCTTCCAGTTTCCCTGTTGTCCTGTGCCTCTGTCCCCTGAACTGTGTGCCCACTGCCACTGCCACTGACCTCAGGTCCCTGATTGTCTTGTGTATGAGGTGTGCCCTGGGGTCCCTGTAGAGGTGGACACACTGCTGATTGATGTGTCCTGGGGACAAAGGTATGGGTACGCTGGGTGGGTGCTGTGGTGGTGTTTCCTGATGGAGGAGGCTCTGTGGTGGTGTGTGGGCCTGGGTAACTGGCTGTCCAGAGGTCCCTGATGGTCCAGGTTGGTCATCCAGATCCTGAAGTCCAGAGTTGCTGTCATCACTGTGGGCCTCTTCTGTGGGGGGACTGGATATTGCTGGCACCTCCTCTCCACTGGCATTGGCTGGGGTACCTGTGGGGATGTAAATAATGTGTTATGGTTTCTGTGTCTGACATTTTGTGCATCCGTGGCTTGCCCTCTTTGGTTGTATTTGCCCTGGCAGCTTTCACTTGTGTACGTTGGTATGTGGTGAGATAGCTGATTCTCTCTAGTGTGCATGCTTTAGTGATAGGTGTTCATGCAGGGCTGTGAGTGGTGTCCATGCATTGGTATGGCATGCAGGGCTTGGCATTGGGATGAGTGAGATGTGATGGGGGGGTGGGGGACATGGTGATGTGATGGGTGTGAGGGTGTGATGGCATGCAGGTAGGGGGGTGATAGTTGTAGAGAGTTGACATACAAGAGTCTAGTCCTCCTCCTACTCCGGCCAGGCCCTCAGAATGCATGATTGCCAGGACATATTGTTAGTTGTGGGGGCGGAGGTGGAGGTCCACCCCCAGTGCTCTGTGCAGCGAGTTGGTGTCTTGCTGCACTGGAACGTACCTTCCCCAGTATGTTGTTCCACCTCTTCCTGATGTCATCCCTAGTTCTTGGGTGCTGTCCCACGGCATTGACCGTGTCCACGATTCTCCACCTTAGCTCCATCTTCCAAACTATAGAAATCAGCTGCACCTGTGGTCAAAATAGCTGTGGCTCTACCCTGATGATTTCCTCCACCATGACCCATAGCTCCTTCTCTGAGAATCAGTGGTGTCTTTGTGGTGACATGGGTGTTGTGTGAGGTGAGGAGGTGAGGGTGTGTAGGGTGATGTGTTGGGGTGTGTGATGTGGGGTGCGTGGGTGGAGTATAGGTGTAAGTAGTGTGTGGCTCTGGTTTTGTCTGTGGTTGTGGTGTCTGTCACGTGCCAATGGTTTGTAGTCATAAAGGGTTGTGGGTAATGTGGGTGTGTGGTTTATAGTGGTGTGGGTGTGTGGGTGTGTGTGTGTGGTGTGTGTATGGGTGTCAGGTGTGTGTTGTTTGAATTGTCCAATGTGGTGTTGGTTTTTTTGAGTGTGTGTATTTTGAGCGCGGCGGTACGTACAGCCAATGGTTTACCGCCATTGAATGTCCACTGTGGTGATTTGTGGGTCATAATGTGATGGGCGTTGTTCTGTTGGCGTAACGGTGTGGGTTTTGATACTGCCACTTTATCACTGACCTTTGGTGTGGCGGAATTGTGTCTGGGACTGAATAGTGACGGATTGCTGTGTGTGTGTCATAATATGGTGGACGGATATCCGCGGCGGCAGTAAGTTGGCGGCAGTCATAATGAGGGCCTATGTCTTTGCTCACATTCATCCTAATCTCCTGTGCACATATAAATTAACACCACTAATACACTAGCTATGTGTGATAGTCATTTTTCATCTATGTGAGTAGTTTAATCTGATATATATTTCATGCTCATGATTAACTCATAAGAAGGGAATGTGAGGAGGAACCTGCCACAGGTAGTTTCATTCTGGGGATCAATACCAACACAATGACACAAGTGGACAATCACCAATCTCTATTTATTAAACTGTGCAGCACATAGGCTGACCAAATGTCAGGACGGTCGTAGTCAGATATGTCTAAACATTTATTGCTTCTGCCTAGGTGTCAGTAAGTAACATCCCACAGACCACTAAAGTAGGGGACGTCAGACTGTGTCCCTCTGAATAGCCTAGCAGATTGGTGGAATTTGTCATCAGCTAAACCCTTATCACATACCTATATCATGCCTACCAAATCAACATGCCCCACAATACAAAAGTCCATAGTCAGAGAACCTTCCACTTACAATGGTCAGGCATTTGTAAGCATGCTACTCACCTATGCCAGTGTTGACACACATGCACAGAGGCCTGTAATGAGGAAATACAATGACAGCTACATACACGTCAAACAGGATCATTGTCAATACAATGTGAAGGTTGAGTGATTGGATTGCACAGGATGACATGTCTCAAAGACATGATCACACACACATGAACCCAATGGACCCACATACCATGGCAAACAGGTCTATTGTGTAGCACAGATCTCTTCCAACCCACTGTCCTGACAGCCTGGACATGGGACTAATACACCCCAGAAATACAGAAATATTTAACATAGTACCTGGATCAATCCACGTCCACTTCACATCTCAGACCAGCTAAAACCCCCTGCCATTGACACAATTCAGAAATGTCGACATGAGGATGGCATTGTGAAGAGACCTGGAAGATAAAAGTGGTAAACAAGGAGCTTAGGTAATTAAAGGCTTACATGACCTAGAAAAATATGTTCCAAATATTGTTGTTTCTCAGATTGTGCATTTTGACTGCCCCAAATATGAAGGAGATCCTCACAAGAGTCACAACTCCAAGTCTAAACTTGCCTGAAAACCTGAGCTGTATACAGCAAAGCATTAAATGACCTGTCTGAAGGTCACACAGAGACCCTTCTCAAACAATCCTGAACCCCACACTACCCCACGGAGTCAGTGAAATTACAATCACATACTTACACTCAGGTGAAGAACTGATTGATGAGATCTGCCCACGTCTCCACCTTCATCCTCATCACTGTCATCCTCACTTGGCATTCCTGCATTCTCACCTATTGGAACTGCTAGCTCCCCCTCATCTGGGATACATGGGATCTGTCATCTCAGGGCAACGTTGTGGAGCCTCTAGCAGGCCACAATGATCTGACACACTTTAGCGGGTGAGTAGATTAGGGCTCCACCAGACTTATCGTTGCTGCAGAATCTTGCCTTAAGGTGCCCAAAAGCCCACTCCATGACACGCTGTGTCCTTCCATGGGCCTCGTTGAAGTGGACTTCCCCTAGCGTGGTTGGGTTCCTTACTGGTGTCAACAACTATGGACAGTTTGAGTAGGCAAAGTCCCCTGTAAGGAATCGTGACATGTGTGCAAACATAAGTCCAGGGCATCATCACATTTGGCAGCAGACATAGCATACAAACACACATGACATATGAAACGTACCAACTAGCCAGGCCCTCTTTGGGTACTGTTGTGTCATCAGCTGTGGGATAGCGCTGTTCCGCATGATGAAGGCATCATGGATTGAACCTGGGTACCATGCACATACTTGGGAAATGTAGAAGTCCTCCGAACAGACTACTTGGACATTTATTAAGTTATCCTGTTCCGATAGACCTGTTCATTGCCATGTGGAGGAACCAGGGCTACATGTGTACCGTCAATGGCTCCGACTACATGTGGGATGTGTGCAAAACCATAGAACTCTGCCTTCACATGGGCCAAATCCTCATGCTGTGGAAATCAGATTTAACTGTCCAGGTGTTTAAACATTGCAGACAGTGCATCCTGAAAGACCAGACTGAACATAGGCTGGGACATCCCTGCAGTTAGGGCAACTGCATGTTGGAAGACGCCTGTGGCCAGGAAGTACAGCACTGACATGACTTGTACAATGTATGGTAAGCTATTTGGATGACTGATGGCAGGCATCCGATCTGGCTCCAACTGACAACAGAAATCCTTGATTGTATGTCTATCCAGGTGGTAAATTTGTATGACATGTCTATTCTCCATGTTCTCCAAGTCTACTAGTGGGTGGTACACACAAGGTTGCCTGACCCTTCTCATTCCAGGGTAACTATGTGAGAGAAAATAAGGAGGTATGTCTATCACTCATTGGGTCCCTTGTAAGTGACACTGTATATGTCACATTAAAAAGTGTGACATGCCGTTTGATGCAGTGAAAACATGATAAACAGCACATACCAATGGTAAAAATGGCACATTAGTTACATGTCCTCCCCTTGCCTCAATTAAGATATGTATATATAAATGGATGCATTAGGGAGACTATGTGACCCTGACATCAAATACTGCCTGTGATTAAAAGCCCCAAAAACATTTTTGTTCATGGTGAAGTGGGTGGTGACTGTGCCACCAAAGATTTCTGAAACCTAGCAGGACAACGTGATAACATGTTCCTTCAATCTGGACAAATATACAACTTTGGACAATGGCAGTACTGAAGATTATGCAGTAGAAATGTTTTCCACACTTATTTCTGACCATCAAAAGGCTTTAAAATGGTGACTGCCTGACCTACTCCATTGGACAGTAGGAAACGACCACCGGCAGAAGTCGCCATGGCACTAGGCAGATGCTACCAGTGCGGACATTGCAATTGGAACACATTACTGCCTGTGGCAGTCTCGGGCTAATGGCAGTGTCCGCTGGTGGTGACGGTCGTGTACATGGCAGACATGTCCTGCCACCTCCTGATTAATCTCTCATTTGATTCCTGACACTGTTGCCAGCAAGACCTCCACAACCTGAGCTGCTGTGTACTGCCTCTGGGAGCAATCATACCATGTCCTATAGGTGATAGGGCCCCTGCCTTCTCACCAGAAGAGCTGGAGAAGCTTGTGGAGGAGGTGCTACCCCTGTACCAACAGTTCTATGGCGCACTAGAGGAGCAGGTAAAAGCACCATGTGCATATATGTTTCTGTAGCTCGACTAAGCTTTGATATAGTTAGCCTAGGTTTATGGGCAATATGCCAAAATGTGTCCTTTAAGCCTTGTAGGTGCTATCAGTATGCTTAAATGGTTGAGTTCCTTGGCATGTACCTATGTGAACTGACAGGTTTAGAGTCCTGAGACATTGTGGAGAGTGTGTAATGAGTGTTCCCTGACCCACCTTGTGACTGTTGCACATGGTTAGCTGAGGTGTCATGACTGCCATCACCAGGTAAATCCCAAAATCATGTCTGCACATACATCTGTAGCCACATCTGGCATTGTTGTAGTGCTGTACTTAAGCCAGATAATGATACTCTATAGCACTAAACTCTGCACAGTGACAGCCATTGGGAATTGGCTATGGGATACATGAAGTATTGTGATGCATCTTACCTTTTGGGACATGATAGTTTGTGTTGATTTGTGTGGTCTGCCTGCAGAAAAGGGTGCTTTTCAATTGCTACTTTCTGTAAAAATTGCCATCTGGACTGTTATTGTATACCCGTTTGCACTGCAAGTGTGAGCCTATAGCCACACCCTGTATCCATAAACAGCATGTCAAGGCTAATAATCATGCTTCCTACTAAGTTTCATCAGATTCAGCCTATGCCCAGTCTATACCATTGTCATGGATTGGAGTCATGGTGGAGAGCTGTGACAGATGTGCTTATAACAACTCTGACCGTGTGTGTACACTGTGGGAAGTGTCATGTGTCACAGAACTTCTGTGCTCACATTGGTGCACACAGGTCATGTATTGGCAACAGGTGTGCACACTTCCATCACAAATCAGAAAGAAATCACATATCATAATGTCAACTGACTGCCTGCAGGAAGTGCCAGCAAAGTGCCAACATCATGTAGCAGCACAAAACAATGCATGTCCCTCAATTTTACAACTGTAACACACTAGCAAAGCAGGCTAACAGAAAACTACAAAACCATCAGCTGGAGCCATATCCCCTAGCTCTCAAAAGGAAGCCCACCTCATACAATGCAATGTCCAGACAGATGGCAGTACAACTGTCCCTGATCAGACAAAAAGAGTGTTTAGCCAACGTGAAGGGGAACTGACATGATTTTGGCCAGCAACAACATTTTTAATGACCACTTGATGACACACATGAAGCATCTTGGCCACAACACAAGTCCAACAGAGTCTTTTGCACATCCATCCTATCCCTGTGCAAGCTGTCTTGACACAGGTTTTCTACTCCCAAAGTCTGTGAAATACAAACCCATGGAACAATCCATATCCACTTTGTATGTCCCAACAGCACGACATATCTGCCATTGTCACAGCTCTGAACTGCCCAAATGAAGATCTCATGGTAAAGGTACCTGAACAAAGATCAAAACAAGGATTTGAGTTATGAAACCATACATATGACACAAGTCACAAAGCAAGTGTCTGAAGAACAAAGTCCATTTGAAAAATCTGACACAAACAAAGCAATATCATCAAAATGTGAATGTGTCAAAAGTTTCCTCATCAAACACCCTTTGGCAGATTTTGCCTGAGCATCAGTTCCCTGAGTATTTCCAAACATTTACTCCACACATTATCACAACTACAATTTATTGTACAGTCAAAGTAATGACAATTCATTATATGCTTACACTCATGAAAAGAAGCTGCCAATGAGATCTTATCGCAAGTCAGCTCCTTCCTCTTCACCACTATCATCTTCATTTGGCATTTCAGGATTCTCACCTGGTGTTGTCTAGACTGCAAAATATATATGGCCTTCAGGAGCCCAAAAGCTTGCTCCACTGCCTGCCTGCTGTGTTCTTCCATGGGCTTCACTGAAGCTGAATTCCCCTGACTCCGTTGGATTCCTCAGCAGTGTCAACAACGGTTGGGATATGCCGAGTCTCCTGTTTTGGAATGAGACATAAGTGCCACAATGAGTCACTCACTTCATGATTGTAGCACCTGTCAGTGCACACACACAATCAGGACAGATGTGACTTATCCAACCAGCCAGGCTCTCTCTGGTTGCAGTTGTGACATCAGCTGGGATACCATGCTGTACCACACTACAGAGAAATCATGAGATAAACCTGGAAACCAGGCACATACATGTGAGATGTACAGATCTGGCAAGCAGACAACTTGCACATTGATAGAATGGAAGGGCTTCCTGTTGTGATAGACTTGTTCACTGGCCTGCAGTGGCACAAATGCAATATGGGTGACATCAATTGGGAGTCAACCAAAACCATAGAAGTCAGCCTTCACATTGGCTAAATCCTCATGTTGGGGGAACATGATATAGCTGTCAATGTGTTTCATCATTGCTGATAGCACGTCTCTTAACACACCACTGAACATGAGTTGGGACATACCACCTTATATGGCCACTGTATATTGGAAGGACCTTGTGGCCAGGAAGTGAATACTGCCATGACTTTAACAATGGGTGGCGTGCATGTTAGATTGGTGTTTTCAGACATCCGAGCTGGCTCCAACTAATGGCATAAATCCACAATAGTTTGCCTATTGAGACAGAACTGTTTGATGATGTGGCATTCTTCCATTGTTTGAAGGTCGGGCAATGGACGGTATACTGGAGCTTGACGCCTCCTCCCTCTGCCAGTTTGTTGAATTAAATTAATTGGAGCATTAGTCATTGTGTCCACACCAACATACATGATGAATAGGACCAAAATAATGTGGGAAAGCATTACTGACTGGAAATACATTGCATCCATTACACATCAAAGCTGTCTACGACTCAAGGGCTAAATGTGGGTCTCATGGTTGTGTACACATGTGTCAACAACAGGGATTTGGGCATCACCCAACTACCTGCTCCTCATGTGTCCCTTGAAATTTAACAGTCTGTTCTGACAGCCACAAATACTGTTATCGCCGGAGGATAGTGCACCGCCATAATATGCCATCTGTGATCAGCAACACACTACACTGGTGATTGGGTGGGAGGACCTATACAACAAGGCTGCTTTAGATTGTTCGTGATTATCAGACAAATGTTGATGTTGTGACACATTTATGAGGGCCCAACACTGTATTTACAACTGTCAAAACGACGGATGCCTAACCTGGTTAACTGGATACTAGGAACCATCCGGAACTGCCAGCGGAAGTTGTCTGCGCGGTGGGTGGTCTCAACCACGACGGACACAGCAATAGGCTAATGTTGGTGGCTGTGATGGTCGCGGGCAAATGGCTGTGGCCATTGGTGGCGATGACTGCATACGTAGCATACATGTACACCGCATTTCGCTAAGTCACTCCCTTGACTCCTGACACTGCTGCCATCAACACCTCCACCACTTCAGCTGCTATGTGCCACCTCTGGGAGCAATCATGCAATGGCAATCAGGTGAAAGGGCCCCTTCCTTCTTTCCTGAGGACTGGAGAGGCTCGTTGAAGAGGTCCTTCCCTGTACCGTCAGCTCTGTGGCTCCAGAGGAGCAGGTAAGTACCCCATAAGCATATATGACTCTGTTCAACTCCATCCTTTCCTTCTTCCCAGGCTACAATGTGCCTCTGAATGCCAGTGAGACTTTTCGGTGCATGTTGTCACATTTTGTATTCCGTACAGGGGATATGCATGGTGCTGGTAGTGGAGAAAAGTACTCTATGTATATCACATTACAGTTGTGTGATAAGCCCTACATCCTCCTTCTGTTGCATTCATATATCTAGACAAGGAAACTTTACAGCCTACAATGACATATCTTTGGGTATGATGTTTGCACATGTAAAACAGCCTATATGTGCATTACAGCATGAGCTGTGTATGTATACTTTTTAGTCATTTGAGGATCTTGTTAGCAATGTATATAGTCCCCCAGTTCACTCTGCCCACATATGGCCTTGCCACGCTGTTGTGTGAGAACCATGTAAAAATCACAGTGCCATTCAAAGTGCTACACAACCCTGAACCCACATAGAGAATGGGCACAGGATGTACTGTCATGCATGGAAGTGATGAAAATGTCAGTGTCATGTTAGTTTCTGTATGCTCAGCCTGCAGAGACCAGGGCCTGTCAAATGTTTCTCACAATATGGGACATAGAACAGGTTGGGGGTAGAGTTACTGTGGCTATGCAACTGTGGCACCGAGCCCAGTCTCTGTCGGCTTGCAGATCTTTGGATGTGACCGAAATAAGTCTTTAGTGGCAAACCTTGGCCTGAAGGCCTTTGTACACTGACTACTTTAGGAATAGGTCCTGACGTTATGCCTCATTGTCAATGTATATCATTGACTTATGATAGGTCCCTCACTCCAACAGTTCTGTTGTCACCTTTCCATAAGTCATATTTTTACAGTACAGGTATATTGCACAAGTGACAAACCTACAGTGCAGAAAGTTCGGTGATTCAGGGGAGGGCATGACATGTGACTCCTTTGCTTGGCTACATACAACTAATCAGACCAAACACACCTTAGTATGTTGGATGCCATCTCTGTGATTTGCCACACACCATACCCACAGATAACACCCAATACCACCCTAACACCCACAGACCCACACACACCATACACTCAGACACCACCCCAACACCCACAGACACTACTCCCACCTTAGCCATCTCCTCCACCTCACAGCCCCTCAAGAAACATAATCGCCCACACACACACACGCAACAGACACCACCCAAACCCAAGTATACCTCAGACACACACACACACCAGTAGCAACAACACCCACAGCCAAGGCAAGCACTTCCTCAACCTCCCAGCCCCTAATCCCTTCTGCAGACCCTACTCATTTTCCCAAATAAATATTCCTCTTTCACCATATTCTTGGGCCTGTGAAACGCCCTCAAAACCAAAAGGACTCCTGCCACATCACAACCCATCCCTTCCATGTCCAAGTCCTCCCCTTTCACACCTGCCCCCACCCACCCTGATACCAGCCATACCCCTCCCACCTCCAAGAAGAAGCCCACTCCTCCCAAAGTTAAGGTGACCCCTCCCAAAGTTAAGCCCACCCCTCCAAAACCAAACCCACCCATCCTAAATCCAACCTTCACCCCACACAAGGGGGATCATGAGGTGCTTGGGATGCCCATTTGATGCCCCTACCTGTGGAGATTCCTATGCCAGTGGTCAGTGAGTCACTTTGTGGTGCACAGTGGTGCCCATGGACGTCAATTTGTGGACTGGCCATTGGCCTTAAGTTCTGTTAATAAATCCAAGCTGTCTTGTTTGGTACCCATTTGTCCTGCCATTACTTTTCTACCTTTTTGCTGTTACTGAGTACTTTGTGAAGTATTCCTGCAGTTGTATTTGATTCACTCCAATTGCTGATCCATTTGATGTGGTTGGCAAGATCTGACTTTGTGAGCAGTGTTGGTTTCACCCAGGACAAGAGGAGATACTCAATGAATTGATATGTGGGTGGTAATCCAGTTGGGGTGTCACTGCATTGTGTGTTTTTGATATGGTAAGTATCTCATCTTGGCTTGGCCAATGTCAACATGTATTAGATCAGATTTGTCCCCAATATAGATCGGACAAAGGTATTGTGTGCAAACTAGAGTTTTGTTTGTCCACACATGGAGGGTGTGAAATTGTCCTACCTCCCTATGCATTTCACTGACCATGTGTCCCTTTTCATGTGTGTACCTTCCAGCTAACTCATCTACATGTGTGACCCATGCTGCTGCTGTTTTATTTGCTTTCTTGAGTTGCACTTACACATTTGGCAGATAGGCATGTCACTTGGTTATACTACTGGTTGTCCCTGAGATACATGAAGGTCCAGTTCCTGTACGAATAGTGTTTTAGAGGCATGTGCAAAGTGAAATGTGTCCCAGGGTAGCATCCTTCCTGGGGTCCCCCTGGTGCTGTAATCTCTATTCTGCAGGTACTGTTTACACTGTGACCTTTGTATATTTGTCTCTCAAAATATTGTGCATCCCATTTACCTTCCATTGTCTTGCAATGTGGGTGAGATGTGAGGCTCCATTACAGGAGTGTTGCATGGAAATGGGTGTTTGGGAAAATGACACATCCATACATATGTGTCTTCAGTATCATGAGAAGCCATGGCATGTGAGCAATGTGAGGGTGTCAGTTCATTTAGTAGGTGTGATGTTGATGTGGTATTGCTGTTGTGTGACACAATGTTATGTACACTTTACTGTCCCCTAAACTGGGATGTGCAGACATGTGTGGTTTTGTGAAGTTGGCGGTGCAGTGTCAGTGACCTGCCCAAGGGGTGCGTCATATGGCTTTGATTGGGTCATGCGTTGTGTGCATCTCCAACCCAGGACACACAAGATTATACTTCGTCCATGGAGCACAGCGCATGGTGGTTGGACTGTCACAGTCACATTGGGAGAAGTCAACATCATAATCTGTCCGGCAGAAACAGGGGCTCCAACAGACTCATTGGCCTATCTCACGGCCACGGCGGTCTGCACTGCCTGGCGGTGCCAGCAGGACCGCAGCTGTCTTTCACCTATGGAACAGCATGCATCGTAATATGGTGGTCCGACCTCCAATCTGACGGCAGCCAAACTCGTAGTCAGGCCTTATATCTGAGTTACATCTAAAGTAAAATATCTCAAGCATTTTGATCCTGGAGAGCAGAATATGTGTATCCTTCTCAGATTAATTTTTATTGCCAGCAACTAGATGAATAATTTTGACCTTATAGACAACTCTATGCGTACAATGTGTTTAATACTTCATTTACAAATGGACCTTGTATCAGGCAACAAATAATATGCTAGGGAAATGTTTTAGTAGAGAATAAATCTCAGTCAAGAGAAATATACAAGCACATTGTTAAAAGTATTAAATGAGGACGTTTCTGAAAAAGTCATAATGTTCAATAATCTTTTCAACTGAATACTCAATCCTTAAGCGTTATATATGAATGAGGCAAATGCAATGTATATTAACGGTTTCTGGATGTGCAAGCTACTTTATGCTACATAGCCCTTGCTTCTGTCAATCTCAGGCACATCCTTTTGCTCTACACAGGAAATTATATTCGTGATTGGATGGATGTTTGGGTGCCCGGAGGTTTTATCACCCCCTCCCAACTATTAGGTTGTTTTGAGATAAGTCTGATATAATTTAGTCAATCTCCTCACAGTACTGCAGATATGGTAGGTTTTGCTAAATAGTTTAACAGGCTCTGGGATCCACCTTCAATCATCACCCTGTTAAGTAAAATCTTATTAGCATCAAGCGCTCTCTCTTAGAGTAATGAAAAAGCATTTTTGTTCTTGACAGCAGAGAACTAGACTGTCTTCACAGACTTTGCTTAGAAACATCACAAAAAACAATCAGAATCGTCATACCCAAGTTAAGGATTATAAGGACTTGGTGCTTTTAGGGAATACTTTTCACATTCATCTCAAACATCTAAACATCTTCAAAGCTCTTTCTGACTTTGATACCCTTAACATTTACAAATTGATTCATGGATGGCCAACTTAATTTCTTAACTACATATATTTAAAAGTCCTGAAGAAGCAACTTTGTTGCAACACACATTTTTGCTGTTTTTTTGTAATACATCTAAGCAAGGTTTGTGAGAATTAGAAACTACAAGTATAAAAAAGACAGTTTAATTTGACAAAATGAGGATCAAGACTTTTTGTTTGCAGCTCTCAGCAAATTATTGATGGATAGGTGTATGTAACTAAATATCACTGGAAGATAACCGGTGCATCAGAGTGGAAAAGCACCAGTCATTACTCCTATTTATCTGATTGGAAAAAAATCTTCTGGGCCCCCTTCCACTTTTTTAACAATTATTCTATTAAATTGGCAACTTGTAAATATGTCTAGACTTATTTAAACATTTCAGTTCCGTTCTGTTTTAAAAATGCAATACATGATGCAAACATGCTATTCTGGTCCAGCAGGCCTTACTAACCTGTAGAAGTATTGACAGTGTGATTATTGGGGTTGGTGAGGGGGGGTTTGAACTGTTTTTGGAGTCCCTTCCATTTTGACACACACTCCCAGCTTGGATATAAATTACAAAACATGTTAGTGATGGCCCATTACAGAGTGATTTACAGCTGCTCATTTTTACTCTGCTTAATACAAACCCTGTTATCAGCAAAATGCTTCTTTTTGCCAGAGCCTGGTGCCCTCCAGGGTGAATTTGAGGCCCCACTAGGGGGCCCAACCCCCAGTTTGAACACCCCTGCCCCACATTTATTTATATCATGTGTCAATTAACTAAAACCATTATATGTAGAACATAAAAAATGAGACAGATGATCAATACAGTATGAATTCTTACATATACACCAAAAACACTAGATAAATTGGTCAGCTAAACAGACGATCAGATACAATACAAACAATAACATGAAATGGCCATTTCATGTTAATAAATGCCCATCAGTCATTACATTGTTTTGAAGACTATGAAAGAGATCTAAAACCATGCCACTCGTTAGATATAGTGCATATGAGCTGGATTATTCAATTACTGAGGCAAAGGAGGTCAGTTTTTTTCACAATGCTCATGAAGGGCCATATTTATACTTTTTGACACACAACTGCGCCGACGCAGTTGTGCGTCAAAAATTTTACCGCTGCCTAACGCCATTCCTACGTGCCATGTGGGCGCCTTATTTATGGAATGACGTTAGCCGGCGCTGCGGACTGGTCTGAGTAAAAAAAAAAAGACTCAAACCAGGCAGCGCCGGCGTAGGGGAAAATGGGGGTTGTGCGTCAAAAAATGGTGCAAGTCAGGTCTGAGGCAAAAATCATGCCTCAAACCGGACTTGTGCCATTTTTTGACGCACAACCCCCATTGAAATGACTCCTGTCTTAGCAAAGACAGGAGTCATGCCCCCTTGCCCAATGGCCATGCCCAGGGGACTTCTGTCCCCTGGGCATGGTCATTGGGCACAGTGGCATGTAGGGGGGCCCAAATTAGGCCCCCCTATGCCACTTTAAAAAAATAATAAAAAATACTTACCTCACCTTACCTGTACTTACCTGAGATGGGTCCCCCCATCAATGGGTGTCCTCCAGGGGTGGGCGAGGGTGGCAGGGGGTGTCTCTGGGGGACAGGGAAGGGCACCTCTGGACTCCTTCCGAGCCCACAGGTCCCTTAACGCCTGCCCTGACCCAGGCGTTAAAAAACAGCGCACATCAGGCTGTGCGCCGTTTATTAAGGCCCACCCCCTCTCCTGTGCGTCAAAATGATGCTGGGGTATAAATAATGCGCACAGGCCTTAAAGTCATTTTTTGGGCGGAAACGCCTACCTTGCATATCATTAACGCAAGGCAGTTCCCCGCATCCAAAAAATTACGCACACAGTGGAATTTTGACGTCCGCGGAGTTGGGCGTCAGAGTTTAAATATGGGGCAAGGTTTGCGCGAATGTGCGTCAAAATATTTGACGCACATTCGGTGCAAGCAGAGTATAAATATGCCCCGAAATTCACAAAGCTTACAGTGAGAGTCATGTTAGTTTCTTGTAGAGAAGCAAAAACTACTGGTATGCCTGAACCAATGCCCAATACGTTGAAAGAGGATTTTAAAGGGGCTCTTCTTTCTGAGAGTAGTGCTGAAATGCAGACAGTATGGACTATAGAGTCCTCCGAGCTGTTACAAAATTTGATTCAAATTCATTTGAGACCATTTTGGAATGAAGTGTAATGTGGGCAAGTCTTCAAGCCAGTATTCCAAAAGTTTATTTTTTGTTAATTTTGAAAAGCATTGGCTCAGGAAGGTTTGAGTACCAAACATTGAATAACCTTTAGGGATCATCCATGCATGTGCATGTTGTGCCAGTTGTTGTTTGCCTCCCAATAAACATAAGGCATGCATGTTGTTTCAAAACAGTTTATTTAAATGCAGAAGTGACTAGTGCTGCCCACAGCTCTTTACTGTGTAAGTTCTGTAGAAGGTTTCCAGAGCAGTGATTGTGCTTTTGTATTTGTTGGAGCATAGCATTTTAGTAATGCTTTTAGTCACCCAGACATCAGCAAAAGCTGACTATTTATACCTTATGTTAACAGCCTAACGTAGAGAGCTACACTGACACATATTTTAAAAGTGCTTGTATTAATTTTTGGAGGTCACAATTGTGCCTACCAGATTTAACAATGTGCTAATAAGGTTCAAATAATGCCAAAGTATATTTGAGACTCTAGATTAACTGCTAGTATTAAAATGAATTTGGTTTTCTAATGTTTAATGTGTGATTTATGAGTTTTAATAGACATGCAAATAAAATTAAATGCACTTCTCTGTTATATCTAATATGATGCATTTACAAGGTTTTACAGTTTATAATGAAATGTTTTACTTATTTTGATGGTATATTATTAATTCTGAATTTACAAGTTGCATATTACACGTGTTATTAACAAGTATAGTAATGCATTTATATTCCTTGTGTCAGCATAGCTTAGGCCTGCAGAGCTCGTATTTACAGTCATATAAAGTGCTAAAATAGTCTTTTAGTTTAGTGACCTTGAAAAAGGAACATGCAGGCATGTGGCCATAATGTAAAATATATTGTTTCAGCTGACATACAGATTTACATGGGACTGAGACAAGTTCATTCTACACCCTGGGAAGAAACTGGATTGTTACATGTGAAAGCAAATTGTTAATGAATTGTTGGGATTCACACAGAAAGAGGAGATGATCCCAGACCGAACCTGAGAAAATATCAGACTGTTGCAACCTGACATTTTATAAATTTTTGATTGGATGATGCCTCTTTTGTGTGATGTGAGGCCACTGAACTGACAAATCAGGGCTGTTTGTGTGCTTTTCTATAGGGATGGACTTTGTAAGCTTCAGTCAGTCTTTTGTTGGCTCTTGAGAAGTCTTGACTCTGTGCAGTTCTCTATGCACTTTCCTGATGATGCCTAACTGGACTTTACTGCTGATCTAATACTTTGCTGATGAAGAATCCTTGAATGCTGCCCTTAGAGAGGCATATCTCCCTGCTAATTGCCATTTCCCTTCACATGCCCTTCTTTTTCTAGAATTGAAGCTAGAATTCTGAAACTCGCCTATTTTATTTTTCTAGCTAGTAATCTATAGCCCTAGATATATTTTTTTCCAAATTGTTTTTGTCTTCTTTTGTATTTTGCCCGCATATATTTGTCCCCACACATGTATTTCCTAATTTGGTTAGCTGTAGGAGACAATCGAAGCCCAACCCAAATTTGCATACTGAGACTAATGTTGATACAGTCTGGCCTGCGATTTGTTTCTGTGTATCAGATTATCTCTTTGATGATATGTATTGCTCTTCTTGAATGCTTACTTGTGTTGATGCTAATTCCATTACATTTGTTTTGCCGCTTTGGGCAGCCAGTGGTGTTGATATATCTTTATAATCTGATTTTGTGCACATTCCTCATGACATTAGCTTTGTGGTTATAAACTAAAGCTTTGAAACTCTTCTTGATTGGAGTCTCCTTCTGTGGCTACCTTGGTCATCGTGTTTAAATTGTTTGGGTGGTGTCAATATAAATTTGTGCATGGTTCACCACACTCTTTCTGGGTCAAAAGGTCCACTAACCTCTGTGAAGCGTTTGATTCCTGTTGGACTTTTTGCCTTATGCAGGGTCATCCCCAGTCTTTTTGCCTCCTTCCTCCTGATTTTTCTGACCTCTCGCTGTTGGCTCTAGGACTCTGAGCACTTTATCACTGCTGACCAGAGCTAAAGTGCAGGTGCTCTCCCATCTAAAGTTGGTATGATTGGCTTATACCTAATTGGCATATTTAATTTACCTATAAGTCCCTTGTACAGTGGTATCTCTATACACAGGGCCTGCAAATTAAATACTACTAGTGGGCCTGCAGCACTGCTTGCGCCACCCACTGAAGTAGACTTGCAAACCTGTCTCAGGCCTGCTAGCGCAGGGCCTGTGTGCGCAGTTTTCTGCCACAGGGACCTGGCATCTAAACTTACTTGCCGGGCCCAGAACTCCCCTTTTACTACATGTAAGTCACCCCTAAGGTACGCCCTAGCTAGCCCTATGGGCAGGGTGCCATGTATGTAGAAAGGCAGGACATATGCTAAGTTGCGTGGCCTGTCCTGGTAGTGACAAACAGCCTAACTGGTGTCTCACTGCTGTGAGTGCTGCCTTCTCATAGGATTGCATTAGAAATGCCCTGTCTTATGTGTAAGGGGTATTGTCTGATTTATGAGGAGTAGCGTAGGCGTGTTTGGTATGGTTGTGATGGTGATAATAAATGCTGCTTACTGGTGTGGGTGTATTTTTTATTACTATCACAGAAATGCCACTTCTAGAAAGTGCACATTTATCTGTGCTTATGACTCTGGTGTTTTGCAGCTTGACTCCAATCCACGTCTGGGCAGAGTGACAGTTGGGGCTTTGTGCATACTTTTCAGACAGCCTGTACACAGGGAGGGTGGAGGTGTCACAGAGGTGCATCTGCATACTGAATAGTCTTCCTGGGCTGAGAGAAGGGAGAGGCGGGGCACACCTGCATTTGTAAAGACTGTGCCCTGGCCTCACACAATAGGGTCGTTAACCCCCCACTGATGTTTGGAGCCTGTGCTGAAAGGAGAGAGGGGGCACTCCCAGAACCAGTTGTAACTGGCTGGAACCTCCTCTCCCTACCATGGTAAAACACTGTAAGAACTGACTATAAGTACAGGGGAATTTTCCCCACAATTTGAACATTCTTGGAACTTGAAACTGGACACAGAACGCTGATGAATGGACTCACCAGGAAACCACCATGGACTGCTGCTGCTGTGCTGACCTGTGACCTGCCTGGTCACTAGGAGGAACTGCCACCATCTGCACCCCTTGTGCTGGCCTGTAGCTGGGCCCACCAGCCCTGTGCTCCTTCTTGTTTTGTTGTTCCCAGGGGCAGGGTGCTGTGGCCCCTTCAACGATCTTTATATCTTTGCCCAGAGCGCTTTGGAAAAAGGCACTCTCTTAATTGCTGGGAAAAAGATCACCACTTTACTTTTGCCCAAGGAAATCACTGCCACACCCGGGCCGAAGTGGATGGCTCGGGTGCTTGTTAGAATGCACCTTGCGCTGCCCAGGAACTCCACCGCTGCAGCCGGGTCTTTCATTCAATCCAGCGCGTCGGAGCGCGCTGTCCACTAATCGCCGGAGCACTCCAGGAGAGGGAGAGGAGCTGGCGCGCTCCTCTCAATGTCCCTGGGGGATCCGACGTCTAGGTAGTGCCACCGGTGCACCCGCGGCTCTCCTGTTGTCAAGGAGACTACCGTGACCCCCCTGAGGCACCAGAGCAGCTCCAGAGAGGAGCCCAACACGTGAGGGAGAGGCGCGGCCTCTCCCTGCTCGGCTGCCCCTCACTTCGCAGGACTTGGGGAAGGCGCGAAGAGCGCCCCATTCCCCCGTCTCTGCGGTTGGAGTAGGACGCTCCGTTTTGTTGTTGTTTCACTTTGGCCATTTTCTACCCGGAAGGGAGACCTCGACGGAGGCCCCCTTCGGGTCGCCCCTGCTTGAGGTTGGGCTTCGCCTGGCCCCCACCCCGAGGACAGGGTGTGGGGAGACCGAGGCAGGTCCCCAGCTAAATTACGGGTGGCGACGGTGAACAGAATGCCACCATTGGCGGTGAACAGAAACCCGCCATATAAAGATGCCAAGAACAGAACCCCCCAAACTTTTTGTTACCACCAGCCACCGCCAGGGCCTTGTCGGCAGAAAGGCTGCACATCCCACCCTGCCACCACCGAGCACACAAATCCCCACCCTCCAAATAATGATGCACAAATCACTGCGGCGATTAGTGGATGCCGAACGACCATTGGAGGTACAGACCACCACGGCCAGCAATGGGACCCAACAGCAAGAAATGCACAAATTATCAAGTTTGAAACCCACACACCTGACACACATCCACCACACTATAAAACACTCACAGACACTCCCTAGAATCCTTTGCATCGTGAATAGGAGAAGCCAGACTGACACAACAAGCAGACCCTGAATGCAACAACACACAACTCACACACCCAACCACACAACAGTACCCTCACCAATATCCACACACCACCCACAACACACACCATGGCACCCCCTAAGCACCCACGCTTCACAGAAAGGGAGTTAAGAACAATGGTGGACGAGATACTCAAGGTCGAGCCACAAATATTCAGTTTACAGGTCCAGTACACCGCCATCAGCAGGAAGATGGAGTTATGGTAGACAATAGTGAACAAGGTCAATGCAGTGGGAAACCACTCACGCACAAGGGACGACATCCGCAAGAGATTGAACGACCTGCGCAGGAAGGTGAGGTCAATGGCATTGAGGCACAACATTGCGGTCCAGAAGACTGGGGAGGACCCCCACCAACACCCTCCGACTACACCGACTGGGAGGAAAAGGTACTGGCCATCCTGCACCCTGAGGGCCTCACTGGACTCACTGGGGGAATAGACTCGGTCAGTCATCTACAATTAACCCATATCCACCACACCTGTAATGCATGCACCACCTCACCATTATAACTACCACCAGGACCACGCCCCACCCTGCCCACAATCACTACATCCAGTCACCCTGCATGCCCACTAACCCACTAACAGAGCCACATCCCTCCCCCTGTGCACAACCACCCCCACCTGCAAGGTATCACCACCCACAATGCACGTCCACATGCCATGCTAAATGCAATGGCAACCTCACAAAAGGACCCTGCATGGCCCAACAGTGGAACACCTGCACAAAATAGGCCTGCCCTGTGCACCCCATCTGATTTTGTAAATGTAACATACATGTCCATTCCCCCCCACAGGCACCACCACCCATGCCACCCTGGCGGAAAGGCCAAGGAGTGCCAGTGCCCCACATGGAGACAGAGGCACCACTCAGGACACTGGAGAGGGAATTCTGAACAGTGAGGAATACCCAGGCCCATCACACAGCCCTGGACTGTCACCATCCAGCAGCCCCACCCAGGACACCACTGACACCCCTACCACCCAGCCACCAACATCAGCACATGGCAAGTGACCCCACACCAGTGTATCCAGGCCACAGACTGGTGGAACACAAGTACAGAGGCCACGGTCTCCACCTTCCAACAGGCAGGATGACGATGGCCCCAGTACAAGTGGTACCACCAGACCTGTGCAGGGGACACAGGCACAGAGGCTAGGGCCAGTGGGAGGGCATCAGTGGCCCAGGGGGAAGGCCAAAGGATGGATGCTGCAGCCCAGGAGGTGCTCACTGAGGTCCTGGGAGCATACCACCATACCCAGGACAGGATGGGCCAGATCGTGGCCACCCTGGAGCAGAATCAAAGGCTGCAGATAACACACCACCAACAGGCCATGGAGCAGTGGAAACAGCTCAATGCCACCATGACCACTATTGCAGGGGCGCTGCTGCACCACTTCCCAACCCAGCCTGAGACCCCCACAAACCAGGAAGCCCCTAGCACAGACCACAATACAGACCAGCCATCAACATCAGCAGGACTGGTGCCACTGTCTAAGGACACAGAGGAGACAAGCACCCCTACCCGTACAGCCCAACAACAGACACTCAGATGGTCCCTCAGGCCCAGATATGGCACTGGTACACCTGCCAAGACCAAGGCACTGTCGAAGAAGTGACTTTGACACAAACTGTCTCCCAAGTGTGCCACTGAACTACCATCCTCACCGGCCAATATCAACTCAACAACTAGTAAAGTACAGATTGACATTTAACCACTGCCAACAATCACTGAGACCTTGTAGCCAGTATAGACACCCACCATCAGCCCACTCCCAACACTGTAAAGAGCACCAATGCATCCCTGACACCTATTAAAACACATGTACACTAATTTCAATGTCCCCTGTCATTATGTTGAATCAAATCGAAGTGTGAATGCATTTGCCAGTTAAATTCAATAATGAGACCTTTATTGCAGGAATTGCACCCACACACAACATGGTGTGGAGTAAACAGAAATGTCTAACAAGTTGTTTATCATTTCACATGGCACTTGAAATTCATGATACAGTGTAAATGGCTACAGACCTCACACCCCCATATTGAATAAGTCAGACTGACAGTATGCAGTACAGACAACAACATCAGTGAACAGTACCTCATAGTCACTGGAAGTATAGTTGGATCAGTTGGTTCCTGGAGTGTACATCTTCCCCCTCTTCATCATCACCATCACTCTCATTCCCTCTCAGAGGAAGCTGGTCTGGATATACAGCACCCTCCTCCTCCAAGAGGGGGATAGATTTCCTCACAGCCACGTTGTGCAGCATGCAAGATGCCACCACTATTCTACACACCTTCTCAGGGCCATAGCACAGGGAACCCCCAGAGATATGGAGGCAACGGAATCTAGCCTTCAGGAGACCTATAGTGCAAACAATCACCCTCCTAGTACGTCCATGGGCCTCATTGTAATTCCTCTCAGCATCTTTTCTAGGATTCCTCACTGGTGTCAGGAGCCAATGCATGTTGGGGTAGCCGGAATCACCTGCAAAAGTGGGAAGAACATGACTGTAACCAACTACCCTGAGTTGCAGACAGCCTGGCTGTCAGCTATGTACAGAAAAGTGTCAGACACACTCACCTATGATCCATCCTCTGTCCCCCTGTAGTTGTTCTATCATGTGTGGCACACTGCTGTTCCTCTGCACAAATGAATCATGGACTGATCCAGGGAACATGGCATTCACATGTGAGATGTATTGGTCTGCAGTACACACCAATTGAATGTTCATGGAGTGGAAGTTCTTCCTGTTTCTGTACACTTGTTCTCTTACTCTTGGGCGGATGAGACGTATGTGGGTGCCATTGATGGCACCTATCACATGGGGAATGTTGGCAAAGACATAAAAGTCAGTCTTGATGGGAGGTAGTTCAGCACTTTGGGGAAACTTCACATATGACTGCAGGTGTTGTACAAATGCATCCAGGAACCTGGACAGGATAAGGCAAAACATTGGCTGTGAAAACCATGCACCCTTGCCCACTGTCACCTGAAATGAGCCCGTGGCCAGGAAATGGAGGACAGAGAGCACTTGCACTTCATTAGGGATGGCGTGCTGATTCCGATTAGCCGGTCTCAGTACTGGATCCAGTAATGCACAAAGTTCATGAATAGTAGCACAAGTGAGTCTATAATTGATAATGATGTGACGTTACACCATGGTCTAGAAATCAACAAGTGGTCTGTATACAGATGGGGCCCTCCCTCACCACATGGGTCTGTACCTAGGAGGAGAGCAGAACACATGTGAGGGACACAAATTCATTTCCACAACATGTTGTGTATTCAACACTGCTGTCAAACATTTAGGTGACACATAAGCAATGTGGGATGTTAAACTGGAGTGACACGTCCTAACTGATACATCTGTACTGTTGTGGTGAGTAAATAGCATTTTGGGCATGCGTTTGAGGGCTGGGGTCCATAGGGCCTGCATAGGGCCCATGACCTAATAATAACTGCGTAGTAGTTCGCAAAATGTCACCCCCCTGTCATCCAGATATGTAGCAGTGGAAGTAACCTCATACCGCTAGCGGTTGTCGTAATGGCGTAAGTCGGTGTTCACCACCGTGCACTCATTCATTGGTTAACATGGTTGTCAATGGGGAATATGGGCCTATCATGATCGCCACCAGCGGTGACGGTGCACACCGCTGCAGAGCGTTCACCATTTCGTCACCCCAGGTTCACTTAACTCCCGGATTCCGTTCATGCAAGTACTCCACTGAGTGTGCTGCTGTGTACTGACTCTGGTCCTAGAAATGGCACGAGTCACGGGGAAAGGGCCCCGGCCTTCACCACGGAGGAGCTGGAGAAGCTGGTGGACGGGGTCCCACCCCTGTATGCTAAGTTATATGGTCGACCAGAGGTGCAGGTGAGTAGGCGAATGGGGTGTATGGATGTGTGTGATGGTGGTGGATGGCTGCATGCATATGTGCATGATTTGTAAGTGCACAGCCATTTAATGCATGACATTCAGCGTGAGTGAGGTGCTGGAATGCTGTTTTAAGTGTCTGTCCCATAGGGAACGTATGGCCAGTGGTTTATTTTCTGTGTGTCCCCTAGAGGCCAGCGCCTATCAGAAGAGGGGACTCTGGCAGGCCATCGCCAGGGAGGTACGGACCCTGGGGTTATACAACTGGCAGAGCACCCACTGCAGGATGCGGTGGGAGGACATGCGGTGCTGGGCGCGGAAGACCTGCAAGGCCCAGCTGGGGAAGTCCTACCAACGAGGAAGGGGTGCCCGTAGGGCCCTGACCCCCCGACCTAATGCGCTGCATTCTGGCGGTGGCATATCCAGACTTGGATGGGCGCTTGAAGGCTGCACAGCAGACACAAGGGGGTGAGTACCAAGACCATATAATGCCACCTTGATGGATGTCTGAGGGTGCTGTAGTATGTATGCTGTCTAGTGGCAGGGACTCTGACTGATGTCATTTAGCATTATGGCCTCCATGGGCAGTTAGATGATAAGGGGCAGGTCTGCAGTTCTTCAGGTCCTTCTTTAATGTGGGAGATGGTTGTATATTAGGGTTGTGGCCAGTAGTCAGGGGTATAGCCATGAGTATAGCTGTAGGTGCTGCATGTTGTTGTATTAGCTGGGTTAGAGCCTGTCTTGTCCCACTGTGTCCACCCTCCTCCTCCCATTACACTCAGATGTTCACAGACACCCACCCAACACATATCCACCACACCTCAGCATACTGTTCAGGCACCTGCATCCATGTCATGCACACCTACACTTCTTACAACCACTCCCTCTACCTCCACTCCCACACCTTCCTCCAGGTCCACCCCGACTGCCCCTAAGAAACGTTTCCTATCCCGTGTAGACCTTTTTGAACCCACTGGCCCACCCTGTCTCGTCCCTAAACGTGCACACCTCCTTGCCCTGTCCACTCCTTCCATATCCAAGTCTGCCCCTGTCCGCCCTTCCCATTCCCGTGCACCTTCCCTACTGAGCAAGAGGCCCCATGCTGGCCCTGGACCATCTGCCACCCCTCAGTCCAAAGCCGCTCCCCAACCTTCCAAAGCAAAACCAAAAACCCCCTCCAACTCCCAAACGTAGGCCCAAGCCCTCCTCCTTTCAGACGTAAGTCCCCATCCCACTGCTCCCCTTCCCTTGTTCCCTGAGGTGCCTGGCTGCCCCATTGATGCCCCTTTATGGTGGAGTACCATGTGCACATGTGCACATGTGGGAGTCAAGTTAGGGCGGGTATGTAACTGTGCCCTTTCTTCACTTGTTTAGTACGTTGCGGTACTTACCATTGTCGTCTTCGTCAGCGGCCTCGGTCATGGAGGTATATGGCAAGGAGCAGCACTGGCATGATTTCCAACTCTTTCTCCACGTCTGCTTCGGCGTGTTGTGTCAGCCTCCGGTGAGTGTTTCCTTTTATTTGGTTTGTTTCCGCCTGGCTTTGAGTGGTGGTGGTTCCCGCTCCGGAACTGACGGCACTCTAGTGCTTCATTATTTGTTGGGCGGGAAGGGCCTTTCCGTCGGCCAGTGGGCGGCCACTTCCGTCGTTGTTGGCACTCCTCTGCTGGCGGTGAGTGTTTTTCAGACTGCCTGTTTTTCATGTGCTGCATGATTTGGCGGCCCAGTCCGCCAGCCTGTTGGCGGTAGTTACCGCCACCGCAGGTGCTGCGGTCTTTCCCGCCGTGTTCATAATGAGGGCCTAAGTGTAGCAATTTCTAGTTAGATGTAAAACTCTTCTACAGTATATGTGTTGGCTACAATTGTATCCAAGAGCTTTGCCTCCTTTCCACACAGAACTTCGGCATTGTAGGTGATAGCTCACCTTTTCCTTAGTAAGTAAACTTACAAGGGGACGCATTTAGGTTGATTAATCTTTTGGATCGCATAGGGTATCCTAGTCAAGTATAGCGAATAAAAGAAAGCTTCAACAAATCAGTCCAATCAACTTGAAGTACCATGAACTAATCTGATCAGAAAAACCACCATCACTCATATGAAAGTTAGTTCTGTTTATTCCCTATTAGTTACAACTCTAATCATAAACCTTTATTCAACAATATCATGATTTCCAAATCTTTATTAGCAACATAAGCAATAAATTCTCAGCACTTTATTAATATGCAACCAACGTTAAACAAAGCATAGCAATTCATGAGCAATCGAATAATTCAGCAATATAGGTCAGTCAGTCTAAGTCACCCTGAGTCACCCTTGTCAGCCTACCTATCTCCAAATTAGCATCAGCATGTGGGTCTTCATGCTAAAACAATTTAGTAAAAATCATTAATTTGGAAAAATCTAACTAGAAGAGAAAAACATTTTAAAACAGCGCAGTTGGTACCTAGAAAGAAAAAGCATACAATAGTCAGTCAGGTTATAGCTACCTATCCAAGATAGATCAGCAACGAGTCAGACTTCTTCTCCAGGTCATCAATCATCAATAAGACTCGGGCTCACAGGCTGCAAGCCCAAGTTTCAGCACTTCGGATAGCGTCTCCTGACGTCATCAACTTTCGCCTCTCTGTTCTGATTTTTCCCCTCATGCCATTACTTTTTATTAGGGTCTCTCAGTCCGTCCCACAAATTGCCCATTGGTCAACCTTATCAGGGGTTATGACTCTAACCTATAATTTTTGTTTACCACTTGTCTACGTTATTTTGAGAGTCAAGTTCCATTAACATGATTGGTCCTCTTGTCGATGAGTACATCATCCGGTTTCTTCGGTAAATAAATTATTTCTCCCAACTCTTAGTCTGTAGCTCTATTGTTCGAGTCCTGGGAAAGTACATTTAGCCTACTCTACACATAATTGTATCAATTTGTTCTGATCGTCTCCTGTCCGCTGGTGAGTTTACAGATTTTTCTAGCAGTGTTTCATGGTGAACTCTGTACAGTTCAATGTCTCTTTTCTCCAATTCCAGTCTGCGGCGGCTCATCGCGCCTCCACGTTTAAGCAAGCCAGGCCCAGTGCTGACTAGGCCTCTGGTATAGCTAATTTAAGGATGTGAAGCATCATAACATAAATTTATATCTCTCATTATAACACATTAGTACAATTATTAAACATTCACATTATTTAGTACTGTTAATACAGAAGGTCTCCTGTGGGCACATTTTGCACATTACACGTTATTACTGTTAATCAAATGTCAAATGTTCTCATTAGTTATTATGCACAACTCATTAGCATATTCTCATATTAGCATATCTGCTGCAACATAGGCAATTGTTCAAAGTAACTTAGCACGGATAACTAGTATTCATAGTGGGACCCCAACGATATTTTGAAAGTTTGACAAAGGCCAACAATCGAGCAGAGGGATTTGCTTTCATGAACTGCTTATGTGGTAAGAATGATCTGCCAAATATTTGTATTTAGTCTCCTTAATAACCTGTGTACTGCTCAATTACCACGTTCCAGTTTTTTTTTTTAACCTTTTTACCAAAGACCATAATTTTTGTTTTAATAAGGTTGCCTTTAAACCCATTTATTTCAGCTTTCTTATATGTTTGAAGTGAACACTCAAGGCTGATCCTTGTTTTATCAGTTGAACATCATTTACATATACTAGACATGTGATTGAGTAGCCACCAAGCCTAGGGGTATAAGCATTGATCTTTTCTAATTCCACAGATTAGTTCACTGTAAAGATGTTAAATAATAATCGCACAAGCACACAGCCTTGTTTTAGGCCAGTCGTGGTATGTATTTTTGCGCAAAATTGTACTACCATCCCCAGTTTTAGCACAAAACAATGTGGTGGTGTATAATAACTGGATTCCTCTCGACAGTTTGAGGAAAATGCTCCAGGGGGTGAGTTTTTTACATAATGCACCTCTTGGGACCAAGTCAAAAGCAGATTTAAAGTCCATGAAACTAAGGTACGCCAGTGCTTTAGATTTTTAATTTTCCGCATAAGTAGTGAACGTGTCATTAGGTTTGCCGAATGTTCCCATCCCTTCTCTGAAGCCTATTTGGCACAGTGGGACAAACTCTTGCTCAGTGGCCCATAGCTCAAGCTCTTTAAGCAGGAGCCCTGCAAAGTACTTTGCCTCATAATCTAAGAAGGCAATTAGTCAATCATCTGAATTCCATGTTTGACTTGTGTCACCCATGAGCTTCTCCCCCACTTTACCATTACATGCTCACTCTTGTGAGCTTCTCCCCTGCTGCTCCTCACTGCCCTCCCCCATTTACTTTTCCCCCTAGCCCAGGCCCCACGTTGCTCTCTCTCGTGTTCTCTGCTAACCCCACCCGTGTCCTCAAGGTTGTTTATCCATGCCCACAACCTCTGCGTAGCTTCCGCTCCAACAAAGTCGCTTCAGCCTGGCCTTGTTGCTTTTCCCGCTGTTGGACTCCTTCCCCTCATCCCACTCACCCTTACGATAGATATAAAAAGAAAAGAAAAAAGTGGCCATAGTGACAGGCTTCTATTTTTCCTAAATTAGTCATGCTGCACTGCATCAGTGATGCTGTACAGCATGGCTAAAATCCGTTAATAACTACAATAGGTCCCAGAGACCTATTGGCTTTTTCATTGTAAACCAAATGTGTGTAAATAGGGATGTCTAGGTGGGCTTGTCTTTAATTTGCACAACTGTACCGCAGAGTAGGAAATGTCACTTGGGCTTGTGTGTCACACAAGCTGGGGGTAATTGAGTGATGAAACGAGGCATGCGGCCATGAGCTTTCTAGGACCTGCAGGCACTCAACGGTAACATGGGCTCTAACAATCACCTGAAAGGACAGCCTGTACAGGAAGGAGTCCTGGGTGAATAATGCATTTTGCAGTTGACATTTAAATTGTTGGCAGGTTGAACAAAGATACTTAGTTGTGGCTGAACGCACACAGGTATTTTCTCCAGTAACTAAGAGCACAAGCAATGGAAAAAAACAATAAGAGCCAATGCTACACATTGGGACAGCCAACCAAGGCGGGTATTCACCCTTGGAGTTTTGAGCTGGGTGGCACAATCCAGAGTACTGTGGGCGATGTATTGGGCTATTTTGGTAGGAGGGGCTGGGTGGCACAAATATGCCTCGGTGTTTTGGGCTACAAGCCACCATTTTAAGGGTCAGTGACACAGTGGTTGGTAGCAGGATAGAGGAGACGGATATCTTTTACCTCTGTCCATCCAGCCCTCTTTAAGACAACTTGGATGGGATTAAAATACTTCAGGCCGTTGGTTGGACCAGGTACACAAAATAAAGAGAGATTTGTGTATTAGGGTTATCGCTATGGACCAGGTGCAGTTGAAAGGTTGCCAAGATGTTCCCATGGTTGAATAGGTTACATCGTTGTTGGGGTGAGTGAAGCAGTTTGAAGGTGAGGGTGTGGGTGCGTTTACACTTGCAGAAGGCACGAAGCTAAAGGCTTACAGTTATAGGACTCAAAGGTTAGTTCAGGAGGTACTGTGTAAATATAGTGACAGGCAGTCTGGCTGGCATTATGGCTAGGGTGGACATTTAGGAGTGGAGGTAGGACTAGTGGTAGGGGAGTGTTAAGGTATATTGAGGGTGTTACTTTTGTAAGGTGATTTGCCCATGATAAAATGTCATTTGCACCTGCTTCAGTAAATCGGTCTTTTCCAGACTACAGTGTGTCAGTGGTCTGTGATGTACCCTCTAGCTCAAAGTCTGGCCATGCATAATCCATGAAACTGGCAAAATGCACTGTTACGTTCTCTTCTGTAAAACCGCACACGTGGTGTAAAGTTTGAGATGCACTTCCAGACTCAAGCACACAAACCAAGGAATCATGTGGTCGGATCACAAAAGTTCTGAGAAGTTTGGTCAATTCCAAAACCCAAACAAAGAAGAGACTCCTCATCACTTCTGTGACAAGAAGAATGAGACAGCTTTAGATCACATGTAGAATATCTTTACATTTTACAACCTATTCACAAGAATTTATGTGGTGCATCTCTGCAAGATTTTGATGACAACACATTGCTTTGCCTCTCCAGCATCAATCTAGATCAGTGATTCCCAACCTTTTGACTTCTGTGGACCCCCACTTTATAGTTACTTGAACCCATGGATCCCCACTGAATCATTATTGAAATCCGGGGACCCCTCCACTGAGTCATTACTGAATGCTGAGGACCTAATTTGTTAATAATAATTAATTTTCTAAGCAGATGAGGACCCCCTGAGGAGGCTTGGCAGACCCACAGGGGTCCCCGGACCACAGGTTGGGACCCACTGATCTCGATGGTAATGCCCAGCCATTCCTACTGCTCGCAACGCCACATCCTGGACTCAGGCAGGTATTTAAACAAAGTTCTTAGAGGTCCAAAAGCCATCTAATTCCAAGAGTTACCTGGTTGAACAAGCAAACACCTCTCAAATCTATAAGCAGATAACCCCCTCGGTACAATGCGGAGTCTTACTTCATCAGTGCAGGGATAAAGTTTTCTTGTAAACTTCAGGTATTCTTGTGAAAACTTTGAAATATAGGTCCATATTTATACTTTTTTTGCGCCACATTTGCGTAATTTTTTGACACAAAAGCGGCGCAAACTTACAAAATATAATTGCTTTTGCTTCACAAAATGATGCATATTCGGCACAAAAAACCTGTAAATATGGGCTATAGTGTTTCATGCTTATTTTGTAAGTGAGTGTAAAACTTTGAGTCACTAGTGAGAAAAAGTTAAGGATGGTATTCAGTCGGGTATAAAATGCTTGCAAGTTAGCAGCACATTTTGAAAGTACTCAGAAAAAAGGTCTACAAGGTATGTACTGAAATACAAAATGTTCACATTGCTGAAATGACACAGTTCCATACAGTGGTCAATAAAAAGCTTAGCAAGGTACACACTTGTACAAAACGCTGTGAGTTACCAGTCCCCACAAACACTCATAAGACAAAACTACACAAGGGCAAACTAGCAGGAAACTTCACAGACTACGATTAAGACAACAATCAGAAACTTTGAAAGATTATGTTGCTGTCATCAAATCTCCCAGCGCAGAGACCCCATGTTGTTGAACATATAACAAGTGATGAATTGCTATTTCATCAAATACACACTCCGGGCATGTGCTTTTATTCTCTAAATGTATAATTAATATGTCTGATGAACAGGATTAATCAAGAAACGATTCAGTGATAATTTAGTCACTATTAAGCTTAGAAACAGGAGTGTCATAAATCATATGCCTGTTTCCCTTCATAATTCTCCTCTTTTATCTATGTTAATCACTTGCTTTTAGACTTTTTTATTTTTAGGATATTAAACACATACAGAACTAGTTCCATTTTACTATAGTCTCCATTTTAGTTAGCCTCTCCATCTAGGGTATTGGAGTCTGCCATCTTAGATCACGGAGGCTGTCATCTTTGCTCAAATTATGCAGACTCATCATGTCTGCCTTTGATTCAGATATTGTCTATGCCAATCTTTCCAAGAACTGTGAAAATGTCAACTCATTCAGATATAGACCTCAACGAAACCTCCAGTGCAACATAATTCTGGGACAGGTCATATAACAACCAACACCCAAAAATGTAATCAATATTGGTGTATTTATACCTTATTAGTACATCCACTGATGTATATGATCATGTCAAATCATTCCTAAGGTGACATTGAAAATTCCATCATAGATAAGATACATTATATAAGCACTGCACCATCACCACTTAGGAGAGAAACTTCACCCAGGTTCCAGATGCAGATCCAGGTGAAAATGGCACCAGATTCCATCTCGACCAAAGAAGCCTCCAGCAAGACTCTGCGAGGCTCTGCAAAGCATTTCATTCTGCCTTCAGGAACTGGTGCCAGGATTGTGCTCTCTTGTAGGCATTATCTTCTAGCTCTGGACCTAGTGCTTGAAATAGCTGACAAGCTATTGTAAACAGACAACAAACCCTCTTGTCCAGGTATGCACACCACCTTCGAAAATCAGGCTTATTATTTATTCATTTGCCAAAACTAGCATAGAGCGTAGAGATAGCACAGTGAGGGTGTAAGGGCTATAAATTGAGATGTTATGATTTGTCCCTGTATTCACTATTATTGAAAAGCTTAGCTGCTTTTTATTATCTTCTGTGACATTGCCAATATTATGTGCACTAGATCCTGGCATTTTAAAATAACTATTTTAAAATGATTATGTTAAAATATATATTACTTTTCTAGTGATCTTGAGTTTGTAAATCATTAATGAACGATAGTTTGACTTACCACTAATCCCTGTTAGCAACCCAAAAGCATTGACACCACCTCATTTATATATTGGGTGGAGTTCTGCTAGGCTACAATAACCTGTCTTTCACATTGACCGCTGGTGCATTGGACTAAGTACACTTGTGTCACCTGTGGGTGTGAAAACAAACCTTCTAGAGCTGAGCCAGGGACTCAGTTTATGCAACAATGTTTGCACACCCCTACTTCAGTGGTATGTATATGCACATAAAAAACAGTGTGGTATGTGCCCCGCCTTTCACTATTGCGCTGACCTCTATTCCAGAGTGCTTGGCATATAAGACTTAAGGAGCTTTGCTCTTAAATAGAAAGCTGCAGCGGGACCTTCTCCAATTATTGTCTCTTGCTGAGGTCAAATACCACACAGCATGCTCTGCTGTGATACAGAAATAATATGCTTCACTGGATTTATTCTGCTACAAATATCTTTTACGTGCCTGATAATCTCCTTAGGCCAGCAGATCTCTGGCCTAGCAGGCCTGAAGGCTCTCTTAAGAAGAACACATAATTTAGTTTCAGGAAAATAGCTGTGCCTAAGAGCAGAAACAATGTTATGTCTTAAAAATCCATCGCTATTCCATTTCAGTTATACTTCACTGCACTTACACCTTTAGTCTTGGCATAAAAAGGCACCACTGAAGAACATATTCGTACTTTAATTGTGTATTACTGCTGCCTTATCAAATCACATTTTTTGCAAGTTTATTTTAGCCCCTCGAGCTGCATGTTGAACCTAATTACAATTTTTGAATTACGTATCACAATCTCAGAATGTGTGTGTATGTCATTTAAATAGATCATTGTGCTTGGACCACATTTTCTACTTTGCAAACCAGGGGCGGCTGGTATGTAGGATAATGTGGTGTTGGTGCATGCATGCAAGGTGAGTGGTGTATGTAAATAAAAATAACAAAATACTTACCTTGCTTTCTGCACATGTCCGACATCCTCCTCACTCCAGTCTCCTCTCGGGCTCCAGCAAATCCCCTTAAGCAATCCTGACGCTGCTTTCATGCTGGTAACCAACATGAAAAAAGCGTCAGGATTGGAGGGCGCAGCCCCTCTCAGTGTTTTAAAGAGCACTGGAAGCCTGTGCTTTCTCTAACCCAGCTGTCTAAGACAGCTGGGTTAGAGAAGTTTAAAGTGTGCATTTTTGGCTGGCCATCGCAAGACAGCTGACTAAGAAGACATGCGCACTTTAAACTGTGCACAGCTCACTGATGCCACGCAGCAGCAGTGGCCCTGCCCCGTCCTGAAACTTGGTTCAGGACGAAAGGATGAAAAACAAAATGGTAACAAATGAACTTTGTTACCATTTTATTTTTCATCCCTTGGGTGCATTTTAGGAAGGGGGGGTGACACTCCTCTACCTCAAAGGAGGAACCACGGCTGTTGCACACTACCTCTTATCAAACACAGCAATCCTGAGGTTTCAGTAATGACGCAGCGAGTACACTTTAGATCGGACATATATACTAGAAAAATAAAGGAAAACAGGATTACTGTTCGGTTACACAGGAACGATACATGCAGCATTTTTGGCAAATCAGGAGACTAAAAAGTCAGGCTTTAATGTCTCCTGAGAAACCCCATGGTTACCATGAGGCTGAGGGAGGGTGATCTGACAAAGCCAGCCTTGGAATACTTCTGAAAAACTATTGGCTCCAAGGAGAAGAAAGAACAAAGTTCAGCACTGCATACATATCAATAGACCCAATTCTGTCGGGAGACTCCAGAATTTCGAACCCACAAATGGCTTTACCTTAGGTATCTCCTGCTTGAAATTGTATCTACTTCAATAGAAGTCAATGGGGAAAATAGTTTTCTCCTATTTTTCTCCCACTTTCCTGTTCTAAAATGCTGGCATGTATGCCCCTGTGTTCCACATATAAGGCTTACTGGGGCAGGTGCCCAGCAGACCTGCAGAGACCAGCTACACACTGTGTGCTCAACAGAAACCTATCATCAACTGTGGTAAACTTTATCTCTCAAGGGATGCTAAGAGAGAATAAACACACGGAGACAGATCCCTGGGAGGTCAAGATCAGAGACTGTGGAAATCAATGATTCCAAGTCTCAGGGCTCAACCAAGCAATCCTTTCTGGACACTTTGAGACCTGAACTGTCAGGATTGAGGCGCCACTTTTCTTGCGTCGCCCTTGCCCCACCTAATGACACCATGTGTGCGCTGTATTTACAATACGGTGCACTATGGCGGTCTTTAGTACAATAGTGCCAAAATTTGTGATGCTATTGTGGCACTTTGTTACACTAGCGTAAAAAATGTTGACGCTAGTGTAACAAAATGTAAAAGGCCTATTGATTGCAACGGGTGCGTCATTTAACACTTACTCTGAGTAGGCGTTAAAAATTATCCCAAAAATGGTGCAGTGATATCTTGTAGATCTCACTGTGCCATTTGTGGGGGCCTCCTAACACTAGAACGCCCCCCCTTGCATACATTATGTCTGACGCAGGCATAATGTGGTGCAAGGGATCGCAAAGTGGCGCAATGCATGCATTGCACCACTTTGTAAATACGGAGCGATGAAAGTTTCCTCTTTGAGCCACATTATTGTAAAAAGAAAATAACGCTAATGTGGTACAAGGAGGCTCTAGGACCCATATGCTCAACAAGAGCTCTTAAAGAATTAAGAACACAGCAAACACACGCCCACAAGCTCACTCCATATATCATCACTCGTCATCACCATAGAGGAAAACCGATATCCAAGCAGCACCCAAAACTAGTATTTAAGAACATTACCCACACCAATTTGGCATGCATGCTGACGCACATGCATACATAAGTACAGTAAATGTACACAGAGCACAGTAGTCTGCATGTGATTTCTCACCTGATTGAAATAGGCATCAATATCCCAAACCAGTGGTTCAATGAATGTGACCAGACGCTGACACCAGAACAGCTTCATTTGGAACAGAAGTTGAAGCCTCACTATGTTGCAAGAAACTGAAGAAAAGCTGCAGGCCAGTGGAGTAACATTAGCCCCTGCAGCCCCCTCAAGGGGGCCCTCCGAGCTCTAAGGGGCCCATCTGCTGCATGCAGCAACGCACCGTGCACTGGCCGGCTCTGTGCACGGGCTTCTGATTGGGTCGGAGTGGGTTGGTTCACTCCCTCCAATGGCTTTGCAGAGAGGTCCTCTCAAGTTTTGTTACGCCACTGGTGCAGGCACCAAGCATCGTCATTTTCACATCACTGAGAAATGTTTCAGCAGGGCCAATGGGTAGACGAGCCCTGCTAGAGTGCACCTGTTAAGGGATTATATAGTAGAACTGGCTCACAGCTCATGAAGTCTAATGGATGGGAAGATGCAGAGGCAACGCAGTGGAGGCGACATACATCAACCTTGGCCACTAAAGTCTCTGTATCCATCAGTTCACACTTAACATCCTGAAGACTTGTTGGGGTTCACAGTGTGACTGATTGACATCTCTAGAGCTCCCAGAGCTGTCAGTGTCTGTGTCATTCTAGTGGCTGTTGGACCTGCTTGTCTGGTGCCAGTCAACTATGAATTAAGCAATTTTCAATCCACACCAGGCCACCTTTTCTGACCATCCCCTACTCTCTGTCACGGAAGCTGAGGTTTGTCTAGTCGGAGAGTGGGTTCTGCCGCTGCCTCCGAAACCTAGACCAACTCTAAGGCCACATGAGGGGCCTGTTTTAAAGTCAAGCCCAGTTAGGCCCAGGACCTCCAGGGTACTTGTGATCAGGCTGATTGGTATTCCCCTCTCCCGGCGATGCCACTCCACCCAACTTGTAATCAGACAAAAAGAGTGCTCTATAAAATCTGAAATGATGACAATAAGTCTGTTTCATCAGATTAATGATACCATACACAGACTGATGGATGCTACTTTACACGCCTTTCTCACACAAAGCAGGCAGAGCTCAGATAGGGAGTTCTACCAGCTCTTTCTCCTTTAGTGGGCTGCAGTATCTGATTTGAGTGGGTTTTGCTTCCTATAGGTTAGTCCTTCTAAAATTAGTTATTGTGAGAACGATGATTTCTGTGAACGTGTGTATTTGTGGCCGAGAGTCAGGACCAAGCTGCATGACCATGACAGCCCTCTGTTTTGCATGGTCACTACCAATGTATCAAAAAGACCTAAGTGTGAAATTGCCAGTGCTTCTGAAACATTCGTACTCTAGAATGGCCTGAGTATGAAGGGAAGATGGGCAGACTTTTGTTATCTATTTATTTTTTAGTCATTAATTTGTAATCACTTTGGGTGGTCATCTCAAACATGTAATAAGAGTACATGAAAAGAAGTACCATAGTACCGGGTAATAATGAACTTTTATTATGAAGACGCATCTTAGTGTAAACAATAAAAAATGGGTTTGCTTATAATCAGTCGACTATCACAATGCAGATTATTCATAAGGAAAATATTCTCATTGCAGTGCTTTCAGACTGAGGGACTCATTTAGAGTTTGGCAGATGCAGGACATCCAGCGAAAGCTGGCAGATGTCTCGCCTGCAAACCTGCAGTTCCCATACTCTATTTAGAGTTGGGGGAAGTGACATGTTTCCGATGGTGGAGCTTCCTCTAACTGACGGTAGAAACCTTTGACTGGCGGCCTTTCCACCACAAGACGGCTGTGGGTCGCCATTATATTGGGACCTCCAGGAAAAGCCTGGTAGTCCCAAACATGAAACCAAAGGAAAAAAACTCAACATGCAAAAACTTTCAACGTGTCAGAGACATTTGTTTTTGTTTCTCGATAACTAAGTTCAGCCTTTGGAGCCTTGAAGAACAAAAAACTTTGCTGAGAGAGCACATTCCACATGGTGTCTGTCAGCAAAGCTTAAGGGCCTTCAGCGTAGCTGCTGTGGTGGGAGCTCTGTTGGAGGCACAGAGATGGATCTCCACCTGCCTGGTAGAAAATCTATAAGTGTGGAGGGCGGCATTCCCCCTGTTGAGTGGCAGATATCATTCCGCTGACCTGGCAGACCAATGGAGTGTCAGCCACACTAAAAATGAGTCCCTCAGCTTTCTTATTTTGAATTTTTCCTAATTTATCGTGTAAGCGTTTTCTATTCTAGAGTACTTCAATGCTCCTGCTGAGGGAGGAGTATTGTGTCTTGTGTCTGTGTTTTCTAATCAAGACAAATGACCCAATTCACAAACGTCCCTTACTCCTGTAGGCTTCCTTCTGTGTTGGGGATAAAATTCTGACTTTTTAGTATATCCTGAAGAATCCCAGGCATACGGTTGGTATTCTGCCAATGTTAGAGACTCCCAGGGGTACTGACAAACTTAAATAATTGTGCAAACAATGTGTGACAATGTTCTGCTTTTACATTTGAATTACTTTTTTCCCTTGGAAAGCTGTTCTTATGCATAAAGTAGTCCCTTTCCCTGCAACCCCATCAAACTATCAATTTCGTGGGTTCTCCACTTCTTCCGCCAGAAGCTCCAGCACTAAAAATGCATGTATTCCACCCCTTCATAAAAGGAAATCTGTGAGTGGGTCTGTGGTGGGAAACTGTTTATAATTCGTTAGTGCATTTCCCTAAAAGTGCAAGTTTGTTGTTATTCAGCAACTGATAAAGGCGGACCAGCTCAGAAATGCATAGAAAGCTTCACGTAATTTAATAACTGCTCACATAGAAATTCCACCATCGTGGTGGAATATCCTTAGGAGTACACCTTATTTATGTGTCCAGCATTCCCCATCCCTAATTCTTTGGATCGAAGAGGCGACTTCTTCAGTCTCCTTTGTCCTTAAATGAAAGTGGCAGAACTGTTTCAAAGCTTTTTCAATATTGCCATCATGCACCAGTATTTCAGACAGGCCTTCAGGCGAAGGAGCTTCCTGTAGTTTTATGGAGTCGGAAACCCTCCAGGGAGACAAGTAAATCAAAAGTAAAAATGGCTGAGCTGGCAGCCGAGGAAATGGGCCGCCTCACTGAACGTCCTTCTAATGAGTTGTGCGCGTCCTCAGGGCAAAGCCCGCAATTCAACCAGGCCCACCTGTTGTGTCTGCTTAGCTCTGGTCTACCTCGAACTCGTTTTAGAAACCTAGGGTTGTTCCGGTCTCCGAGGGGATGAAAATAGCAGCGGTAAAATATGGAAATACACCTCTGCTCGATCTGGTCACTTTTCGCCTGTTGTACCCAGACTTTTCATCACTTTGTTGTCCTTTGGACTCAATTCTTGACCTTGATCCTCATGGGTGGCTCCGGGGAGAAGGATGGGACATTTAAATAATAACAAATTGCCTCTATAGAGAGCTTCAGACTGAACGTCTTACCCAGTTTAATGGTAAAAGGATGGAACAGTGAGCTGGACTTAGCTGGCACAATTCAGACTCGGAGCCTGTAGAACACTGCATGCTTCAGCAGTGACTATTCAGATCTTCGAGCCACCCTGTTCACTTACAAAATTTAGGGGAAACAGTGTAACTAAGATGCTACAAGCTTTAATGAAATCCGGGAAAAAAGGTTCTGTTCCCCTTGTTGGCTAGCAAAATATATTCAAAATCGGGGTGCAATAGCCTATTTGCCCCTTAAACCTTTATGCCAAGTGGCAATGCACCTCTTAGAGTAATGACAGCCATAGCCATTCCTCGAGGAACCAGAATAAAGGTAACTGATGAATCCCTGTTATCAGGGAAAAACTTTCTAGTCCTGAGCTACCATATAACAAACTTATGCATTTATCACCTCTTCTGCTTAGTATGTTGGTGTTAGTTATAGGTTGCCCAACTCACTCCCTGCCATCATGGATATCGTTTTCAGGGCTGGGCGACCTAAAGTAATTTCTGTCAGATTTGAGAGTATAATTAGTGGAAAGAAAGCAAACCAAACTGCTACCCAGAATCCTTTAGGTTTATATATGTAGATCCACAGTTGATTAGTGTCCAGTTGGATTCACTATGGCCCCTTTCGCCTCGTGGTTTGAAAAGACAGTGGCCTAATTAAATGCAAATATATAAATTTGCTTTTTTTTAAATTAAGTATGTTTGAATCTTGCCAATCAAACCAGCATAACCACTGAATAAAATTCATAATAAAATTCATGGAAGCAACAACAAAAATCAGTGTGAAACGTCTCATGAGTGAATATACCAATGGTCACAGACAATATTACTCAGAGGGTATAGGGTTCATAAATTAAAGTAAAAATAATTAAGTAGTTACTTAGTTAAAATAGTCATGCTGTTGGAGTTTCGACAATTTTATACAGTGGACATAGGGTACATTATCTTGTGTTTCTGGTGCAATTTGTTTCCTAGTTTGTGTCACAAACCTAATCGACTGCACATTCAGGGCCTCATTACGAGGCAGGCAGTCTGAAGACCGCCAGCCTCGTAGTGGCGGTCGTACCGCTGTACTCAGGAGGTCTGACTGCCAAATTACGACTCTGGCCATTGGACTGCCATCACTGCCAGGAAAATGGTTCCCAGCAGGGTGGCGGCGATCAGAGTCATGGTCAGTCACAGCAGCATTGAGTTCAGACCCTGCCATGAAAAGTCTGGTGGAAAGCCAGTGTTGGGGGACATGAGGGGCACCTGAACGGCCCACGACCATGTCATGGGCAGTGCAGGGCCCCCCTGCCCAGCATCCTCGGAATGTACACTGTATGTTATGACAGATAGTGTGTATTGCGAGGGTGCTGGGAGCACCCTCTGTGTAATGACATTGGCCTCGGCTCCTCAATGCCGCTGCATGGTTTCCACTGGGCTGACTGGCGGAAACCTCTGATTTCACAGGTTTCTGCCGGTCAGTCCAGTGGAAACCTCGTAATCAGCCCAGGGGAGACCACCAGCTCCACGGCGGTCTCCTCTCCATTGGGCTGTCCGACCAATAGTCGGCCCGCCAACTTCATAATGACGCCCTTAGTCTTATGTTTCTCTCACTGAGGCATGCTATCACTGCTTCCAGGCATGTTTGTACTCCTGGTGTACTGAAGCAATGGTGCAAGAACTATTGACACTCAGGAGTGCTGGACATATAGAGATAATGTGCATAATAGTTTCATAGGCTTTGTTGCAGCCTCTGCAGGAGTGCCTTTCCTGTTACAAACTATTCTGGTGATAAGTCTAGGGTTGGAAAATTTCCCAGGAGCAGCCACTTTAATTTCAATTTAATGTGGAAGAAATAGCAAGTACCTAAGTATGCCTGCTGCATTAGGGTTCTGTAGGATTGCATGAGTTTGCTTTGAATAAGGATAATTCATGCATGGTTTTGTCATCGTGTTTCTTAAAGACATGGAAAGCTTTTAGGAGCTCTCACAACTCATTAGTTTGTAGATTCTCTAAGCAGGACCACAGGGAGTTCCTATATGGGCATTGCCGTATGTCTATTGATAATTCTGCCCAAAGCCTTCGATCTAGTGTGTTCTCCTTGGTGGTTCTCAATTTGTGACAGAATTTGATGAAGGCGCCTGGTTTTGTCTACTTTTGCTTCATAAGCCTGAACTCTAGCCTAATTTGGACTGGGGAACCATTACTGGCTAAACGAAAGAATTGCCTATAAGTGTTGAGGCTTAACATTTTTTACATTTTTAACCTTTTTGATTCATGGCCGCAGAGTGCTTCACAGCCGTAAGTTATGATTGGTGGGAATTTCTTTCTAATGCCCCCTAAAATTGGGAGGAGCGAGCTAAAAGATACTCTGCTTTTGATTTAATTTGTTCCTTGTGTCGTGGGAAGGAACCTTTTGTGTCAATTATAACTCCCAGATACTTGTAGTATTGCTCTCTGATTAATTGGTGATCACATAACTACCAAGGTCTGGGAGTCTAGTGTTTTTTGCTGAATGTTAGCACTTTTGTTAGATTGATTTCCAAATGTTAGAGCTTAATTTAAGCAACAGCCTTTGTAGGCTCACCTAAGTCTACTGAGGAGAATGATGTAGTCTGCATATAACATCCTTGTCAGTTGTTTTCCCCCTAGTTTGGGTGCCACCAGTAAGAGGTTACACATTACTGGGGTGAGCACACATCCCTATTTGAGGCCAAATTAAATGATTAGGTTAATCAATTCCATACAAGTGTCTGGTGGATCGACCACCCCTGCCAGGAGATGCCTATGGTTGTCCTTCAAATTACAGTAACAAATTGATGCACATTTCTCCTTGGGGTACCCCGCTTCAGCATCTAGGTGAATTATCTTCATATTCTACAAAATCTTATCTAGAATATCGACTATTGCAGATTTACAAATTCACAGCTATGTAGTAGATGAGATATATATACCGTAAATATATATATATATATATATATATATATATATATATATATATATACCTATTACCTTGACAATCTACTTAGATACTTAGTTACGTAGTTAAACTATACTTAGCAATATATGCTTATGTTAAGGATATTGTGGTAGTCAATATTCTGGATACAATGTTATAGCATGCATATATTTAAAAATAAATATTGCTGTAGAATATCCATTAGTGGAGAGCCCTGCTTTCTTTTATAGTTCCCTCTGAGAAAGCCTGTCCAGCGATATAATTGAACCATTTCACAGGTTATTACCAGGCGGGATAGGCGCACTTTCAAGGTTAGTTTTGAAATCCCCGGCCCGCTCCTGGTGCCGCTGTCAGTTTCCCCAGCTCCCCGGGGTTAGTTAGCAGGCATGGGGAGACTATAAGAAAGAGAGAAGGAAACTAGAGAGAAAGTGATCCGAGAGGGAAAAGAGTGAGAGGGGAGAAGGTGAGAGAGAAAGAATGAACTGACGGAAAGAGAGAGATTGTGCAAAGAGTTGAGGGAACGGGGATGCTTTGAGCATTTTTGCCAGGCTTGCATTTGATTCCCCTGTCAGGCTCTGGTTAGAACTCATTTTCTTGGGGCCCCGTGTGCACTGCGCAGTGGTCACATATTAGTGACATGCACTCTGGACACCCCAGATGTGAAAAACCTCTGTGATCCATGGTCTAATAGTCTGAGGTTTCATTCAGTCAAAATTATTTTTTAAGAATAAATAGAGCTATATGGTACATCAGTTTAATGAAATATATTATTTAGCTGTGTTGCCTACCATGTTAAAATATATCTTTTCATACTTAAGCCTTGTAAGTATCTTGAAAATGTTCTCATTATTCATGTTACTTTCAGTGCTCTGTGCACGCATCTGTTTCAGTTGGAGACATCCTCATGCTTCACGTGATGAAACACTCCCAGGTGCCTGATGTCTACCGCACAATGATCAATATTTGTCTTCTGCCAAAATAAAATGTATCATCCCAGTATTATCTCAGGAGTTTACAGCCTGATTTTTAAACCAGGACATTTTCTCCCAGCTTCCACCTCTGGTACTTTCAATTCATCAGTGTAGCTTTTTATGCAAATTAACTCTTTTTATGTGGTTTGTCTGGTGAGCTTTCTTTTTTGGAGGTTGCTTTGATATATAGGTACTTACGGTAAAATACAATTACACATCTGTGGTTGTTGGCATCTTCATACAGCGAGAGTTCAGCAGTTATTTGCTTTGAGAGCTTGAAATAACCTTCATAAATAAATAATAAGCTTTCTTTTAGCAAAACAAGATGTCTGTTATCGAGTGTCTGCATAGGCAGGTAGCCAGCTTGTACCCACCGCTGAATTACACGTTGAAGTGTGGTATAAATAAAACAGATTTATACTTAACTATAACCTGTATTTTTCCATTGTGAATGGCAAAAATAGTACTGATTGAAGATCTTTTAATTTTTACACACAATGTGGTACATTTACTAAGGTTTGGGAAGATTTGCACATCGGACCCCATCTCAGCACCTCACTAAAGTACTAAAGGGAGAGGATGCTTGGATGAAGCCTGTGGTACAATTGGCACGTGTGCCGTGAAGCGATTGGGGCAATATATGATCCTATGTATATTTGTGTATATGTATATATAACTACTTGTATGTCTATATACACATGCACATGCGCACAAACATTCGTCATGGTTTCCCGTTATAGATAGCCCCACCATGCTTTTTTATTTGTGGTCCATTGTGTACCAGCCCCTACAAAGCACTACTAGAGATACCACTGGGTGGTGGAGCCAAAAAGGGAGGCCAAGGTCAATGCATTTGCATTAGACTGCAAGGTTGCCAGTCTATGGCAACTGCTAAACCATGCATGAGCACTGCATGGACATTTCCATGTCTCTCCTACAGAGGTCGAAGTGGGTGGGAACTACAGGAGTCAGCGTTCCCATAAGTTGTGCTTTAATGAGATCTTCTTCCAACACTTTCTGTATAGCAGCAGGTTCCTGTGGATGCAACTCCCTCAATTCCCTGCAAAGCCTAGAATTGTCTCTACTATGGGGAAGAGGAGACATCAGTACAAAGAATCATACCTTTGTAGGCACACTCTAATTCTGCTGCAGCTTTATTACTGGAGCGGTGAGACTGCAAGGGGTTGTAATCATACCACCCAAGCACTTAGAAGCTCACATTGTGTTGGGAAACATAACTTGTTTGCAAGACCCTATGTTCAATGTAAAGTTTTGACTATTAGAGTCTTGATGTTCACATCTGCATTTGAAAGGCCTTCATACTCTGAATCACCATTGATTTCCTCCAATAATGTAGTGTCCCTGTTTCGAAAACTGTGACTGCTTGTTCCACATGCAAAATCAATGTAAGCTGTCAGAATACTCAGTGTCGTGTGTGGCTCCTTAACCCATGGCTGGATTTTTGGCAAAATCACTTTGCAGTCTGGAAGTAGTAGATTTTGTTTTTACGTTACAGCTATCTATTGAGGAACACTTGGGCAAATATGTTTTTTCTAAGGACATTGATACAATATCCTGATCACTGAGAGAATATCGGAACCAAGAATATTGTGTGGACAGAATATCATGTCATACATATCTTGCCCTGCTTTGCTCTGTATTGAGCCCTTGCCACTGGCTAAACATGGGTTCTACAGTCTTCTCTGGCACCTTTGTTCTTTTACACAAGTCCCAGGCAGAGAGAAGCCAAGTATTTCAGATTCCATGAATCTAGTCTCCAATTCCATACTTTCTTGTTTCTCTCCCTCTTCTTTTCCGTCGCATGCACTGAACTGACAACTTGTTACCGTTTTATCTACATCTGAGTCCAGGGTTCCTGAATTCTCCTTAAAGTAGAGTACTGTGGTCTTGGTAATCAGCTGTCTAGTGTTCGAGTTAGTCATTTCCCATGGGTTGAGCCTGAAGTCTCCCCTAGTCGCTGGTGTGCATGTCTGTATGGACGTGAGTATGGGCGAGCAACCTGATATGCCTCGCAGTTGGAATGATATGTTTCTGAATCTATCCCGCTGGTGATGCGGCGCCAGAAGGTAGTCCAGACTGGACATTCAGCGCATAGTGTTGGGGACATAGGAATACTGTGACATTGTCATTTTGTCCAGCTTCCTCTGTAGGGTTCATTTAGGCGCAATTAGGAGGAGGGCCTCCAGTGACTTTGTTATCCATTTCTCTAACTTGTCGAGCCCGTCATTTGCAGGCCTGGGGGAAAATATCATGACACATACAAAAGATTTTCCCTGTTCCATCACCCGATCATTGCTGCCTGGCACCCATTTTTATCCACCCAGAACTGTGTGACCCTTAGTGGGAGGGATTTACAGTCCAGGATGCCCACTCCGCTAGAGCCTGAGGAAAACCCCCATGAACCAGCAGTTTATCTGCCATGGTTCAGTAACCCACAGTTGTTACACAGCAAATAGGTCTCCTGCAACAGAATGATATTTGGGTCATGTCTGGACAAATGTTTCCATACCACTCCCATCTTTAATTTATTGCCCAGGCCATTCACGTTTGACGAGAATACTTCTAGGGTCAAACCCTGTGGTGTCTGGTGTGGCAGGGGGCATGTAAGATTTCCATCAAGTTCAGACCAGCCTGTTTGGCTCAGCATTATCTCCACCTCATATTATCATGCCTCAAACTGCCTCCCCCCACCCTCAACCCCGATACCCAACACCTTGTGTTGCGGATTTAAAACTACCTGCCACCCCAATGCCCAAGGTGCCTGTCACCTCAGCATTTTGAACTGATGAGTTGAATAGTGTACATCAATGGAGGGGCTTAGCCTCATGGATAATCTAGAAATCGCCTGCATCAGCTAACATATCTAGTCTATGCTTCGGGCTTGGTCCTTAATCCAATGTGCTGTGGGCCTGCAGTTGGACTCATTTGTGCCAACTAATAGTGTCTGACATTATCAGGGTGACAACCAAAGGTACTTCTTCATCTTGGTTCCCATTAGAATCCTCTGATTATTCGTGGTGTCCTCTAAGTGCTTTATGAACACTTTCCGTCTGTAAACAGTGATGTATCCGCCACTACTTTGGCCCTCTCAGTCTCTGCCTGATCTTTGTTTGGGGCTTCACTTAAATGTCTGTGTGGTTTACGTTTCGTTTTCTGTCTCTGCCACTCCAGAATCCCATCCTTCACCTCAGGGAGCAGATTAATCCACCCCTCAATCCAGGTCGTTGCCTCAGCTGCCAATGCAAAGAATTGTGACCATTTGTGGGCTGTGATTCATAGTTTCGCTTGAAAGAACAGTGCATATTTTAAGTTCAGTTTTGTCAAGTGGTTTTTCACTGCAATGATAGTTTCTTTTTGTCAGAGCACTGCGTTAGTGTAGTCTGACTATATATTCACAGTTCCTCCTTCCACTTGCCAGAAGCTGCGACCACAGGCACCTGCTGGAGAATACCTCTGTCCTGAAAGTTCAGGAGCCCGACCACTATGGACCTGTATGATGCCCCTGGTACCAGAGGCCTATTCAGCACCCTGTGAGTCCTTTTGACTGTAATTATGTTTGAAGCCCCCAATCCATTGATAACACCCATTCCTCCAAAAACAAATCCATAATCGGGCCTTCTGTTTTTTTGGGGACCCCCACCAACTGCAGCTTGGTATGCCGAGTTCTGCCTTCAGCCTCTTTGACCCTCTCCTGCTGCTTAGCACGGATTTCCTGCATGGAGCAGATCCTGCTGTTGCTCTCAGATACAGTCAGCTTGATCTGGGCCTGTGCGGACAACGTCTTCACCACTCTATCTCCCATGTCCTTGTGATCCACCCTAAGGACCCCAAAAAGTCAAGTGCCACTGCATCAATTTTGTGCTCCAAAGTGGTTTTAGTGTCTCATATGGCAGCCAGGATTGCTGCAGCCTGGGCTTCCAGTCCTTGGTGTGTCAATTACTGCTCATAAACATGTGGTTCATCTCTGTGGTTGGGGGTGGGTCAATGATAGTGCCTAATTTCATAGCCTAGCAGCCATAACCACCGACTCACCCCCTTTATTTGTTAAGAAGGGGGCGGCCTAACTTGCCACAGGTCCTTGTTGGGGTTACAGTACCAATTTCCATTTCAGGCCAGAGCGACAGCTCTTTGTGCAGTACTCATTGTGCTGGGGCTGAGGTTCCTGTCCATCACAACCCCCACCTCTCCGGGGGCACAAAGGTCCTGCTCCTAGGGACACTGGCACCCGGGTGCCACAAAGACCGCCATCCTTCTTGGTCCCAGAGGCTTTACCCTGGCTCTTGTGGAGCTGATGCTGCTACTGTACCGGCCTCCTTCAGGCTGCACCAACTGCTGCCATCCTGCAGGCCTCGGAGGTCCACTCTGAGTCTTTCTTCCCTGGGGCTAACACTGCCCCAGTCGGCTCTGTGCCGATGATTGTTCACCACTGAATACAGAAGGGAGACCATCTGCACCATCTGATCCTCAAAATCGGCCGGAGGCGGCAGGAGAAATGATTCCATGAGGGCTTTATTCCAGAGCTTCAGCCTCATGCAATAGATGCCATACTCAATTGGCCACACCCTCCCAATATGATCGGCCTTCATTAGTTAGAGAAAGAACAGACACCCATTAGGACTGGCGTTTCACATGTTTTAGCCTGTTGCAGTTTTTACGCTGCACTGCACTGTTGTCATTCGACCATGTCTCAGTAGGACTGATTTCATTTGTTGCACTAATCGAGGCATCTTTTGTAATGAGTGTCCCTCTAATGTTTTGTCCCTGTTTTATGCTTGCTTACTCATCACAGAGAACAGTACTTTAGATCACTGCATGGATGAAGAATTTTTGGTACACTATTCACCAAACCTCTCTGCTTTTTGGTGGATTTATTTTTCCCTAACACATCTCACATGCTCACACTAACCTCAGAAAACCCTAATTAGAATCAGTAAGTAGAGGAGATGTACGCATATAGGGTTTGGTCCAGAAGAAAGCCCCAGACTCGTCTCTAAGTATTTGATCGTGGGCTGATACATGTTGACTTTTTAGCTGGATTGAAATATTTCCCTGTATTTTTAATCATGCTGTTAGACCTGACAGCCTTAGGACGGTCTTCCCCCAACTCTTAGCCTACCTCCCTCCATTTTTCTGATCCTGTTTTTGCTGGTTTTAGCACTCTGTGCACTTTACCACTGCTGACCAGTACTAAAGTGCATGTACTCTCTCCCCTAAACATGGCAACATTGGCTCCTACCCAATTGCCATATTTAATTTACCTGCAAGTTCTGGTAAAGTGCACTAGAGGTGCCCAGAGCCTGTAAAATAAATGTTACTAGTGGGCCTGCAGCACTGATTGTCCCACCCACATACATAGCCCCTTAACCATGTCTCCGACCTGCCATTGCAAGGCCTGTGTGTGGAGTTTCACTGCCAATTCAACTTGGCATTTAAAACTACTTGCAAGATTTAAACTCACCTTTTTCTACCTAAAAGTAGGGGTGGACAGAGCTCACAGAGTACCAATGGAGGCAGCGGAGAGGAAAGCTGAGAGATCCTTAGCAGAAAATAAATTACTTCTGGCTCATGAACTGACTCTTAAAGAGCTGGACCTCAAGGATAGGCAGGCTGAGTCCAGCAGTGATGGTGGCAGCATACGTACAGTACCTGATGGAGACAAGAAGGTTTGTATACCCAAGGATTTGGTGCCCAGTTATTATGTGGTGGGAGATGACATTGATAAGTGGTTTTCTGCTTATGAAGTTGCACTGTGGGTGCATGGGGTTCCTGAAGAGTACTGGGGGGAGGGGAGAGGTGGGCAAATGCAAACACATGCCAACATTTGGGAGGCACAGCCTTCTCACACTAGAGATTGGAGATCAGACCAAATACACTCCCAGGAAAGCCATTTTGACTGCAAGTTTGGACTGACCCCTGAGAATCGCCAAAGATTCAGGGACAGTAACAAGCTTCCCAATCAATCCTGAGTAGATTTCATTGATTACTCCAGTAAGGGACTGAATGGCTGGGTACAGAGCAGCGAGTGCAGTGATTGAGTTGTCTTACAAATCCTGAGAGAGCACATGCGCAGTATTTGTTTTACAGAGTTGCACCAGCACCTAGTTGACAGTAAGCTGACTGATCCCACAAAGCTTGCTGAGGAGGCAGACCTCTGGGCTACCACCAGAGGCTCCAAAAAGGTATCTGGAGGGACATCTACAAAGGTGGTCAGGGTACCCAACAGAAAAAAGAGGGGAGAGAAAAACTTAAAAATAAGGAGTTCACTAAAGGCACCCAAAACAATTTACAGGGGAATAGTGGTAACAGAGTCCCAGTCTGAGACTAAGAAAAAAATGGTTATTTGATCACAAGAAAGGGAGGTTTGTACCCCAATGTGTGGGGTACTTGAAGTATGGACACTCTAAGTGCAACTCCAAATACCCCAAGAGGGCACAGCCCCCCACTGGTGGGTAGACACCTAGGTTGGATAGTGTAGTACTCAGGGGGGAGGTTCCAGTCCCAGATAGTTTTGGGGAACAGATAGAGGTAATCCTAGTGTCCCTGGGGGATGCAGATAATGTGCTAAAAAAACAATAAGGCTGCCAATACTTCCAAGAACAGGCAGTGGGTCACCATTAATGGGCGCTGCATGACACCAGGTCATAATCGCCGACAATCGTGAGAGCCATCTACCAGTGGCTCTGTTTCCCTTTGAGTGGGAGGATCCTTGGTACTCTGAAAATAGCTGTGAGTCCTGCCATTCCTGTAGATTGCCTGTTAAGCAATGACCTAGAGCATGCTAATTTGAGGGAGGTAGAGCCCAGTTCTCACTTGTCCATGATGAGATTGTCTGAATAGATCTGTATTACCACACAGTCCATGGCTGCCCGGGAAGGGAGTCAAGGGCGTCTGGAGCCTGAAAGAATGGTCCTGACAGCTGCCAAGGAGAGGGGCAAGGGGTGAGGGAAACCGATCCCAGACGTTCCCGCACTGGAGATTGACAGGGTCCCTGAAGAGGAGGCCACGGAGCCAACAGGGGAGGACATTCCTCCTAGGTGACCTACCTGGGCTTGATGGCTGGCAAGTTCAGGGTGGGCCCACCAGGGAGGAATTCAGCAAAGTGCAGAAAGAGGGTCCCAATCTTGAGGGTGTGAGGTGACAAGCCTCAGCCCATGCAATAGAGGGATTTCACCCTCGGCGCGCAATTATTATTTGCAGCACCGTTAATACGATGTAGAGATTAGCACTTTAAGATTCTTTAGGCAAGGGCATTTTTATGATGGTAGTGCGGCGGGATATGCCGGCACCCGATGGTAGCTCTGCGGCTGTTACACTTCGTTTGACAATCTAGTTTAGCCCATACTCGAAATATGCGACATAGCCGGACTCTCAGTTTGAGTCTTTTTGCTGATTTTATACGATGCCTTGATTGTGTCTGCTACTTAATACAGTTTTGTAGAATGCATTTAAACGCAGCGTTTTTTATTTATGGGCTTTTTTCTTTTCTAGTTTTGCCGTAATTCGGCTTCATATCATTAACCATTGTATGAATTATATTTTCATTACGGTGATTTGCACTTTAACCCCTCGGGCTGTGATCACCACACTAATTACATCTAAATTCATTACATTATAATCTATAATGCCTCAACTTTTATAAGTTGTATAATCACCATATGAAAGGCTCTATATGGCTGTCATGGACCGCCCTTACTAGTTTTATGCTTTTTCATTTTCCAGGCTTATCATGGTCCTCGTATTTTACCTTCTTCAATCGTTTTTTTCATCATATACGACATTAATTTGTTTCTAACAATTTGGAATTTCGAGATATTGTCCTTACTATAGGTATGTCGCTTTATTATTGGATTGTTCAATCAATTAAATTTTCTATTTCTTTTCCTTTTCTTCCACAATAAAGCTTCTAATGGGACACATCTACTTCCTATCACACTTTTTTTCTTTTACTTTAACACTGTTTTGGGTGATTCATATCACAAATTAATACTGAGAGTCACCATGGCATCTCCAATTCTGGTTCACACATTCATGACTTATAATCAGGCTTCCTTTTTCTCTCACTTTTTATTTATGTCTCTTCTCTAGTAGTAAACTTCTTTTAGAAAAAATTATTTTCTAAATTTTGATATGTTATTTCTTTGCATATATCCACAGCCTTGATAAAGTCTATCCAGACGAAACACGTGTCGGCTGTTTGTACACCATTTGGACTGCTGTCCACGGCTGTTATATATTATTTGGACTTGGCTGTTTGTATACCATTTGGACTGCTGTCCACGGCTGCTATACATTATTTGGACTTGTATACTTGAACAAGGATTCATTTTTCCATCTTTGATTCTGGTTCCAAGATGTCAGTTTAGGCCACAGGCCATTGTTATTATTCAAAGACAATACGAGGAATAAAACTGAACATTACAGCTTCTTGGGATGTGCCTTGGTGTTTTTTCTATGCAACTCCAAATACCCCAAGAGGGCACAGCCCCCCACTGGTGGGTAGACACCTAGGTTGGATAGTGTAGTACTCAGGGGGGAGGTTCCAGTCCCAGATAGTTTTGGGGAACAGATAGAGGTAATCCTAGTGTCCTGGGGGATGCAGATAATGTGCTAAAAAACCAACAAGGCTGCCAATACTTCCAAGAACAGGCAGTGGGTCACCATTAATGGGCGCTGCATGACACCAGGTCATAATCGCCGACAATCGTGAGAGCCATCTACCAGTGGCTCTGTTTCCCTTTGAGTGGGAGGATCCTTGGTACTCTGAAAATAGCTGTGAGTCCTGCCATTCCTGTAGATTGCCTGTTAAGCAATGACCTAGAGCATGCTAATTTGAGGGAGGTAGAGCCCAGTTCTCACTTGTCCATGATGAGATTGTCTGAATAGATCTGTATTACCACACAGTCCATGGCTGCCCGGGAAGGGAGTCAAGGGCGTCTGGAGCCTGAAAGAATGGTCCTGACAGCTGCCAAGGAGAGGGGCAAGGGGTGAGGGAAACCGATCCCAGACGTTCCCGCACTGGAGATTGACAGGGTCCCTGAAGAGGAGGCCACGGAGCCAACAGGGGAGGACATTCCTCCTAGGTGACCTACCTGGGCTTGATGGCTGGCAAGTTCAGGGTGGGCCCACCAGGGAGGAATTCAGCAAAGTGCAGAAAGAGGGTCCCAATCTTGAGGGTGTGAGGTGACAAGCCTCAGCCCATGCAGCAGGTGAAGTCTCTGAGGATCACCTAATTTACTGGGAGAATGATCTTCTATATAGCGAGCCTAAGGCTCCGGGTACTGGGGCAGCACATGTCCTGGTGGTCCCCCAGTGTTACCAGGCTTTCCTATTGGGTTCGGTTCATGACATACCCCTGGCAGGACATCTAGGGCAAGACAAGACCTTCACCAGGCTTGCCGCCCACTTCTATTGGCCCCAAATGAAGACAGCCTCAGATACATTCCACAGGTCCTGTCCCACATGACAGGCAAGTGGGAAGTCAGGGAAAAATCTAAAGGCTCCCCTGAACCCAATTCCTGTCATTGGCACCTCCTTTGAAAGGTTGGGCATTGACGTAATTGGTCTATTGCCCTAGGCAACAGTTTCATCCTAGTCTTGGTGGGCCATGCGTGGGCCATGCCACACGCTACCCTGAGGCAATCCCTCTGAGGTCGGTGACTGCCTGTGCCTGTGGTGACCAGAATGTTAAAGGCGCTTTTTACCCATGTTGGGTTCCCCAAAGAGATAGTGTCTGACAGAGGCACTAACTTCATGTTTGCATGCATGAAGTCCATGTGGGATGTGTTTGGTATAACCTACCACACCCTATCATCCTCAATCCTGGGATTCTGGCTTACAGGGCTGGGTTGGAAGGGGACCTTGTGCACTTCAAAACCACTCTTTGCAGTTTCCTCCACTTCAAAGGCTTTTTGGGGTATAAATACTGGGTTTGCAACCCTCCAAAATCAGACACTTCTGGATCTGGTTAGCATCACAGACTGAAATAGCATCAACTAGCCCAACTACACATTCAGTGCCTACATTTTCTATAACATAATCTGAATGTGTGACGGCGCACTTAACCGCAGCGTCTCTGTGTACAACCGTGGTTGGACCACTACTCCGATTATCGGAGCGCCGTACTCTGCATTTTTGCCCAGTTCTTGTGACGCATGTCAGGAAGTATTTTCCTTACCTGTCATTGTAATATTTTTTATTTTCTTTCGGTGGTCGACTCCTTTCCTTTTTCTTTTTCTTCTTTTCTTCTGTTTTTCTGTGCTCTTGTCTTTTTTTTCTTTCTGATCTCCATGCTGTCTTCTTGCAAGTTTGCAGGTTGTCTTCTTCTGTTCCTTTTTCCCAGCATGCCCTTTTTCTCTTATCATCATATTATCTCTATACATTCTCTTCTATGGGCCTTTTCCCAATCCAACATGGTGTTGTTTCTTTTTCCTGTGTTGTCACTTCCTGTCTTCCAGTATATGAGTCACTCAGTCCTGATCTGCCTTGCGTTGCAAACACTTCCTCTTGGTGGTGATCTTTGTTTATTTTCCAGTTCCTGTTCCTCTGTGAATTTTTTCAGTTTTTTTCCAGTTTTCATTCCTGTTTTTTCCTCTTTTTCAGGAGTTCCTGTTTTTGAGTTTTTTTCCCATTTTTTTTTTTTTTTTTCCTCTGGGACTCCTTCTGGAGGGTACGGCCTGCTTTGGCGTTTTCCTGTCAAGCAGCATCGTGGCTACTAGAAAGGGTCTCCCTTATCTTGGTCTATCCAGAACCAGCAGAAGACCAGGTGCTCTTTCAAACCCTTCAGTCAAAGGTGAGAAGCATTGTGCAGAATGTGACAGATTGCAACACCCAAAGAATACGCGTTGTGAGACCATGGAAGGACCACAGGGAGACATAGTAGAAAATGCACAAGCCATGCTGCAGACTGTCCAACAACAAGCTCAAGAGTTACAGCAATTGCGGGTTGAAAATATTGCACTAAGACAAGTTCTGTCCTCCTGGTCAATGGATGTGTCACCCGTATATGCTGCTACACTGCGATATTCTGGGGATCCTCAGAAGATAAAGGAGTTTCTGGATGCCCTAATGGTTTTCTTTGCTTTCCGTCCGCTACAATTTTCTTCCGATAAGGCTAAGGTGGGTTATCTGATAAGTGACTTGTCTGGCCCTGCACTAGCCTGGGCAACTCCCTTGGTTTCAGCGGAAAATCCCGTCCTGAATAATTATTCTGCCTTCTTGAACCTTTTCAAGCAGATGTTTGAAAGGCCTGGGTTAGAAGCAGCTGCAGAGGAGGCCTTCTGTTATATTCAGCAGGGCAATCAGGACGTTTTGCAGTATATAACCCGCTTTAAATAGTTGGCAGCCGAAACCACCTGGGTGGAACGCACCTTTGTAACTTTGTTCCGCTGAGGACTGCGTGAAGAAATCAAGGATGAATTAGTATAGTCTACTCCAACCCGTTCCTTAAAGGAATTAATGGACCAAGCCATGAACATTGAATATAGATTACGAGAGCGTAAGATGGAAAGAAGAAGAATGCGAGTACCATATCAGCCTGGAGTTAACCGTACCATCAGTTGGCGAACTGATGAAGTCCATTCTGAAGCTTCCCCATCCCCATGCAAGAACCCATGCAGATTGATCTCGTCCGTGGTCTGTTATCGGAGTCTGAAAAGGAGGATAGAAGACGAAAGGGTCTTTGCCTTTACTGTGGCAAGGCTGGCCCTCTGATTCGTTGTTGCCCTGTTCGCTCTTCCAGACCTTCGGGAAACGCCAACTCCGTCCCCTATAAGGAGGAAGGAGACGGGAGGAGCTGAGGTACCATCAATATATTCCTCCAGAGAAAGTATGTTCACCTTGTTTATTTTTTCGGTCACATTACAATGTTCACAAGGTCAGGAAGAACAACTCTTTGCTCTTGTAGACTGTGGAGCTAGTGGTATCTATTTAGACGAGACCTGGGCTAAGAATAAGGCGGGTTCCACGTATTCCTAAGGAAACCCCGGAGCAAGTACACACGGTAGATAGCTCCCCTTTAACCTCTGGGCCTGTGGTTCCTTCTACTCCTACACTCTGTTTGAATTTTGGAAGGCACCAAGCAAGAACATGTTGCTTTTGATCTTATATCCTCACCTAATTACACAATTATTTTAGGAATACCTTGGTTAACCCGGCACAACCCCTATATCAAATGGAAAACAAGAACAATATCCTTTACCTCTCATTTTTGTCAGCAAAATTGCTATTCTACCAACTCATATTGGTCTCTCAAAAGATTCTATCAGTCCTCTCAGAATTCAGATAACACTATATATATATATATGATTCAAAGAAGTACCAGATTGTAACCAGGAATATTTTGACATTTTTCAGAAACCTAGTCATCCCATTTTACCTCCTCATCCAATCTATGACTGTGCTATTCCTTTGGTTCCGAACAAGATAGTTCTATTTGGTTGAATGTATTCTTTGACAGATCAAGAAAAAAAGGTACTCAAAGAATACCTGGATGACAACTTAAAGAATGGGTTAATTACTCCTTTTTCATCTCCTGCTGGGGGTCCTCTTTTCTTCGTTCCCAAGAAGACAAAAGATCTGCGTCCATGTGTCGACTTTCGCAGACTTAATAAAATAACAATCAAAGATCGTTATCCCTTACCTTTAATTCGGGATATACTGGATGCCATACAAGGAGCCAAGATGTTCACTAAATTGGATTTAAGAGGTGCCTATCATCTTTTGCATATCAAGGAAGGAGATGAATGGAAAACAGCCTTCCGTACTCCATTCGGACACTATGAATATTATGTTATGCCTTTTGGATTAACCAATGCATCTTCTGTTTTCCAACGATTCATGGATTCTGTATTTTCTGACTTGTTCAACCACAATGTAGTAATCTATCTGGATGACATACTGATATACTCCTGTAATCCTGAGCAACATACTGAACATGTACTACAAGTTTTGGAAAGACTCAAAAAGAACCAATTATATTGCAAACCAGAGAAATGTGAATTCCACAAGACCGAAGTGAAATATTTGGGGTTCAGTATTAATCAAACAGGAATATCCGTTGACCCAGACAAAGTAAGAGCTATCCTTGACTGGTCTTCTCCCTCTTCTATTAAGGAAACTCAATGTTTTCTTAGGCTTTCTAACTTCTACCGACAATTCATTCAGGATTTTGCCCACCAACAAAGTTTCATCACCCAGACTATTAAAAAAGAAAATCTGAAAAAGGGGTATGCCTGGACCGAAGGTGCTGAGCGGGCCTTTCAGGAGCTAAAGAAGTCCTTCACCCAAGCACCCATTTTGCGACATCCTTATACTACAAAAAAATGTATAGTAGTGACTGATGCGTCTGAAAGGGCCATAGGAGCGGTTCTACTTCAAAAACAAGACGATGGATTACAACACCCTATCTTCTATCTCTCTCACATTTTGTCAAACGCAGAACGCAATTACTCAGTACTGGAACGGGAATTACTTGCTCTCAAAGTAGCATGTAAAGAATGGAGACATTTCTTGATGGGCACTAGAGAAGCCATTACTGACCACCGCAATTTACAATGTTTCAAAGCTCCCAGTGCCGTAATAGTCGGCAAGCAAGATGGGCTTTCTTTTTTAGCCAATATGATTTTGTGATAACTTATATACCTGGGTCCCAGAATCCCTTGGCAGATGCATTATCCTGTCAATACCCTGACATTGCCAATACCTCCTTTCCACACATCATTGAGTCCAGTAGAATCATAGGGGTTACTCAATCTTTTCTGGATCGTGTCAAATCGGAGTACCAGTTCCTTCCACTTGAGGAGTGAAATAAAGTGACACTTCTCTTACGAAAAGAAAAAGACTATTTCTATCATCCAAAAACCCTTTTCTTACCTACTAAAAAGGTACAGACTGAGGCATTGCAAATGTGTCATGATTCTACGGTGGCTGGGCATAGAGGAATCAAGAAGACCCAGGAACTGCTTCAACGATCTTTTTGGTGGCCTTCCCTTAAGAACGATACGGAAACCTATGTCTCAGCATGCCCTGTATGCACCCAGTCTAGATACCCAGAACCAAACCAACAGGTTTATTGGTGCCTTTACCCGTTCCCTCAGCTCCTTGGGTTACCCTTTCCACAGATTTCATTTGTTCCCTACCATCTTCTTCCGGTAACCATGTCATCATGGTAACTGTTGATTCCTTTACCAAGATGGTGCATTTTACAGCCCTAAAGAAATTACCAACAGCCCCTGAAATGAGTCGCATATTCACGCGAGACATTTTTTGTCTCCATGGTCTTCCACAAGAAGTCATTTCTGGTAGAGAGCCACAATATGTGTCACGATTTTTTAGAGCTTTTTGTGCCTTAATAAACATTGACGTGTCCTTGTTCTCAGATTTTCATCCACAAACCAATGGTCAGACTAAACGTGTGAATCAGGAACTCCATCAATACCTGAGATGTTACTGTAATGCCTCTCAAAATATTTGGTCGGATTTTCTTGCCCTTGCTGAATTCTCCTATAACAATACAGTTCATAGTGCAACCGGAGCAACACCTTTTCATTGCACCTATGGATTCCATCTTAGGACTATGACCGCTATTCCTAGTAAGACGTCACTTGATCCTACAGTCACTTCTTTTGCCCGGGGAATCCGCCAAATCCAAGGCCTAATCCATACCACTCTTTTGGCCTCTAAACAAGCAATGAAACGAAAGGCAGATTGCCAACGTCAGAAGGCACCCTCTTATCAAGTAGGACACAAGGTGTGGTTTTCCTCCAGATTTCTGCCCTCTCGGTTTTCCCTAAACAAATTCAAACCTCATTTTTATGGACCCTTTCGGATCCTGCAAGTATTGAATCCTGTCGCTGCTCGACTAAGGTTGCCTCATACATAGAGAGTTCATCCTGTTTTTCACATATCCCAGTTAAAACCTTTCGTTTTTGATCCACACAACTGACATTTTCAACAACCTCCTCCTCTTTCTGTGGATGGCCATCCTGAATATGAAGTACAGGAAGTCTGTGATTCTCGATATTCTTGGAACAAACTGCAGTTTTTGATCCACTGGAAGGGTTATCCCCTCAGTGACTGCTCTTGGGAGGATGCCTCCTCCGTTCATGCTCCCCAATTGGTTTGCCTTTTTTATTCCCGTTACCCTGACAAGCCTGGGGCCTCGGGGAGGGGACCTACTGTGACGCCGCGCTTAACCGTGGCATCTCTGTGCACAACCGCGGTCGGACCGCAACTCCGATTATCGGAGTGCTGTCCTCCGCATTTTTTTCCCACTTCTTGCTACGCGTGCCAGGAATCATTTCTCATGCTCCCAGTCGCGTCGTCCCTACCTGTCTTTATAATATTTTTTATTTTCTGTCGGTGGTGGACTCCTTTCCTTTTTCTTCTTTTCTTCAGTTTTTCTGCGTTCTTGTCTTTTTCTTCTTTCTGGTCTCCATGTTGTCTTCTTGCAGGTTGCCATGTTCTCTTCTTCTGTTCAGTTTTCCCAGCATGCCCTTTTTCTCTTAGAATGCTACTTTTTTCCCATTCTCTTCTATGGGTCTTTTCCCAATCCAAGATGGTGTTGTTTCTTTTTCCTGTGTTGTCACTTCCTATCTTCCAGTATATAAGTCACTCAGTCCTGATGTGCCTTGCGTTGCAAACACTTCCTCTTGGTGGTGATCTTCGCTCCTGTTTGTCGTTTATTTTCCAGTTCCTGTTCCTCTGATTGTGAATTTTTTCCTCTTTTTTCCAGTTTTCATTCCTGTTTCTTCCTCTTTTTCAGTAGTTCCTGTTTTTGAAGATTTTCCCATCTTTTGGGTTTTTTTTCCCCTGGGACTCCTGGAGGGTACGGTCTGCTTTGGCTTTTTCCTGTCAAGCAGCATCATGGCTACTAGAAAGGGTCGCCCCTATCTTGGTCTATCCAGAATTAGCAGAAGACCGGGTGCTCTTTCAAACCCTTCAGTCAAAGGTGATAAGCATCGTGCAGACCATGACAGAATTTTGTCATGGCATCCGCGATAAACAATCAGCACCAGTGTTTTTTCTACCTTGTACATATTTTACTCTAAGATCATATTCCTGCAACTTAGAAAGTAAATGTACCAGGTGAGCAGAAGCTTTTCCCAAACCATTTCCCCCGAGTAGAAACACTAATGGTTTGTAATCAGTATATATATCACAACTGGTTCCCCATTTATACATTTTGAACTTTTGTACCGTCCACACACAAGCTAGGGCCTCCCTTTCAATTGTACTGTAATTGCGTTGTGCTTCAGTAAGTGTTCTAGACGCAAAGGCGACTGTATTTTCCTGTTCTTTGACCCACTGACCAAACACAGCACTAAGACCCTTCAGACTGGCTTCCACAATTATAAATGATTTCCCAAACGGAATGAAAGGTTTCAGAGAAGGAGCAGATACAACCAACTCTTTGACATTTTGGAACGCTGTATTAATCTTATCATCCCACAGAAATTTGTTGCCATTTTAAGTAATGATCTTAAAGGTTGAACCATTAATGCATAACCTGGCACAATGTGTGCGTAATACTCGCACAACCCCAAAAAGGAAGCAGGGCATCTTTGTCAGTGGGAGAAGAAGATCTCTGATAGCTTCCAAATTGCAAAGTTTTGCTTTTTAACCGTCTTCTGATATCATGTGACCTAGATATTCCACCTCTTCAACCATGAATTTGCACTTGTCTGTTTTTATTGTCATACCACAGGATTGCAAAATGTTAAAAACTTTCTTCAAGAATTGTATATGTTCCTCAGCCGTTTCAGTATGAATAAGTATATCATCTTGAAATGTTTTCATATTTTCTATTTACCCAAACAACGTGTCCATCATCTTCAGAAAGACACTTGCCGCAGATGCCAATCCAAATTGAAGCCTACGATATTTGAACACACCAAAAGGAGTAACAAATGTGGTAAGTGTCTGAGAGTCTTCACTAAGTGGAATTTGATGGTATGCCGAGTGTAGATCTATGGTTGAGAAAACTTTAGAGCTACCTACACTTATATTCATTTCTTGAATATGGGGAAGAGGATGACAATCCACCAATATATGTTTGTTGAGAGAGCTCAAGTCAAATCAAATCAAATCAAATCAAATCATTAACATTTATAAAGCGCGCTACTCACCCGTGTGGGTCTCAAGGCACTAAGGGGAAGGGGGGGGGGGGGGTTACTGCTGCTCGAAATGCCAGGTTTTGAGGAGTCTCCGGAATGCGGAGTGGTCCTGGGTGGTCCTGAGGCTGGCGGGGAGGGTGTTCCAGGTCTTGGCTGCCAGGAAGGAGAAGGACCTCCCACCCGCCGTGGAGCGGCGGATGCGAGGGACGGCAGCAAGCGCGAGGCCAGAGGAACGGAGGAGACGGGTGGGGGCGTAGAAGCTGAGGCGACGGTTGAGGTATTCCGGTCCCTTATTGTGGAGGGCTTTGTGTGCGTGGGTGAGAAGTCGGAAGGTGATCCTTTTGCTGACTGGGAGCCAATGCAGGTGTCTCAGGTGTGCGGAGATGTGTGGCTGTTGCGGGGTACGTCGAGGATGAGGCGGGCCGAGGCGTTTTGAATACGTTGCAGGCGTTTTTGGAGTTTGGCGGTGGTCCCAGCATAGAGGGTGTTGCCGTAGTCCAGGCGGCTCGTGACGAGGGCATGGGTCACAGTTTTTCTAGTGTCGGCGGGGATCCAGCTGAAGATCTTGCGGAGCATGCGGAGGGTGAGGAAGCAGGCGGAGGACACAGCGTTGACTTGCTTGGTCATGGTGAGAAGAGGGTCCAAGATGAAGCCGAGGTTGCGGGCGTGGTCTGTGGGGGTCGGTGCGGTGCCGAGGGCCGTCGGCCACCAGGAGTCGTCCCAAGCGGACGGGGTGTTGCCGAGGATGAGGACTTCCGTTTTGTCAGAATTCAGCTTTAGGCGGCTGAGCCTCATCCAATCTGCGACGTCCTTCATGCCCTCTTGTAGGTTGGTCTTGGCGCTGGCGGGGTCCTTGGTGAGGGAGAGTATAAGTTGGGTGTCGTCGGCGTAGGAGGTGATGATCATGTCGTGCTTGTGTACGATGTCGGCGAGGGGGCTCATGTAGACATTGAAGAGTGTCGGGCTGAGCGATGAGCCTTGAGGTACGCCGCAGATGATCTCGGTGGGGTCTGAGCAAAACGGTGGGAGGTAAACTCTTTGAGATCGGTTTGAGAGGAAGGAGACAATCCAGTCCAGGGCCTGGCCTTGGATCCTGGTGGAGTGGAGGCGGGTAATTAGGGTGCGGTGACAGACGGTGTCGAAGGCAGCCGAGAGGTCGAGGAGGATGAGGGCGACTGTTTCACCATTGTCCATCAGGGTTCTGATGTCGTCTGTGACTGAGATGAGGGCGGTTTCAGTGCTGTGGTTGGTTCGGAATCCGGTTTGTGAAGGGTCGAGCAGGTTGTTGTCTTCCAGGAAGGTGGTCAGCTGTTTGTTGACGGTCTTCTCTATTACCTTGGCGGGGAAGGGGAGGAGCGAGATGGGGCAGAAGTTTTTCAGGTCGCTCGGGTCAGCCGTAGGTTTCTTTAGTAGGGCGTTGACTTCGGCGTGTTTCCAGCATTCGGGGAAGGTAGCAGAAGAAAACGAAGAGTTGATGACGGCCTGGAGGTGCGGGGCGATGATGTTGTCGGCTTTATTGAAGATGAAGTGAGGGCAGGGGTCCGATGGGGCGCCGGAGTGGATAGAATTCATGGTGGTTTTGGTTTCTTCGGTGTTGATGTGGGTCCAGTCGTTGAGGGTGATGGTCGGGGGTGTGGGTTCGGTGATGCTTGGTTGGGTCTGGTGTCCGAAGCTGTCGTGGAGGTCGCAGATCTTGCGATGGAAGAAGGTGGCGAGGGAGTTGCACAAGTCTTGTGAGGGCGTGACGGCGTTGGCGTTGGGGTTGGAGAACTCTTTGACAATGCTAAAAAGTTCTCTGCTGTTGTGGCTGTTTTTGTCCAGTCTGTCGGTGAAAAAGTTCCTTTTGGCAGCGCGGATCAGGTGGTGGTGTTCGCGGGTTGCGTTTTTGAGGGCGGTCATGTTGTCGGCGGTGTGGTCCTTGCGCCAGGCCTTCTCGAGGGCGCGACAAGTTTTCTTCGATTCTTTGAGGGTGTCAGAGAACCAGAGAGGTTTTTTGGTGATGGCCTGTTGATGCGTGCGTCTGAGGGGAGCAAGGTTGTCTGCCCAGTTGGAGATCCAGTTCGAGAGGCTGAGGGCTGCGTCGTTGGGGTCGGTGGTGAGGGTGGGTTGGTTGACGGCGAGTGCGGAGAAGAGTTGCTCTTCGGGGATTTTGTTCCACTGTCGATGAGGGATGGGTTGGGTGTGGAGGTGGCGAGTCTCGCGTCGGAATGTGAAATGGACACAGCTGTGGTCGGTCCATTGTAGAGCGGAGGTGTGGCTAAAGAAGACGTGTTTGCTGGCGGAGAAGATAGGGTCAAGCGTGTGTCCGGCGATGTGGGTGGCGGTGTTCACCAGTTGCTTGAGGCCGAGATTGTCGAGGTTGTCGAGCAGGGCGGTGGTGTTGGGGTCATTGTTTTGTTCCAGATGGAAGTTGAGGTCACCTAGGAGGATGTAGTCCGGCGAGGCGACGGCGTGCGGGGAGATGAAGTCGGCGATGGAGTCGCTGAAAGGGGCGCGCGGTCCGGGGGGACGGTAGACGAGGGATCCTCTGAGGGTGGTCCTGGGGTCGGTGCGAATCTGAAAATGCAGATGTTCAGCGGCGAGAGGGGTGTCTTCGGTGGAGGTGGTGACGCTGATGGAGTCTTTGAAGACGATGGCGATACCTCCTCCTACTTGGTTGGTGCGGTCCTTTCTGGAGATCTTGTAGCCTTCGGGGATGGCAGTGGCGATGTCTGGGGCCGAAGAGGCGTTCATCCAGGTCTCCGTGATGAAGGCGACGTCCGGTGCTGTGGAGTCCAGGAGGTCCCAGAGTTCAACGGCGTGCTTGTGGACAGAACGAGCGTTGACCAGGATGCACTTGAGGTGGTTGATGGAGCGTGGGCTGGTGGTCGTGGTAGCTGCGTGGTGGAAGATGCGTTTGCAGGAGTTGCAGGCGAAGGGTCCATGGGTTCGTTTGGGGTGAGCTTGGAAGCAGGTGTTGGAGCGCCCTGGGTTGAGGGTGTGGAGGGTGGTGGGGTCGTAGTGGATCAGCGGGGCTTGGGAGAGCTGAGGACCAGGGGTTGTGGCGCTGGGCGCGGGCCAGGCGCGGGCCAGGCGCGGGCCAGGCGCGGACGGGCGCAGACGGGCGCAGACGGGCGCAGACAGGCTTGCCTCTGGCGCGCCTCTGGCTCGCCAGCTGCGCGGTCGTGCAGCGGCCGCCATAAGAGGGAGGGGGTGGAGGGGTCAGCTGGGGGCGAATGGGAGCTGGGGGGCGGGGGCGTGCAGGAGGTCGTGGCGGGAAAGCGCGAGGGAGGGGGGGGACAGGTAGAGTGAGAAGAGCCGAGGGAGGGGGGTTTAAGGGTGGAGGGGGGTGAGTGTTAGGAGGTTTAGGAGATTAGGGAGAGAGATAGGAGTAGGGTTGGGAAGATAGGGGAGGGGGGTTGTAGAGGTGGGTGAGGGTGAGAGGTAGAGTGAGAGGATAGGAAGATAGGTAACAGAGGGGGTGGCGGGAAGGGGGGGAGAGATAGAGAAATAGATAGATGGAGAAATAGGTGGAGAGATAGAAAAATAGGTAGATAGGAGGAGGTGGTGAGTGAGGGAGTTAGATAGTGAGATAGAGAGATAGGTAGATTGGTAGATAGGAGGAGTGAGGGAGGGAGGCAGATAGCGAACGGGGTAGATAGGGGTGATAGAGAGGGGGAGGCAAGTGAGGGAGGGGGATGAGGCAGGAGCAGGAGGGCAGGTGCGGGAAGAAACAGAAGACGGAGGACGGAGAAAGCAGAAGAACAGAAGACAGAAGACAGAAGAGCAGAAGACAGAAGAACAGAAGAACAGAAGAACAGAAGACGAAGGGGCAGAAGACAGAGGATCACAGAAGAAGATACAGAAGACGAAGAACAGAAGGCAGAAGACCACAGAAGAAGATGAAGAAGAAGAGAGGCGACAGGAGAGGCTGAGAAGCACACAGAAGAAGAGAGAAGACGGGGAATAGAAGAGTAAAGAAGAAGATTACAGAAGAGGAGCGAGGAGGAAGAACAGAGAGGAAGAAAAGAAGCAGGAGCAGGAGAGAGGGTGAGTAGCGCGGGGCAGGGCGAGGGGCTGGGAGGTGGGGGGTACTTACTGCGAGGTGGGTCTCAGGAACCTGGAGGAGCTGAAGGAGCTGCAGCGGCAGGGGGAGCGACCTACCCTTGGGTCAAGGGTCGCTACCACTGTCGCGCAGCAGGCGCCATAAGAGGGAGGGGGGGGAGGGGTCAGCTGGGGGCGAATGGGAGCTGGGGGGTGGGGGCATGCAGGAGGTCGCGGCGGGAAAGCGCGAGGGAGGGGGGGACAGGTAGAGTGAGAAGAGCCAGGGGAGGGGGGTTTAAGGGTGGAGGGGGGTGAGTGTTAGGAGGTTTAGGAGATTAGGGAGAGAGATAGGAGTAGGGTTGGGAAGATAGGGGAGGGGGGGTTGTAGAGGTGGGTGAGGGTGAGAGGTAGAGTGAGAGGATAGGAAGATAGGTAACAGAGGGGGTGGCGAGAAGGGGGAGAGAGATAGAGAAATAGATAGATGGAGAAATAGGTGGAGAGATAGAAAAATAGGTAGATAGGAGGAGGTGGTGAGTGAGGGAGTTAGATAGTGAGATAGAGAGATAGGTAGATTGGTAGATAGGAGGAGTGAGGGAGGCAGATAGCAAACGGGGTAGATAGGGGTGATAGAGAGGGGGAGGCAAGTGAGGGTGGGGGATGAGGCAGGAGCAGGAGGGCAGGCGCGGGAAGAAACAGAAGACGGAGGACGGAGAAAGCAGAAGAACAGAAGACAGAAGACAGAAGAGCAGAAGACAGAAGAACAGAAGAACAGAAGAACAGAAGACGAAGGGGCAGAAGACAGAGGATCACAGAAGAAGATACAGAAGATGAAGAACAGAAGGCAGAAGACCACAGAAGAAGATGAAGAAGAAGAGAGGCGACAGGAGAGGCTGAGAAGCACACAGAAGAAGAGAGAAGACGGGGAATAGAAGAGTACAGAAGAAGATTACAGAAGAGGAGCGAGGAGGAAGAACAGAGAGGAAGAAAAGAAGCAGGAGAGAGGGTGAGTAGCGCGGGGCAGGGCGAGGGGCTGGGAGGTGGGGGGTACTTACTGCGAGGTGGGTCTCAGGAACCTGGAGGAGCTGGAGGAGCTGCAGTGGCAGGGGGAGCGACCTACCCTTGGGTCAAGGGTCGCTACCACTGTCGCGCAGCAGCCGCCATAAGAGGGGGGGGAGGGGTCAGCTGGGGGCGAATGGGAGCTGGGGGGCGGGGGCGTGCAGGAGGTCGTGGCGGGAAAGCGCGAGGGAGGGGGGGACAGGTAGAGTGAGAAGAGCCAGGGGAGGGGAGTTTAAGGGTGGAGGGGGGTGAGTGTTAGGAGGTTTAGGAGATTAGGGAGAGAGATAGGAGTAGGGTTGGGAAGATAGGGGAGGGGGGGTTGTAGGGGTGGGTGAGGGTGAGAGGTAGAGTGAGAGGATAGGAAGATAGGTAACAGAGGGGGTGGCGGGAAGGGGGGGAGAGATAGAGAAATAGATAGATGGAGAAATAGGTGGAGAGATAGAAAAATAGGTAGATAGGAGGAGGTGGTGAGTGAGTCAACACACAACCTAAGGTCACCAGACCTCTTTTTAGTAAGGATAATAGGTAAAACCCATTCTGAAGAGTCAGTGGGTGTAATTATTCCCTTGGAAACCAATTTATTTAATAATTCCTTCAATTTTTGCCTGATGCTCAAAGGAACTGGCCTAACCTTATGTACTATTGGTAAAGCTCCTTAAGCTTGATACAGTGTTCAAAACCTTGAACATTCCCTACTTTATCCATGAAAACTTTGGAAAACTGAGATTTCAGTTCTTCACTTATTACACCTGCAGACAATACAGACATAATAGAATCACCATCAGCTGGCAGATACCCCAGAACAATACGCATATCATGTCTCGGACATAGATTCATTCCGAGCTTTGCCAAGTCTTTCCAGCTCACAATATCTCTCCCATTTGTTGCAACATATACTTTGGTAAGAGTATGTGTGCCAAGAATCTCTAATCTTGTCCAGAAAAATCCAAGTAATTCTATATCGTGTCTGCCAAATGCCTTTGGACTTATATCAGGACATTCCAAAACATTTTATTTGGACCATAATCAAAAATAAGTGCTATCTGCTAAAATCTTTACTGGTGCTCCAGAATCTGCCATAACCCTCCCTTTTCTACCATCTATACGAGCTTCACACATGGGTACCTTGACATGGTCCCCTTTCACATGTACGGTTGAATTAGGTAAATCCATAGTCAGAATTACATTAGACAACCTACTCACACACTCCTGGGTATTGTCCTCTGAATTCTATGTATATACATTGCTAATTTTCACTTTACCCACATTGTTAGTTATACCCAGATGGAACTTCGTACCTCTACACACGTTTTGAAAATTTCCTATTTTGTGACACTTCTTACATTTATTTCCTGTGGTTGGGCAAAAGGAACTATTCCCAATGTGATTATGTGAGCCACACTAGAAGCAAACACTTCTACCTTGCATCCGTCCTTTCCTGAATTTGGAAGACTTGTCTCTAACAGCACAAATTGAAATACCTTCCGCCACACAACTAACAGCTGAAGGAGCGCCATGATTAAAATAAACTTTAGAAGTAACGATGGACCTTTCAATACTTCTCACAATATCAATCGTCTCTGCTAAAGTGGGATTACTACAATCTAGAAGAACCTCTTGTATCATTTTTTTGAGAAACAATAAAATACAAATTGGTCTCTGATATAGACATCTAGGTTGCTACCAAAATCACATTTGTGTGATAATACACGTAACATAGCTGTATATTCTTCAACCGATTCATCAGCTGACTGCCTGCACATGGCAAAATTAAATCTTTCTAACAGAACTCTGGATTCATCTGAATATTGTTTCTTCATTCTTTCGTTCCCCTCCATATAAACATTCCATATAGTATCTTCACTTTGAGGTGCTGGAATGGGTGACGCCATCCCCCTGAAAAAAAACAAATGAATGAGGTTATGATGTACAAACAAATAATAATAATTATACTTAAATCAATAAAACTGTAAAACAGAACAATGCAGCACAAAAAAACGTATGACTATGAGCAGAATCAAGCAAGCACAGTAACTACCGTATTTCCGACTCCACACATGTCCTGGGATTTCAAGTACAAAAACATGAAAATAACGCTGCTATTTCAGTAGGCGTCTCTTCAATTGGCTTTGAATAAATAAATATCACTGCACCACACTCTTTTCGCCAGTCCAACGCTGTACGCTGCCCCAATGATGTCAACACACTATAAGACCACTGTGCAGAATAACATTGCTGGCCACTATTTTCTTTCTCACACAGCCCCATAGCAGAGCATCCAGTTCCCTAAACATGAATGCACATAAAGGGCCATATTTATACTTTTCGACGCACAACTGCGCCAACGCAGTTGTGCGTCAAAAAATCTAACGCCGGCTAACACCATTCTGAAGTGCCATGCGGGCGCCGTATTTATTCAATGACGTTAGCCGGCGTTAGCCGGCGGAGCTGCCTGGTGTGCGTGAAAAAAAATGACGTACACCAGGCAGCGCCGGCGTAGGGGAATATGGAGCTTGGGTGCCAAAAAATGGGGCAAGTCAGGCTGAGGCAAAATTTTCACCTCAACCCGATTTGCGCCATTTTTTTAAACTCCCAACCCCCATTGAAATGACTCCTGTCTTAGCAAAGACAGGAGTCATGCCCCCTTGCCCAATGGCCATGCCCAGGGGACTTCTGTCCCCTGGGCATGGTCATTGGGCATAGTGGCATGTAGGGGGGCACAAAACAGGCCCACCTATGCCACAAAAAAAAAAAAAAATTACTTACCTGAACTTACCTTATGTTCCCTGGGATGGGTCCCTCCATCCTTAGGCGTCCTCCTGGGGTGGGCAAGGGTGACAGGGGGGGTCCCTGGGGGCATGGGAGGGCACCTCTGGGCTCCTTCCGAGCCCACAGGTCCCTTAACGCCTGCCCTGACCAGGCGCTAAAAAACGACGCAAAAGCGGGAGACCGCCGACTTTCCGCTTCTGACCGCGGCTGAACCGCCACGGTCAGAATGCTCGTGGGAGCACCGCCAGCCTGTTGGCGGTGGTCCCGTGGTCGGTGGCCCTGGCGGCCACCGGCCGCCAGGGTCAGAATGACCCCCATAGTTCTTTTCCTTAAAGTAATAATCGGGGGCTGTGTCGGCAGAGGAGAAATATGAACACTCTTTTGTGAGTCTCAATTGCAGCCCCCCATCCGGTTCCAGGATGCTAGTGGTGACCCTGTATGGAGTTCAGAGGTGAAATGACCTAAGGTTGCCCTGCACCTCATCTGCACCTGCTGACAACCATAGAGAGACAGATCCTCTAAGAAATCTAGAGTGATAGGACCATTGTGTGTCGCTGACAATGCACCTTTAAGATGGCGCCGCTGTGGTTTGACAGGCCACACTGGGAGGCTGGTCCTAGGGTCACCTCCTGGCATTGAGGCAAATTCTGGACAGGACTGTAAAAAATTCAAGACAAAGGGTCAAAATTCAGGACACAAATTCAGGACAAAAATTCAGGACGAAGGGTTAAAATTCAGGACAAAAATTCAAGGACAAACGTCAGTTTTACAGACACACCTATGAGAGGCCATGCCTCACTATGTTATCAGTGAATTTATTTACTCTTTTTAACATGGCACTATTTATTCATTGTGGTCTTTTTGTGATTGCCTCTTGGTATACTACATTCAGGTGTCACATCACATCCTTCTTTAGTAGTAAATTAATGCCCTTCAGCACTGTGTCAAGGCCATCACCCCTATCCAAATCTACCCAATCTTTCTTGAAGAGAAAGTAACAGCAAAATTTTGATTATGTTTCTTAACATTTTAAAACCCCTGGCAAACAGTTTTGGGAAACATTAAGGTAATTAACCGTAAGATAGTTTAAACAAATTGAACACAAACATCTGGCTCAATGTAGTGAGGTAGGACAGATGGTGTGGGCGACAGTCTCACACCTAATGTCAGGATATGAGGACTTGTCTTTAGTCTCACAGCACTAGAGTGTATGTCTGGGACTCTACATTTATCTCAGAACTGGGAGACTGGACTACCAATCAAAGATAATAAAAGAGGAGGCTGAAATTGATATCAAATGGGAGATCCACAGCAACTGGTTCAAAAGGTTGTTGCTAAGAACTGGATAAATAAGGAAAAGAAGAACAAGGTGGGACAATTCATAAAATCAGACAAGATGGGTCCACCAAGATTATCAGAAGGTATTGGGTACCTGGGGAGTTGTCTCTGCAGACAGGAGAGAAACAGGCTCTGTCAAGTGGTTGAACAAGCAGCACCCACCCACCTTGGCAAACTCTTCTGGTGCACTGGTGCACTGGTCTGCTGCTCATGCTTGTGAAGGATGAGCAGGGGCCAGACCCCTTGCAAGGTTGTGCAAGGCAATTGCCTGCTCTGTCCATGTCTTACAATGGTTTGAAATAGAGCAAAAGCCAAACTAGTGATCTGGGTTATCCCTAAGCGTAAAGTACACATAGAATCTTCAAAGTATTTGGGATGTAAATTGAACAAACAGAACGTAAAAAATGTAAAATGTAATTAGTGTTTCTTTAACATATGGCACTGTTTTCCCCTTTATGTACAATTAGACCTCAGATTGAACTTGGAACTAGTTACCTTTCTATCCCTAGTGATTAATATCTATCCCACTGATTTGCAGGATGGAAATATCTGCAGAGCATTACGGTCCCTCCGAGCCCAGGTTGCTTTTTGGTCTTCTATTCTCCTTTCTGTAGTGGACCAAGTGGCACTAGTGAAGTTGGTGGGTAACCCAATGATAGAATTATTTTGCAAACCTTCCCCTGCTCATCCTTCATTCCTTGTTCAGGCATGTCACACATCTGATTTGGTCGCTGGGGCACCGCAGAGTAGCTCTTTCCACTCTAAAGCTACCCGTGGCTGCGGGTGGATCAGGCCTTCTGGAGTTGTAACACTGTTTTTCAGCTGCACAGGTCCAAAGGGTAGCTCACTGGCTTTCTGCCCACCCCTCTGCATGAGATGGGGTTTATCCGTATAGACCTTTAAGGTGGGCTTACTGTACTGCTCATTGTTTCCTACTGGCCATTCTACGAATCACCATCTGGGGATATCATGTACAGCTTTCTCTTGCCTTGCTAGAACTTGTAAACTCAATGACACGAAGAAACCCTGTGCTCCTGCCCTACCTTTCGGAAGCCTTCCTACTTATACAGGACGGCTGTACTCAGAGCAACTCCATTAGTGGCATGCTGCAGGTGTCTTAAAATTGGGGGATTTGTTTCTGGATGGTGAGCTACTTTACCATCTTCACTTTTTACTTGCCCTTTTTAATGTCTACCACCTAACAATAACTCTAAATGAGGTGTGCCAGAAGCTCTACACCATAGGACTGGTGACAAATTGATGGAATGGGTGTACAGACCTTTCCTGCAACATGGAGACCACTCCAGGTCTTCTTGTCATACTACCTGGGTAAATGATGTGGCCAAACCTCTGCAAGATACAGACTGGACTAAAATACTGGACCTTCCCCACAAAGTATCCTACGGCTGTCACTTTAAGTACATTCATAGAGCTTCCTTGGGAATGCATTAGGCCCATTACTTGCCATAGGCTTTGTGGTTTGTAACTCGTGTTTCGTTCCTTTAACTTTGCTGGCTTTATTTGTTTTAGGCTATGCAGCTTGAGTTTGTCCCTTCCCTTGCCTAAACCTTACTTACAGTATCCTTCTGAGTGCTCCCTTTCTGTAAACAGGCCTGTAAATCTTGTTCTTATCTCATCATATTTGCTGTACATTCAAAGAACAAGGTAAAATGTCAGACTCTGTCTTCGGTGGGAACTTAGGCGGATATTAATACTTGGTTTGCGCTGAATTCACGTTATGTTTTTTAACGCTAATTCAACGCAAACCTAACTCCATATTTATACTTTGGCGCGTTAACATCATTTTCTGGACGTAGAAACCTACCTTCCGTCAATGAGATGCAAGGTAGGCGTTCCTGTGCAGAAAATGATGCTATGGCCTTAACGCCATATTTATTCCCCGTGCTAAATTCAAACATGGGGATGAAGGCCTTAAATAATGGCGCTAAGCTTACTTAGCGCCATTATTTTATTCCTGGGTATGGGCAGGCATTAGGGGACCTTTGGGCATGCTTCCACCATCAGAGACCATGGAAAGAACCCACAGGTGCCCTTCCCTGGCCCCAGGGACACCCTCACTTACACCAGAGGGACACCGCAGGATGGGGGACCCATCCCAGGTAGGTCCCGGTAAGTATATTTTCTTTTTCTTTTTTTTCCCTCTTGGGGGCCCTAACCTGGGGCCCCCTGCATGGCACTGGCCCCAATGGCCATGCCCAAGGGACATTGTGGTGGTCACCCTAGCTGGTCGTGCAATTGAAGGGAGGCTGAGCCTAATTTCACCCATGGAAGTGGAATCGCAGGTCCCCGCTGCAAGCCCACAGGGCCACAGGACTATAGGACTTTGGGACCCCATGGTGAAACATAGGTGGGTTAAACTGACTTGCTGCTGTTCCATTCTGGGGGCCTACTCAGCTCAGTAAAATGATCACAGAACTGATATGGCTGATACGACTGGGCTTACAGCGGACATTTTTGGTTTTGGTAACATTGTGCACACTGCAGGTCCTAGAACACTACAGAGTGTAGCTGAATTGATTTTGGGGTATCCACTTTGTAACGATGATGCTACCAGAAGCAGACAAGGCCAAACCTATGAAAGACAAGAAGGGCTTTTTTAATACTAAGGGACACATTACGATCCCGGCAGTAAAAAACGATTACCGCTGCGGCAACGGCTGCCAAAAGACCGTTGCCACGGCTACCAGCTGTTCGCCCTATTAGGACTACAGCTGGATTTCTGCCAGAAGGATGGCAGAAATCCGGCTGTGGCCATGCCGGCGGATGGCAGTAAGGTGGCACTGCTGCCAGCAGCAGCGCCACGCTAGTAGACTGCCGCAGACCGTATCATGACCCATTAAATGGCCTGGCGGTGTTCTGCTGGCGGACGGTGCTGCTGGCAGCAGCGCCCCATCCTGTCTTCTGCCGGAGGACCCCCTGACAACAGGTAAGTCAGGTGCTCCGACAGGGGAGGTGGGTGGGGGGTGTTGTGTGTGTGTGGGGGTGTGTGTGTATGTCTGTGCGTGCGTGTATGCGGGTGTGTGTTGCGTGTTCTATGTGTGTGCATGTATGGATGTGTGAGTGCGTGTATGTTGTGTTGTGTGAATGCGTGTGTGCTGGTATGTATGTAAGTGTGTGTGGATGTGTGTGTGAATGGATGTATGCATGCGTGGATGAATGTGGGAATGAGTGTGTCTATGTGTGTGTGCCTGTGTGAATGAAGGTGCATGTATGTAGTGGGGGGTCTGGAGAGGAAGGGGGTGGAGGGATTCTTGGAGGGGGAGGGGGAAGGGAGCGGGGAAGACCCCTATCAGTGACAGGGAAGGGATTCCCTGTCACTAATAGTGCCTACCACCATGGTTTTCGTGGCGGTAAGGTTGCCACGAAAACCATGGCAGTAGGCGAGGTCATAATCCCGCAGGCGGGCAAATGAAGTCTCCAGCCCGGCGGTTGTTACCGCCGTGGCAGTCGATGTGGTACATTGGCGGTTTGGCTAATATGGGGAATTAACCCTTAAGTCAGACATCCAGACTCTTAGGGCCAGGTGTATCAAGCTCCCGGTTTGCATTTCTTAAATAGCAAATTTTAAGAAATCACTATTTAGTAATGCAACATGGGATGTATGAAAATTGCGATTCAGTAATAGTGATTTCTTAATAAACGCAATAGCAATTTGCGAGTTCCAATTACCGAATTGCAAAAATAGCGAATCGGTATTTGGAAATCGCAAATTGTGATACCGGCAATCTGGAACAGCCTGATGACATCACAACCAGGAAGTGAGTCAGTGCATGCTGTTTACAGAAGCCCCAGCCACAGGAGCAGGCAGAGAGACCCAGCCAAGCACCAGGGAGGCAGCCTTGAGAGTCAGTCAGGACCAAACAAAACAATGGCTACCGATGGGAATGTGAAGGACGAAGAAGAGAGGAAGCGCAAACTTAAATTCAGTGAGCAGGAATTGGAGGTTCTCACAGAAGAGGTGGTCAGGAACTATGACAAGTTATTTGGAAAACACTCACTACATGTGCCGGAAAGTGAGAAGAGAAAAATTTGGTCAGGCATCCAAACCAAAATATGCGCAGTGGGTGTTGCGCAGCGCACAATCGAGGAGATATGCAAGCGCTGGTACGACTTGTGTTCACATGCCAAAGAGAGGGTAGCAAGCAGGCTGAAGGAGGAAAGGAGCACTGGAGGAGGACCACCCACCCAGACACCGTCTACACCAACGGAAGACATGGTGGAGTCAACACTGCTTCCTGAAGCTGTCAGTGGTGTCACTGACACCTCAGGCACACCTGGGCAGTAATGATGTGTTTCCCCTTATGTGCATGTACAAATGGCCCTTAGAAAATAGCTATGGCACTATGCAGTGTGATAAGTAGTCCATGCCCATTTTACATACAACACAATATGCATGATGGGAGTGGTAGTCCACACCCCTAAAGTGCATCTACCACATAATAGCGAGATTGTGTAAAACTAAACAGATACACAACACAAAAGACTTTCACAGATACTATGCCAGGGTAAATTTAATCCTATTACACAACTGTGAGAGTAAATATCCAAGAATGACATGCTGTGCATTGTTGTTGCAGATGTTCCGGGCTCTGACACAGCAGAAGGTGGAAATGTGGGGGATTGCAAAATCAGCCACAGTCCGACTCAAACACCAGTGAGTCCATCATACAAGCACCCACAAGACGCAGGGCAATAGTGCTACCCCTCCCTGAGTATAACCTGGACTCAGATGAATTGCAGGATGAAGTACCCACACCACCCACAGAGGTTAAAAGCACCGACAGACAGCTGTCTCTGCCCCAGCATCAATCCACTCCCCTTAAGAGGCATCGCAAAGAAGGCAGACAGTGCACAGCGGGAGGTGAGGGCCCATCGCTGTTTGGTGGCCTTGAGGCTTCCATGCTGAAAGTGCAGTGCCTGCAATGTAAACACATGAGGTCAATGCACAGGAAGTTGGTGTCAATCGATCAGAACATGGGAGCAATGCACAGGCAGTCTGAATCTCTCAATGACAACATGGGATCAATGCGCAAGTAGCTAGAGTCTCTCAATGACAACATGTGCAAGCTGCATGAGGGACAGCAAACAGCAGCAGAACTTGCAAGGGAGATGACAAATGTCATTAGGGAACTCTGCACTGTGATGCAGCAGGAGCATGTCAGCCACCGTAGGCGCCATCACCAATTGATGGGCAGGTTGGATGGGTTCTGCAGATCTGGGATAGTGAGGAGCTCTCTTGCCTCAGCAGTCTCACAGCCCCTGTGATGGATCCTAGGCGTTGCAGTACCAGACACAGTACTGTCTCGGAACCCACAACAAGAGGTGCCACCGAGACCACTGTGCACTGTGTGTGGATGTAGAAAGTAATGTTGAGAGGTACAAGGGACTTGCATATCACGTAGCAATGCAGTGATACTATGATGCTAATAGTGTGACACTGTAACTAGGACCTGTTTGTGTATAGTGCTTTCCTACGTCCTAATCACACATGTATTACCTGAAGGCAAGGCAATAAAGATGCTTCCTACAGCAAATCATAAAAGTAGACGTGGTGTTGTCATTACTTACATCAGAAATAGTTGCGTGTGATCTCAGCACATCTTTGTCTGCCCTCTGCTGCACTGCTTCTGTCTGCTGGCTGAAGGGATGGCAAGTGATCGTCATCCTCATCAGAGTCAGGCTCTGTGGGTTCCACTGGTATGGTTGTTGCGATGTTGTGCAACATAGCACATGTAGCCACAATTTTGCAAGTGTTTTCGGCGCTGTATTGCAGTGCACCACCACTCTTGTGCAGGCATCAGAAACGGCTCTTCAGCAGACTGTAGGTCCTCTCTACAACGCTGCGTGTCGTCCTGTGTGCTGCATTGTACCTGCTTTCGCCTGGCATGACAGGATTCAGATAGGGAGTTAGGATGAAGGACCGCACTGCATATGCACTGTCTCCTAGAATGACAGGAGAGTAAAATGAGTAATTGTTAGCTGTGACATCACATATACATTAAGGCGACATTGTCAACTATTACATTACCAAGTAGGTATCCTTCTCGAAACTCCCCAGCAAGTAGTCTTGTGTGTATTCCACTGTGCCTGAAGATGTAGGAGTCATGTGTGCTACCTGGGTATCTGGCCACAAGATCCGTTATAACGTTAGAGGCATTGCTTATGACTTCATGGAATGTGTACTCTTTCTGTTCCGATAAACATACTCTGTGGCAGATGGTGGACAGATAGCTACATGTGTCTCATCTCAATGAGATGTGGGAATTGGGCAATCTGATAGAAATTGTATTTGGTTTGTTGCAAATCCTGTGGGGTGTTAGGGAATCTTATGTGCAGATGGATTTTGCTAAGCATGACATTAAGGAATGTATTGAAGAAGCGTGAAAGCGTACACTGTGCGACACCTCCAGCTGCTGCTATGACCCCTTGATAGCTCCCTGAGGCTAGGAGGGAGCATAATACCTGCACATGGTTGGGTATGCTATTGGTCCTGTGTGTGTTTCGCTGCAGTAGGGGTTGTAGATCAGCTATCAGGTCAAGTATTATGGCTAAGTTTAACCTGTACTTAACAAATATCTCCTCCTCTGTCTGGTCAAAAAGAGTAATACGCACTCTGTAATTGCGCTCCTGTCTCCTCCCCCCTCTCCTCAAATCTGCCAGGATCCTCAGTCTCCTCACCGTGATGTAGAGTGCAGCCATTGTGGAAAAGAGGCTGAGTCATTCTGGGCCTCTTTATATAGGTTGCACCTGTTTACCACCTGATTTCAATTCATGGTAAATTGCATGTGCAAAAATCCATTCTGCGAATAACCGCAATTTGTGAATGGTTGATGCAATGCATTGTGAATCGGGTTTTGCGAATTGCAATATGCGATTCACATTATGTTGTCGCAATTGTAAGGAATCGCTATTTTAGCAATTCCTTAAAATTGCACTGCCAATGCCTTTCACACATCGTGAAAAGCGATTTTGCATTCACAAAAGATGGAATTTACCGATTCGCACCGCCTGCGAATGCAAAATCCTTTGATACATCTGGCCCAATATGTCATATTATACAGTTTATCTAAACCATCACAAGTTATTTGTGTTACCTGCACTTTTGTAGATATAGTTGTGGCTTTTCTTAAGGCAGGATCTACGTGATGTGCAGGTTATGTAACCTTTAACTGGCCTGAACGAATGTGTGTTGTTTCAACCATGGCGCTGAAGGGGTAGGAGCTTTCTTGACACATTCCAGCCTAACCACTGTGTATATAGAATATATTTCATGGGATGTTTTTACAGGGTGCTTTAAAGGGAGGTTAATTATTGTAACAGACCACCTAACTCAAATCAAAAGTGGTAGCATTGTATGACAATTTTATGCTCCAGGCAGCCCTGAGTGACAGGGTTGCTTGCTTTGAAAAATACTTGACTGATCAGCTATTCTCCACTCAAGGCCCAGGTCTAGGCCAGAAGATTCCTAGGATAAGGCCAACTTCATAAATGAAAGATAAGACGTTCCACTTCTACGTACCAAGAACTCAGTGCTTAATTTGTGCTTGTTGTTTCCGGTGCGGAGCACCAGCACTTGTTTTTGAGGGCCAGCACTTATTGTTCTGCCTGAAGCATTTACTGTGAGCCAAAGACACATATGGGAAAGACGGAGGAAGAGAAAAGTGCCACAATGGAAGAAGGCAGAAAGCTGCAAGAGGCAGCTGAACGGGCAGGGAGTGGCTGTAAATGGATTGAAGAGGCCCGAGATGGCTTCAGCATTACGCTGCCTCAGTAGTCCGTGTTTGCACATTTAATTGCAGCAGCTGCGTGTTTAAAAGAAGGGCTTTGGGCACCGGCACGTTTGTATCTACAAATTAAGCACGGCAAGAACCTTGAACATTAGAGGTGTGTCGTGATGGAAACTCAAGGCACTATGCAAAGTCTAATGGTGATATTCAATGTAGACAAGCAAATACTAGCTAAGATAGGGGTAGCATTCCTTGAAAAAAAACTGAAAGCTGCCCAACTAAAAGGAAGGTATATGTAAACAAAATGAAAAACTATGACATATGGATGAAGGAAATTACAGTGTTTATAATGAAGTAAGTCCTGGATCTACCAATTTATGAATAGCCTATTTGATACCAATATTTAAAAACACAACCAGAGGTTCATGAGCCTCTGGAGAAGAATGTTAATTTATCAGCTGAGTATACAGTTTAGGAAACATTTGTAGACTAGACTGCAGTGTTACGGTACAATACAACAGCAGATATCACTGCCAACATTGATGAAACACAGAGGGCAGTTGTTGTCAACTCCTGTGGGCAGGATAGCAGTGTCCAAATGGTAGAAGGGGTATTCTACAATAATATTGACTCCAGAATATCATGCTAACAGAAATTTGTGGGCAAAATGTCAAGGGCCGTCATCAAGAAAGTAAGTATATATGTAGGTATAGTTTTAGTTTATTTAACACTACATATATGACAATCAATCAATCAGTTGACTTGTAGAGCGCAACTTTTCACTCGTGAGGGTATCCGGGTGCTGGCAGGGTCCAGGGTGTCAGTCGAAGAGCCAAGTTTTCAGCTTCCAACAAAACTCCTGTAGAGTTGGGGAGGTCCTGTGGGGTTGGGGGAGGCCGTTCCAGGCTTTGGCTGTGAGGTAGGAGAAGGAGCGTCCTCCTGCTCTGCTGCAGTGTATGCAGGGGGTATGGGCCAATTCAAGGGAGGCAGAGCAGCGGTGTCTGGAGGATTTGTGGAATGTCAGGAGGTGGTTGATGTAGGCGGGTCTGAAGTCATCCAGGAACTTGAACACATGTGAAAGGAACTTGAACTGGCGTCTCATCTTAACCAGAAGCCAGTGAAGTTTTTTTTAAATGGGGGTGATGTGGATGTGATGAGAGAGACCCAGGATGAGCCTTGCTGCAGCATTCTGGATGGTCTGTAGTCTTTGAAGTAGGTGGGCCTCAATTCTCATGCATGTACCTTGGCAAATGTATATTGTAAAGGAATGTTGATGTGGAGTTAAGATTAGTAAACTATACTTACTTATATGCATTTTCCTTATCAATATCTCGGTCCTTGATGTTTTGGTTGCAACATTTTTGTAGCACAATGTTTATATAGTTGCTGTTTCAACATACAACTGGAGAGGGAGTTGACCCCTATTCCAATCCTGGCTACACAAGGGATGGCAACTCCTGAATAACGTCTTCATAAGTAGAGAAGGAATGGGACTATATCTAATTAAATGTGATTAGAATTTGAAGAAATAGTTTTGGCGAATGGGAGAAAAGCATATATAGATCAAAGACACAGAACAAAAGAGATTGAGAGAAATATGTAATCACTGACTTTATTACCAATATTGTGGGAAATCACACACTGTGAATACACTGAGAATCTTTGTTTCCTTCACTTTTGTTTCGTATGGATTGAGCATTTTACAAAAAAGAATCACTGAAAGGGAAACTAAAATGGATTTTCCAAGACTTCATGTAAAAAATTGTATACTTTCTGAGGTATTCAAGCAAAAATAACTGTGTTGGTGTGGTCATATGATTTCATTTTTTTTTTATTTATCAAAGAAAGAGGTAAAGAGAAGGAACACTCTGAAGGAGATGGTCACAACTCCATTTTGTGCCCTGTGTGCTGTGGGTATTACTCGCCAGCCTCATGTTATTCCTTCCCCTGTGGTGCATTTCCGTCTTGAGTACTCCATGGCTTCCCCATCCCAGAAAGCCTGAACCATTGATCCTTCTCTTCTGTTGCTATGCAAGTTAAGTCTAGTTAGCACCTGCATATATCACATGTCTACTTAGAATAGTCACATTTCCACTGTGAACCACTGAAGTGTACCATCATACACTTGGGGTTCCTTTGCACTTGTTATTGTTGTCAATTACTGTTTGCACCTTCTACCTGCTAGGTCTCACATCCATTGTATGTAACTTGTGATCTTCCTCAGGTTCACTGAAATATTCCACGCTTCCACATGAGACACGTACTCTTCTGGAACACTCTTTGCTCCCTGTATATATACCCCCTCTGAACCTGCATCTGCCCTTGGACTCTTACCTGTGCTGCGCAAGCCTCATCCCTGAACTCATCTTCTGAGTCACCCAGAACTCCCTGCGCTCTGGTCTTCCAAACCTTCTTGATGATTACGTGATCCTGACTTTTGTGACGCTTCCAATGTCTTCCTTCATGATTCATGATTCTGCCTCCTATTGTGCTCCTTGCACTGTGCAGCCTGCCACTTTTGAAGTCTTGTAAAAGTACTAAACAAGTCTAAGTACTTCTCCTTCAGGTTAATGCTCACTAATCCTTTAGAGTAGCAGTAGGCCTGTCCGGCAACTGTTTCAAGACTCTAGATTTTGCTCCAGCTTCTTCTTTGTAATTTTCCTTCTATGCTCCTTGCTTGTCCTTGCTCCGGACCCTTACTCCAAACCTGGGCAATTGAACTGTGATGCTCATGGACTAAAGACTGAATTCTGAATGAAACTTATAACTTCAACCTATGTACCAAGTGTGACCTTGTTACTAACATACCTTGGGAGTGTCAGGAACTCCAAGTCTATGTAGTGAGTGTAGCCTTCTTTCTAGCACAACTTGCAAGCATCAGTAACTTCATCCTATGAACCTAGTGTAACCTTGTGAGTGTCTAGTAACTCCAACCCATGTTTTGAGTACAACCTTGAGAGTATCTAGTAACTCCAACCTTGTGCCGAAGTATAACCTTGTTCTGAGTATAACCTTTTTCCGAGCATAACCTTGTTCTGAGTATAACCTTGCTTTGAGTATAACCTTGTTCCGAGTATAACCTCGTTTCCAGTATAACCTTGTTCCAAGTGTAATGTATATACAGATTGTAATCTAGTTACGAGTGTAACCTTGTCTCTAGAATACCTTGAAAGTTTGTTTAAACTCCAATCTATGGACCAAGAGAAATTTTGTTCCTACATGAATTGGGATTGTCCTGTCTCCAACCTATGTATCGAATATAAGCTTGGGAGTGTCAGTAACGCCAATCTATGAGTTACCCCGGGAGTGTCATAGGCTCCCATCAGTATTTCAAGTTCTTCCTTGAGAATAACAGAAGATTCTAATCCAAGAATCTGGTTATTCTGCTCTTATGCTGTGATTATGAAGAAACATGTAAGTATTGGTTTTTGAAGCAGTGCATTGTAAATTGTGTACAGTCTTTTTGATGTATTGATGGTAATTATGTCTTGTTTTTGTTCCCAGTGTATTGCATCGTCATGAAACCAGACATACTGGTCCTGTAAACTTTCACCTTGGCATACACAGAAGGTCGCAGGAGTAACACAACCTGTTAAGCAGAGTAGTACCGTCGCTGAGCAGAACCTGTACCACAAGCTTCTTTTTCTTATTTTGTACCTTCCCCCTCTGGAAGACAGAGGCTCTAAGTGTACCATCCCTGGGTCCTACATCTTTATGAGATGGAGTAGAGGTCCAGCATTGGCCCCAGTGTTGTCTCTGCGGTTGGAACTAGGTGAGTGTGTGACAGGAATCAGGGAGATAATGCTGGGTGTGAAACGCAAACTGTCTTTCAATTCTGTATATATTTTATTTGCATCAAGCTGGATGGACTAAGGAAGTCAGCAATATAGGAAATACACTGCAAATATTGACTGATATTTAGAAGAGAGAGCAAGTGATTACATTAGACCACTTACATGGCATCTAGAAATCAGTTATTTGATCCATTTTTTGCTTAGACTTTTGATGTGTTTTGCACTATTCTTTTACTTCCTCCCCATGTGTAGGTTTGAATTGTGATAAAAGCAACATCTGATATCCCTGTTACATTATAATTGCACTTTTCATTGTCAGGTACAATTTAGCCTTCATTTGAGGAATACTGAGACATATAGCCTCATACTTAGTTAATAGAACGTTGGATGCTATGTGTGTTCGAGTGATGGGCTGTGGTAGGTGAGTTGGCATCCTTTGTATTGGTATGGTGATTTTGATCAGTCTAACTTAAGGTGTTTAATGTCTATTTTAATCAGAACTTGCTTATAACAAGTGGCCAGGGTCTTCACTCACTCAAATCACAGTAACAACCTTACTGTTCTCTTCAAATTAAGATGCTGCTTAGTGTTCATGATTTTAGGCCTACTGGCTTACCTGCAGTTACTTGACATCCAGGGAGAGTGATTTACCTAGGCACATGCTGTCAAGGCAGTGCATGTCCTGTCCAGTCTGTTTCTTGGATGCACTCAATGGTGGGTGCTTGAATGTGTTGCCCCCCACTGCATAACACTTTGAAGCATGTACACACTTTTGCACAGTCCATGAAGAAAGATGGAATTTCCTCCACTGCCTGGGAGTATCCTCAGGCTGTGAAAATACTTAAATGAGAAAGTCAACAGTGTCTTAGATGACACGTTGTAAACCTCTTACATGTAAATACTTGCATGTGGATGTCATTAATTCAATTCCTAATTTAAAGACTCCATGAAGCCGGCACAGAAGGGACTGCTCTCGTCTGGATTACATCCTACGTTCAATAATCTCACCTATGCTTTTCGACATGTACACGAGGTCATTACCAGACTTGAGCAATGATTTTCAACTCACATGCTACAACTATGCAGATGACATACAAATACTACTTAAATTGGAATGCCCCAAAGACATTGAAAACTCACAAATCTTCAGTTGCCTCACAGCCGTTGATCAGTGAATAACTTGGAGCCATCTCAAAGTAAGTGCTTCCAAAACAGAACTACTCATTCTCGGACCACCTCCTCAAGTATCCAAGTAAGTTAAAAACCTTGGAATTACCATGGACTCCAAGTTGAGAATGAATACCCAAGTGGACCAATTAGCACAATCAAACTTCATCACCTTGAAGACTCTGCAACGCATCTTCCCCCACTTTGGATTTCCACACAAGGTGCAGGCTACTATCTCTCTTGTACTATCCAAACTGGATTATGCCAATGGACTCAACCGTGGATCATTTATATTATGAAAAAACTACAACGTATTCAGAACTCAGCTGCCAGGCTACTCTTACATGTAAAGCGACAAGCCCACATCTCCCCTGCCTTGAGAGCACTACACTGGTTACCCGTTGCCAGACAATCCACCTTCAAGCTGCTTTGTATCACCCAAAAAGCTATACATGAAACAGGACCGCTTTTCATCAGAAACAAAATAACCAAATTGAACAAAGAAACCTCCGCTCAGGATTGGCACCCCACCTTAGAACACCACCATACAAGAAAAAGACAATAGGTGGTACATCCTTCTCCATTCAAGCAGACAAACTATGGAATTCATTACCCCCAAATATAAGATCCACAGATGACTATCGTGCCTTCAGAAGACTATTCAAGAGTTGGCTCTTTCCATCATAACCACCATCTTCAAACAGTAATGGACTACATATGCCTGTGTTGATAAATATTTATAATCCGATTATGTGTATATTCTAGATAGGTATAATTCTTTAAGAAATATGTATTGTTACTATATCACAATAATAAGTTATACACTTAGGGCCAGATGTAGGAAACTAAAATATTGCGACTTGCAAATTGCGAGTCTGACCGATTCGCAATTTGCAACTCGCAAAATGGGATGCAGAAAGGTGTCTCAGACACCTTCTGCGACTCGCTATGGGGTCGCAAAGACCCACCTCATGAATGTTAATGAGGTGCGACCCCATAGCGAGTCCCTGCACTGACAGGGATGGTGGCCTGCTGTAGTCAGCAGACCTCCATGTCTGTGACTGCTTTTTTAATAAAGCAGTTTTTTTTTTTTTATTGCAGCCCGTTTTCCTTAAAAGAAAACGAGTTGCAATACAAAAAAAATTATGAAACCATTTGATTTCATTTTTTCAGAGTAGGCAGTGGTCCATTGGACCACTGCCTGCTCTGAAAAAATATTTTCAGCGACATTCACAAAGGGGAAGGGGTCCCATGGGGACCCCTTCCCGTTTACGAATGAGTTACCGCCCACTTCAAGTGGGTGTTAACTGCAAATTGCTTTGCGACCGCTTTCGCGGTCAAAAAAGCAATTCTGCATCGCGGTGCGAGTCGCAAATAGGAAGGGAACACCCCTTCCTATTTGCAAGTCGGATTCACATTTTGCGAGTCGGTACCGACTCGCAAAATGTGAATCAGCATCGTGATGGCCGTTTTGCATGTCGCAAACTGCGGTTTTCGCAGTTTGCGACATGCAAAACGGTTCCTACATCTGGCCCTTAGGCCCATATTTATACTTTTTTTACGCCGCATTTGCATCATTTTTTTATGCAATAGCGGCACAAACGTATAAAATAAAATTTTATTTTGTACGTTTGCGCCGCTTTTGCGTCAAAAAATGATGCAAATGCGGTGCAAAAAAATATGGGCCTTACTCTTCAAGCCGGTTTCACAAATGTATATTTACTCATTTACTCACGGTTATATATCTATACATATATATGTGTGTGTGTGTTTGCATGTGTGTATGTATATTTGTGTGTGTGTATACATATATATGTGTATATTATTCTATGCTTAACATGTTCATAGGTCATTAGGTCAATGCATAGCTCGTAGATAAGTTGTTATATTACATACTTATGAATCACTGCTTTTGTTTTTATATCTCAGTGATCAAATGTGTTATTATCATAAGTGTTTCGCTATTCAAAAATTGAGAAAAGATAAATATGAATGTTAGAAAAGTACACTTATTAATTAACTTCAAATATTAAAATCTTGAAAGTCTGTGTTTAAACAATACTACTTTTCTTCTTATTATACACATTATTATATTCCTTGCACATATATTCCCTTACTATGTATTTACAAATCTATTTATTTGTTATACTACTCCTATTGTACTATAGAAAAATTAAATAAAAAGAAATAAAATAAAATCTATAAATAAAATTCAAATCATAAATAATTAAATAAAAATAATAATAAATATAAATACTAAAATAAAATACAAATAAAATATATAAATATATGTGTGTGTACATAAAATGCTAAATAAATAAAAATATTATAAATTTACTCTCTTGTAAGCTTTACTCTGTCTCCCTATAACCCTATGTCTCTATCAATCTATCTTCCATCCGCACTATGCTCATCCCAAACCCATTCTATGACTTTCTTTTCCAAAATAACCCTGCCTAAGCTCTTCCCTCCTCTACCGCATCTAGCTCACCCCACACTTCAGTCTACTACCATGATCTCACAAACAATTCTTTCATTTATCTGCCTTATTGAAAATCCGGCCTTTTGGCTTTGAAATTGTTGAATTTTCATAAGTTATCGATGGGGTGGTTAGTGGTTAGGGGCATCTAGGTAAATGTCCAGGCCAGTAAAGGGGAGTTTAATGTATTTTGCTTTCTTCTCTAAATTGAACACCTACAGTGTTTTAATAGTAAATGTTGCTATTTTATGTGAAACTATTAAAAATTACCAAGTATGCAGCGGGCCATTTCATTCTTGAAGGACACATGGCCAGACGTCTGTATTGTGGCGCTTTCAATACAGAGGCAAAATCTGTTACCTCTTCTATTGAAGACTGGTGATGATAAATTGGGGCAGATTTACAAGAAACTTGTGCATCAGCACTGATGCACCAGTTTTCTTGCATCGCCCCTGCCCCACCAAATGATACACCATGGGGCACGTTAGGCCAATAGCATCAACATTTTTGACGCTATTGTGGCGCTTTGCTCCACAAGCATTAAAAATGTTGACACTAGTGGAGCAAAGTGCAAGGAGGCCCATAGGTTAATATGAATGTGCCATTTTAACGCCTGCTCTGAGCAGGCGTTAAAAATAACGCAAAAAATACCACATTGGAATCTTGCTGATTTCACTTTGCCATTTTTGCGGGCCTCCTAACGCCGGAACACCACCCTGCATAAACTATGCCTGGCGCAGGGATAATGTGGCTGAATGGGGTGCAAAGTGCCGCAATTCATGCATTGCGCCACTTTGTAAATCCGGCACGCCAAAAATGCCTTCCTAATGCCATATTAGTGTTAAAAAAATGACACTAATGTGGTGTAAGGAGGCGCTAGGGACTTGTAAATCTGCCACCTAGAGTGAGTGGAGTATAAAGTGTAATTTTAGTTGGATATTATGACATGTTCTATAATATTGTGTAACTGAATACATGGATAAATGTGAAACAAGTCACTAGTAGGGAGAATGATAGACTACCTGCTAACATACTTGTTAAATAATCTATGTTCTGTGTCATTGCTTTTTTATTTAGGAGGTTTAAAACATATTCTTTCTTTGTGAAGTGTCTCAAAATATGTGAGATCTGAATAAGAAATACGTGATTGGAAGTGTGTCTCTATGCAACACTAATTTTCCATCAATTATTCAAGTAATCTATCACAAAATCATTTGTAACAAATGTCAATGGTTTTATTTTTGTTTTAGGCTGAGCTTCACTGTCTGTAGATCAAGACTGAGAACCTGCCTCTTCTGTATTTTTCTCCAAGGTATTTTAAAACTTCTTGAAAATTCATTGACTGACTTCACTTTTGTGACTGCAGCATGCTCTCCCAGTGTATATAGAGTGGGTACCTGTTGGTACTTACACCTTGTGCCAGGTGCAGTTATCCCTTATCAGTAGATCAGTAGTGTTCTAGCAGCTTAGGCTGATAGAGGTAGCTATAGCAGAGCAGATTAGGCTGAACTAGGAGACATGCAAAGCTCCTACTATACCACTTATATCATATAGCACTATATCATAAGAATCACAATACTCAGAGTTACTAAAAATAAAGGTACTTTATTTTAGTGACAATGTGCCAAAAATATCTCAGAGGATATACTCCCTTAGGAGGTAAGTAAAATTGAAGCCATAGATAGAACACACAGTAAAAGTCGATTGTCCCATAACACACTATATTATCACCCATCGGCCCATGTTATCAACCTTTTTCTTGACCACCTTAAGAAGATCTCGCCGTGTAAGTACTGCAACCCCTCTAGTGTTCGTTTCTTGGGTGGTGTACGCGACTAATTGGAAACCAGGAAAATCCAACAAATATTTTTTTGCCGGAGTAACATGCGTTTCTTGCAAACAAATTATATCTGCCCTTAATGTTCTGAGCTCATGAGTGGCAAGACGTCTTTTCTTAGAGTCATTTAGCCCACATATATTTAAGGTGGCTACCCGTAAAACATTACGGTCCCCCATTGAAAACTGTAACAAATACACCCAAACTTACATCTTGATTCATCATACACCTAATAATCTCCTGTGCCTTCAAATGCATATTTCTGTGCATCTCCCATGCAAAACCTACCCAACCCCAACCCACCCCACCAATCACCACCCCACCCACAAAAAGAAACCCTACCTCCCACCCACCCCGCACCCAACCAAATGAGGCTTCCAGACTGTAGTCTATAAGATGTACAAGCAGCCCTCCCCCCTTGAGGGGCTCCTGCAGCGACTCCTAAATTAAACAAATTGACTAGCCAAAGAAAAATGGTTTCCCCTAAAAGACTAGACCCTCACAAACCAACCATTTCAATAAGAGCACCCCTCCTCCTCTTCTGCTCTCCCCAGGCTACCCGCCTCTATCACCCGCCCCTTTCATTTTCCCTTCTCCTTTTTTTTTTTTTTTTAAATATAGCCCTACTCTTTTTTTTTTTTTACCATGCATCAACCATGTATCAACAGTTAAGTCAAAGACTGCAAGTACTCCTTGGCTTTGATCTCGGATGCAAACACTCGTATCATCCCATTATATATAGTCTTAAGTCGAGCCGGGGACAGTAGATAGGCTTCCGCTTCCTTCTCCTGGAAGGGGCTAATCAGTTGTCTCAAACGCCATTGTCTCTCTACCGTAGCATCGCAGAAGTCGGGGCGGGAGAAGAATGTGCAGGCCTCACAGCTAATCCTGGCGTCAGGGCGGGCTTTCTTGAAAACTATTTGGCGCAACAGATAATTGCCAAAATAGACTATAAAGGCCCTGGGCTGTTGCTGGGCTGTTCCACTTGCTCCTGTTAATTGTTGATTCCTCAGACGTAGTGGAAACCGATGGGCTCTCTGTATCTCTTTCTCCCAGTCCCATCCCGTCTGCTCCGGAAGCGCTGTTTTAAGCAATCTAATTATAAAGGCTCTTGAGTCCTGCCCTTCTACACCTTCTTGTATCCCAATTAAGCGAAAGTTGTTACGACGTTGCCGATTTTCAAAGTCCTCTACTTTCCACTGAATATCAGAGAGTTGACTCTCATGCATAGCGGCTTGTTTTGTCACTGCACCCAGATCTGACTCCAGTGCGTCCGCCCGACACTCAATAGCAGCAATCCGCTCCCCAATTTCAGAGCATGTCTTCGCAACCTTACTGATTGCCACTTGTAACTGCTTTGTGGACACCCTGGCTTTCTTGCTGTCCCTCTGCGTTTGCTTATGCTGTGACGTGTTGGTCTGGTAAATAAGGTGTAGAGAAGGGGAAGGGGGCGCAGTCTCTACATTCAGAACATTAGCCTCTGTCTGAGCTGGAGCCACTGAAAGGTCACCCATACTATGCAGCAGTTGTTGTGTTTCTGTGTAGTCCCAGGACATAGCTCTCGTCCTACCTCAGTCTGCTTTGATTGGCGTTTGACTGTGGTGCCCCTCAACACAGAAATAGGGGTTAAAGGCGCTGTAGAACTATCACAAGTCTCTGAGTCTATGGAGGGGCAGATGCTGTCCTCATCCGAATCTTGAGATTGATCCGACAGGGAAAAAAAATTCTCCCCAGCTTCAGCCTGAACTAATAAGTCCACTCTGCCCTGCCGGTAATCCCGGATCGCCTCCAGAGTACAAGCCGGAGCTGACGGGTCAGTGCTTGGCAATAAGCATACTGCTGCTGCCACTTGCTCGCAGTGCTCTGCCCCTGTCACCACTTCCTGCGCCAGCCCTACATTGCTTTGAGACCCAGGGGCATATAAAGCAGGTCAATTTCCCCCTCAGATGCTGCTGCAAGCCCCTTACCCCCTACACAAAAAACAGAAGCCTGTGGGGATCCCCCAGCAATGCAACTTACAGTTTGATGTACATCCAGCGAGTAGCTACCAGCATTGGTTTTCACCTGGAGCGACCCTCCACTATCTGAGGAAGCCAGACATCCTGAACCAGTGCTGTCGCCATCCCCAGCCAGTTCTGCTGCGCCTCGTATAGGTCCAGTATCAGAGTCCTTTATAGTAGTGCTGCCCCCCATAGGGGCTGAGTTATGAAGGGCTTTGAACATCCGGGGTATAGTCACCACTTCCTCCTTTTCTCCAGTCTGTTTTGCGCCATTCTTTGCCTTGTGCGTCTGCCCCAAAGCTGCAAAGTTCCCTGGAGCTGGCTGCCTGCCCTCAGGCACATTCTCACCACTGCCGATGTTTCCAAAGCCGCTGTTCCTGGAGATCCCACCCCGAACGAGGGGCTGGGGGTCCAGAGGTCGTCGTTCCTGCGACCCTGGTTTTAGCCGGCTGCCGCGTGCAGCTTTCGGGGCCATCCGCCGCTGTTTGCCGTGAGGGGGTAAAAAAATAGCAGATGTCCAAATGAGGAAGCCACGGCCGTTATGGCCGAAATCACCCAGGGAGCTCCTAATAAATCCGCCGATTCCGCGCGCAATACTGCTTGGCAGGTAATTACCGCAGATATAAGTGGGAATGCCTTCATCTGAAGCCGCCCGCATAATCCTCCCCGCGGGGGAAACAAAAACGCCGCACAGGAGCCGGGGGGAAGGAGAGCTTTCTGACCGCTAGCAACTCGCGGCCGCCATCTTGCCTCAAAAAACTCCAATGTTGATGATCCGGCTGGTATTAACATGTTGAATACTGAACTTGCGCTCTGGGCCTTACCGCTTATTGTATGTGGGGATTTTAATATACATACTGAGACTAATATTCCCTTACAGAATCAGGGTTCATATGTCGGACGAAAGCCGAAGGTGTTTCGCGCCTTACAAATGTTGGTGCAGACTCATGGTCTTGTGGATGCATGGCAGCATTGTATGCCTATGGATCCTGGTTACACTTTCTTTTCATACCCCCACCGAAAATCTGTCTGATTAGACTATTTTTTTTTGTCTCCATCATTATGCGAAGGAATTCTGGTGGAAAAATTCCCTAGGGTCATATCTGACCATAATCCCTTGGTAGTACAACTCTCGGACTTGCTTAAGGAGCGACATTTGAGACCCTGGTCTTTTGACCGGGGCTTGCTGCTTGACTCAGTTTATGTGTCACGGATGAAAGTATGGCTAACTGAGTTTTTGGGTTTTAACAGGGGTACGGCTCCACCGGGGGTGTTATGGGATGCTTTAAAGGCTGCTATCTGCGGGGAAACTCTGAGTTACGCCCTTAAGCGGGAGAAACAACGGCACCTAGCTATATCTGCGGCCCAGACCGAATTGGCTTCTCTGGAGAGTCAGATAGTGGGGCTTGCAAGGAATAATGCTCCAATACAAGATACTCTGGATAAGATTACGGTCATGAGGGCAAAGATCATTCAGTTGTATTTAGACCAAGACATTATTAAAGCCCAGATTCGTACGCAGGAATGTTATGAGTTTAGTGAGAGGGTGGGCAAGGTGCTTGCATATAAGACTAGACAAAAGGCGGCTCGGAGTGCCATTGTGGCAATTAAAGATAGGCAGGGGCAGATTGTGTATGGAGATACGTTAGTATTACAGGTGTTTAAAGAATATTATTCTGCATTGTATCAGCAGGAAAACCTCTTCTCGGATGAGAGAGACGAAAAGATTGCTCAGTATTTGAGTGATATGTCGTGCCGAAAGCTATCGCAAGAGGAGGGCTGTCAGTTGACTGCCCCCATTGAGTTGGATGAGATTATCTCGGCTCTAACTGCTATACCTAATGGGAAAGCTACTGGCCCTGATATGATCCCAATAGAATTCTTTAAAACGTTTTTTGAGGAATTGAAGGACGATATCATGGCACTCTTTACGTCAGTATAGGCTGGAGAGCGGCGCCGGGCTCATGGCTGGAGGCTAACACTGTTATATTTTTTAAAAAAGAAAAGAACCTGCTTCTACCAGGCTCCTAAGGACCTATCTCATTGATAAACGCGGACGTTAAATGGTATGCCAAAATCCTCGAGTTAGGCTTAGTCGAGTTATTGGTGGGCTTGTTTCCCCTTGGCAACATGGGTTTATTCCCGGGCGGGGGACCGCCGATCATGTTAGGCGTGTTATCACCATGTTAGATGCATCTCAGGCTATGGCGGCCCCTATGGCATTAATATTATTAGATGCCGAAAAGGCTTTTGATCGGGTCAGTTGGAAATACTTATGGACAGTGCTCAGTAAAGTTAATATAGGGGCTGGTTTTATTAAGGCTATACAAGGTTTATATCAGAAGCCCCTTGCTCGAATTCAATTAGCCGGGGCAATTTCAGAACCCTTCTATATTACAAGAGGAACTAGGCAGGGCTGTCCCTGCTCCCCTTTACTGTTTGCACTCTATATAGACCCCTTGATTCAGAAGTTATTGCAAAGTACATTGATCTCGCCTATGGTAATGGCGGAGGGCAGGTTTAAAATTTTGGCATATGCTGATGACATAGCCGTCACTACTCCTGAACCAGGGAAGGCGATCGAACAAATAGAGAAACTAACCTCGGAGTTTGGGGAAATCTCAGGTTATGCATTAAATAGGAGTAAATGCCAAATAATGGGCAATGAGTGGGCCATTATTGAAGACAACAGGAGGGCCAATCAAGTGACCTATCTAGGTGTCAGATTGTCGGCTAATTTGGATTTGATAGTAGAGAGCAATCTTTCTCCTGTCTTAGCTAAAACCAGGAAAGAGTTGTATCATATGAACAATCTGCATTTAACAATTATTGGTAGATGCAATCTTATTAAAATGATTTTTTACCTAGGGTTCTATATTTTTTCCGCACTATCCCGCTGGAATTTAACAAAGAATGGTTTAAGCATATGGAGAGTTTAGCGACTAGTTTCATCTGGTCTTTTAAAAAAGTACGGCAAGCATATAAGTATTTAGTGCTACCCAGAGAGAGGGGGGGGTGGGCGGCCCCTCATTTTCTTTTTTATTACTGGGTATCTGCACTGCAATATATCCAACCATTAATTAATCGACAGGCTGATAATCGAGATTTTGGCGAAATCTGTCCTACTATATATAATATGATTTGGGGAAGTCATGCCAATGCAGCTTTTTTGAGAACAGTGGAGCCTAGTTATTTAAAAAAAGTTAAGTTCAAGACTGTTAGGGCTGCATTTAAGGTGTGGACCAATGTTAAAAAAAAGTTTTGAATCGGCCCGATCAATTTTTACACCCCAATTTTGAATTCGTCGGTACTTCCTGACATTTTTAAGGATGAATACTGTGCCAGGTGGGCACAGCTTGGTGTTCGGTGTATTGGTGATTTCTATGGGAATACCCACCTTAAATCTTTTGAAGAACTGACAAGTGAATTTTCATTGAACACTAAGGATTGTTTTAAATATTTGCAAATCAGACATTTTTTGGGGGTAAATTTTGGATCAGCATCTGGCCAGGTGGGGGATAGAATCCCAGTTATGGAGGTTCTTCATAACTCCACTAGATGGCGGGTTTGCTCGCTTTATCCGCTCTTCTTGAACTTAATGCCAGATGACTTGAGTAAACAGGCAGAGAGGTGGGCTCGGAATATCGGAGCTTCTGAAGTGGCAGTACGTACTTCTTTAGATATGGCACAGCGTTTTATATTATCTGCTGGGCCACAAGCCCAACATTATAAGACTATTTTTCACTTATATTATACTCCCGCTAAGCTATTTAATTGGGGCAGTTCAAGGGGGGTGGTGTGTCCCAGATGTAAGAGTGTATCGGCTGATCTGGTACATATGTTTTTTAAGTGCAGCAGGCTACATGAACTTTTTTCTGATATGGCTAACTTTTTAACTAGGCTAACCCATCGGGAGGTGGAAATTACGCCGCAATTAGTATTACTTGGAACTGATGGAGTGGTATACCCAGAATATTCACAGAGGTTTTTGTTTCTAGCCATGTCTGTGGCCCGTTGCTGTATTGCATCCGATTGGTTGGAGTCAACTCCACCAACTTTTAACCATTGGCTGGCTCGGATGTGCTCATTGTTTTATTTAGAGATGGGCTCTTATGCGTGTAAGGGCCGCAGGCGTAGACGGATGGGTGAAGCTATCTGGGCCCCGTTTGCACAATGGCTAGGCAATAATTGAATCAGGCTCGTAGGGGATTTATTCATTTATTTAATCATGCTCAATTTTGGCACTTTATTAGTATTCTAGGGTCGTGAACAGGCTATTTCATACGCCCCCTCTCAGTGGTCTTGATGTCTGCTGTAGATTGATGAAATGTATTTATGTAATGATGTGTATTTATTTAATGTATTCATTGTATTTATTCAGCCTTCTTTCTGCTTTGGTATTTGTACACTGTGCATCTTCAAATAAAAAAATAAAAAATAAAAAAAGGAGGTAAGTAAAATACACAAAATATACACACAAACCAAAATCAGGTAAGTAAACAGTTAGAAAAGTAGTGCAAACATTGTAGAATACAATAGGATGTAATAGGCCTAGGGGCAACACAAACCATATACTAAGAAAGTGGAATGCAAACCACTTAGGGACCCCAGGCCTAGTGTAGTGTGTAGAGGGTCGCTGGGAGTGTAAGAAAACAGTAGGGGCGTCCAAGATACCCCACCCCAAGACCCTGGAACGTATGAGTAAAGTTACCCTACTTCCCAGAAACACACTAAAGTCGTGATAGAAGATTCTGCAAAGACCACAATTGACTGCAAAGCACTGAAGACGGATTCCTGGACCTGAGAGCCCGTAAAGTAAAGGGACCAAGTCCAAGAGTCACGAAAGTGTCCAGGGGGGGCAGGAGCCCACTAAACCCCAGATGAAGGTGCAAAATAGCTGCCTCCAGGTGGAAGAAGCTGAAGATTCTGCAACAACGGAAGATGCCAGGAACTTCTCCTTTGTACAGAAGATGTCCCACGGAATGCTGGAGGACGCAGAGTTGTTTCCTTGCAGAAAGACCACAAACAAGCCTTGCTAGCGGCAAATGTTGCGGTTGAAGAAAAGGGGTGCTGCCCGGGCCCAGGAAGGACCAGGAAGTCGCCCCTTGGAAGAGGAGACAGAGGAGGCACTCAGCAACACAGAGAGCCCATGCAGAAGAAGGCAGCACCCGCAGAAGTGCTTGAACATGGGTTCAAGAAAACAGAGCACGGCGGTCATCTCAACACTACAAAGGAGGGTTACACGAAGCCAGTGGTCAACTCAGCGAGTTGCGCAATGCAGGACGGAGTGCTGGGAACATGGGCTGTGCTGTGCATGAATAAACCCTAGCAGCTGCAGTTCACGCAGTACACAGGATTACTGTCTGGAGGTCTTACCTCCACCTAATTTGGACAGATGGACCTTGGACTGTCGGGGTGACTTGGATCCAGGTCCTGCATTCCAGGGACCACGCTCATCACGATGAGAGGGGACCCAGAGGACCAGTGAAGCAGAAGTTTGGTGCTTGCGTTAGCAGGGGGAAGACTCCGTCGACCCACAGGAGATTTCTTCTTGGCTTCCAGTGCAGGGTGAAGGCAGACAGCCCCCAGAGCATGCACCACCAAGAAACAGTTGAGAAAGCCGGCAGGATTAGGCCCTACAATGTCGCTGGTAGTCTTCTTGCTACTTTGTTGCAGTCTTGCAGGCGTCCTGGAGCAGTCAGCGGTAGATCCTTGGCAGAAGTCGAAGAGGGAGATGCAGAGGAACTCTGGTGAGCTCTTTCATTCTTTATCTGAAGAGAAGCCCACAGGAGAGACCCTAAATAGCCCTCAGAGTAGGATTGGCCACCTAGTCAGGTAAGCACCTATCGGAGGGGTCTCTGATGTCACCTGCTGCCACTGGCCACTCGGAGGCCTCCATTGTGCCCTCACACCTCTGGATTCAAGATGGCAGAGGTCTGGGCAACACTGGAGGAGCTCTGGGCACCACCCCTGGGGTGGTGATGGACAGGTGAGTGGTCACTCCCCTTTCCTTTGTCCAGTTTTGCACCAGAGCAGGGGCTGAGGGATCCCTGAACAGGTGTAGACTGGCTTATGCAAGGAGGGCACCATCTGTGCCCTTCAAAGCATTTACAGAGGCTGGGGAAGGCTACTCCTTCTCAGCCCTTAACACCTATTTCCAAAGGGAGAGGGTGTAACACCCTCTCTCAGAGGAAATTCTTTGTTCTGCCTTCCTGGGACTGGGCTGCCCAGACCCCAGGAGGGCAGAAGCCTGTCTGTGGATTGGCAGCAGCAGTAGCTGCAGTGAAAACCCCAGATAGCTGGTTTGGCAGTACCCGGGGTCCATGCTGGAGCCTCGGGGATGCATGGGATTGGCACCCCAATACCAGATTTGGCATGGGGGACAATTCCATGATCTTAGACATGTTACATGGCCATATTCGGAGTTACCATTGTGAAGCTACATATAGGTATTGACCTATATGTAGTACACGTGTGTAATGGTGTCCCCGCACTCACAAAGTCTGGGGAAATTGCCCTGAACTATGTGGGGGCACCTTGGCTAGTGCCAGGGTGCCCTCACACTTAGTAACTTTGCACCTAACCTTCACCAAGTGAGGATTAGACATATAGGTGACATAAGTTACTTAAGTGCAGTGTAAAATGGCTGTGAAATAACGTGGACGTTATTTCACTCAGGCTGCGATGGCAGTCCTGTGTAAGAATTGTCTGAGCTCCCTATGGATGGCAAAATTAATGCTGCAGTCCATAGGGATCTTCTGGAACCCCAATACCCTGGGTACCTAGGTACCCAGTAATAATAGGGAATTATAAGGGTGTTCCAGTGTGCCAATTAGTATTGGTAAAAATGGTCACTATCCTGCAGTGACAATTTTAAAACAGAGAGAGCATAAGCACAGAGGTTCTGATTAGCAGAGCCTCAGTGACACAGTTATTCACCACACAGGGAACACATTCAGGCCACAACTATGAGCACTGGGGTCCTGGTTAGCAGGATCCCAGTGAGACAGGCAAAAACAAACTGACACACAAGTAAAAAATGGGTGTAACATTCCAGGCAAGATAGGTACTTTTCTACAGCTGTGCACCTTTTTTCCTTGGAATCCTGGCCAATGGATCCTGCCTTTTAGGTGGCCATGGCCCACGGGAGGAAGATGACGGAGCAGCAAGTCCACAGGGTGGAGCTTAGGGCTTGTGGACAGTGGTTCCTGTGCAGCACAGGTTTGAAGGCTTGAGTCGGGGGTAGAAAGTGTCTACCCACTTTTTTCACTGGGTGGACGCCATCTACCCTGCAAAGAATGTGGGCCCCTAACAAATATGCTAAGCTTGTCCTGGTGTAATCTTTGTAGACTCTGGGACACATTCAGCAGCAGCTGCACAGTTATTTGCTTTCGTTCCAAGCAGAGACACGCAGGTGGGAAGGGGCTTGTCAGATTCCAGTTGCACCCATAACAAAGGCCGAAGTTAAGGGGCCATCAGGCCTCCTTTTGTTAAAGTATCCTGGCTGGGAGCTATTGGGAGCTTCACTCCTAAAAGCAATTGGGGAGGTGTAAGTACACAGCTTATCACTTCTTGAGAGGGAGGTTTTTGGCTTGGTTCAGCCCCAGAACAACGGATGTGTTGGTCTGTCCCAGTATTTAACAAATAAAGATTTAAATACCACTTTTTTGTTTTATGTCTTTTATAGCGCTTTAGTGCTACTCACCCCAATGCAGTGTGTAAGAGCACTTTAAATCACACGTACATAGTATGCATTGGCAATAAATCATGTGTGCAAATCAATGTACAGGATGTGTTACATAAGACAGGGAGGGATACAAGGTATAGGAGCTACACGTCCTTCATAGCTTGCTGTGACTTACAATTTATGAACTGCAAGCAGCAAAAGGATCTCCATGTTGAAAGCAGTTACCCATTTACATTAAAACAAATCTGTTATCTGCATGTTATATAATGTGCTTTGCAGGAGACATATTAACTCTCTATGCTACTTTGATTGAAAAGGGAGACTAGACAAAACACAGATATCTCTCTCCAGCAAATGTGTTAACCACTAGAGTTATCTTACTATTATTATTAGTTCCTGAGATTTAGTTGGCACACAAAGATCTCTGCTGCAGGTACCTAAACCTCATAAGATATTATACATTGCACACTTTGCAAACAATTAAGCAGAACAGATTTACTGCCACGAGTTTCCATATTTCCATTTTTCTTAGCAGTTTAAAAAAATAAATGTAAAAGTTGAGGCCCAGATTTTGCGTTGGGGTTGCTTCCGTTTTTTTGTGGCACAACCTTGATGCAAAATCTAATTTGTTAAATATTGTAATGTGCTCAAATGTACTCTTGTTAGACCTTCTAAACATATGTGTGAGGTCTTAAGGTCTGAAGCCACTTCTTGTGATGTTAGTTCCTAAGAGATCATGGGTTGTGATGCTTCTCCCTGTGATTCCACATGTGATGTCACACATCGTGATGTTGCGTCATGATGTCACTTGCATAACGCCTAACTTGGTTAGTCCCCCCATTACGTTTTTTAGGACTCTGCTCAACTGACACATGCCGTCTCCTTAGTTCCTTTCCTCGGTCCTCCCTAGCTCCTTCTCGGTGTGCTCTCTCAGAGACCAGAACTGCGTGGATGACCCAGCTCAGTGCTAGTGGGGCAAGAAGCAAGAAAGAAGAGTTTTTTTCGCCACAGTGGGCCCTACTGACCAGTGGCGTAGCGTGTGGGTTGCAGGGGGGGCCGGCCGCACCGGGCGCAACATCTTCGAAGAGACTAAATCCACGGGTTAGGGGGTGCAAATTACTTGCCTTGCCCCGGGTTAGGGGGTGCAAATTACTTGCCTTGCCCCCGGTGCTGACAACCCACGCTACGCCACTGCTACTGACTAAATATGTATTATACCCAAAGTATCATGGCAACATTGCCATATATCTTCACGATCTCTCTCATATCACCTGGGCTGCCTCCTCCATCCAGGTCATCAGCATTAGAGACCACCGTATTGAAACTATTCGAAATAAAAAGGCTGGTGGTTGCTTTTCAACGCTTTCACGCGACATCTTTGTTACATCCATCTTCACTTTCCATTCTCTTGTTTCTGCCGTGGAGTCTTCTTTTTCATGCCTGCCTTTTGCTTGGGATTTTTGGCTATTGTTGGCATAACTTGTATTCATTTTTTGTGCGTGTTTATGCAGCCAGTATATGGAGCAATTTTATGCTTATCTTTGTGCATTTTGCCTGTTTGTTTTGAATGAAAGAGGATTTTCTGAACTATGAGGGTCATTCTGACCCTGGCGGCCGGTGGCCGCCAGGGCCACCGACCACGGGAGCACCGCCGACAGGCTGGCGGTGCTCCAATGAGCATTCTGACCGCGGCGGTTCAGCCGCGGTCAGAAGCGGAAAGTCAGCGGTCTCCTGCTGACTTTCCGCTGCTCATTGGAATCCTCCATGGCTGCGGAGCGCGCTCCGCAGCCATGAGGATTCTGACCCCCCCTACCGCCATCCAGTTCATGGCGGGAAAGCCGCCATGAACAGGATGGCGGTAGGGGGGGTCGCGGGGCCCCTGGGGGCCCCTGCCGTGCCCATGCCAATGGCATGGGCACGGCAGGGGCCCCCGTAAGAGGGCCCCAAAATGTATTTCACTGTCTGCCTTGCAGACAGTGAAATACGCGACGGGTGCAGTAGCACCCGTCGCACCTTCCCACTCCGCCGGCTCGATTACGAGCCGGCATCCTCGTGGGAAGGTCGTTTTCCCCTGGGCTGGCGGGCGGTTTAACTGGAACCGCCCGCCAGCCCAGGGGAAAACTCGTAATACCCGCCGCGGTCTTTTGACCGCGGCGCGGTAATTTGGAGGGCGCGATCCTGGCGGGCGGCCTCCGCCGCCCGCCAGGGTCATAATGAGGCCCTATGTGTTTTTCCTCTCTCTAGATGGTGCCTTTATTATCAGTTGACATTTAGTGAAGTTTCCGTTCCTCAATATCTTTTTAGTAATTTCTTTTCACTCTCACTGTGCAAATCCTTGTTTATGTGTAGTCGGCATAGTGTTGTTTGGTGAGGGTGAACCTTATCATCCCTCCAATCTTCGACACTTGTCATTGTCAATTATTGTTTTCGGCACAATATTCCCCTCTACCAGTTTTATTCTCTTAACTGGTTTGTTATACTTCATAGACAAGGCCACTAAAATCATGCGATTCTGTGGCCCTGGCGTTTTCCGCATTGTTATGGATTTATCATAATGGTGGTTTAAGGTGCCATCTGCTGCATAATATGCAGATTGAACAAAATGCTATTTTGTGTCCAGCTCAACAGGATCAAAAGTTATTAAAACGCTGCAACTCATTTTGCCGCGCAATGGAAAACTTCACAAAGATTGACTGGTCATCTTTCCCTTGCTTATTGCTGTATATGGGAGTTAAACGGGTACTAATAATGTGAAACATTTTCCCAGACAGTGGGAACATGCAAAAATGATGAAATAATTGAGAAATCCTGTCAGAAAATGTTCAGCATGTTTGCCTTTTATTGCTGAATAATTTAGTCATCCTTGCTACATAATTTGGGGCCATATGTACGGACACATTTTCCCATAGACACAGAATGGGCAAAACTGCTTGATACGTCTGGCCCTTGGTTCTCCCCTGTCAAATAATTCCAGGATCACTGGAACACTTCACCTCTAACAGGGCATATGGTACATGGGGTAACTTGCCATGGAAATTAGCAGGGACACCTTGAATTTGTCTAAATGAAGGTGTGTTTACCTATGTGCATATATTTGTGAGTGCTGATATTATTTTGGCAGTGCCATATTTATAGTCTTTTTTCTGGGCAGCTCTTGTCGTACATGTGCCCCACCATATGCAGTTTTGTAATCAATATTGTCATTTCAGATGGTATTAGTGATGTTATCAATTACGTCATAAAACATATCATGACTGATGCAATATGTGAGGCAATAAGTAGTGCATGGCAAGGGTATTTGTTATCATATCTTCAGTTAAGTATAATTGGTGAATTTCAGTGTTTATTTTATTTTATAACATTACGTTTTCACTGGAATTTTACCTGATGATAATGTCAATTTAACCTTTGTTTTTGTCAGTGAACTTTTAAGTTTTTTAAATATAAAGTAAGATATTATTTCCATACCTAACCATAACGTCACTTTAACCTTTGTTGCTTTTCAGTGAAATGCTAGTTTTTTTTTTTAACGTAAAGTAATATCTTATTACCATACTTTGGCATACTACCCCCTCAATACCATGCATTGTGTGAGGTTGGGGACAGGGCATGGGCTGAGGTCAGGCCCTGCACTCAAACTCATGTGAGTGGCCTGCCCCACACAGGTGCCCATCCCTCATTGCATTCCTACCCCCATGGTCATACAACACCCCAAGGCCCCCTATTATTTTTTTTCTTGGCGCACAGTACCATAGTACTTTTGCAAATTTTCATGGGCGGTAACAATGGGCCTCACAGTATTAACTGCAGTGCACAGCAAAAAAAATGTAAGTTGACCCCCAGGCTCCCTATGAAGCAATTGGGGAAAAACTGCCCTGCCATAATTCCTTATTTTTTATGTCCTACAACACGGGGACTAAGCCATAAAATGGTGGTGGCAACAGATTGAGTGTTTTGAGCACACAGTACTGCGGTACTCCGCTGTAGTCCCACTGTGGTACAGCGTCACTATATATACATACATTTAGAACCTTCATTTCTAAAAATTACTGAACAGATTTACACCAAATCACAACAAGCATTTGCAATGCAATGGGTCTCACATTTCCTTGAGCTAGAGCTACTGGCATTGTAAATTCATAACTGGACCTTTTGTGCCACATAAATTGGTCAACCCTGCCTCATAATTTGGTCTTTGCCTGCCACATAATTCCAGTGGCCTTGCATATAACTAAAGCACTTCCATTTACCTTCTTCCTCTATCTGCAGCCAAAAGTGAAAATTTTGCCATTTAGCATCCTCATGTAAATCTACCATGCTAATTCCAATAGAATACCACTTTCACCACCTCACCATCAGAGTTGCTGGTTGGCTAACACAATTCCTAAAACAAGACAGCCACCGAGGAGTAGTAAGAGAAAAAAACTAGAAGGGTCACCCAAACATATCAAGAGTGTTCAAACAATCATAGTGTAATAAGGATGTTAACTTGGCCTGAAACATGGTCAGAATTGCAATAAGGAGGGATTAATAAAACATATACATTTATCATATAAACCCAATAAAAACCTTTAACAGAAAAAAATGTTTGGAATTAGATTGTAATGCTCAAAACAACCCCTAGAGGACACCGCAATGAAAATAGCATTTGTAAGAAACATGGTCATGTTACCATATAGTTAGTCCCGAGAGGACATACCCACATGAGAATAAAATGACAGAAAATATTGCACTGTAACCATATATTTAGCCTCTAGAGAGTGTAGTGCATTATACAAGACCCATAAAACACAAATTACTCTCATCTGTAAAACAAAAGTTCCAACTATGAGAGAGGTGAAAAAGAGGGATTATTATTTTGGGGGCCCCACTAACCTAATGTGGGGACCCGAGATAATCTGCACAGAAAGAGTGTGTCATGCTGAACATTTTGGTGGTGGTCCCATTGTCCTAGGGCCACCACAGGCTGAGTTATGGGCAAAAATGCTTTGAAAAAGAATGCCTGCAAAGCACTATGGGACAACTTTTCCCAAGTGCAGTGAAAAGTGTAGTATTGGCTCTCCTGCCATGCCGGGAGAGCTGGGTTGTGGATTTCTGTGTTTTTTAGTAAAGCATTTATCAATTATAAGTGTTTTTGGGAATGCCATGGAGTGTGAAGGGGAGAGCCAAAAGAAATTACTCTGATTTGGTAACAATGTAAACAATGTGACCAGCGCTCCAAGACTGCAGATGGAGTTTTCGCTGTTGGTGCTGTGAGTGCTGTAAGGACCGTGGCTGCCATGCAGCACAAAAGGACGAGACAAAAAAAAAATTGTTCACCCACGCTGAAGTATATCAGCAATCGTGCAATTATCAATGTAACAGGGTCAGTCTGTAAGGCGGTAACAAAACTGCCTCAAGGTGGGATTTTTGAAAGGCAAGCCCACGAACAAGTAAAAGTGATGGGCGTGAGGTGGGCGTGGTTAAAAGCCCACAATACTTACAACAGGTCAAAGGGCTTGCACATTCAACCTAAAAAACATGCTTTCTGGATCAAGATCTAGCATTCTGACAAAGTTAATGTAACTCCATTACACCATTTTGACTGTATCACTGTTTGAGTTTTAGTTTACATGTGGTACCCCCCTTTTTTTTTGCAACCCCATTTACAGCTCACCCAGAAAGTTGACAGAAAGGAACAGAGGTGGATGAATCTTGTTTTTTTTTTAAAGTTTCATGAAGATTCATCAAACGTTATCCAGAATCCAGGGGCTTCTATACAAGATACTGTGCGCCATCAGAACGTCACTTTTACGGATGGTCCGGTGGTGCACACTGCAGGACTATATCTACAATGCCACGCAAAGCCACACTGCATGGTTTTTCATGGCCTTGTAGATATGGACTGAGGCAACGCAGTGCAAGTCTCTGTATTGCCTCATCCTGTGACAGCGAGGCATGCCATGGGCATTACGGTGGGTGTTCCCATGTAACACCCATGGAATTTGACACATTCCCAGATTTACGAGATTTCGTAAACCTGGGAATGCGTCAAAAACCTATGCCTCCCCAGGGGAGGCAAAAGAGAGGGACAACAAGGAGAAATACCTTTATTTCTCCTTGTTTTTCATTTTTCCATGTGTGCTGCATTACAATTCAGATTGTAAATATGCCCCCCATTTTCTATGGAATCCTGGTCCTAACAATAACTACACAGTATATATGTGTCATAAAATACATGGGGATGCTGTGGCATCAGGGTTCCTTTGGAGAACATGGCCACCTCAGGGATCTTCCGGAAGCCATTCACACACTAGCTCTGTAGCTGTTGCTTGACAGAGACTGCAGAGAATTGGCTGATTCTTTGGATGGAGGATAAGAGATTGGAAGTTCTACCACAACTCTTGCCACGACCTCTTGAAGTTTAGTACTCATTAAAGGGGGAAAAGAAAACTCTCAAAAGTAAAAACCAGTGGGGAAAAGCTCTCATATAGCCCTTTTACCTGACTATGAAAATAAGATGATGGACAATGGACGATGTCTGAGCAGATTAACCTCACTGAGACAGTGGTGTCCTAATGGCAGAGGCTGTCTAGGTTGCACAGCGGTTTGGTGGAGTGTGGGTTTGGAGACTGCTCATGGCAGAGCAGTTTGGTACCAAAACACTGACATGGAGCTGTAAGGCATGGTGCTGGTGGAAAAAAGGAGTCCATCTGCTAAGAATGTCCAGCTCCCAGGGAGGCAGAGGCAGATGACAACACTATTGAAGGCCAACAGGGGTGGAGTGCAGGACAGGGACACATGCGAGGAGAGAATCTAAAATGGAGATGCTTGCTATGGACTCTGCCATCATATAGTCAGAAGGGGAAGTCTCTGGTCTTCATGGCTTCTCAGCAGCTCTGATTAGTGTCAGCACAGGATCATTCATAATAGATAATGAAAGGAGAGAAAAAGAAATAGAAAATTACTCAGATCTTGACAGATCTGGGCAGTAAGACTTAAGACTTAATTGCAAGTGACCCTTGCTGGATGCAAGAATTATTACACATGGGAAAATCTGATACCAAGGTATTCGAGAATTATTGTGTGCCATAATTATCACCTATTCCAACTTTTTGTGTAATACCATGCAGATTCTACTGTTTATCATATTAAAATCTGCATGTCCTGGTAAATACAAGGCCCTTGTCCCTGCTAAATTCCAGCAGGTATGCCCTGCTGGAATTTAACAGAGGGTGTGAGCTTCATCACACATTTGCTTGCCATGGGTCTGCAATTTAACAGGCCACTTGTAACCAGGCCTTAAGAATAAAGATTTTTTAGAAGTAAAGACTGTGACAGGAGGAGGGGAACTTTGGATGGGGATTAAAAGATAAATATAAAGTGTCAAAAAAGTCACAATAGAGACCTGACGTCCCTTTCACAAGAGAAAAGGTTGTGGAAAGATTGACACACAAAATCTCATGCCCTTGGTAGGATTCTTTAGGAGGAGACAGAAAGAGATCTCTGCTGGAAAATCTAGTAAAGGTTGTATTCTAGAGGCTAGATTAGGTGTGGATTGCACAAACATTGAAGATTCAGTAGTCCCCAAATCTTCAGTGTTAGAAATGGGGTCTCTAATTGGCAGTCAGTTTGCACCCTGTCCAAGTAGGGACCCTCACTCTAGTCAGGATAAAAGAGATACCCAGCTCAGATAACCCCTGCTCACCACCTTGGTAGCTTGGCACGAGCAGTCAGGCTTATCTAAGAAGCAATGTGTAAAGCATTTGCACATAACACACAGTCACACAGTAATACAATGGAAACACTACACCAGTTTTAGAAAGATAGCCAATATTTATCTATGTAAAACAAGACCAAAACGAGAAAAATCCAACATACAATAATAAAGATATGAATTTTGGAAGGATTACTTAACAATACAGTTCCTTGAAGTCAATAGCTCCATCTGGGGCTATCACGTCATCATGGACAACAAATCCAACAGTTCAGGCCGGCCACGGTGTCGCGGGCCAGCTACGGTGTGAAGAAGACCTATAAACAGTACCTTGGAAACGCAGGGCATCATGATCCTCGCAATGAGATCCAGAGTGCAGCGTCGCAGGCGTCGGTTCCGGAGGTCAGTGCGGGGGTCATCGGGCCCTTGAAGTCACACACATTGCAGATCGAACTCCGGGCTGATGATGAAGTCAGGAGCGCTGGCGTGGTTGGCGTTGGGGCTGCGGTGCAAAGCAGGTCGATGCGACGTACGGTGCCCACAGGTCACAGTGCAGGCAGCTGCTCGATGGCAGCATCCTGTGGCATCGGTGAGACCAGGGCTGAGGTGTGAAGCGGGGCGGTGTGACATGCAGTGTCTCTAGGTCACGGTGCAGGAAGCGGCATCATCATTAGTGAAGCGCTGTCATCGGTAGGCCAAAAGTGGCGGTGCGGCACGGGGCAGGCTTCTTGCAGTGCCCACGGGTCACAGTGCAGACAGGGGCGTCTGTTGACGACACTTGAGTCAACGGCACTGGCGTTGGTGGATCGGGGCTGCTGTGCGGGACAGGACGGTGCTTCGTGTACCTCACGAGCAGTGTCCACAGGCCACAGTGCAGGCAGTGGCGTCAGTGTCAGCAGGATCGGCGGCATTGGGGATGCCCAGGCTGCGGTGTGAGCAAGGCAATGCCGAAGCGTGGGGCCCACAGTTCACGGTGCAAACAGCGGTTCGGTGGTGGCATCTGATGGCGGCGTTGGTGAGACCTGGGTTGTGGTTTGAAGGGGAGCAGTGCGACACCGTGCCACGTCGGCAGGTCACGGTGCAGGCCAGCGGCTTCACTAGCGGTGTCGCAGCGTTTTTCCCCCTGAGAAAATTTCGAAAAAAAGGGCATATGATACATTTTCAAGCACATTTCAGAAAGCTAATAAGGCATTTGTGAAAGTGTAGTTATGAGTCATGGCGTCAATTAAGAGATTTCATATGATAATGAGGGTAGTTGATTATTACCACAAAACTTCATAATAGACTTTGAGATGAGAACGCTGAATATTGCACTTATTTGTTGGTATATCTTTATAAATTAAATCTACTGAGGAAATACAAGTTATTGTGATATGTCAGACTGCAGACAATGAGACAGCAAGGAATAAACGTCAAAAGGCAATAGGGCACCCTACAAAGCACTGTGCATCCCATTCAGGGGATGAAACAATATTATCACATCACCGCCATCCTGATGATGGAACTCCATTAGCTCCCCTTCCTGTCCTACAAAAATAATGTTGTATTTTTGGATGTTCTATAATTGCTTCCAAGTAACAATCCATTTCTACATCTTTAACATACCTACTAACTCCCTGCAGTGGCCTGTGCAAGGCGGGTAAGTGGGGTCTCCTGGGGTTATATTATTTTCTCAAATAGTGTTAAATTACACATCGTGCCATCCATGGGGTCTGTTACCAGGCCATGTGTGTTTTGTTAGTTTATGTTCTGACAAATAGCTTGAATTTTACTGCTCTTGCATCCGGAAGTGCCTGCTTTCAGCAAACCAGTGTGGTAGGCTGCATGCAATGCAAGCCACTTGTCGGGCCATAAAGACAGCACACAGGGCTAAGGCCAGGGCTCAGGAGAAGAAGTAAGAGGGCCTGTAACCAAACTATAAAAATACACCCTGCTTCTCTAGTTCCACTATCCTCTATGTTTCAGCCCAGCACTTAAGTTTGTTTTGCCTCACTTTAATAAACCTAGTAGATTGAGCCAGCACGGCTGTCAGCATGAAAAGCCCATCGTTAACAAGCATTGGCAGGACAATATGGTGGCATTATCAGTGTATCAGGGACACTGTATCAGTGTTGTCAGCATGAAAATGAACAGTAACATTACCAAACAGGTAACGAAGGGAGTGTTGACAGAAGCAAATGGAGAGGCTTGAGCTCAACGTGGCCCTGAGCCATCATTACTAAGCAGGTAGAAGAGGTGGCTTTGAAAGCTTTTGAGCATCCACGATGGCGAAAAATGTTAAAATAACCCTTCTTGCACTAATGACTATAATTCCATTGGGCACTCGGTGACAGGTAACCCCTAACACCTGTGGAGAAATCAGGATTTCTGAGCCGCCTCTTAATTCCAGAGCGTGGCATCTCAAGGCGGCGCAGCTGACTAATTTAATTTTCAGAGGTACCATGAGTATTCATTCTGTTTCCCTCCTTCCAACATCTGCTCAGATCCCCTTATGTTTGTTGTTGCCTGCTGGTCGCTTTCACATGGTGCAAATTCGAAAACAGATCCTGAGAACAACGATGGTGGACACATACACATTCAGACAGCTGCAGCGCCTCGAGACGCTTCCGGGTAATTTTCTGCACTCTATAAATGCACCAGGATTGATTTGAGTGGGCAAATTCACCACTCATTGGGAGACTGGTGGCCTGAGGCTTTGACCATCCCCCTCTCTCTAATGTGCAGAGTGGAGAAGTCTCTGGTGCACATGTCAGGCTGGCCAGAGACATGCGCACTTTGTGGCCTAGGTGCTGTGAGCTCGCTGCCTGCATCAAATGTGGGACTGCCTCTCAAACTGAAGTCACACCTCCTTCAGAGCTGCTGCCATGCTATCAGCTAAATGCTGACTCGCGAGTCGCGCTTTTTGAAACGGTTTCAATTACTATAAGTGTACTTTACTATTGTATAATTATTCACATGTAATGGGACTGGGGGGCCAAATATCAGTGGGTCAACTCCACAACACCCTAATGGCGGAACCACCCCTGCTGGGTGGGCACAAGACTGTCATCTGAGAAACCAGTACCTATGACAGACTGAGACTGAAATGGAAGGGATATATAGGGCTAAAGGGAAGCTCAGTGCAAAATGAGTGCACTACTGGAATTACTGGAATTAATGATGAGGAACATTATTCTTTGGTCCTGTTTGCAAGTCAAACAATATCTGGGTGCGTTAATTCTGCACCCAGAGATACCTTTATTTCACAGGTAAATCCGTCCACACACTAACTGATTACAAGTTTCTTCATGCAGATTTACTAGCCTGTATTATCTTATAAGAAGCTATGGTCCTGCAAAACCGTGCATGAACAAAATACAGCGGTCCAGCTGGAAACAACACATTGTAAATAAGGCCGGACTGGCAGTAGCGGACATCGGGCAATTCCCCGGGAGGATGGAAGGGTGGGGGCTGGTTTTGCAGCAGTGGGAGTCGGTTTTGTTATCAGGGGCGGTTTTGCAGCAGTGCTGAAATATCAGACCCTAGTAACAAAAGTATCAGTGCGTCACACTTGCACCTCCCACCCCCGACCTGGGGAATGGTCCAACAAAATTGCCAGGGCTGCTTTGGGTTCCCAGTCTGGCCCTGATTGTAAAGGAATTACAATGCTTCCTTGTGTCATCTTCATTGTCACCTCATTGAGGAAGCTCCATCCCACATGGAAGGTATCTACCTGGATCTGCTATTGCTAAAAGGCAAAGATTCAAATCCCTGCCCTATATATTGCAGCTATTTTGGATTTTAGAATTTCCGTCATCCTCAACCTCCTGGTTCTTAAATCACCACAAACATAATGGCCTTCAGCCGCTTAATAAAAATAAAATTTACTGAATGTGAACTTCAGGTACTTGCTGAAGAAGTGGTCAAGGACAAACCATGACTTATTCTTTGGAAAACAAGTGCCAATGTAGTTGCTAAACTACAGGAAGGAGGAAGACATTAAAAATAAGATAAACGCAGTTTCCATTCCTTGTAAAGTTGACACATGTAAGAAATGTGTTCAGGACCTTGAGCGATATGTCAGAAACCTAATGTCCAAGTATTAAACAGAAACTCTCGCTGCTGGAAATAGACCCCAGTAGAATTCATGCTTCATCCTTTGGCAAAACCTGTAAGAGGGATCATCCATCTAGCAAACAATGAAGGCATCGAAGGGAGTGCAGAGGCTTTGAGGAGAATAACAATGTGAGACATATATAATAAATAATTAAATGCCAGATGTACTTAATAGCATTCGTAAAGTACCTAGTGGGCCAATATATTAGCTGTTGTCTTGGAATAATTATTTGGTATGTACGTGATGTAATAATCTTAGACCTAGATTTACTAACATTTTGTTTCGTGGTTGCACGACTTTTTTGGTGCAGCAACGATGCAAAATGTTGTGCTGCATTGCATTACACTTCAGGGTCGCCATCGTTATGTTGGCCATGGCTGGCCTGAAAAAAACTCATACTGCAGAGCCTGCAAACCAGAGGGGGAGACTAGATGGAAAACAGTCTTCAGGGACTTCCCAAAGAGAAGATGATTCGGAGTATTTCCCATAGGCAGAGGAGGAGCATTCCAGAAAGAGGGAGCCAAATGGTGAATCCACAGACCCTCAGCCTTGGCTCTCTTAACTCGAGAAGCTAAAGCCTGGCTGAGGTTGGCAGAATGAAGGGGATGAGTGGGGCGATAAGATGAAACAAGATGGCTCAAAATGGGCCCTGTCTGAGAGTAGAGGATCCTACGAGCAGTGCAGAGAGTTTTAAAATGGATTCACTTCTCCACCGGCAGCCAGTGCAGTCTATGCAGAAGACCGCAAGCAGAGCACACCTTAGGGAGAGAAAAGAGCAGCCTAGCAGCCACATTTTGGGCAGGTTGAGATTTCTTAATAACAGATCTATTTGCGCCCAAGTATAGAATACTAGGGCAGTGTGACCAGTGCAGCCGTGTTTAGAGATAAATTATGGGTTTAAAAGCACCTCCTGCAGAGTTCCTTATGTACCCAGCAATTTTCAATGTCAATATAACTCTGGTGATTAATGTTCCTGCTGGAGAGATCTCCGAGTTTTATCTTATAGCAGTTCCAACTCATCATGAAGTAGCGCAGAGGGTTAATATGCCTGCTGCAAAGAACGTGTATCATGAAGCTTGCATACCTGTATTTTATGTGGATAGCTCAGTGGGTTGCGCTTTTGTCACAGAGTTCTTTTTGTTATTTGAGGTTCATAAATTACAGTCCTAATATAGCATGGACACCTCTGAACTGTCAGCAAAGAGCTGCTTGCAAACTGCATGGTATAGTTTACAAATATTATGGGCCTGATTTAGAGTTTGGCGGTTTGGGTTACTCCATCACAAACGTGACGGATATCCTGTCTGCCATGTTATGATCCTACTATATTCTATGGGAATCGTAATACGGCAGAAAGGGTTTCTGTCACATTTGTGGCGGAGTAACCCATCCTCTAAACTCTAAATCAGGCCCTACGTTTTCCCCAGTCTTTCATTATCTTAATGTTGTTAAAAAGGGTTTGTTTGGGTAGAAATGCATTTTTATTAGTAAAGTCAACTGTGGTCCACTGTGGTTAAAACAGGTTAAATCCTGAATTTGTGCTTATCCAAACTAAACACTCTTGAAATTTACTGCCTACTAGTGTGGATGACACGTGATTCCTGCACCTTGTAATCCTCATTGTTTTATGTAACATTTGCTATAGAGTGATTTACCCAGATATGATTCATTATCTCTTCCTAATGTATGTGTTATATAAAGTGCTTTGATACCCTACAGTAGCACTATGAAAAAATTAAGTTCTTGTGAGAAAGAGGCTATGGAGGATGAGAGGCACTATTGGAGGGTGGTAGTGAGGGAACCAGTGAAGGAAGTCATTGGAAGGGCCCCAAGTATGATTGTCGCACTGTACACCAATAGACCTAAGGCCAGCCCTGTTGCACTATATAGGGTAAGAGGAACATAGATGAGCATGGGTATTCCTGTGCATCCACCCATGTATTTCGAAGCAAACCAAGATTTACTAAAGGCAGGAAACCTGGATTTGTGCTAAAATGGTGCATTTGCCCAAAAAAAGGCAGAACAAGGTAAAATATCTCAATTCCTCCTCGTTACTTCCTCGTTCCATGCATTCTGCAGCACACATGGAAAGAGGAATAAGCCACTAAGGATTTGGTATCCTTTCCTGCATAAAAACAACCCTGCCCGTAACACAGACAGACTTGTACTATGGTGCAAAGGGTACCTGCATTGGCTGTCTGAAGTGTGCTGCTGACCCGGAATCTTTCTGCTCCACCACGGCACGATTGGTATCGCCTGCACCCTAAGCCATTGGCCTACACATCGGAGGGCAGGCCCCTCACAGCTCCTACTGCCTGCATGGCTCTACAGGACTCTGTCACAATGGGCCCTGATGTGCAATACCCCCCCGACGGGGTGCCCTGGGGGGTGTTCACCATCCTAGGCACAGCCTGGTTTCATCCCATGCTGGGACCTTGCTGGGGCAACTGCCTGGGCTTCTCATTCTAGGTCGTGCGATAAACCTAATACAGTCGGCACCTTGTGTTTCTCCCTACATCGAGACGGAGCTTGACCCTTGCTGCGCAGGTCCCCGGGGGACTTATCTCAATGACAGTTGTGGCTGGTGGGGCCCAGAGACAGTTGTCTCTGTGCTGCACCCCCCTGAAAAGGCATGCTGGTAGCGTACAGAGGCAGCCTACCTTCCATGGTCCTTCCTTCTTCCAGCAGCCGGTGATGCACCAGGGGTTCCTGCTGCTTGCCTCTTAGGGGTCTCACACTCTCTCTTCCACAAACTCCTCTCCTTCCACTTTGTGGCCTAGACTTCGCCACCATCTGGGAGACCCTACATGCCGCCTTTCCTGTTCTGGGCCTCCGCAGCCTTTATGCTCAACCATCCAGATATCTCCTACCTGCTCATGCTGCCCATACTTCTCTTGCTTTTCTTCCCAGTGGACAGTTCAAGCGGGCCAGGCTGAGGCACAGCTGATCCTGAAGGCCTGCATGTATACGCCTCTACAAGGTACCTGCACATGGGGCGTGCAACCTACAACGAAGACCCCCTTCTCCCTTACGAATATTCTGTGAGGCACCATGGGCCATGAGAAATCTTCCACTTCTCATTGCGAAGCTAAAATCAACCACTATACATACAGCCCACTATGGCTCCCCAGGGATCCTTGACTGCTCCACCAGACCGTCATGACAGCCCTGATGCCATCCTTCAGGCCATTCAAGCCTCTCAGTCTAAAATGAAAACTAAAATCGGTGGGGTTGGCGTGGAGGCCTAATTTTTGTGACAGGCCCTCAGGGAAGTGGCAAACACAGTTACGGAGATAGAGGGCAAGGTGTCTTAGCTGTAGGACACCATCAAGGAGCTTAAGTTAACAGTCCACTGCCTTTTGATGACATCTATGGCATCGGAGGCCCAGGTAGAAGATGCCTAAAGCCGGGCCAGTGGTTGCAACCTGTTCTTTGTGGGACTCCCCAGGTGCTCCAAAGAGCAATCTCCTGAACAATTCCTTGTGATGTGGTTGACCTCCTGGTTTCCCGCTTCCTCCTTATTGACCTACTTTGGGGAGGAGAGGGCACACTGCTGCCTGACTCAATGATCCCCTCCCATGGCCCCACCTCGCCCTGTGATAGCCAAGTTCCTGAATTATCGGGACCAAGATAGTATTCTCCGGGAGGCCTGCAAGATGAACAACCTCCATTACCAAGGCACCCATGTGATGATCCTCCCGAACTACTTCCGTGCGGTGCAACAATGGCACAGGACATAAGACAGTGTTAAGCAAGGACTCCTCTGTATGGGAATTCAATATATGCTCCTCTTCCCCGTACGTCTCAAGGAACTCCATAACTCAAAATCTTGTTTTTCAGCTCCCCCACAGAGACTCTTACATGGGCCCCCAAATAGTTCTCCTTGAAATGCAATGCCGCGCTCTGCCCTGTGGAGTGCCTCGGACATGGGGAGAGGGCATTGAGTCTTTCACCAGGAAGAGCACAACATCAACATGCCACAACTGCCAGCACACCCAATGAAACCTTTCCCCGGACTCTGAAGCGGAAGGGGGAGACCTCTTGCGACCCCCCATCCATTCTGCTTCACCCTCATCAACCACAGGTTCTGTGGATGACTAGCTCCTCCCGAGTGATGTTTGACTTGCCTCTGTTACTTAATATGTCCATACTCATATTGACTGCCGCCAGCACCAGCATATCCTTTTACCAGTTCTGGTTTGTTTGAGATGGACTAGGGCTCAGTGAGCCATTGTTCATTTTGTTCTCCACCTAGTTATTAGTTGTTGTTTGTAGGGGCAACAGATGACTCTGGGGTATAAGTGTGAGTGGGGGTGTTTTGTTGGGATATTTCAAAGGTTTATTTCTCATACTTTAATGTTTCTTATTTCCATTTATGGCTGCTCTCGTAGTCCACTTTTTGTTGCTTACCCCTTTATTACACATCCCCCATGACAAGTAATGATACACTGTTCACCGTTCTCTCCTGGAACGTAAACAGCCTCAATCACAAAATTAAACGCAGGGTTGTCTTTCAAAACCTCAAATGCCACTGTCACTCGAGTGGTACTCCTGCAGAAAACTCCCCTCTTAGGCAATCACTTCCCAGTGCTACAACTGAGGGGCTACACCCAAGTCTAGCATTGCAGATATACATTGCCAGCTCCCAGGGCACTGCCGTTTAAATACACAAGTGACTTCCTCTACTTGTAACATGATCACACTGCAACACCCTTGGTCACTTTGTCCTGGTGGCGAGTGACATGGAAGGTGTCCACTGGACGTTTGCTTCTATTTATGTCCCCCCCACGTTCGTATCTCTACTATACAGGCCACCATTCCCCTACTCCTGCAGTCCCTTCCCAGCCTCACCCTTCTGAAGAGCGACTTTAACTCTGTCATGGATTCACAACCAGACTAGAGCAACCCTTCAGCTCATCAAACTTATGATTTCTCTGTATGAGCCTCCTCGTTGGCCCTCTTGGATGCATGGCACCTGCTTCATTCTAGGCAATGGAATACCTTTTCTACTCTCACCCTCACAAATCACACTATAGGCTTGACTACCTATTTATACCCTCCACTAACACTCTAAGACTGATCGATCTTCACATCCTCCACAAGTACTGACAGACTACGCCCCAGTCCCCTTGGCCCTCAGGTCCTCAAGACATCAGCAAGTTAGCTACTGCCGCCTCCGCGCATGGTGGCTCACTGACTCTGATTTTGTGGATTTCTTTCAGATGCAAATCTCAGACTACTTCAACATTAACACATGTTCCATCAGCTCCCCTATCATAGTATGGGAGGCCCAGAAGACAACCGTTCAAAGCCAGATAAACTCCTACCAGTCAGCCACCTACTCCCACAGACTTAAAGAGATCTTAGCCCTCAAACACAATCATGGTGAGGCCAATGAAGCCTACTCTGCTAACCCCACCACCCATGTGAAAGATGCAGCAGATCTGAAAAGGCTTGTACTCTGGCAGAAACAGCTGGATACTGTGACCCTTGCCCTCTTTACCTCACAGGGACAGATCTGCGAAGTTGGGGATAAAGATGGGAAGTTCTGCATTGGCTGGTGAGCTAAGACCTAGCCCTCCACCTGATCCCATCTATTGTTACGGAGACGTGTCGATAGGTGGCTGACCTGCACTCAATAGTGCAGAAATTTGCCCATTATTTCATCTCTCTCTATGCTGACTGCCCAATACTTGAGGCTGAAAGCCTCCATTCTCTTGTAGAGGACTTACTTCTCCCTCACTTAGCTGACACCGACAGGCGGGACCTGGACAAACCCATCACAGCAGCTGAAATTGCAACTGCCAAAGTTGCCGGGCCGAACGGCTTTCCATTGGAAATGTATGCGATCTGCACCTCCCAACTATCCACCCCCTACTTACATTGTACGGGGAAGCACTGAAGGTGGGTGAACTCACCTATGATCTTCCTGGTGCCACAATTTCTGTCATCCTCAAACCCTGGAAGCCCCATGGTGACAGAGGGTCATACAGGCCCATTTCCATTCTCAATATGAAATTTAAGAGGCTTGCCAAAGTACGGGCAAACCAACTAGTGATGCTCATCACATCCCTTGTATATCTGGACTAACATAACTTTATGCTGGGCCATAGCACTCATCATTGCCATCGCAATAAGATTGTCCTCTCTGAGGGCATGTTGGACAGTTGTGCCCTCATCTCGATTGACTTTGAGAAGGCTCAAGACTTGGTTCAATGGCAATTCTTGTTTCGCTTGCTGGAGCGAATGAACTTTGGTGCTCTCTTTTGCCGCTGGGTCTGAATGCTGTACTCAGGCCCCTGGGTGAGGGTGCAGGTCATTGGTGCAACTTTCAAATGCACAACAGGGCTGTAATTTGTTGCCCCTTCTATTTGCACACACTACAGAACCACTTGTAGAATGGATCAAGCAGGACACACAACTCTGCTGTTTCCGGTGGCCTGACTGCTTATGCTGATGACTTGCTTGTCTATGTGGGTGACCTCGATCCCCCACCTCTTACACTTGCTAGCATCAGGGTGAAGTGGTTCAAGTCCACCTATATCCCCCTACAGTGCTGTCAGGATGACATGTGGGCCATAACCCCATTTCAATGATCCACAGATCACACATCCGCTACCTGGGGACACGAATCGCCTTCTCACAAAAACAGTTCTGGGACCTTAATATCACACCTCTTGTTGCCGCGGCCAGGAGGGATATGGTCCAGTGGGCCACTTTCCCTCTTAATATGGCCGGCATAGGCACATGATTCAAAGTGATCTTGTTGCTGTGGTTCCTTTACTTCTTAATGCCACCTCCTCCCCATAATCGAGTGGTTCTTTGATGACCACCATGACCCTTACATAGCTGTGAAATGTGTAGAATTGGAATGTCACTGCACCCTCAATTTGCTTTATAGCTGTGCGGCTCTTACGTCCTTCCCCCAGCCACCCGCTCAACTCTGCTTGCCTGGAACCAATGATTGAGATGGGTTGGATGGCATGGGGTGCCGCCACAATGATGCCGATGTGAGCCAGGCCCTGGCTGTTCCATTCTGCCACCCTGGAAGGCTTCAGGGCATGGGATTCTGTCAACATCACAACACTGGGGGACGTATGGCAGGGCACAACCTGGAGTAGGTTTCAACAGCTCACTGCGGCCTTCACAGAGTACAAATCACAATATTTCTGCTTTCTATAGTTAAAACATGCTCTCAAAACCTCTCTACACCCCCTAAAGGCCCTCCCCCAGTTCACCCCCTGAAAGCACTCATATTGGATTTGCACCTAGTTGAGAAGGGTGTACCCTACCTTTATCGCTCACTGGTAAATAACACTCCTGACCCTATGATCACCCTCAGGTAGCAATGGGAAGGAGATCTAGGCCCATTAGATGACTATGACTGAGACAAAAATGGCCCATAGGTCCCTGGCGATATCGATGAAGCTCCGCCTCATCCAACAGAATTGTCTCCACTGCATATATTACAGTCCCTTGTGGCTACACAGTATGAGGGGCGCTCTATCACTGTGCACCAAAGGGCACCTCCTTTTATATGGTCTGGGACTGCCCAACTATCCAAGCTTACTGGTCATGCATTTGCCCCACTTTTTCTCATGTCATACACAGACCATTCCCAATGGATCCAGAATGAATTATTTCAGGCCTGCTAGACATCTGGGGAGAAGGGGCTGCATCACTCGGCTGCATGTTGGAGTGGGCTTCATCCTTGGAAAAGGGAAATTGCTTGACATTGGCATTCTAAACTTGCTCCACCCTTCCCTGAATGGACAAGGGGGATAGACCTCTCAGCTACAGATGAAAAATACATTTATAAATCCAGGGGATGCACAGAGGAACAGCATAAGATATGGGGTGTACGGATGACATACACTGAATCTCTAGCTGAGCTGACCTTTCTGATGTAAAATTTGGCCTCTTGGCTGAAGAGGTATGCATGTCTAGACTTAAAGCAGCTGTGTTGTTACTGTATGCTAAATTGCTTTTTCTGTTTATGTTATCTCAAATTAATGAACAGATTTATAAAGAAAAACATATATACATATGCATTTTTAGCTATGTAGTATTGTCACCAGTGACAAATGGTTAGGAAATACTAATAATGTTATTAGAATAATACATGATATTTGTGTGCATTGTCCATGGCCAATTAATACTAATGGCATGTAACAATTTTGTATTTCATCTGGCACCAGTGAGCTGGCCTTAAGTCGACATCCACCACCCTCTACATCCAGAGTACAAATCAAATAACCTAAACTTCTGCAGTTGTCAGCAGCATCATCCCATCAGAAAGTGATCACCTATAGTTATTACTAGTAACACAGTAAAAGCCACATCACTACTGATACTGACACTGCTGCCTGTAGTACACACACCTTGTTCTCGATGCCAGGATCTACGGCGTGGTATGAGCGCATTAAACCTGGACAGTTCGCACAGCAGCAAACAACAGGATGCTGAGGATGAACAGGGGCACGAGAAGTCTATGGATGGATGGTGCAAGCAGTGAGGGCTCGACTTCAGATGACGAGGCAGACATAGAGCCTCCTGAATCAACTCCAGCTGAGACCACCACCCATGTTAACACTGTACTATCTCTAACATTAATTAGCAGAAGAGTTGCTGCCATTGAGACAGGGCATTGAAAGCTACAAAAGCAATTGTCTCAACTCACTGCTGCTATTGTTAAAATGAACAAGAATATTACAGAGCTTGTGAAACCTGAGGAGGCTGAAGCGTATTATGCACTTAAACACCGGATACAGCTGTGCCAAGACTTAAAGTCGGAATAAAGGTACTGTGGTGTAGGTTCTTGTTAGAAATGGGGTCTTTGGTTGGCAGTCAGTTTACTCCCTGTCTAAGCAAGGACCCTCACTCTAGTCAGGGTAAGTCTCATACAATCCAAATTATCCTGTGCCCACCCTCTGGCAGCTTGGCACTGTGCAGTCAGGCTTAACTTAGAAGGCAATGTATAAATTATTTGTGCAATAAATCATGCAATAACACAGTAGAACACCACAAAAATACACCACACAGTGTTTAGAAAAATATATATATAATATTTATCTGATAAGATGCAATAAGTATACGTTGAAATATCACTGTAAAAAATGATGTAAAGAGTCTTTAGTCTTTTAAAAACAACAAGTGTCTCTTGCAAGCACAAAGTACCTGGTTTGGTGCTCCGCAAGGCACTGCAGAGGAGGGGATGTGTGGAAAACGGGGAGGTGTGCGTCGATTTTTCCAGCGCACACAGACGATGCGTTGTTGATTTTTCACTCAGGGAAGGCTTTGCGTCGATTTCCAGCATGCAGACTTGGATCCTCTTCGGGTTGCAGGGTTTTCGGACGCCCTGGGGAAGATGCATTAAAATCCGGTGCTTGCAGGATGAAGTCACAGGGGCTGCATCAATCCGGTGGGCGATGCATGGAAATTTCTACCGCACGGCAGGTGCTGCGTCGATTCCTCTCAGGAAGTCAGGCTTCGTCGATCCAGTGTGCCATGCGTCGAATTTCCGGTCACAACACTGGTGCTGCATCGATCTTCTTCTTGAGAAGTCGGGCAGCGTCGTTCTGGTTCAGTGTGCGGTGATTTTCTCACCACGATACAGGCTGTGCGTTGTTTCTTGCCAGCTGTGCTTCTGGTTTTTGCTGCACAACAAGTACTTTTGAATGCCAAGTCGAATTGGCAGTGAAACTGCACACACAAGCCTTGCAATTGCAGGCCTGAGACATGGGTAAGGGGCTACTTAAGTGGGTGGCACAATCAATGCTGCAGGCCCACTAGTAGCATTTAATCTACAGGCCCTGGGCACATATAGTGCACTTTACTAGGGACTTATAAGTAAATTAAATAGCCCAATTGGGTATGATCCAGTATCACCATGTTTTAAGGGAGAGAGCATATGCACTTTAGCACTGTTTAGCAGTGGTAAAGTGCGCAGAGTCCTAAAACCAGCAGAAACAGTGTCCAAAAAGTTGAGGGAGGTAGGCAAAAAGTTAGAGGTGACCACCCTAATGCTGTGAGGTCTAACAGTTCTCATGGTCCTAATGAGGGTATTGGATTTGGGCAGCAGAATCACCAGAATTGTAGGGTACTAAGCACAATCCCACACCATGTGACGCTTGTCGCCCTAATCCGGTTTTTCCAACTAACTAGAAGCGCCTAATCTCTGTCCAAGAGCAGGGAGGACTGTGGCAACCGGGTGCATAACAAGAAAGGCTCCTCTGGGAAATCATGGTCGATCAGATCTCACTCCTTTCTCTCGGTTACATTGGTCTCAAACAGGCAAAGACAAACAAAGGCAGAATATAGTCCAATAAGGGTTTATTGAAGTAACTGCAACTTAAATAAAATGGCATGTATTGCATTAACTAGGATAATAAAACACAATAGAAGCATAATTATGACAAGGAGAGTGAAACACAAAAACAGTCCCACCATACTGTCAATAGGAGTGATATATATCTTTCCTACCTAAGCTATGTTAGAGCAGAGCGTGATAAGCTTTAATCCGCCCTTCAGGTTTCCCCCCTGGGAAGACATCATCCTCCATACCTGAGCAGGGAAGCCTGTTGTCTAAAAAGACACCGTCCCCATGTAGGCCACGGATTCAGTAGTCTAAGCAAGTAGCTCTAGCGAACACGATCAGCATGCAGCCGTGGTCACCTGACTGGAATTTCCCTCTAATGTGTAAGGGGCAGAGAAGTGTTTTTAAAATAAAACAATGGATGTTCTAGGATGTGTATGTTTCTGTGAGTGTCGAAGACACAGCTTACCACTTTTTGCCGGCAATCCTATCTGACTGCAGCTTTGAGGAAAGCACAGAGTGCAATGCTAAGAACATCATGCTTTCCTAGGCAAGAGAACAAATAGATAGAGAAAGTAAAACAACACCACAAATGTGGCTAATGCTGGAAAAATAAAGCAATGCTGAATAAAATGTAACTGGTCGAAAGTGCACAACGGCAGGCCTAGTTTGCTGAAATAACATGTCTAAAATATGGCTAAAATAGCTATACAACAGTACTGTTGTGTGTGGCAGAAATGTCTTGGTGGTGCATACATGGGACATGCCAGCCTCATTGCATGTAACATGAATGGCACTAACTCTTTAGACTGTATATGTAAAAGACGTGGGACCTAGGAAATTAATATTCTGGGTGAAAATGCAAACAAGTATGTGTGAGGCCAGCATATTATTTTAGCAGGTTGACATTAGATGCACTAACAAAAATAAGAAAAATAGCAGAAAGGAATCTTTCTTCCACAGAGGACTTTGTGTAGTGATTAGCACTGCAAGGCCACCTGGCCTCACAGAGAACAGATGTGGAAGCAGTGGCAGACACAAATACTGCAGGTCTGACACTTTCTGAGGTATGCAGGGACAGATACATGGCTTGACAAAAGTTAGGTAGGGGATTTCATAAAAGCTCAGCCTATGCTGTACCCACGAGGCTGATAACACATATCGATATTAGGAAGAAACTAATGTATTAGAAGAGGTAGAGATATGAGATGTAAGATGCTTTGGGATTTTCTAATATTTATTTTGTTCTATCTGTGATAGGCAAAATAATTACCTTTTTTCTGATACATAGGGGGTTATTCTAACTTTGGAGGAGGTGTTAATCCGTCCCAAAAGTGACGGAAAAGTGACGGATTTACCACCAGCCGTATTACGACTCCATTATATCCTATGGAACTCATAATACGGCTGGTGGTATATTCGTCACTTTACCGTCACTTTTGGGACGGATTAACACTCCTCCAAAGTTAGAATAACCCCCATAATATCTATGTGCTAATAGTGTGCAATAATTAATCTACTTTTGTAAAATACCAACAGCTGTGTGTGACTACTGTTTATGAAAAATCAGGGTGAGGGTTGTGAACGTAAAAAAAGTTCCCTGCAGGTAAAAGTTTCTCTGATAGGATTGACTAACGCATAACACTCTGAATCTAGTCAGAGTAAGTCACAACACATCCTAAATTAACCTGTGCTCATCACCTGGTAGCTTGGCACAGAAAAGTTAGGCTTAACTCAAGAGGCAATGTGTTAAGTATTTGTGCAACACTTCAAACATTAAAACAGTGAAAACACCACACAAAGAGATACCAAAATCTAATAAGTAGAAGTCGAGATATGAATTTTTAAAGAATAAACTTAGTTGTAGTGCTTAAAAGCAGAAAGTGCCAACCAGGGCCAAGTGGTCATGCTAGACCAGGTCAAATCTGAAAGTTCAGGCTGACCGTGATGGAGCACGGGTCAGATACAGGGACCAGCCTTGGTCCACTGAGCAATAGTGTTCTGTAGCCATTTTAGTTATAGCTCCATGCACGTTATTTTAACACACTAGGCCGCCATGCACTTTAATCTAGATAGATTTTATTCAGCCTCGCTTTATTATTATTACAATTACCATTTTTACGGTAGTTAAATTTTCATCTATCTAACTGTTTTTGCCTAGGCCAGCATTCTGTTCTCAAACAAGACATTCTTGATCACTCTGTGCTCCATTCAAGGCTGCAGTTCAGTACATTGCTGGTGAATGTGGTAGAAGTTTAGTCTCCAACATTCGTAGAAAATACACATCCTTACGTAGGGACATTTTCTCAGAACATCAGCTGTGTTATTATATAAACACTTCCTTGTCCCTTGCATGTTAGAGGGAGATTCCAGCCAGGGAACTACGACTGTATGCCGATTGATGAATGCTTCACTACTTCACTAACGCAGAATGCAGGCCTTTGCTCAGGTATGAGGGTTGATGTCTTCCCGGGGGAACCTGAAAGGCAGAATTAGAGCTTAACATGCTGTGCTCAAATTGCAACCAAGATAGGAACTACTCCATCAATTATAGTGACAATATGATAGAATTGTTCTTATGCTTCTCTCTTCTCGTCACAATTTTAATACTGTCATGTTGTGTCGTCCTGGTTATTGCAGCTCATGCTTTGCTATCTAGGATGCAGTCATTTTATTTAACTCATTATTGAAACATATACTGCTTTTGTTTGTCATTTATACATAAGAGACTAAATTGTAAATGAGAGAAACGGATGCGACTTGAGTGACCACGACTTCCCTGAGAAGCCTAGTATGGCATGCGCTCAGCTGCCCAATCATCACTATCCTTTGGTAGGGATGAGGCACTGCTAGTTGGCCTGAGCAAAACCCAGATTGGAGCGACAGGTGTCACCCGCAGTGGGTTAGACTCAGTCTCCCACACCGCAGGCGATTCTGCTGCTCAAAGTCCAGTAGTTTCATTAGAATAATGACAGCCTACGCGACATGGCGCCGCCAACGTTTGGTCAGGTTCTAATTTTCAGGTCCTCCGGAGTATCTCTGTCTCATTATATATAATGACACCTCAATACCGTATACGGAGATGTCCGTGGCACTGAGGATTTCCACCCCAGCTGGGTAGGCTATCCTACTTGTAGCTGGAGGTTGTTCAAGCTTGAACATTAAAAGGAAAACCCTATTTGGTGTGCCTTCTCTGAACTTATATTTTCACTACAATGGCAAATCCACAGCAAGTACAAATAGCGGTTAATATGAGACAACCTCTAACTGCACATCTATTAGCGAATGACCTAGCGGCCCAGGGGGGTCTAGTCACATTTGTGGTGGATGCCCATGCAGCTTATAGAACAGAACTTTTTAATTCTTGGGTCACATTTCCAGCAATTGATGGGAACACTAATACATTTCACCAATATACACCTGCAAATGTGCCTGGACAATACAGAGCATACGCATATTTAGAAATACCTTTATCTTATCAAGAACATAATAATTGGCTTGATGGTGTCCTACCCCACACAATATTACCAGTAAGGTTAGGTCCTCTAAGTAATGATGGTCCTACCTGGCCTTTATTGGCCGCTTATACACCACATCCTGCGGTTGCAAATTTAGCTGCAGCTGAGGTTCATTGTTTATATACTGAACTAACAGCGATATATAGACGATTAGTACAATTTGTAATACAAACATTAAATTCAAACCTAGCACCTGCTGCTCCAGCACATCCACATGCAGCAACGTCAGGTATAAATCCTGTGACTGTACATTCGATTATGGGTAAAGTACCCGCCAAACGAGAGGAAACTCCGTTTTGGTTAGCACAAAAGATTAATGCGCTGGAGGCAGTATTTCCCCATACAGGACCTCAGGATAAACATAGAATATTAACAATGTGCTTACTTTTTTGATGGTCTCTACAGTAGATAACTGTAATACCTGGGGCACGATGTTTGCCGCGCTCTATACAACCACACATGGTACACCAACACTTGCCAATTTACCGGAGGTGTTGAAACAAATTCAAGATGAATACAGGGATGCCCCGGCCCTAGATTTAGGGATGCAATTGATGGGCAATTTTGCCACAGTACCCTCAATCATTTTAAGTAATCTTAAAGGGGAAGCGGTGGCGCTTGCAGTGCGCATGCGGCTCTGTGACATTGTGACACAGGATCAGGAACGAGAGCTGCCTAAAATAATCGCAGAGACCTATTCTAGTATCAGTCGAGATAGTCTAGGGTCCAGACCATGTAAACCACAATTTCAGGGTAAATCGAGTAAAGATTCTCCTAAGCAAGCACCTGAGGGTAATAAGAAACGCTGGGATAAAAAGCAACAAGCTCCTAAAAAAGAGAGGGGAGAATCTCCACATACGGAGACCCCGCAGAATAGATATAATCTCAGAAACAGAGATAATGTAAAAACACCTGATAGATATCAATATACTCATACTCGCCAATCTCGTTCCTTTCAGGACTCATCGAAAAAAGAAATGAGAGAGGTGGGCGATCAGAGCGAAGGACGGAGTATGTGAAACCGAGACAGAAATCAAAATGCTCTTCGGAGGTTTCTGTTAAAAAGGAAGAGAAACCCGCCCAACATAAACCACAATTCAAAAAGAAAAAAGTGGCAGCAGTCACAGTCCGACATGCCACTCAGGAAGAGGGTCCTCTTGAAGAACAAGAAATGTGCTCTAGCACTGCTAGACAGCGCGGCAGAGGTCACAATAGTTCTCCGGAATCTTCTAGAGCATCTGGGGGTGAAAGCAACTGATGACTTTATACAAGTAGAGCGTGCGGACATGCGTGTCTCCATGCCTGATAGGGTATATAAAGTAACACTACAATTAGAAGGAGACATTGAACGCATAAGAGACGCAATCTTTTGGGATCGCGTAGTAAACATATATGATGTTTTGTTGGCCGAACAAGATTGGCCACCTGAATTTGTCCGTACCTGCCCATATGGAGAAGAAGTCATTAAGCCTTCCTTCTCGCCCCTTGTTCCAGAGGAACTCGCCGAATCCTATTCCATTGAATGGGCTTTGGCACAAGCACCTGCATTATACCAAAATCACATAGGAAAGGATAAAGAATCCCCCTACCATGTAATTCCAATTAAAAGTGAACCTCAACCGCAACCGCAGTATCCTATAAAATATGAAGCAAAAGCACAGGTGAGAGAAATACTCACGCAATTAGAGTACCAGAGCGTAATTGAACCCTGTGTCTCGCCAATGAATAATCTATTATTCCCAGTAGCTAAACCAGACCATTCATATAGAATAGTCTTAGACTACAGACATTTAAACAGTCATACACGCACTTATGCTATACAAAACTCACATAGCACAGCACTAATGAACAATATAGTGTGAAAAAAATACAAAACAACACTGTACATTTCCAATGGCTTTTTCTGCCAGAATATAGCGCCTGAGAGTAGAGACTTCACAAGTTTCAGTGCAGTAGGCGCCCAGAAAAATTCTGTCATTTATCTCAAGGGTATAAGAACAGCCCAGGACTGTTTGCAGCTCCTGTTACTGCAATTTTGCACGAGATTGACCCTGAAGCATTGCCCTATGTAGATGATATTTATCTTACGGATGATGGATTGCTACAACATTTAAGACGGGTAGCCCGCATTGTTGTCGGATTTGCTGAATTTGGCTTCAAAAAAAAAAATTGCCTTCCTCAGCATCCTGTTCCTAGAATATGAGCTGTCAAGTGAAGGAAAGAGCCTAGTGCCATAATTCTTAGAGAAATGCGCACAGTTACAACCACCAAATACGATAAAAAAACTCCAATCTCTATTGGGTTTCCTAAATGTTGACAGAACTTACATTCCAGATTATGCTACACGCATAAAACCTTTATATGATCTAATACGTCCCGATTTTTCAAGTAAATTCTGGACAATTGAACATACACGCATTCTTCGAGAGTTGCAAACAGACATGCTTGCAGCACAACACCTACACACGAGGGACAACAAAACACATTTGGTCATCAGAGTAATAGCTGGGGCCATCGGTTTCACCTATGTGACATTCATTGAAGGTGAGACAGTCCCGACTGCATGCAAATCACACTTATATTCAGCAGCAGAACAACGCTTTGCTCCCATTGAGAAAATTCTCACTGCTGTGCAGATGGCTGTCATTAAAGAAAGACCTCTTGCCCAAGGAAAATGCATTATTGTTGTTTCTCCGATCCCAGCCCTAGAGGCTGTTACAAAAGCTAGCGTTACAAACGCAAAAGCATTACATCTACGTTGGATACAATGTGCTACGTCTCTGAGAGACACTTATGTAGACTACATTTTTGACCCAAAGTTACAAACTCAAGAATTTTTACAATATGAAATAGAATACCCGGTTCCAGCAAATACATTGCCAATTGAACAATATCATAGAGTCATGTACACCGATGGCTCAGCACAACCTGCAATTGGTACTAAACACTATTGGTACTAAACACTATTCTGCTGCTTGCGCTGCTGCTTGTGGCTGTATGGAGGGCGATACATTTTGTCCTCTACATACCTTTACGCAAACCCTAGGGGATTGCACAGCACAATTGGCAGAACTAAAAGCTCTGCTGATGGCACTGGAACACACGGATCCTGCACAGCCTACGCTGATTGTTTGTGATTCATATTATTGTGTCCATTCCTTTAATGAAGAGCTGCATTGTTGTCTCCAGAATGGGTTCAGAGATTCCAAAGGCAACACCATCAAACACAGACTTATGTGTGGGAAAGTAGCAGATCTGAAAGAGACGCTACCAAATGTCCACATTGTACATACACTTGGACACCAGCGCGTTGGGATACACGTTGCTGGAAATACATTGGCTGATGAAGCCGCAAAGTCAGCAGTGGCAGTGGCCGCTGTAGCTGCAGTGACTTGTTTGAGTTCAAAACCAGACGCAGACATTTGGGATGCCGTGACAGCTACGGGTGATGGTACGCCCTATCCTAAAGGATATCCCAATAAATATTCCTACCGAATGGGAGATCGCCTGAACGCTGAAGTTAGAATACCAGGTGTAGGCGTAAGGGACATTCCCAACAAAGACATAAGATCACAATTCATTAAAGCAGCGCATGAGGGGGTGGCATCTGCCCATGCTGGTGTGATGGCTACAATTTCAATCCTACAGGCCCGTTATTGGTGGCCAGGTCTTTACAAAGAGACCAAGCAGTATGTCCTTTGTTGTGACACCTGTCAACAAATTAAAGTTTCCACTGCCAAGTGCCTGCTGCAGACACCCCTCTTAATTTCTAACAAACCATTACAATGTGTGTACTTGGACCACTGTGGTCCCCTAACACTTGATAGTGCATACAAGTATATTTTAGTAGTTGTTGATTCATGCTCCAGATTTTTATGGGTGTGGCCACAACACTCGGCTGATGCTCGGACTGTTATTAAAGATTTGCGAGTCTTTATCGGTACATATGCGGTTGCGGCTTTCCATTCGGACCAGGGCCCTGCTTTCGCCTCAAGGGCATTCAGGGATGCCATGGCTTCATTGGGGGTCCAACTCCAGTGCTCGTCTCCATTTCATCCCAAGGGAAATAGTGTTGTGGAGTGATTAAACCGTGATTTAAAGCAATCCTTAACAGCAAGAGTCTTAGGTACGGGTCGTAGTTGGCTTAACCACCTGTATGGAGTCCAGAGAGCACTAAATAGTCTGCCTAGAAGGTCCCTGGGGGGTTGTACTCCATATAAGTGCCTGTTTGGAACTTGAATGTATGTTCCGGATCTTGATGGTCCTGGCGTGGAGGCAGCAGAAACACCCTTTAACATAAATGAACGTGTCACTGTTTTACAGGATTTTCAACAGTTATGTGATGACAATTCTTATAACAGTGCCGCCTCCACAGGAATCAAGAATGTGCCTGGAACATCTACTGGCTGGATTCCCAAAGTTGGGGATCTTGTATGTGAGAAAGTCGCTGTGAAAAAGGAATTTGGCCCTTCCTATCGAGCACCAGTCCCAGTACTAGAGATACACGGGACCAGAACTGTCATTATACCACCGTTGGCAGGGGCTAAAGAAAATCGTTTTGTCTCCATCAACAATGTCAAACTACACCATGTGGCCGATCCTCCACAGCTGACCAAGAGGAACATCCAGTAGCTCCTGAATTCCTCTCAACACTGGCGAAGAAGTTCCTCTACAAGTTGTTTATACCAACACCGACACCTCTCCAAGATTGGGGAGAGTGGAAGATGATCTTGCATTAGTTCCACTAACATCAAATAATTTAGAAATATTTGGCCAAGTTGACTCAACTCCAACACAGACGGATGGTGCTATCTATAGTGTGCCACCACAGGAAACACCAACTCCACCACTGACAACGCCTCCACCATTTGCACAAACTGCCTCTGGATATTTGGCCGATTTCAACGATGACTTCTCAGACTCATTCGCCTCTTCGACAGCTGACTTGTCAAGTGCACGAAAGCTAAAAAGCTAGTTTAAAGAAACGTATTTTATTTTTCCATGGAATTATCTATGGCTCTCTGTGACTGTCCTAGCCTTTCTACTTTGGATTGGTTTTATCATCACCTTTGTCTTATTAATACATGATCACTTTCTTCCTGAAAAAATCAACAGTTGAACTGGTGGAGGAGGTTTTAAAACCACATTTTTCATCACATAATGTCCGAAGAGACTTATCCTTTGTGAACTTTTCTGCAGTACCAATTCCTGATGGGATTGTTTGGGACAAAGTAATGTTTGATATATATGGTCCCACGGAAGTCAGTCAAATACTGTATGTGTTCAAAGTATCAATGAATGATAAAGTAATACCAGGCATTGTTTCTGATGGTTGGGATGTGAAAACAGTTGATTCTATGATGACTGAATTGCAATATTATACTGTCTTTGAAAACGAAGATGTTTATCAATTTAAAGATAATTATGGTGATATGTTTTGCTATAACTATTATGGACACCATTTCATACATAGAGTGAGCAGCCCCAAAGCTGTTTTTAACTATACACAATGGGAACATTGTCCGACTCCACCACAGGGGAGCTCTAAAACATACTCTGAAAAGTTTGCATATTTTTCTGGGCACAATGTGAAAAAAGCTGAGTCATATTATTTTAGGGTACCACCTACTAAAAATATACACGTGTTAATGACCAATACGAAACATATATATTCAGAATCTTTTGTTTCCCGGTTGTCTATAGAAGACTATGAATATTGGCTGAAATCGATCGATCTGAAAAGTATATGGGGAACAAAAAATTGGCAAATTAGGGGAAAGGAAGCTTTGTTTAAAGCATGCCTTATTCCTGTACAAATTATCTTTTTAAATGAAACAGTACAACAAACAAGTTGTTTAGGCTTAGCTAAAATTAAGGAATTAAACATGCCCAGTATACCTGCCCCAGCAAAGTTTTATAAATGGCAACAATATACTAATGCAACTGAAGATCAGCTCAACGAATGGGTCCAGAATGGTACATTTAATGCATCACTGACACGTCCTGGCGGGTGGTTATTGTGGCCAATAGATACCAATGGGTGTCATCAACGTTTTATTAACTCCTTTGGGGCTTTAGAACGATAAAGCCAGACCCTCGCTATGTATAATCCTAACATGCGGGTATAGTTACGACATGTAGCGTGGGAAAATTGTGCCAGCAATGGTTAAAATCATCCTCACTAGATGTGGTTAGAGAACACCTCAGTCTCCTGTCTAACACCAATGATTTACAGGACTTCCTGTTAGGCCCCAGAACACCACGTAGGAAGTGTTTCTTATATGCAGTATATAATGACATTTGGAAGCTTTCCCAACAGGAAGCAGCTGCCGGGTTATGGCAAATAGATCAGGAAAATCTAAAAAAGGCATTAGCTGTTATTGATAATAGGATTAACACCTTGTCCGACCGGATATATACCATAAATATTATTGTCTCTTCTGCTATAGACATTATACAATCAGATATGTCTTCTTTACACCATGGACAGAGTCAGATCAGGTCCATTATGCAGTTGGGCTGGACGCTTAAAACATTGAAGGCGGGTCGCGTTCCCTGGCAGTATGTCAGTGCAAGGGAGTTTTTTTCTTCCTTTAATTTAACGTGACAACAACAACTAATGGCTAAGAAGGAAGTGAGTTATGTCATGCTTAACATCGAGAAATTAGAAAAGTTGCCTTTTACTGTGGCCGAAATACCATCTGCTGAATGGTTAATACATGGGGTCATTAATCTGCCTATTTCAAAACTTCAATTCACCTCCTGCTTAAAACACATTCCGGTAGGCAGATATGAAAAACTGGGAGATAGTTACATCCGTGAGGTGTGGGAGCTTCCCTTCTCGTACAAATGCTTCAATGGCATGAAAGAAGTTTTTCTTAGCGGTAGAAAATGCGAGACTTCAGTCAGCCATTCGATGGTTTGTAAACAGATGTCCTTTCATGGGGCATGTAATGCCTCTGCTGCAAACTTGGCTTGTTATCTGAAGGGAGTTCCAGTCCCCTTGATTAGCCCTACGATCCAGGTGCTTTCATACGGCAGCTACGTCCTCCTCAATGGTGGAGACTGTTGTGGCATGCGGGCCAGAATAGTTTATGTTGTTTCTGTCTCTAAGGTCGTTACATGCTGCGGGAACGTACTTTCACACCCCACTAAAATTTAGGAGGTAGCTGATATTTGGCCTCACATTGCTACTTCAAACGTGAATTTTGACAAGTTGAGCAAACTCAAGGCTTTACTGTTTCAAAAGCATGTGGCCCTTACATCTGCACGCGAGACCTACGCACTTCAAGTGGCAAGGTAATCAGAAGAAATACAGTCCCTGTTAAATACAAACTTTCCGAGACACTTTGGTGAACTCGTGGGATGAATATTTAATGCGTCCAGTACAACTGGAATCGCACATTTTTTCAAAGCTGTTGGTTCTGGTTTCATTCACACCTTCTCCTCCGTATTCAGTTTGATACCTTCAGCAATCCACTCAATTTTCTCTAGTATTTTCGGGGGATTTCCGATAACTTTGGCTTTATTAGCTGGCATCCTGCTGTTGCTGTTTTTTATGTGCAATGGCTGTCCCACTGCAACGAGGAGAAATGACGACGCTCCCATCAGCACAGCTGTGTCGTGAACTTATGATGCAGTATTTTGGAGCAACACTCCTGGAGCAATTGTAGTGTGACTGGTCTTTGTCATTCAGACTGGTTTTGCATTGTGTGCAGCCCGTGTTTCTGTGCCTCTGGTGCTCTTTCAAACATGCACTGGAAATCTGTCTTTCGCAGCAGCGCTTGCCTGCAGTGGACACTGGTCTGTTGATGTTCTCGCTGAGGGTTCATTACCGGACATGAGCATTGAGGTTGCGTTTGCTACATGAAGCTACTTGTGAGTTACCCTTCGTGGAGGAAGTTGTTCACGAGTCATCACTGGGCACACCACGGGATGCCGCCTTGGTTGAGACTGGGGCTACAGAACACATCTGCTCCTTGATTCTTCTTGGCGAGGACTTTCCGATCTTAACATCGACCAAAGCGGAAGATCTCCTGTTTTCCATGACTCGGAATTAGATTTGAATTTTTCTAAATTTATATGCCCTTCAAATTCGGTTTTATGCCACATGCTCATGTTTTAAATTGTCATGTAGGATGCGTGTGTGTCCCTTCAACTTGTCCGAATTGACTTTGCTTTTACATATATCTTAGGTTGGGCTTTTCAGCGTTAAAATTTTAGCTTTGGCTTTGAACCACTTTCAACCGATAAGGGGAGGGTGTTGTGTAGCCATTTTAGTTATAGCTTCATGCATGTTATTTTAACACACTAGGCCGCTGTGCACATTAACCTAACTATATTTTATTCAGCTTTGCTTTATTATTATTACAATAACCATTTTTACGGTCTTGTTTAATTTTCATCTATCTAACTGTTTTTGCCTAGGCCAGCACTCTGTTCTCAAACAAGACATTCTTGATCACTCTGTGCTTCATTCAAGGCTGCAGTTCGGTACATTGCCGGTGAACGTGGTAGAAGTTTAGTCTCCAACATTCGTAGAAAATACATATCCTCACATAGGGACATTTTCTCAGAACATCAGCTGTGTTATTATATAAACACTTCCTTGTCCCTTACACGTTAGAGGGAGATTCCAGCCAGGGAACTACGACTGTATGCCAATTGCTGAATGCTTCGCTACAGATGCTAATGCAGAACGCAGGCCTTTGCTCAGGTATGAGGGTTGATGTCTTCCCGGGGGAACCTGAAAGGCAGAATTAGAGCTTAACATGCTGTGCTCAAATTGCAACCTATTTAGGAAATAGTCCATTGATCATAGTGACAATATGATAGCGTTGTTCTTATGCTTCACTCTTCTTGTCACAATTTTAATACTTCAAAAATATATAATACACTGTTCCAAATATGTGAGAGAAGACTAGGGGATACCGTGGAGGGGGTCCTAAATTTTAGGAGCAAGGCACCTCACACATCCCAAGGGATGTCATGCTTCATCATCGGAGCTGCTCCTCGTCAGACCGGCGCTGCAATGTCTGACAGGCACCACCCCGAAAGGGGGGGCTCTTTGCCGGAGATCTTTTATAGTGATGAAGCCGTGACCCCAAATGTAGGAGAAAGTATAGAAGGAGATCAAAAAAAGATGGTTAAAATTGGCTCTCTCAGTCAGCACAGGGTAACTTCTTTATTAACCCAATGCAAAGAAAAAGGGGCCAAGGTTAAAAGCAGTCACACGAGTGGAACCGAAATAATGTTCAGTCACTCTGTATCAAAATGATCAAAGAAAGGGTGGGGGAACCATCCCTATCGTGGTTCAACATGTTTCGCATCCTGGTGGTCCATACGGATCCAGTGATGCTTCATCAGGACCAATGAACAGCTATGAGTATCTCCTAGATATAAAAAGAGAGGGGTCTGGAAATATATTCAGAAGTTATCATAAAGGTATCCAGTCACTTACATCAAAAAGAAAATTTTTCTTAACCGTCGCCCAACCCAATTAGGGAAACACGCTTCATAGGGCCACACAGACCTTTGGTCAAGCGCAAAAAGAATTTGTTTATGCTGCCGTCGCCGCTGGTACATCTACCCGGGTCCGTGTTCCCTGGAAAATTTTAATACTGTCATGTTGTGTCATCCCGGTTATTGCAGCTCATGCTTTGCTATCTAAGATGCAGTCATTTTATTAAACTCATTATTGAAACATATACTGCTTCTGTTTGTCATTTATATACATGAGACTAAATTGTAAATGAGAGAACCAGATGCGACCTGAGTGACCACGACTTCCCTGAAAAGCCTAGTATATCAAGCGTTTGGCTGCCCAATCATCACTTTCCTTTGGTAGGGATGAGGCACTGCTAGTTGGCCGGAGTAAAACCCAGATTGGAGCAACAGGTGTCACCCGCAGTGGGTTAGACTCAGTCTCCCACACCGCAGGCGATCCTGCTGCTCAAAATCCAGTAGTCTCATTAGAATAATGACAGCCTACGCAACAGTACCTTGGTTCCAGAGTTGTGTCGACTTCAAGTACAAGATCCGTGGAGCAAAGGAGGCAAAGTGTTGATGTTGATCCTGAAGATGTAGGCAAGACAATGGCTCCAAGCGAGCAAAGTTGAAGGTGCATCCAGAATGGAGGTGATGCACTGCACATTCAGCAATGCGGTGTTCCCAATCCTCACAGCAGCAGCAATGCGCCGGCATCAACAATGGCAATGCGGTGTCCTTGATCCTCGCAATGTTCACATTGGTTTTGCTGCTGCTCGAGTAGAAAATCTACTCAAGCGGCAACAAACCCAACTCGAGAAACAGCACTCTCTGGTGCGCTGCGTGGTGCAGTTCGCTTTTATTTCTCAGCACAGAACAAGCTCACAGCGCTAAAACTCAGCGCAGGTAGCACAACGCAATGATTCCCACCCACTATCGGAACGTCACAGAATCTTCTGGAGTTTTTATGTAACTCTGCGAGTTCTGTCCTCCCCTCCTCCCCCAATTTAAATGCTGCCAATATTTAGTTCATTGCTAATTGTAACACTAGCTTTCAGGATGGCTGTATTGCAAATCAGCCTGTACACATGGGTGTCAGACTATCTAGTGACATAAAGTTGATTGGGAAAAGAATGTCACACCCTTAATAGATTGTGTTACAATGATGCATAATTGGCATTCATTACCAAGCAGTTTGACTGCATGCTGCAACATTTTGAAATGATAATTCTATGCCAAATTTGTGTTTTTTGTTCCAAACTATTCTGCTGCTGGTTTCAAACATGTTTCTTTATAGGTTAAGCTTTGCCATTGGTAGGGTTATCTGTGTTGTGAGCCACTCACCTGACGCCCAGGTGGTTCCAATGAGGTGACAATAAATCCCTAAATCCCAATGAGAACTGACAGGCCAGCGATGAAGAACACACTGCAACCCTAGGAGTTTCCAAAGGGAAGGGGGGTTAGGATGAGAGAGAAAGAGAGAAATACCAGGACATCTGCGTATTTGGATTTCTCTACTCTGGGCAGTGCTGGGCTCAAGGATATCTGGATTCAGGATACTGGAAATCAGGATTATTCAGATACAAGGGACTGGACTCGGATTTCCCTGTATTGAAACCACACTAAAAAACAGAAAAAAACAAACAGATCTGTGGCATTAACTAACATCAAATCAACATACCAATTCACACTAGAAATATTCCCCAGTGTGATTCAAGAATTATCCAGGAATTATCATGAACTGGAATTGTCATGTACAAGGATTTCCATTGAGAGAAAATAACTGGGTTAATCACAACCAAACTACTTCAAATTCTCAGTAGTTCAAGGGTCTCAAGAGTTCAAGGTTCATCTGCAAATATGCAATGGCAAGCAGATTACAGTTCTCAATTGTCCCAAAAGTCTTTAAAACACCAACAACAGATTCTGATCAAGAAAACACGGATTAAAAAACAACTATGACCACAAGATCCAGGAAGGTGCAGTTATTACAAGAAATACAACTTTTCCCAAATGGCTTTTCAGTCACAAGATTGATCTGAATATTACTGCTGGCTTTAGGTAAGTTAGATCAATCAGGGCTGATCAACATCCCAAATTTAACAGAAAAACTTGTGTTACCTTATTTGGGATGATGTGTGTTTTTTGCCAGTGCAAGAAAGTGAAATGCGAGAGATGAATTGCAAGCTGCCCGCCTTTTACAGGTACTGCGGTAACTGCGGAGAAGATCTGAAATGCTAGGCTGAAACTCGAGAAGCGCATCACTTGGAGGAGAAGCATGTAGCTTGAAGGCCTGGATGCTGCTGCGAAGAGAGGACTGCCACTGCGAAGGGAAGGCTGCCGAAGCCTGGAGACAGGTAAGTGCTGCTTCCAAGTGAAACAAGGCTAAGCAGAATGTAGTGTGAAATGCCAAATTTAATAACTGGGCCAAACCAGGTGCAGGGAAACATATGGTGAAAACAGAGGAACTTGTTAGTCATTATTGTAATTTCACATGTTTCTTTTTTCATTAGGAGGATCAATTCAAGAACTGGCAGTTGTCGATGGCTGACATGTGCTTCTCGGATTACCTAGTAAAGGCCCAGGTGTTCAGAAATTATCTTGACAACAAGCATTGCTCTAGGTCTGTTTTAAACATTGCCATTATGTTAATAACTGAGTTGCCAAGTTACACAAGGTTTCAAAGGCATAACTTAATTCAAACTGGTACTGTGATGAAAAGAAAATAACAACATCTCTGATATCACTCAGAAGGGGGGAATAAGGGGTTGTAGCCAAGAAGGCGGCTGAGTCGAACCGCCTTAAAGAACAGCTCCGCCTCAAGCCTGAGAAAAATCCTGCCGGACATCGTCCATCCGACAGCCACAAACATCCACGCAGCAGCAGAAGAAAGCAGAAGCGGTCTAGAAACGTGAGACATCCATCCCATCACCGGGGCTGCTAGAGCTGATGGCGGTTACAGAGATCATGCTGAGGACCGAGGAACCCAACCTGGGCCGACAGCGAGCGGCTAATCTGGCTTTGGCAGTGCTGGCCCGGCCCCCACATGTGCTGTGATACCACCTGCAGCAGAGCTGCACTGCGGACCACAAATCGGGGCGGAGATCTCATCGGAGATCCTGTTACCTGCCCAAGGCCTTCGTCCCCCAGTGGGGTATTTCAGCGGCCATTACATGTTGCGATTGCACATGGAAGTCTGACGTGAGGACCGGCACTGAGGTTAAGAAGGCCATGTGGCGTGGTTGAGAGCACAAGGAGATCAGATCAATAATAATGGCCCCTACTGACATTTAAGAGGGGGTGGCGGAATTTAACGCTGGCCACGAGGGAGCAGTTCCAACCCAGCGCTTCTATCCTTGGACACGCTGAGCTATTATAGGGGATACCAACTCCCCCACCACATTAACTCAAGACAGTGCATGATGCCTCCTCCCATTTCTATGTGGTGATCGCCGCAAAGGGCCACTGAGAGTCACACCCCCATAAGTGCCGCACCCCACATTAGAGGCATTTGCCTTGCAACACCACAGTTCTCACATGTCTGAAGGCGATTCGTTGGCGGACAAGGAGCAATCTGTAGTTGGGGATCAAAGAGGTTGCATAGCCTGACACAACTATCTGCGTGGCTAAGGACATCACGTGGGGAGCGTTGCTGCTGCTGAGTCCTAACCTGTGGGGCTTTCTAGAGGGGTGTCCTCGCTGCTGTCATGAGGGACGCCTAGGAGAATCAGTCACATAGGCAGGAATTTTCTGTGCCCATACCGCGAGTGGGAGTTGATATGAAGGCATGATGGGGAAAACTAAGGCCACCAGATCATCGTCACAGTGTGATCAGGAGGGACTTCCCACGCTGTCGTCGGTGACCATGGCCCCACTGACTCTACAATATCTGGAGGCCACCCTACAATTGCATTCGGAACAATTTGAGAAAATACTGCAAGCCATACTGGACACCAAACTGTGCCTATAGAATAGAATAGACTCTGGTGGTCATTACAACCCTGGCGGTCGGTGTTAAAGTGGCGGTTAAACCGCCAGCAGGCCAGCGGGAAAAAAAAATGGAATTACGACTGTGGCTGAAACCGCCAACATAGACAGCCACTTTAACACTCCGACCACCAAGGCCGTACAAACAAACACTGCGGCGGTAACCGCCAACAGACAGGCGGAGGACATTGTACCGCCCACAGGATTACAACAGGCCAATCTGCCACCTTTTCCGGGACGGATTCACCACGAACAAAAACACGGCGGAAACAGGACTTGGAAGGGGAAACGCTCACCTCTACACATCCCACGAGGAACCAGGACGCCATGGAACCTTAACTTCAGATTCTACCAGCCTTTATCTTCCTGCTCCTCTACCAGGAGCATGAACGCCAGCGGCGAAGACCACAGTGAGTACTGCACCTATACGACACAGGGGAGGGAAAAAACAGTGACACACACAACACTCCCACCCCCACCCTCACCCACGACAACACAAACACTAATACATCATGATACATTACAGTTACACCCCCAGACCCCCTGGAAGAATGCAAGGACACAAGGAAATGAGTCAAATGATTGTAATATATCCAAAGACAGTAATCAAAAATATATACATATATAAAGATATTCACACTATAAACAAATATATACACCAAAAATACAAGTCCAAGGTATTCCACTATCATAGTCCGTGGACCACTGGGCCCAAAAGGCATGGGCGAGGCCCACACTCAATACCCGAACAAGACGGAGAGAACACTGCTGGGGCATCAGATAGAAATAAAACAGGCACCTCAGGGGGAAGGGAATGGGGGGGCACCTCAGCTGAATGAGTGCACGACGACAGATCCACAAGGTGGCTCCATGCCAACTGTTCTATCCTGGGGAGGGCAAAGCCACAGTCTCTCAAGTCTCTACAGTGGGTGGTTTGCCCACTGTTCAATCCTGGGGAGTGCAAAGCCACAGTCTCTCAAGTCTCTACAGTGGGTGGTTTGCCCACTGTTCAATCCTGGGGAGTGCAAAGCCACAGTCTCTCAAGTGGATAACATTCTCCACTGGTTTCTGGAGGGGGCTTTGTGCCCAGAGTGCTTCATCCTGCCAAGGACTGTGTGAGTGGATGTGATACTCCACTGGTTCTGGAGGGGGCACTGTGCCCAGAGTGCTTCATCCAGCTTGTGGCAGCCTCAGTAGCGTCAGAATCTTTGGCGCTCACTGGCCTGCAGTGCTGGTGGCATCGGTGTCCTGGGCAGCGGTGCTGGTGGTGTCGGTGTTCTTGGCAGCGGTGCTGGTGGTGGCGGTGTCCTGGGCAGCGGTGCTGGTGGCAGCGGTGCTGGTGGCGGTCTTGTCCGCCGTGCAGATTTTCCCAGACTTGCCGGTTTTACTGTGCCCCTTCCCCACTTTGGATGGTGGCGCAGCTGTCTCCACACTCCCAACTGTACCCCTGGGAGCGGCTTTGTTGGCTGATTTCTTTCCTCTCGCCCGCCGGGCACTAGCCAACGTTTTGTGCTTTACAGGTTGGGGACTGTCCGTGCTCTGGCTCCTTGCCACACTGGCTGCCCTGCTGCCTGGTGCACTTCAGAAGCCGGTTACTACTGGCACCACTGGTTCCACAGATGTTGTGGCTGAGGTGCTGGGTTGGGACCTGGAGAGGCGCGCCCTGGGAGACTGAAGGGGTGGGGGAGGGGAAGAGGTCAAGGTTGGACAGGAAAAGTTTTTGGGGAACACTGGGATGGGTAGATGGAGGGGGTTTGGGAGTGGAGGAAGAGGTAGTGGTTGTAGGAGGTGTGCGTTTTCTGACTTTGGGTGAAGGTGCATGGGCTGGAGGCTGTCGTGAGGTGGATGGCTGTTGGTGGGTGTGTGGCTGCGTTTGTGCAGTTTGGGAGGAGGGCTCACAGACACACTGGTAGAGGACACAGGGGATGTGTAAATGGTAGTGGGGGTGGTGACTGCACGTGAGCGAGGTGTGCTGGTGGGTGTGCTGGTGATGGACGTAGTGGCTAAGGATGTAGTGCATGCAGGTGTGGGTGGAGATGAGACAGGGAGGGAGGAGGGAGACATGGAGGAGGGGGACACAGTGGAGGCAGTGGATGTTGGTGTGTCTGCATGTGCATGATGCTTGCGTGAGTGCCTGTGGGATGTGTGGTGCTTATGTTTGCCAGAGCTTCCCTTGTGTGTTGAGGTGTGTGCATGCTGGTCTGATGGTGTGCTTGGGATAGGCTGAGGTACAGGGGTTTGGGTCTGGGTGGAAGTTGGAGGGGGGAGGCTAGAGACAGGGACAATGGCTGCCATCAGTGCTGAGGCCAGAGTCTGAAAAACTTGCTGATGGACTGCCTGACCAGAATGAATGCCCTCCAGGTATGCATTGGTTTGTTGCAACTGTCTCTCTATACCCTGGATGCCATTCAAAATGGTAGACTGCCCAACAGTGAGGGACCTGAGGAGGTCAATGGCCTCCTCACTGAGGGCAGCAGGCATGACAGGGGCAGGGGCTGAGGTGCCTGGGGCGAAGGAGATGCCCACCCTCCTGGGTGAGCGGGCACAGGACACACGCTGAGGGGCTGCTGGGAGGGCGGCGCAAGGGAAATCCCATCAGAGGAGGAGTCCGTATCGCTGGTCTCAGCTCCTGTCCCCGCCGTGGAGCTCCCCTCGCCCTCCGTCCCACTGGTGAATTCAGACTCCGTTGTGTCGCCCTCCAGGGCCATGTGGGATGCAGCTCCCTCCTGCTCCGGTGCCACTGCTCCTCCGCCTGATGATGCTAATGCACACAAGAACAGGGAGACCACAAAAAGGGGGGGGAAGACAGAAGAAAGACATGTTGAGTGCATGCAATACCGCTACTGTTGGTGGACACTACAGACACAGAAGCCCCCTGCACTACGCCGTGCACTTGGAGTTCCCTAATCAATCCCAGGGACATGGGTTACAGGGCTATGCCCGATTGCTGCACACATGGATGACACAGGAGCCTGACTAGCTGTAGTTGGCACTGTACACAGGTAGGGTGGGGTGCCACAGGGCCTTCCTTAAGAAGGGACCTTGCCTACTAAACTCGCCCTGGCCTAGGGGAACCCACAGTTTAGTTTAGTTTAGTTTTAAAGGTTTATAAAGCGCGTAGCTACCCTAGGGCATCCCAGCGCTAAAGGTACATAACGACTCTCGGAAAGACCAAAGAAAGCAGATTAACTACAAAAAAGGATAGTTTTCAGCTTTTTCCTAAAAAGAAATTCTGATGGTTCGTGGCGAAGTTCAGAGGACAGGGCATTGCATAAACATGCAGCCTTGATGAGGAAAGAATTACCTCCCCATGATCACTTGACACAAGGAATATAAATCTGCCGAGTAGATAGTGATCTCTAGTGTCTAGAGGGAACATAAATGGAGATCCGCCTTCTAAAGAAAAGCGGGCCCATATTATGTAAGGCTCTATGGGTAATACACATAGATTTAAAATGAATACGCTGTTTGATCGGAAGCCAATGAAGTGCTACAAGAGCTGGTTTGGCAGAAAGGTGCCTGGGGGAGTTAGTAAGAAGTCTAGCTGCCGCGTTCTGCACAATCTGCAGCCTCTTTATTACGTACTCTGGGGAACTAAGATAAAGAGAGTTTCCATAGTCAAAGCGGGAAAGAACCAACGCTTGGATGAGAATTCTTCTAGCTGTAAAAGGTAGAAGATTGAGAATCTTCCTAAGAGCTCTGATAAGACCGAAATAGACAGAGGAGATTCTTTTTACTTGCAGTTCCATCGTCAGACGAGGGTCAAGCAGGAAACCTAGGCTTTTTACCTGTACTTTTGGAGGAGGCAAACTATTAAAGGCCTCCGAGTGCAGTACCAAAGGAGAGGCAGGGGGGCCGTTGCCTACAATCAGTACTTCAGATTTACCATCATTAAATTTAAGTTTAGATTGGGTCATCCAATCACCAATATCCTTCATACAACCGGCCAAATTAGCGGAAGAAGAATCCCCAGTGCTAGAAAGGGATACCACTTATTGAGTGTCATCAGCATAGGTGACCACTGAAAGATTATGGGGAGTAACTACTTTAGCCAAAGGAGATAAATAAATATTAAAAAGAGTTGGGCTCAGGGAGGAGCCCTGGGGGACTCCACAAGTCAGAGGAACAGCATCAGACAGAAAAGAATGATCCAAAACTTGGAAAGATCTTCCTGTAAGGAAAGAGGAAAGCCAAGAAAGGGCCATGCCTCCTAACCTTGTCTTAGAGAGTCTGTCACAAAGGAGAGTGTGATCAACCGTATCGAAGGCTGCACTGAGATCGAGAAGGATAATAGCAACATGCCCTCCTTGATCTAAAAGTTGACGTGCAGACTCAGTCACCGTAAGGAGCGCCGACTCTGTATTATGTTGAGCTCTGAAGCCCATTTGAGTGGGATGTAGGAGCTCATGATTCTCAAGATAACTGGTCAGTTGCAAATTGACATGTTTCTCCAAAATTTTAGCTAAAATAGGAAGGAGAGCGATAGGTCATCCAAAACGGAGTGATCGAGCTTTGTTTTTTTCAGAAGGGGCTTTATAATAGCATGTTTGAGGGACTTGGGGAGAGTGCCTGAGGACAGAGAGCTATTAAGTATTTTTGTCAATGGTGAGACAATAATGTCGGCGGCCTTCATAAGAATAGAAGGGGGGGCAGGATCCATGGGGGAGCCAGATTTAATGTTAGAAAGAAATATAAGAGTTAAAGCATCTGTGAGGGGTGAAAAAATAGTTAACGGAGTCCCAGCAAGATGGGAATTCGTAGCCTGCTCATCTGACAGCTCCTGAGAGGGGGACAGGAGAAAAGCAGAGTATATCTTGGTGATCTTATCCTGAAAATGGGCTGCTAATAAATTGCTATGTGTAGTGGAAGCTTCTATCAGAGAGGCAGGCATAGGGGTTATATAAGCTCTTTAAAAATCGGGAAAATTTATTTCTGGGAATTAGAAGAATTCTCTATTCTGTTACTATAATAGGCAGTTTGAGCTGCCTTAATATTATAGTGATAAGATCTAATAGCTTGCCTGTAGGCTTCTTTGGCAGAGGGACTATAATTTTTCCTCCAGATTCTCTCTAATTGTTTGCAATTCTTTCTGAGTTCTAATAAAGAGGGCGAAAACCAAGGATTAGACTTATGAGAAGTTTTTTTTATTCTCAGTTTAATGGGCAGAACTGAATTCAGGGAGGTAGAGATCCAGCTATCAAATAGATCTGTGGCATTAGGGGATGAATGATCACTAATTGTAGAAGAGGCACGGAGTGCAGTATGCCAAATACTTGGCACCTGCTTCGACCAGGTACGCCCAGAGGTGGTAAGCCTAGGTTGAGGATCTCTGGAGACATCATAATGAAAAATAAATGACAGGAGAAAGTGATCAGTCCAGAGTAAAGGCAGAGAGGATGAAATAGTGAGATCAAAAATGTTACTAAAAACAAGATCTAAGGTATGCCCTTCAAATGAGTGGGGCCAGTGACAAATTGGGCCATGTCTAACGCGGTAAAAGAGGCTGATAGAGATTTCGCTGATAGACAATATAAGTTGTCAAAATGAATATTAAAATCCCCAAGGACCGTTAAGTTGGGAGTCTTACCGATAAGACTGGCCATAACATCAGGTATAACTTCTAAGAAACAAGCACAGGGGCCCGGAGGGCGATAGAGAAGAATTCCTGAAAAGGTAAAGGTAGGTGACAAGTATAAACAGAAGGTCATACTTTCGCATTCTGGAATCTCAAGTGGCGATGTCACACACTTAATGGTGTTTTTGTAAATAATGGCTATACCGCCACCTCTCATCCGGGGTCTATCTATATGGGCTATAGAGTAATTTGAAGGTAAGGTTTTACAAATATCAACTGAGGATACTTCGCTTAGCCAAGTTTCCATCAGGAACAAGGCATCAGGTGCTAAATCTTCCAGAAGCGTGTAAATATGTAGAGAATGTGCTGATAAGGAGCGGCAGTTGAGCAGCAGCAATTTGGCCAATTGATGAGAAAGAATATTAGGAAATGGGGCAGCAATAGGCGTCCAAGAGCAACTAGGACAAGAAGAGCAAGCAAGAGGCTGAAGAGTACCTGCAAAGGTAGAACATACATGGGTGCCTCTGAGAGCCTGCAGTTGAGAAAAGGAATATGTGAATCTATTAGTGGGGAAATGGGCAGCATCCCTGGGCTCTGGGCGCGGACGGGCGCAGACGGGCGCAGACGGGCTTGCCTTTGGCGCACAATGCACGCTGCGCGCGGCCACTGCGCGGCCGGCGGCCGCCCGCGTTTAAATAAATCATGCGGGAGGCCCGACCAGGCTCCAGGAACTAATCAACTAGCACGGCAACCAAGATGGCTGCTGAAAATGGCACCGTAATGGCTGCCCAGTGAAAATAATAAAAAAGCAACCGGGAGCCTCTAAAAATGCAGGCACCGGTGCTGAGCAGCACCCAAGAAAGATAGTAATTAAAAATATTTTAAAATGATTCCGAACAAACCCCGTGAGCCCTTTAAAAAAATAGGGAGTCCGAACAAGAAAATATCGTCAAGGGTGAAAAAACAGAACAAAGCACCATGAAACTAACAGCTATTAAAAATATTAAAACTATTAAAAGGGCAACAATATTGAGTTCAAAAGGACTTTCCAAAATAATCGTTTATACCTGGTGAAACCAGCGGCCGCCCGCGTTTAAATAAGTCATGCGGGAGGCCCGACCACGCTCCAGGAACTAATCAATTACCACGGCAACCAAGATGGCTGCCGAAAATGGCACCGTAATGGCTGCCCAGTGAAAAGAATAAAAAAGCAACCAGGAGCCTCTAAACCAGGCACCGGTGCTGAGCAACACCCAAGAAAAATAGTAATTCACAATATTTTAAAATGATTTCAAACAAGCCCCCCGTGACCCATTTAAAAAAATAGGGAGTCTGTACAAGAATATATCGTCAAGGGTGAAAAAACAGAACAAAGCACCATAAAACTAGCAGCTATTAAAAATATTAAAACTATTAAAATGGCAACAATATTGAGTTCAAAAGGACTTTCCAAAATAATCGTTTATACCTGGTGAAGCCGGCGGCCGCCCGCGTTTAAATAAGTCATGCGGGAGGCCCGACCAGGCTCCAGGAACTAATCAACTAGCACGGCAACCAAGATGGCTGCCGAAAATGGCACTGTAATGGCTGCCCAGTGAAAAGAATAAAAGAGCAACCGGGAGCCTCTAAAAACGCAGGCACCGGTGCTGAGCAACACCCAAGAAAGATAGTAATTCAAAATATTTAAAAATGATTCCGAACAACACCCCGTGACCCATTTAAAAAAATAGGGAGTCCGTACAAGAAAATATCGTCAAGGGTGAAAAAACAGAACAAAGCAAACTAGCAGCTATTAAAAATATTAAATCTATTAAAATGGCAACAATATTGAGTTCAAAAGGACTTTCCAAAATAATCATTTATACCTGGTGAAGCCGGCGGCCACCCGCGTTTCAATAAGTCATGCGGGAGGCCCGACCAGGCTCCAGGAACTAATCAACTAGCACGGCAACCAAGATGGCTGCCGAAAATGGCACCGTAATGGCTGCCCAGTGAAAAGAATAAAAAAGCAACCGGGAGCCTCTAAAAACGCAGGCACCGGTGCTGTTCAACACCCAAGAAAGATAGTAATTCAAAATATTTAAAAATGATTCCGAACAACCCCCCCCCGTGACCCCTTTAAAAAAATAGGGAGTCCGAACAAGAAAATATCGTCAAGGGTGGAAAAAACAGAACAAAGCTCCATAAAGCTAGCAGCTATTAAAAATATGAAAACTATTAAAATGGCAACAATATTGAGTTCAAAAGGACTTTCCAAAATAATCGTTTATACCTGGTGAAGCCGGCGGCCGCCCGCGTTTAAATAAGTCATGCGGGAGGCCCGACCAGGCTCCAGGAACTAATCAACTAGCACAGCAACCAAGATGGCTGCCGAAAATGGCACCGTAATGGCTGCTCAGTGAAAAGAATAAAAAAGCAACCGGGAGCCTCTAAAAACGCAGGCACCGGTGCTGAGCAACACCCAAGAAAGATAGTAATTCAAAATATTTAAAAATGATTCTGAACAACCCCCTGTGACACCTTTAAAAAAAATAGGGAGTCCGTACAAGAAAATATCGTCAAGGTTGAAAAAACAGAACAAAGCACCATAAAACTAGCAGCTATTAAAAATATTTAAACTATTAAAATGGCAACAATATTGAGTTCAAAAGGACTTTCCAAAATAATCGTTTATACCTGGTGAAGCCGGCGGCCACCCGCGTTTCAATAAGTCATGCGGGAGGCCCGACCAGGCTCCAGGAACTAATCAACTAGCACGGCAACCAAGATGGCTGCCGAAAATGGCACCGTAATGGCTGCCCAGTGAAAAGAATAAAAGAGCAACCGGGAGCCTCTAAAAACGCAGGCACCGGTGCTGAGCAACACCCAAGAAAGATAGTAATTCAAAATATTTAAAAATGATTCCGAACAACACCCCCGTGACCCATTTAAAAAAATAGGGAGTCCGTACAAGAAAATATCGTCAAGGGTGAAAAAACAGAACAAAGCAAACTAGCAGCTATTAAAAATATTAAAACTATTAAAATGGCAACAATATTGAGTTCAAAAGGACTTTCCAAAATAATCATTTATACCTGGTGAAGCCGGCGGCCACCCGCGTTTCAATAAGTCATGCGGGAGGCCCGACCAGGCTCCAGGAACTAATCAACTAGCACGGCAACCAAGATGGCTGCCGAAAATGGCACCGTAATGGCTGCCCAGTGAAAAGAATAAAAAAGCAACCGGGAGCCTCTAAAAACGAAGGCACCGGTGCTGTTCCATACCCAAGAAAGATAGTAATTCAAAATATTTAAAAATGATTCCGAACAACCCCCCCCCGTGACCCCTTTAAAAAAATAGGGAGTCCGAACAAGAAAATATCGTCAAGGGTGGAAAAAACAGAACAAAGCACCATAAAGCTAGCAGCTATTAAAAATATGAAAACTATTAAAATGGCAACAATATTGAGTTCAAAAGGACTTTCCAAAATAATCGTTTATACCTGGTGAAGCCGGCGGCCGCCCGCGTTTAAATAAGTCATGCGGGAGGCCCGACTAGGCTCCAGGAAGTAATCAACTAGCACGGCAACCAAGATGGCTGCCGAAAATGGCACCGTAATGGCTGCCCAGTGAAAAGAATAAAAGAGCAACCGGAAGCCTCTAAAAACGCAGGCACCAGTGCTGAGCAACACCCAAGAAAGATAGTAATTCAAAATATTTAAAAATTATTCCGAACAACACCCCGTGACCCATTTAAAAAAATAGGGAGTCCGTAAAAGAAAATATCGTCAAGGGTGAAAAAACAGAACAAAGCAAACTAGCAGCTATTAAAAATATTAAAACTATTAAAATGGCAACAATATTGAGTTCAAAAGGACTTTCCAAAATAATCATTGATACATGGTGAAGCCGGCGGCCACCCGCGTTTCAATAAGTCATGCGGGAGGCCCGACCAGGCTCCAGGAACTAATCAACTAGCACGGCAACCAAGATGGCTGCCGAAAATGGCACCGTTATGGCTGCCCAGTGAAAAGAATAAAAAAGCAACCGGGAGCCTCTAAAAACGCAGGCACCGGTGCTGGGCAACACCCAAGAAAGATAGTAATTCAAAATATTTAAAAATGATTCTGAACAACCCCCCCGTAACACCTTTAAAAAAAATAGGGAGTCCGTACAAGAAAATATCGTCAAGGGTGGAAAAAACGGAACAAAGCACCATAAAGCTAGCAGCTATTAAAAATATGAAAACTATTAAAATGGCAACAATATTGAGTTCAAAAGGACTTTCCAAAATAATCATTTATACCTGGTGAAGCCGGCGGCCACCCGCGTTTCAATAAGTCATGCGGGAGGCCCGACCAGGCTCCAGGAACTAATCAACTAGCACGGCAACCAAGATGGCTGCCGAAAATGGCACCGTAATGGCTGCCCAGTGAAAAGAATAAAAAAGCAACCGGGAGCCTCTAAAAACGCAGGCACCGGTGCTGTTCAACACCCAAGAAAGATAGTAATTCAAAATATTTAAAAATGATTCCGAACAACCCCCCCCCGTGAGCCCTTTAAAACAATAGGGAGTCCGAACAAGAAAATATCGTCAAGGGTGGAAAAAACAGAACAAAGCACCATAAAGCTAGCAGCTATTAAAAATATGAAAACTATTAAAATGGCAACAATATTGAGTTCAAAAGGACTTTCCAAAATAATCGTTTATACCTGGTGAAGCCGGCGGCCGCCCGCGTTTAAATAAGTCATGCGGGAGGCCCGACCAGGCTCCAGGAACTAATCAACTAGCACAGCAACCAAGATGGCTGCCGAAAATGGCACCGTAATGGCTGCTCAGTGAAAAGAATAAAAAAGCAACCGGGAGCCTCTAAAAACGCAGGCACCGATGCTGAGCAACACCCAAGAAAGATAGTAATTCAAAATATTTAAAAATGATTCTGAACAACCCCCCGTGACACCTTTAAAAAAAATAGGGAGTCCGTACAAGAAAATATCGTCAAGGGTGAAAAAACAGAACAAAGCACCATAAAACTAGCAGCTATTAAAAATATTTAAACTATTAAAATGGCAACAATATTGAGTTCAAAAGGACTTTCCAAAATAATCATTTATACCTGGTGAAGCCGGCGGCCACCCGCGTTTCAATAAGTCATGCGGGAGGCCCGACCAGGCTCCAGGAACTAATCAACTAGCACGGCAACCAAGATGGCTGCCGAAAATGGCACCGTAATGGCTGCCCAGTGAAAAGAATAAAAAAGCAACCGGGAGCCTCTAAAAACGCAGGCACCGGTGCTGTTCAACACCCAAGAAAGATAGTAATTCAAAATATTTAAAAATGATTCCGAACAACCCCCCCCGTGACCCCTTTAAAAAAATAGGGAGTCCGAACAAGAAAATATCGTCAAGGGTGGAAAAAACAGAACAAAGCACCATAAAGCTAGCAGCTATTAAAAATATGAAAACTATTAAAATGGCAACAATATTGAGTTCAAAAGGACTTTCCAAAATAATCGTTTATACCTGGTGAAGCCGGCGGCCGCCCGCGTTTAAATAAGTCATGCGGGAGGCCCGACCAGGCTCCAGGAACTAATCAACTAGCACAGCAACCAAGAGGGCTGCCTAAAATGGCACCGTAATGGCTGCTCAGTGAAAAGAATAAAAAAGCAACCGGGAGCCTCTAAAAACGCAGGCACCGGTGCTGAGCAACACCCAAGAAAGATAGTAATTCAAAATATTTAAAAATGATTCTGAACAACCCCCCGTGACACCTTTAAAAAAAATAGGGAGTCCGTACAAGAAAATATCGTCAAGGGTGAAAAAACAGAACAAAGCACCATAAAACTAGCAGCTATTAAAAATATTTAAACTATTAAAATGGCAACAATATTGAGTTCAAAAGGACTTTCCAAAATAATCGTTTATACCTGGTGAAGCCGGCGGCCACCCGCGTTTCAATAAGTCATGCGGGAGGCCCGACCAGGCTCCAGGAACTAATCAACTAGCACGGCAACCAAGATGGCTGCCGAAAATGGCACCGTAATGGCTGCCCAGTGAAAAGAATAAAAGAGCAACCGGGAGCCTCTAAAAACGCAGGCACCGGTGCTGAGCAACACCCAAGAAAGATAGTAATTCAAAATATTTAAAAATGATTCCGAACAACACCCCCGTGACCCATTTAAAAAAATAGGGAGTCCGTACAAGAAAATATCTTCAAGGGTGAAAAAACAGAACAAAGCAAACTAGCAGCTATTAAAAATATTAAAACTATTAAAATGGCAACAATATTGAGTTCAAAAGGACTTTCCAAAATAATCATTTATACCTGGTGAAGCCGGCGGCCACCCGCGTTTCAATAAGTCATGCGGGAGGCCCGACCAGGCTCCAGGAACTAATCAACTAGCACGGCAACCAAGATGGCTGCCGAAAATGGCACCGTAATGGCTGCCCAGTGAAAAGAATAAAAGAGCAACCAGGAGCCTCTAAAAACGCAAGCACCGGTGCTGAGCAACACCCAAGAAAGATAGTAATTCAAAATATTTAAAAATGATTCCGAACAACACCCCCGTGACCCATTTAAAAAAATAGGGAGTCCGTACAAGAAAATATCGTCAAGGGTGAAAAAACAGAACAAAGCAAACTAGCAGCTATTAAAAATATTAAAACTATTAAAATGGCAACAATATTGAGTTCAAAAGGACTTTCCAAAATAATCATTTATACCTGGTGAAGCCGGCGGCCACCCGCGTTTCAATAAGTCATGCGGGAGGCCCGACCAGGCTCCAGGAACTAATCAACTAGCACGGCAACCAAGATGGCTGCCGAAAATGGCACCGTCATGGCTTCCCAGTGAAAAGAATAAAAAAGCAACCGGGAGCCTCTAAAAACGCAGGCACCGGTGCTGTTCAACACCCAAGAAAGATAGTAATTCAAAATATTTAAAAATGATTCCGAACAACCCCCCCCCCGTGACCCCTCTAAAAAAATAGGGAGTCCGAACAAGAAAATATCGTCAAGGGTGGAAAAAACAGAACAAAGCACCATAAAGCTGGCAGCTATTAAAAATATGAAAACTATTAAAATGGCAACAATATTGAGTTCAAAAGGACTTTCCAAAATAATCGTTTATACCTGGTGAAGCCGGCGGCCGCCCGCGTTTAAATAAGTCATGCGGGAGGCCCGACCAGGCTCCAGGAACTAATCAACTAGCACAGCAACCAAGATGGCTGCCGAAAATGGCACCGTAATGGCTGCTCAGTGAAACGAATAAAAAAGCAACCGGGAGCCTCTAAAAACGCAGGCACCAGTGCTGAGCAACACCCAAGAAAGATAGTAATTCAAAATATTTAAAAATGATTCTGAACAACCCCCCCGTGACACCTTTAAAAAAAATAGGAAGTCCGTACAAGAAAATATCGTCAAGGGTGAAAAAACAGAACAAAGCACCATAAAACTAGCAGCTATTAAAAATATTTAAACTATTAAAATGGCAACAATATTGAGTTCAAAAGGACTTTCCAAAATAATCGTTTATACCTGGTGAAGCCGGCGGCCGCCCGTGTTTAAATAAGTCATGCGGGAGGCCCGACTAGGCTCCAGGAAGTAATCAACTAGCACGGCAACCAAGATGGCTGCCGAAAATGGCACCGTAATGGCTGCCCAGTGAAAAGAATAAAAGAGCAACCGGAAGCCTCTAAAAACGCAGGCACCAGTGCTGAGCAACACCCAAGAAAGATAGTAATTCAAAATATTTAAAAATTATTCCGAACAACACCCCGTGACCCATTTAAAAAAATAGGGAGTCCGTACAAGAAAATATCGTCAAGGGTGAAAAAACAGAACAAAGCAAACTAGCAGCTATTAAAAATATTAAAACTATTAAAATGGCAACAATATTGAGTTCAAAAGGACTTTCCAAAATAATCATTTATACATAGTGAAGCCGGCGGCCACCCGCGTTTCAATAAGTCATGCGGGAGGCCCGACCAGGCTCCAGGAACTAATCAACTAGCACGGCAACCAAGATGGCTGCCGAAAATGGCACCTTTATGGCTGCCCAGTGAAAAGAATAAAAAAGCAACCGGGAGCCTCTAAAAACGCAGGCACCGGTGCTGGGCAACACCCAAGAAAGATAGTAATTAAAAATATTTTAAAATGATTCTGAACAACCCCCCCCCGTGACACCTTTAAAAAAAATAGGGAGTCCGTACAAGAAAATATCGTCAAGGGTGAAAAAACAGAACAAAGCACCATAAAACTAGCAGCTATTAAAAATATTTAAACTATTAAAATGGCAACAATATTGAGTTCAAAAGGACTTTCCAAAATAATCATTTATACATGGTGAAGCCGGCGGCCACCCGCGTTTCAATAAGTCATGCGGGAGGCCCGACCAGGCTCCAGGAACTAATCAACTAGTACGGCAACCAAGATGGCTGCCGAAAATGGCACCGTTATGGCTGCCCAGTGAAAAGAATAAAAAAGCAACCGGGAGCCTCTAAAAACGCAGGCACCGGTGCTGGGCAACACCCAAGAAAGATAGTAATTCAAAATATTTTAAAATGATTCCGAACAACCCCCCCGTGACCCCTTTAAAAAAAAAGGGAGTCCGAACAAGAAAATATCGTCAAGGGTGGAAAAAACAGAACAAAGCACCATAAAGCTAGCAGCTATTAAAAATATGAAAACAATTAAAATGGCAACAATATTGAGTTCAAAAGGACTTTCCAAAATAATCATTTATACCTGGTGAAGCCGGCGGCCGCCCGCGTTTAAATAAGTCATGCGGGAGGCCCGACCAGGCTCCAGGAACTAATCAACTAGCACAGCAACCAAGATGGCTGCCGAAAATGGCACCGTAATGGCTGCCCAGTGAAAAGAATAAAAGAGCAACCGGGAGCCTCTAAAAACGCAGGCACCGGTGCTGATCAACACCCAAGAAAGATAGTAATTCAAAATATTTAAAAATGATTCCGAACAAACCCCGTGACCCATTTAAAAAAATAGGGAGTCCGTACAAGAAAATATCGTCAAGGGTGAAAAAACAGAACAAAGCAAACTAGCAACTATTAAAAATATTAAAACTATTAAAATGGCAACAATATTGAGTTCAAAAGGACTTTCCAAAATAATCATTTATACCTGGTGAAGCCGGCGGCCACCCGCGTTTCAATAAGTCATGCGGGAGGGCCGACCAGGCTCCAGGAACTAATCAACTAGCACGGCAACCAAGATGGCTGCCGAAAATGGCACCGTAATGGCTGCCTAGTGAAAAGAATAAAAAAGCAACCGGAGGCCTCTAAAAACGCAGGCACCGGTGCTGGGCAACACCCAAGAAAGATAGTAATTCAAAATATTTAAAAATGATTCCGAACAACCCCCCGTGACACCTTTAAAAAAAAATAGGGAGTCCGTACTAGAAAATATCGTCAAGGGTGAAAAAACAGAACAAAGCAAACTAGCAGCTATTAAAAATATTAAAACTATTAAAATGGCAACAATATTGAGTTCAAAAGGACTTTCCAAAATAATCATTTATACCTCCCACAGCCCACCTCCCCCACCCAGACACCTCCAATGCACGCTGAATCTGCAGAATGAGAGTGTACTCACCCCCATGTGGCTGCTGTGATGCCCTCAAGCGCCCATCCAACTCCAGGTACGCCACCGCCAGGATCCTGAACATCAGGGGGGTCATGTTGCGTTGGGCACCCTTCCCACGTTGGGAGGCCATCCCCAGCTGGGCGTCCGCCATCTTCTTGCTCCAGCAGCAAATGTCCTCCCATCTTTTACGGCACTGGGTGCTCCGTCTGTGGTAGACCCCCAGGGTCCGGACTTCCTTGGCGATGGCATGCCAAATGTCCTTCTTCTGGTGGGCGCTGACCTACAGGAATGGTACAGGAAAAAAGGAGAAGATATTAACATCTGCACAGTCACAGTCATTGGTCCGCATCCCTATCCTTGCCATGACGCACATGCACTCACCGTCGTTTCATGCACGCCTCATTCTCCCCCCCCCCCCCCCTCTTTCATCCACACCACTCCACACAGGCATTGCCCATACAGCATGCTCACAGTGTACTTACCTGTTTGTCTGGAGGACCGTAGAGTAGCGTGTACTGGGGGAGGAACCCATCCACTAGTTTCTCCAACTCCTCCGTGCTGAAGGCAGGGGCCCTTTCCCCAGACACACGAGCCATTGTATCTTTCAGACTGAGGTCACAGCAGCACTTGCAGTGTAGTTCCTCTCCTGTCGAAGATCAGGTATTAAGGGATTGAACAGAGAGAAAATGGCAGTCACGTCTGCGGCGGTGCGTACCGTCACCGCCGGCGTACATCGTCATTGGCTCCTGGGACCCATAGGGTCCAATGTTAACCAATTCAGGATTGCGCCGCGGTCTTCGACCGCCTACCATGACGGAGTACAACGCCAGCGCAGTTACCTCATATCCCCTTGTCCCACTTTACAGGTCAGGCAGCTGCCATTTCAGGGGGTCACATGGCATTATTTTGGACTGCGTCACACATATCTAGGCCTTGCTTAAACACTAATACAGGCATATGTCGAATTGCTAATATTTTCCAATTAGGCTGTGTTTACGTACCTCAGAGTTGGTTGACTCTCTGCTCGCATAGGCACCGTCCGCTGGGGCATGTGAGGAGATGGCGGCATCCTCCGGTGTACAGACCGCTGGTGGACCTGTCGACAATGGAGGAGCGACATGTGATCATCACCTATGTACTTGATCGTACCACAATCCTGGAACTGTGTGCCCAGTTGGAGCCAGACCTGATGTTAGCTATCCGCCATCCCACAGGAATCCCCCCTCAAGTGCAGGTGCTGTCAGTACTCCATTTCCTAGCAAGTGGGTCTTTTCAAACTACAGTGGGCATAGCATCAGGGATGTCCCAGACTATGTTTTCCAACGTTTTGTCCAGAGTGTTGTCTGCCCTGCTGAAACACATGCGGAGCTACATCGTTTTCCCTCAGGTGGAGGATTTGTCTACAGTGAAAGGTGATTTCTATGCCCTGGGACATATCCCCAACATCATAGGTGCCATTGATGGGACACATGTGGCCTTGGTCCCCCCATGCAGGAGTGAACAGGTGTATGGAAACCGGAAGAGTTACCATTCGATGAATGTGCAGATGGTGTATTTGGCAGACCAGTACATCTCCCATGTGAATGCCAAATTTCCTGGCTCAGTGCATGACGCTTATATTCTACGGAATAGCAGCATCCCTCATGTGATGGGGCAACTCCAGAGGCACCGTGTGTGGCTATTAGGTGAGGACATAGACCCAATACAGTGTGACTAGGTGTCTGGGTCTGGGGATGTCCCTATGAGTTAGTGTGTGTCTAACAGTTGTCCCTCGACATTTGCAGGTGACTCTGGTTACCCCAACCTGTCATGGCTACTGACCCCAGTGAGGAATCCCAGGACAAGGGCAGAGGAACACTACAATAAGGCCCATGGGTGAACTAGGAGGATTATAGAGCGGACCTTCGGCCTCCTGAAGGCCAGGTTCAGGTGCCTCCATATGAGAGGTGGATCCCTATTCTACTCACCAAAGAAGGTGTGCCAGATCATCGTGGCCTGCTGTATGCTTCACAACTTGGCTTTGCGACGACAGGTGCCGTTTCTGCAGGAGGATGGTCCAGATGGAGGTGTTGTGGCAGCTGTGGAGCCTGTGGACAGTGAAGACGAGGAAGCAGAAGAAGAGGACATAGACAACAGGAACACGGTGATCCTGCAATACTTCCAGTGAGACACAGGTAAGAAGACAACACTGGCTGCTACATCTGATTTAATTCTACTACCTCTCATCTGTCTGTCATTTTCACCCAGTGTATGGTCACTGAGTTGTCACTTTCCCTTTCAATTTCACAGATGTGGGTCCCACTGTGTGACATCTGCTTTGTTTCCGCATGGACTAGAGCTGTGTGACATAGGTATGTTGACAATAGAATGGACATTGCTCTTTTCCTCAGTTATTGCAAATACACAAGTGTGAAAGCACAGACTGACTCCAGATTGTTTTGTGATTTAAGGGTGTTTATTTAAGTGCTAAATAGTGGAGGGGGTTGTAAAATGGTCAGAGGTGATGGCGGAGGAATGTCCATGGCAGAGTCTAGTCTATTAGTCTCACAGGTGCATTGTCCAAAGGGGCATAGGAAGTGGAGCTGGGGCAGTTAAAGTATGGACAGGGTGACAAAGTGGGACAGAAGGATGACAATCAGGGTGGTCTCATTTCTTGGCGGGGTCTTGGCATTGTTCTCTGTCTTTGTCCTGGATCTCAGGGACCGCTTGCGGGGTGGTTCTCCATCTGCAGGGGGTGGGGTGCTGGTGTGGTGGTCCTGTGGCGGTGCCTCCTGTCCACTAGCGCCGGCGGAGGTAGTGGGCAGTTTATCATCCAGGCTAGTGTCAGGGGCCCTTGTTGTGCCACAGTGTCCCTCCTAGTGTTGACGAGTTCCTTCAGCACCCCTACAATGGTGCCCAGGGTGGAATTGATGGATTTGAGTTCCTCCCTGAACCCCAAATACTGTTCCTCCTGCAGCCGCTGGGTCTCCTGAAACTTGGCCAGTACCGTTGCCATCGTCTCCTGGGAATGGTGGTAGGCTCCCATGATGTTGGAGAGGGCCTCGTGGAGAGTGGGTTCCCTGGGCCTATCCTCCCCCTGTCGCATAGCAGCCCTCCCAGTTCCCCTGTGTTCCTGTGCCTCTGTCCCCTGAACCGTGTTCTCTGGTATTGTTGGGGTGGTGGGTTAGCCTGGGTTCCCTGTAGTGGTGGACACACTGCTGATTGACATGTCCTGGGGACAGAGGTATGGGCCCGCTGGGTGGGTGCTGTGCTGGTGTTTCCAGAGGGGGGAAGCTCTGTAGTGGCCTGTGCCAGCGTGAGGAGAACCGACTGTCCTGAGGTCCCAGATGGGCCGGGCTGGTCATCTAGATCCAGTTGGAAAGAGCTGCTGTCATCACTGTGGGCCTCTTCTGTGGGTGGAGTGGTCATATCTGGACCCTCCTGTCCGGTGACGTTGGGTAGGGGTCCTGTAGGGGTGTAAAGGCATGATTATTGCATCTGTGTGTGCCATGGTGTGCAATGGGTGGGTGACCCTGTACCCCAGTGCTTGCATTCCTGTGTAGGAACTTGTGTTATAATGGTTTAGGTGGGTGTATGGCTATGTGCAGTGGCCATGCTTTGGTGATGGGTGTCCATGCTTTGGTGTTACATGCAGGGCTTCGGTTTGGGATGTGTGGTTTGTGATATTGGGACATACGTGAGGAGTTGGAGTGATGGGGGTGAGGGAGAGGGTGGGGGTATGTGATAGCATGCAGGTGGGTGGGGAATTAAGTAGTTAAAGGTTTGACTTACCAGAGTCCATTCCTCCTGCTACTCCTGTGAGGCCCTCAGGATGCAGTATAGCCAAGACCTGCTCCTCCCATGTTTGTTAGTTGTGGGGGAGGAGGTGGAGGTCCGCCGCCAGTCCTCTGAACCGCAAGGTGGTGTCTTGAGACCACGGAACGGACCTTCCCCCGTAGGTCGTTCCACTTCTTCCTGATATCATCCCTAGTTCTTGGGTGCTGTCCCACTGCGTTGACCCTGTCCACGATTCTTCACCATAGCTCCATCTTCCTAGCTATGGTGGTGTGCTGCACTTGTGATCCAAATAGCTGTGGTTCTACCCAGATGATTTCCTCCATCATGACCCTGAGCTCCTCCTCAGAGAACCTGGGGTGTTTTTGCGGTGCCATGGGGTGGTGTGGGTGATGTGTGGGGTGGTGTGTGTTGTGATGTGTGGGTGATATTTAGAGGTGTGTTATGTGAGGTGCTTGGATGTTGTGTGAGTGATGGTGTTGAGTGCCTGTGGATGCTAGTTTGTAGATGGTGGTGTCTCTCTCTGGCCTTCAGTCGCAATTGTTGAGGTAAGGGTTTGTGGGTAATGTGGGTGTGTGTTTTATATTGTATTAGATGTGTGGGAGTAGTGTGTGTATGTGTATCAGGTGTGTGTATTTGTAATTGTCCAATGTGGTAGTGTTTTGTAAATGTGTGTGTATTTTGAGCGCAGCGGTGTGTACCGCCAATGGAATTCCGCGGTTGAAAGACAGCCACGTGGATTCGTGGGTCATGATAGTGTGGGCGTATTATTGTTGGCGTGATGGTGTAGGTTTTGTTATCGCCAGTTTATCACTGACCTTTGGTGTGGCGGACTTGTGTGGGTGTCTGGATTTTGGCGGATTCCAAGCTGTGGGTCATAATGACCGTGGCGGAATTCTGCGGCCACGGCAGTGTGTTGGTGGTCTTCTGCACGGCAGTAAGTGGCTTTTACCGCCAATGTTGTAATGACCCCATCTGTCTCTTACGATGTTAATTTTCTAAGAGCCGACCACTGCAAATTATCAGATAGGGTAACAAAGGTGGAGTTGACCATTAACACCATGGACCCCACTGTTCAGAAACTGCAGCAACATGTGAAGCGGCTAGATTCAGAAGTGAAAATCTTACACCGGAGAGCAGAGGATGCTCAAGGGCGATCTCGCCGTAATAATGTGCGCTTCATGGGATTTCCAGAGAAGGTGGAAGGTCAGAGTGCAGAACTTTTCCTAGAACATTGGCTCACGAACATAGTACTGAAAGGGACAGTACCAAAATTCTTCTCCACGGAACGGGCCCAAAGGATCCCCAGAAGATTACTGCCCCCAGGGGTGCCTCCCTGCCCACTCATAGCCCGTTTTCTCAACTGTAGAGCCAGAGACAGGATCCTGCAATGCTTTCGGAACTAAGACCGTGAATGTTGCGAGGCCTACCCAGATTTTACTGCAGAGGTGCAACGTCAACAAAATTCCTACATAAAAATCAAACAACGCAGCCACGAACACAACATCAAATACGCTATGATGTACCCTGCCAAACTTCGAGTGACTGATGATGATAGAACCCACAACTTCCCCACACCTTCGGATGCCCGGACATGAATGCATGTCAAAGGCATTGCCCAATCCCCCACAGTGAAAGAGGAACAAGGGGAATGGTTGACCCCTACCACCTGTCGACGACCTCAGAAAAGATCTCAAGCTAAACCTACTAAAACACAAACAGCGGCGGAACGCATCAAGGTGTTGCGAGAAACAGCTCTTCACACTGAAAACACTTTTGAGCCACTGCAAGATAGTCCACAAATGTATCTAGATTCAAACACGGGAAGCTCACAATCAACGCTACTAGATATGATCAAAGGCCCAGCGAGAACCCCCCAAACGGAGGACAACTTCTAAGGACGGTACCTGCACCATTCAAATTAAATCTCATACAGGAAGGAGCACCCACCACCCGTAGGGACACGTGTTAAGGGCTCTTAACTGAGTGGATGTTGGGTAATGGGGATCTGCACTGGAGCAGCGGCGGCCCCCACACTTTGAACTAGCAGCAGGATAAGGCACTCATGCTGGTCATAGAAGGACACCCGTGCCTGGACTGTAAGTGTTCTAATGAACAGAAGGAGCTGGGGATGGCTTTGTCTTGGCTAACATTTCTCCTCTTACAGGGCCAAGGCAGAGGCCCACAACAGAATTTGCCATGTCTCCCCAGATGGTTGTCACATGGACAGCCCTCACCCACGACTGTTGTACGTTTTTTCTCCTGTCAGTATTGGGGGTACTTAAAGGCGTGCCCATGTGCCACCAGTTCTGGGGTTCTATGTTAATGCTGGGAGGGTGGGGGGTAACACAGAGTATGCTTAAACGGGTTGCACTACAATCAATTGTAATGATCATACATGTACATCACACAGTTATGAAGACACATAGCTCCATTGGTGGGAATACACCAAGTTACGTAACGTCAAAAACCCTTTTAAACCATGGGTACTCACACTTAGAATAACACACAGCGCTATAATGTCTTATCATGGAACATGCACGGCATGGCCACACCAGCCATGAGACACCGAATTCACTCATTCCTCAAACATCACAATGTACACTTTGTTATCTTACAGGAAACACATTTATTGGACAGTAAACTGCAGAAACTGAGGAAGTGCTGGTGAGGACAGATACACGCACCTTTCTTAAGCATATGCCAGGGAGGTTATGATATTGATACCACCGGGGCTACCATATGTTAAGCGTGCCCAGACGGCAGACATGGGGGGGTCGATATGTTGGAAGGTAGACCGCTGTCGATCGTGGGTGTTTATGCCCCCAACAGTACTCAAGGTGAATTCTGCAAGACTCTCACTACTGCCCTTCTTGGTGATCCCCTGGCTCCTTGCCTTTAGGGAGGTGGCTTCAATTGTGTACCCAATGTGGAATTAGACCGCTCATCCCTCCACAGTTGGTGCAATAAGCAGGAGAGCCTCTAATTACTTGGAAAACTGGGCTAAGGATAACGGGCTACATGACATGTGGCGTACTGGCCACCTGACACAAAAGGAATACTACTTCTACTCCCCAATACATGACCTTCGCACCAGGATAGATTTAATTTGGGGAACCACCTCACAGGGCCACACAATAGTAGACTTAGAATACCTTGCACAAACAATTTCTGACCACTCCCCACTGTTGCTCACTATACAGTGGGGTATATTGCGCTCCATTATGCCTCTGTGGTGACTGCAAAACAAAGCACTATGAGACGCCCCTTTTAGAGTGGAACTAGCCAGCTGTATTACACACTACTTGAGGCTAAATAATGGCTCCACTGCCTTGCCGGCCACGGAATGGGATGCTCACAAAGTAGTAGTAAGGGGCCACTGCCTTTCGGCCACATGGGGAGTATGCCGTGCATTGCGCAGGGAAGTCATCACACTGCAAAGGGCCATGCGGGTTTGGAAATAGATATTGTGAATCATAGAGTGCCCAATGAGCGCCTTCGTGATATGTGAAAACTATGCGACGAAGCAGGCTTGCGCCTATGTCGCCATGATTATCAATACTACCTAACTCGACTTAAATGCTGAAGGTGACTGCTCTGGCAGACTTTTGGCATGGCTAGTCCATGAAGAACCACAGCATACTCCGGTAGGAGCGATCAGGTTAGCTGATGGCACAATGGTTATCTCCCCGGCTAACATTAATGGCGCCTTCAGAGATTATTCTACTACGTTGTACCAGGCACACTTGGCGCATGACCCCCAACAGCTACAGCTGTTCCTAGCGGCAGCACCACTTGCAAAGCTCTCCCTGCTTAATAGGGGAGAGCCCCTGCAATTCCAGGAAATAAAATTGGCTATCTCTCAGATAGCCCGCAATAAAACACCTGGCACGGACGGCCTACCAATAGAGTACTATGCCACATACTCTGCACATCTCACCCAACCCTCGTGTCGGTATTTGAGGAGGCGTGGACTTGAGGGAAACTCCCAGGCTAGCAACGAGAGGCACTGATTGTAGTACAACCCAAACCTGGCCATGACCCCACAGATGTGAGATCTTACAGACCATTATCTCTTCTTAACTTTGACTGTAAGATACTAGGCAAGGACCTTGCAAACAGACTTGCCCCCTTAGTCCATGACTTGGTTCACAGAGAACAAACTGGTTTCATACTGGCCCGTAACACATACCTTAATATAAGGAGACTATTATGCATTCTTCTATGACACCCCAACCACTGCTATGACAGTGTAGCCATATCCCTAGATTTAGAAAAAGCATTTGACACCCTAAGCTGGGAATTCTTATTTGCTACATTAAGACATATGGGTTTTGGACAGGGATTTGTGAGATGGGTGCAGACCTTATACAGCAAACTACTTGCCCAGGTGAATACAGGGGGACTGATATACGAGATCTTTCCAATCGGCAGGGGCACCAGACAGGGATGCCCGTTGTCACCCCTGTTGTTCGTGCTCACAATGGAACCTCTTGTTGTTCATTTTCACCTGCGAGCTTCGCAATGGGGGATCCGGAGGATGGGAATCCATCATATCATATCACTTTATGCAGATGATACATTGATCTACCTAGAGAATGGCAGGGTTACACTGCCTGTTGTGATGTCATTACTGGATACCTTTGGAACAGTATCAGGCCTCTGGGTTAATTGGTCCAAATCTTGCCTTTTCCCCCTAATCAAGTTGCCAACTTCCCTTAGGGACGCAGTTCCTACCTATTGACTAGCTTGGTGCTTGGACTCCTTTAAATACCTGGCCATTCAAGTGTATCACAAGATGGATGCCCTGAGAGACGGTAACTTGGGTTGTGTGCTTCGCTCAATAAGAGGATCACTCTACTTTTGGAGTTCGTTACTGCTTTCGCCCCTGGGCAGGGTAGCAATAGCCTACATGTTGATCCTACCAAGGTTACTATACTTCTTTGAAGCACTGCCCATAATTGTTCCTAAGAGCTACTTTCGGGAATTTAATAGTTTACTACTAGGACTCATATGGGGCTAGAATAGACACCGAGCGGCACTTACAACCCTGCAGCGCCCTCTTCAGGATGGGAGTTGAGGTGCACCGAATTTTGAGCTTTACTATGCTGCATCTCAATTACAGTGGCCTTTGCAGTGGTTGGGTGCCCCTGTGAGCGCAAAAGTGGCATGGGTGCGAAGATGCCTGGGAGATACTCCCCTATACACTTGGCTATCAGAACGTACACAAATGTGAACGGAAGACAACATCCTCCTGAAGCTGCTCATACATGCAAGCGGCGATACATACGGGGTGGAATGCCTCCCCCCAATACTCACCCCTAATCCTGATTGGACAGTTGCCGGGTGGTACACAATTGCCCAAGACTCATTCCATAACTTGACACCCAAAGTGTGGGTGAAAGCCCTCCAACAGGTAAAGAGGGTACCCCATAACCCTAGATTTCATTACACACAGTTCAATTTTGTCCATCAGACATATTTATCCCCACACCATATTCAACGCATGTACCCTGCTTCGAACCCTGGCTGCCCTCGATGTGAGTTCACTGCGTGTGGGTTTTACCATATGGTATGAGAATGCACATCGCTGTTGAAGGAATGGCAAGTAATAGCGGCAGATCTTTCTGACATTAGGGACCACATATTCGCTCCCACCCCAGAATCCTGCCTTCTGAGAATTCACCCTAAATCCAGAAAACACAAACATATCCACAGGTCTGCTAACCTGGCATTCATCATGTCCAAAAGATTAATTAGATGGAAAGCCAGAGGTCTCTAGCAGGCGCCACCTAACACTAAAATGGGCACGCACAGAATTACACACACTCCGATCCCTCCACGATAGGGGCCAGCTGAGCACAGGCTATAACACATGGGACGCGCTAGTGACAAAACTCGATTAAAAAAATGTCAACCTCCCACCTTGAAGAGTCCAATGGCCTGCTCGACTATCGAACTACATATAGCTATCCCTTACTTTCCCAGGCAGGTCTGTTCACAATCAGACTAACCACACTCCTGTAACAGGACACAGTGAAATCTTGTTCACTATTGGAAAGGTTGCTTTATATTGACACTAACCGGACTAGTGGTTTAGACGGATTGGCTCGCCAAGTCTGGGAAGGGAAGGAGGCCAGAGGCGTGATGTTCAACCCGTCCACTTATGTGCCATGAAGTATTGTAATGACAAATGTTAATACCTATATGTGGCAGTGGGTGCGGCGATAATAAGGACTATGAGGCTCAGGTGGGGTGTGAACGATGACTTTATTTAATTTTAGATGTCCGAGTTAGTCTTCAGAGTTATATGGCTTGTGGACTCTCAGTACTAAGTTGTCTCTTCCTTCCCCCAGGGTTCCTCTTGACCGGCAAAGATAATCATCGTGGGACTCCCAGGTGTACTGGAAACAAGAGGAACGGAGATATGGGTGAGTCTAGGGTTTTGGTGATGGACGTTTAGTGTCAACACGAGAGAGAGAGAGAGAGAGAGAGAGAGAGAGAGAGAGAGAGAGAGAGAGAGAGAGAGAGAGAGAGAGAGAGAGAGAGATACCGTCCCCTAGAATAGTGTGATGACCTGGAGGTCAGAATGTACAGGATAGTCACCTTTGCATGTTTTCAGGAGTGACAGGTTTTTATTTCTTTAAGTGCTCTTATTTCTCAGTGCTTTTATTTCCTCCCCTCTAGTGCTCTTATTTCTCAGTGCTTTTATTTCCTCCCCTCTAGGGCTCCTATTCCTTGGTGCCCTTCTTCCTTCCTTCTCCTCCCTTCTCTCAGCACCCGTCGCCTCCTCCCCCTTCCCTGTAGCCCTCGCCCCCTCTCCTCTCCGTTCGTCCCCTCTCCCCTTTATTTAACCAGAAACTGTCCTTTATGTAGGACCGTACCTGGTTGAGCCACGTCCCTCCGGAGACGTGGCGGAGTTCACGCTCTTCTGGTTCCTCTCCGGTATCTGTCCAGTCCTGGACAACCGGTTCCTGGGGCTCTCTTGTGGTCGGTCATCCTTCTGTCTTCTCGGGTCCTTCTTTCTTCTCTTCTTCTTGTCTTTCGGCGTCTCCTTCAGCTACCTCGCGCGCCACGCGTAGTCCGTCATCAGTTTTTACTGCCTCAGGAACCCGGATATCCGGGTTCCCGGCGAGGCAGGCGGCGTCCATGTTGCCATGACGCCCAGACAGGGCGTCGGCAAGGAGAGAGAATCGGGACTCCGTTCCCGATTCTGTCCTTACGGTAGCCGGAACATCCGTCTGCCGGCTACACACCCCATCCCAAGATCGGGACTGATACAGTTCCGAAGGCCCAGGAAATCGAGACAAATAGTCTGCAGGACTCTGAAGAGTACCCGGAATATGACGAACCTGAAAAGAGAAGCGTTGCTGTTCCATAAACCATCTAAGGATGCGGGAGTTGGAGTCCTTATGGGAAGCCAAACAAGTCAGGGGAGCATGGTCAGTAAATAGAACAAAAGGATGTCCCAAGAGATAGTACCTCAAGTTCTCAACAGCCCATTTGATAGCAAGACATTCACGTTCAATAATCGGATAGTGACACTCCCTGGGTAACAGTTTCCTACTAATGAAGACAATGGGGTGGTCATGACCATCGTCGTCAGGCTGAGAAAGTACCGCCCCTAAACCCACATCCGAGGCGTCAGTATGAAGATGGAAAACCTTAGTGAAATCAGGACACCGTAGGACCGGTTCTGTAGTGAGGCAGGATTTTAAGCGATTAAAACTAGCCTGTTGTGCTTTCAACAGGGATGTTATTTTAGATGGCAGGGTTTTTTTAAGGAGGTCTGTGAGGGGGGCAGCCAAAGTGGAATATCGAGGTATGAAACGTCGATAATAACCTATCAATCCTAAAAAGGAGCGAAGTTCCTTCTTCGTTGTGGGGGTAGGAACTTGCTGGATGGCCTCTATCTTGCTCTTCTGGGATCGGAGCTGGCCCTTCCCTATAAAGTTTTCCAGATAAGCAATGTGGTCATAGCCCAGATGGCATTTTTTGGGATTTGCTGTGAGACCGGCTGCGTGTAATGCCTGAAATATCTCATGGAGATGGACAAGATGGTCCTCCCATGTGTCGCTGAAGATCACGATATTGTCTAAATAGGCGGCAGCATACTTTTGGAAAGGTCGTAAGAGGTGGTCCATTAGCCTTTGAAATGTGGCTGGAGCCCCGTGGAGACCAAATGGGAGTACCGTAAAATGGTAGAGTCCCGAATGTGTGGAGAAGGCAGTTTTTTCCCTATCCGCTGGTGCTAGGGGTATTTGCCAGTACCCTTTTGTTAAATCAAGTGTTGACATATATTGGGCTTTGCCTAATCGTTTGAGTAGGTCATCCACTCTGGGGATAGGGTATGTATCGAATAGGGAAATTTCATTTAGACGGCGGAAGTCAATACAGAATCTTACCGAACCGTCCGGTTTTGGGTCAAGCACGACGGGGGAACACCAAGGACTTGTAGGTGGCTCTATTACCTTCAATTTTAACATAGACTGTACCTCTTCTTCAATTAAATGCCGGCTGGCCTCTGGGATACGATAAGGACGCAGTCTTATCACCTTCCCCTCAGGAGTTCTTATGTGATGTTGGATCAAATGAGTTTTACCAGGTTTTCCCGAGAAAAACTGACTATGTCGTTTTAAAAGATTCTTTAGTTGATTTAGCTGTTCTCCTGTGATGTCGGAATTAATGTGGGGTGTCTCTGCATTTATATCGGTGCTGGTGGGACACAACTCAATGTCTAGGGGCTTCTCAGGGGTTATTAGGAATCCGGTAGCCGACTGATTTGGCACAATCGTGGGTTCTCCCCATTTTTTTAACAGGTTAATGTGGTAAATTTGTGTTCTATTTGGATTTTTAGATATTTCCACCAGGTAAGTGACAGGGGAAGCTGCTTTTAATGTGTTATATGGGCCAAGAGTTTATTGTCTGAAAAGGGTCTTAATATAAGAACTTTATCGTTAGGTTGCAAGTATTGTGTTTTTGTTCCTCTGTCATAATATTTCTTTTGGGTATTTTGAGCTTTTTCCATATGTTTACGCACATCCTCCCATACTGTTTGCAGGTGGTATTTAAGATTGTATATGTAATCTAATAAGGGTTTTTCTTCTTCCCCCTCTTCTTCCCATATCTCCGCTGCCATATCCAGCAGGCTACGGGGTTGTCGTCCGAAGACGAGTTCGAAGGGGCTATGTCCGGTAGAGGCCTGTTCATGTGATCTTATGGTGTAAAGGACTAAGGGAAGCTTCTGGTCCCAATCCCGCCCAGATTCTGAGACCGTTTTCTTTAATAATGTTTTTATGGTGCAGTTGTACCTTTCAACCAAACCGTCCGTCTGGGGATGATAAACTGAGGTCTTGATTTGTTTGATCCCTAGAGTCTTACAAATATTGGCCATTAATGAAGACATGAAAGGTGTCCCTTGATCCGTCAGGATTTCATTGGGAAACCCGACTCTGGCAAAGAAGGTGATCATAGCTTAGGCTACATTTTTAGTCATCATGCTAGTAAGGGGTATAGCCTCAGGGTACCGGGTGGCATAGTCCACGCGAACTAAAATATAAGTGTGTCCTTTGGTGGATGGGAGAAGTGGGCCTACTAAGTCCATGCCAATCCTGGAAAAAGGGACTTCAATGATAGGTAAGTGTTGGAGGGGTGCTTTCCTTTGGGGTCCAGGATCTATGAGCTGACACCAGGGACACTGGGCACAGTACTGCCGAAGGTGCGCGTACACTCCGGGCCAATAAAATCTCCTTAACAAATATTCTTCTGTCTTCTCCTTCCCATAGTGTCCCCCTCCCGGTTGATTGTGGGCCAAAAAGAGTACCTTTAGGCGGTAGGGTTCTGGTACTACTAACTGTTGTTTCTCAATGTCGTCGTGTTTAACGACTTGGTACAGGAGATTTTTTTGGACAAGGAAGTATGGACCCACCTCATTAGTAGACTCTGTTTTGGCCGTTTTCCAAGCATTACGGAGAGAGGGATCTTCCCGCTGGCTGACTTGGAAGGAAGGAGAGGGACCTGTAATAGTGGCCACTACCTTCTCTGCATTCTTTTCTTTTTCGGTATCCCAATACTGTTGCTTTATTTGTCTTTTTTCTCGTCTGGTGGGCTTAGGTCTGCAGGGTTTGTTCTCTATATAGCTACTGGAAAAATGGGCCTCCGCCCACCAGGAATCTGACGAAATTCGAGATCTTACCCTTTTTAACAGTTCGGGGAAACGTATATAGTCAGTTCCTAATATACAATCCTCCACCAAGCGATCCATAACACCCACCGGTAGTAGATCATGTTGTCCTTCCCACTCTACTTGTACAATGGACAGGGGGTAATTGCCTTTGTCCCCGTGTATGCAGCAGATAGAGACCCATTGGTGTGTGGGTTGACCCGATAGGTTTATCATATCAGCTCTTATAACGGATTAGCTACATCCCGAATCTATCAGGGCTAGGAGCGCGTTCCCGTTTACTTTAATTTCCTGTCTGTACCTGGGATCTCCCCCTCCTGTACATAAGACTCTTCCCCTCATGATTCCAATCTCCATAGGCTCAGGTTTGTCCCCTTTCCGGGGGCATATTCGAGCTATATGTCCCCACTCACCACAGCTGAAACACTGTGGCTGTTGCATAGGTGGGTTGTCCACGAGTTTGGGGAGCCTCGCGTCCTCTGATGTTTTCCTGTGAAAGGTTCTTAGAGGTATGGCTGTAGGTCTTGTCGGTGTCTTAGGGATCACGCTCTTGAATTCGGTCAATCGGGGGTAGGCACAGGCTAAGTCCACGGCCATGGCCGTATTGACATTAGGGTGTTGACGTATCCAACTCCGAGTGGAGGGAGGGAGGGATTCTAAATATTGCTCCAAAATCACCACCTTTATAATGTCTTCCCTCTCTGTTCCTATAGGTCCCAGCAATTTCAATCCCAAGTCCTTTACTTTATAATAAAATGTCCGGGGGTCTTCCGCAGGCCCCCATTTTATCTTCCGAAACCGTAGGCGGTAGTACTCAGCATCATGACCTACTCTATCCAATATGCTCTTTTTAATGTCTTTGTAGAGAGTGGTACCATCCGGATTCGCAGCTTGATAGGCAGTTTGGAGAATGCCCGTCAGCAATGGCGCTACGTATTGACCCCAACGTTCTTCGGGCCATTGGGCAGAGGAGGCCACTCTTTCAAAGTTGGTAAAGAAAGCGTTGGGATCCTCCCCGTCCTGGAACTTTTGGAGAACCGAGCTAGGCACAATAGGGTGAACCTTGCAAGCTGCAATTGTGTCAGTGAGCATTTGGAGGGCTGTTTTATGTACTAATTGATTATTGGCCATGATGGTGGCTTGGCTCTTTAACACACTCTGCAGGGCCTCTCTGTCTTCTTTAGCGTCCCTCTGTTGGGCCTCCCATACTAACTGAAGGTGGCGCTGCCCTTCAGCTAGCTGTTGGATCATGTCCTCCAAAGTGGGTTTTTCCCCCATTTTCACCTTTGGGCCTGTCCTTTATCGCACACTGTTGGAAATCCCACTTCTGACACCACTGTGGCAGTGGGCGTGGCGATAATAAGGACTATGAGGCTCAGGTGGGGTGTGAACGATGACTTTATTTAATTTTAGATGTCCGAGTTAGTCGTCAGAGTTATATGGCTTGTGGACTCTCAGTACTAAGTTGTCTCTTCTTTCCCCTAGGGTTCCTCTTGACCGGCGAAGATACTCTTCGTGGGACTCCCAGGTGTACCGGAAACAAGAGGAACGGAGATATGGGTGAGTCTAGGGTTTTGGTGATGGACGTTTAGTGTCAACACGAGAGAGAGAGAAAGAGAGAGAGAGAGCGCGAGAGAGAGAGAGAGAGAGAGATACCGTCCCCTAGAATAGTGTGATGACCTGGAGGTCAGAATGTACAGGATAGTCACCTTTGCGTGTTTTCAGGAGTGACAGATTTTTATTTCTTTAAGTGCTCTTATTTCTCAGTGCTTTTATTTCCTCCCCTCTAGGGCTCCTATTCCTTAGTGCCCTTCTTCCTTCCTTCTCCTCCCTTCTCTCAGCACCCGTCGCCTCCTCCCCACTCCCTGTAGCCCTCGCCCCCTCTCCTCTCCCATCGTCCCCTCTCCCCTTTATTTAACCAGAAACTGTCCTTTATGTAGGACTGTACCTGGTTGAGCCACGTCCCTCCAGGGACGTGGCGGAGTTCACGCTCTTCTGGTTCCTCTCCGGTTTCTGTCCGGTCCTGGACAACCAGTTCCCGGGGGTCTCTTGTGGTCGGGCGTCCTTCTGTCTTCTCGGGTCCTTCTTTCTTCTCTTCTTCTTGTCTTTCGGTGTCTCCTTCAGCTACTACGCGCGCCACGCTTTTTACTGCCTCGGGAACCCGGATATCCGGGTTCCCGGCAAGGCAGGCGGCGTCCATGTTGCCATGACGCCCGGACAGGGCGTTGGCAAGGAGAGAGAATCGGGACTCCGTTCCCGATTCTGTCCTTACGGGAGCCGGAACATCCGTCTGCCGGCTACACTATATAATTGTTATTTATGGGGAGTCATCTCGCAAATTATATCGATGTCTATGCCTAACAGTACTGTGGGCATTACTATGGAAGCACAGTATATGGTAATAATGTTATATGTCTTGTACAAAGATCTTTGGACAATGCTATTGTACTGTAATGTATACCATACCCATTTCTGTAGTTGCTACAGCTTTTTGAAACTAATAAAAACAGATTAATTTTTTTTTTTTTAAATAAGGAAGGAATAAGACATGACTAAGGCTTGACTAGCCCTGCTCACAACTGGGGCGTGGCAAAGTGACACTATAAAAAACATTGACAGATTATTAGGTTTATTTATTAGCTGCTCTCATAAGGTGGTTGGGTCCTACTAGATTTTCATTTTTTATTTAAAAGCAGCCATGGGAAAGAGGACAGTTGCTTTAACACCTTCTTTTATGTCTGTAAATTAGATAACCTTATTTATCATATTTGTCTAGATAAAATCACTTTTGGCTGCTTTCTAAAATATTCGGAAGCCAACTATTACAAGAGAATTAAATTTAAGACAATCCAATATGGTGTGATAACTTGAAAAGCATAGTTAAATTGCTTAATATATGTCAATTAACCTGCTAAACTACAATTTGGGGGGCGTCTTTAGGCCAGATATATTTGGTGATTAGATGTATAATATATCAGCTGTCATGAGTCTTGATACAATTGGCAAACAAATGGAGTTCTTTGCTTGTTTAGTGAATTGCAGCCAGAATATGATACTCCGTGGGTACTTTTCTGTAAATGTTAGTAAATTGAAGATTCTCTAAATAAAGTTAATTGGAAATTCCTAATAGGAATAATATTTCTATAATCTAAATTCTGAGGGGTAATTATTTGCCCATCATTATAGGGGGCTGTATCACTTATTCCTGGAAACTTTAGATGATGCCTTTGAATGCCTAGCTACCAGATGATTGAATAACTTGAGTACAGGTATCTGGAGGGATATGTGTCTCATTCTCTGAGCTTGAGTCATTAGGATTTTAGAAATGCAAACTAAACCCTCCAACCTTTTAGACCCCCACAAAAGCAGTATTATACTGCCTTCAATTGTTTCAGTGGAAATGTTGGGCTGACTTGAAACACACAGGTTACTAGTGAGAAGAGCCTGGAGAACTACATATGTTTTCCAATTGTAGTATTTTAAAAGTGTTTTGGGGTTCAATGACTAAGAAGTTGGTCAATATTACTTAATCTGATATTGTTTTAACAACACATAACATTATATTTGGTGCTTACAACAACACCCCATATTCATGTACTGGTTTTTGTATGACAGGAGTTCTAGTCACTCGACTAAGAGCCTCATTATGAGTGTGGAGATCTGAGTACCGCCACACTCACGTTGACAGTCGGACCACGCACTCCAAGTGGTCTGACCATCCAATTAGGACCCTGATGAGCAGGTCTACAAGGGGACCGCCGTCCTCATCCAAAACATTGTCCCTGACGGGCTGACAGCAGTCTTGGTTGTAGTCAGCCAGGTCCATGCTGAACTCAGCATTGCTTGTCTGATTGCAATCTTGTTCTCTGCCAGCCTTTTCATGGTGGCTTCCCACAAGTGAACAAGTGTAGGCCACAGGGGGGACCCTGCACTGCCCATGCCCACTTGCCCAGCACCCTCGGAATGCACACTGTCTACCTTGCAGACAGTGCGCATTCCGAGGGTGCTGGTCGGCTTCCTCTGTGCTAAGAGATAGCACTCAACTCCTTTAATGGAGCCAAGTGATATCTCCTAGCACCTTTCCCGCTGGCGGGAACACTCTATTGCAATGTTTCCGCCGGTCAGACTGGCACAAACATTGTAATAGAGTGGGGGGATGCCACCACCATGGTGACGGCGACCTCCCTGCAAGTTTGGCTTCCCCGAGTTGGGACCGCTAAACTCGTAATAAGGTCATTAGTCAGCAGACTCTAAAGATTAAGCACTGGTTGGTATTCATTTGCAGCATTTTTGAACTTGAGGTTGCCATGTACTGAGTGAAGCGTGTTAGGGGGTCAGCATTTATTAATGTCTATGTGGGGTCCTTTTATGGAAAGTTTAAGATATTACCTACAATTAGCTGGCTGCACTGTGATTCTAATATCTGTGGATGGCTGATATGGTTTTACATTAAATATTCTTTACAAAGGAGTTGTAATGCATTGTTTTTTCTCTTTCTCAATAATGATGAATGCTTTGTTTTTCTAACAGTAGGGAGGTAAATATCATCCAAAACTACAAAGAGACACATGAGCTGAACGAAATTCCTAATTTCACGTTGCCAATCCACAGAAGCAATGTTTACATGAGGAAATATCATTTGATTTCCTTAGAGACCTCTTAGAAAAATTCAGGAGAAAAATAATGGCTAAAACATGGAATATTAAGGTAGAGGATCCAAGAGAAAAATAGAGAAATACTATCTGATAGACAAAATGTAACGTGCTGGACAGAGAGCATCATAAGGGAGAAAGGATGGCATGCTGTTTGTCTGAGTAAAGACCAGTTGGTGGTCTGCCACTTCAACAGATTGAAGACTAAGAGCCTTGTTTAGAGTTTGGTGGATGAGATACTCTATCACAAAAGTTAATTATATCCCTCCACTGTATTACCAGTATCATAGGATATAATGCACTTGTAGTACAGTTGATGGCATATCTGTCCCCATCCCATCAGCACAACTCTAAATCAGGTCCTAAGTTTGCAGTATAAAAGTTATCCATTCAGAACACTGAGTAACCTTGTTATTTTAAATGAAGTTGAAATGCTGTAAAGTCGACTGCTTGGATGAAGCATATTTAATAGTCAATTATATTATCACTATCACTGTAGGCACTAAGGGGCAAAAAACAAAATAACAAAATGTATTATTGAATGACAAAGAAAAGGGCACAACCACACAATAGGTTGATAACCAAAGTAATAAAACTAAAAGGGAATATATTACCCGTCATAAATTGTAGCAATACACAAAGCACAAAGTAAAAGAAAATCATTGTTACACCATCAAAACATAGGCCCTCATTATGACATTTGCGGTAAATCCCACTTACCGTTGCGCTGATGACCGCCAACTTACCGCCGCAGTGGCGAATATCCGTTCGCCATATTATGACACACACACACCAGTCCGACAGAATACGTCCACATACATAAATCCGCCAGCCCAAAGGTCAGTGCAAAAGTGGCAATCCCAACACCCATACCGTCACCAGATTATGGCGTGCCGTCGCCAAGGACATGCGGACCCTGGGGGTCTAGGGCCACTGTCAGAAACAGTGGGAGGTCCTGAGACACTGGGAATGGAGGACCGCGGGGGCCCAGCTGGGGATGGCCTCCCAACGAGGAAGGAGTGCTCGTCGGAACCTGACCCCTCGATGGCCCGCATATTGGCGGTGGTCTACCCAGAGCTGGATGGGCACTTGAGGGAATCACAGCAGCCACAAGGTGGTGAGTACAGTAGGCATTACTACAATAATTGGCAGGTGGCGTGGGTGCCCCTAAGGCCAGGCCAGACACTCTAGGGTAATGGGTGTATGGCAAATACAGGTAACCTAGCTTGTTAGCATTCAGTTTCAGTCAGGGCTTTGTGGGTCCCAGCGGGGGTGCAGTTGGCTGTGTGTGGCCCTCATCTTGCCGTGGCATCTAGCCAAATCACTGGCAGAGCAATGCATAGTGCTCAATCCTGATCCCTGTGTATGACGGTGCTGTGTATGCCAACTGTGGTGTTGGTGCTCTCTCTGCCCCCTTTTTTTCTTCTGTCATCCTGTCCATGTGTGCATTAGCATCATCTGGCTGAGGAGCAGGTGCACCAGCGACAGAGGAAGCTGCATCCCACAGGACCCTGGAGGCAGAGTCCACTGATGCGATGGAGGGCGAGGAGAACACCACGGCAGAGACAGAAGGTGACAATGTTGACTCAAATACCTCCTCCGATGGAAGCTCCCTGGTGGTGGTGGAGGACACCTATGTGACCACCCAGCTGCAGGTACAGCCGACACCCCTGTACCAGCACCATCCTCCCAGTAGCCCCTCAGTGAGTTGCCTGTGCCCGCTCACCCAGGAGGATGGGCATCTCCTTCGCTCCAGGCACTTCAGGCCCTGCCCCAGTGAGCCCTGCTGCCCTGAGTGAGGAGGCTATTGACCTCCTGAGATCCATCTCTGTAGCGCAGTCAACCATTGTGAATGCCATCCAGGGGCTGGCATCCCAGATGCAGCAATGCAGTGCATTCCTGGAGGGCATCCACGATGGATTGGCAGCACAACAGAGATAGATACAGGCTCTGGCACAGGCAAACACAGGCACCACACTTCATCCCACAAGCACTCATGCAAACACTAGACAGTTGCAGATACAACCACATCCACTGCCTCCACTATCTCCCCCTCCTCCCCATCCTCCACCTCCCTCCCAGTCACGTCCACACTCTCACCTGCATGCACTGCATCAACATCCACCACCAGAATCACCACGCCAAGCTGCACACACACCTCACTAGCGACACCTCCACAACATCCATGCACACGTCCCCTGTGTCCTCTCCCACCTTGTCTGTCACCCTCCCAAAGGACACATACGCAAGCACTCACAAACCCAACAGCCATCCACCTCACATCAGCATACTGCCCATGCACCTGCACCCAAATTCAGCAGACATACACCTCCTACAACCATAACCTCAACCTCCACACCCATCCCTTCTCCTGCTTCACCATCCCTAAGAAGCTTTTCCTTGCCCAACTTGACCTCCTCCCTCCCCCTCTACCCCGTCCTGCCCGTAAGAGCAGGGTCCCAACGACCCAGCCCAGCACCTCAGCCAAACAGTTAAGAGAGACAGTGGTAGCACCACCTAGTCGTGGTGGCAAGTCAGTGAAGGATCCCACTCCACCAGCCAAGAAGGTGAAGGATCCCACACCTCCTGCCATGAAGGGGGAGGAGCTTGCACCTCCTGCTTTGAAGGGGAAGAAGCCCTCGACTCCTGCCCACAAGGCTAAAGAACACGCACAACCTGCCATGAAGGGGAAGAAGCCCTCAACCCCTGCCAGGAAGGGCAAGGATTCCACGCCTCATGCCATGAAGGGGAAAAAGCCCTCGACTCCAGCGGAGGCTGTCAGGGTGACACCTCCACCACCACCAGTGGTCACAGGGTGCCCACCACCAGCTGAGGAAGTTCATCCCTCACCACCAGCAAAGGCTGCCCAGGAGGCACCTTCATCTGCCACCACAGTTCAGCCCTCACCGCCAACAGAGGCTGCCGAGGAGGTACCTTCAACCGCCACCACAGTTCAGCCCTCACCACCAGCAGAGGCTGCCAAGGAGGCACCTTCACCTGCCACCACAGTTCAGCCCTCACCACCATCAGAGGCTGCCCAGGAGGCACCTTCAACTGCCACCACAGTTCAGCCCTCACCACCAGCAGAGGCTGCCCAGGAGGCATCCTTACCTGCCACCACAGTTCAGCCCTCACCTCTAGACGACACAGTGCATCCATCACCACCAGCGGAAGCCATGTAGGCCACCCTCCAGGGGCTGCTGTTTGAAAGGCCACCTCCAGAACCAGTGGGAAAGTCACCCACTCCAGAGACTGTGGCCTTGCACTCCCAGGACAGAGAAAGGGGCATGGAGCCCCCTCCAGAACCAGTGGGAAAGTCACCCACTTCAGGGACTGTGGCCTTGCACTCCCCAGCACTGAGAAATGGGCATGGAGCCCCCTCCTTAACCAGTGGGAAAGTCACCCACTCCAGAGACTGTGGCCTTGCCCTCCCCAGGACAGAGAAATTGGCATGGAGCCCCCTCCAGAACCAGTGGGCTTGTTCCAGTATTTGGCTTAGGTGCCCCCTAACCCCCCCCCCAAGCCCCTGAGATGCCTGCCCACTTGCAAACTGATGCCCCTGCAGAGTTCTATCCGGATGAAGTCAGGATTCGAGTTGGGCCTTGGACTGTGCCCTTTGGCCATGTGGGCCCTTAGTACATTGGACTGGGCATTGGCCCTTTGTGTACATTTGTACATATCTGTTTCACGTACAATTGGATTATTTATTAGATGTGAATATCAATACATTCTCATTGGTGCGTTCTTGTTGTTCTTGCATTATTTTGCCGTGTATTGTGTCCATTTTTTTCATGTGCTGCTGGTTGTGTGGATGGTGTTTGTGTGTGTGTGTTGTGCGTGTGTGTCTCCCTCCCTCCCTTGTGTACTAGGCGGCTGTACTTACCATCGTCGTCTTCGTCGGCATTGGTGTTCCAGGTGGAGCATGACATAGAATAGCATTGGGAAGACTTGCAGTTCCGGTACCATGGCGACGTTGTTCTTCCCTGTATCTCCGATGGTGAGTGCTTTCTCTTCTATGATGTGTTTCCACCGGGCTTTTGATGACATTGGTACTGCCCCAGAAAACGTGGGGGATTGATGTGTCATTATATGGTGGGCGGTAATTTGTCTTCCGCCTGGCTGTTGACGGCTACCGCTGTGGTTAGTGTTGTTTCCACCCTGGCGGTTGGTGTGGTGCATTGGCTGTCTATGGGAGTTTTCACCGCAATGGTCATAATTTGGCAGTAATTTCCGCCAGCCTGTTGGCGGTATTCCTGCCACTTTATCGCTCACCACCAGGGTCATAATGAGGGCCATAAAGTTATAAAGCCCAAAACACATAACTAAGTTATAATTAAGGAAATAAGTTCATTAAGACAATCCCCGTACGCCAACAATGGAAGGGTGCCTTTATCAGGACATCAATGAGGTTATAAGCATACAGCTAGTAATATACTCACTTTCTACGAGATAAGCTTTCAATATGCATCGTGTCTCAATGTAGGGAGGGGTCTCAGTGTACCACGACATATCTAACTGGAACACCCTATCCTCAAATTGAGTTAATTTCACGGGGGCATCTATGAATGATGACAGTAAATTCACCTGAATTTATTTGACAAGTGTAGTTCCATTGAACAGTGTGCAGTGATTCAATTAGACGAAAATAGGGCAGAGAGACTATTAGTTTATGGAGTAAATCGTGTTAAAATAACATAGGAAACATAGCACAGACTCGAACGCAGATTATCCATTAATTTCATCACAAGTGCAAGAGCCCTCAGGGTGTAATGATACTTAGGACAGAATACCCCAGTCTGGTGGAGCCCTCTGGTGAAGAATTACGATGATGAAATAACACTACACTGTGCAGTGTGGGACAGAAACACTTCACAAAAATCTGTAGCATGTTAAAAACTGGCAAGCTGATTATATTATCCAATGCTTATTATAAATATTAAGCGATCATTGGTACTTCCCATCATCTCCTGGTTCCCTTCGAATGTAGAACGGCACTTGCGCCATTCATTGCTCCCGTTTTGTATTCAATACTCATTCTCCATATGCAGAAGGAGCTTTGAATGAGCCTCCTTCAACCTCCAGGTTCTTTGGCTGCAGAACCTTCAAGTGATTGGCTTGAGACATTATCAGACATTCTGGATCAGCCCACAAAAGTATTTATTCTCATCGTTTTTAATGTTGGCTGTTTGAGTGTGTACTTCTTCCTCCATTGGAATACACCAGGGACTAATTTACATCTGAAAAATGTAATTCGTTCTCATACATGCATTGCATACAGAAAGCAATATTTGCATAATGCAGTAGACACTATGTTAATGTTTTTCATCAGGACTCAATTGCATGTCCTAACATTAATATTATTTGCTTGTCTTTTAAAATGTTCATTTTAGAATCAGATCATTCCAATGTTCAAAGATTAAAAAAACAAAGAGAGGCAAGCATCATTGTTGTCTTATTGTGTTGCTACTACCCATGCAATGAATACGAATTTGCCCCTCAGCTGGCAGTCAATACCCCTTTTGCCCTGTTGCACCTTGTTAGTAGTTAAAGCTATACCCCTCCCCTAGCCCCAAGGATTCTCGGGCTCTCAGCGGAGCAATGCACTCCAGTCGGTCAGGTCATAGTACTTCTACCAGGAGTTTCATGACGCCAGCACAAATGGAGGGCGCAGAGTGGAAGCACCCTGAAGGACAACGAGGCAGAAGAAGGACGGCCATCCTCCTACAAGTCCATCTTAAGCTGGGATGCAAACTAGTCAACCATATTGAAAGCTACATCAATTTTTCAAGGCGATGATTGTTAAAGATAAAGCTAGACGTTTACTAATCTGTCAAAATTTCAGATTTTTACCTCATGCTCCTTGCCACCCCTTTTCCTTTGTTTACGTATTCAGTCAGAGGTGTTTGTTTACATGCGTCTCTGGCGCCCATCACAGCAGAAGCCTATCATCTCGACATCATCAAGAAGACTTCTGACTGAGGAGGTTAACCCCCCCCCCGGCCTACTCCCTCCAGTATCACACAATTTTATCAGATAGCACAAACACTCCTGCCCCACAGATTTGTCCATCCATTGGCACAGACATCATTAAAAACAGTGGAGGTCATTCAGAGAATTTCAATGAAACTTTTCAGTTTCCATACACTTTGAAAATGAAGCACACAGGATGTGAAACTTTGCCTACCTAAGCCCCAGGCAGGGTCGTAACAGACAAAGAGACAGAGGGGGGTAAGGCGTCTCCTTTGGAAAACTCCACTGCATCAAGAATATTGTTGTCAGACTCGTCCACATTGTTTGGAAATGTGATTATGCCACCAAGGCTTGAAAAGAAATACCTTGGTTTTCGTACTACAGTGTGTTTTGTTTGTGATTTATCTGCACAGAAAAGAGGCCGTAGATGCCTATGCATATCGTAGGGTCAGTGAGTTGGTGCTGAGATTTCTGGGTTGATGTTGAAGTCGGTACAATTGTGCTGCTGAGAAGGATCACAGGTGGGAGAAGGTGGTGAGTATGGGTGAGGCCCGGTGTGCTGTTGTGGCTCTTAATTGACTGTGCAATGTTTGCTGATGACAGTAGATTATGAATGCTCATGGTCTAGAAAGAAGCTTTTCCTGGGAGGTTGAAGTTTTCAAGGATGTAGTTGATAGAGCAGTTGGAAGCTTCCATGACGAGGTCAGATTTCACAAACATTAATCCTGGGCTGGTGGGTGGCATAGGCGAGATCTATTTAAATGGTTCTGTGGCAGTCATGTGAAGTATGAGCTTTAAAGTGATGAACGGTAAAGATTATCAGAGGTAGCAGGGTCATGAAAATGGATGAATGACGGTGATGCCAACCCTTGCATTTTGGCAGAGGTATGCACCCTTGTCCAAGTAGGGACTACAATCCTGGTCAGGGAAAGTCACACACAATCCAAATTATCCTGTGCCCAACCTCTGGTAGCTGGGCACTGAGCAGTCAGGCTTAACTTAGAAGGCAATGTGTAAAGTATTTGTGCAATATATCATGCAATAACACAGTAAAAGCACCACACAGATTTAGAAAAATATAAGATATTTATCTGAGTAGATTAAGGTCAAAATGATCAAGATTTGATAACTAAAAGTTGAAATATCACTTTTTCAATGATAAGAAGAGTCTTAAGTCTTTAAAAATCAACAGATGTCTCTTGTGTGCACAAAGTACCTGGTATGCGTCAAAATTACACGCACGAAGAATGCAGAGGAGGAGATGCATGGAAAAAGGAAGGTGTGCGTCGGATTTCCAGATGCGCACAGACGATGCGTCAATTTCTTTCCACGTGGCAAGGGCTTTGCGTCACATTTCAGCGTGCAGGCTTGAATCCTCACTGCGATGCAGGGTCTTTTGATACCCCGGGGTGATGTGTGGAAATCCTGGGCGTGCAGGATGAAGTCACAGGGGCTGCGTCGATCCGGTGGGTGATGCATCGGAGTTTCTGTCTCACAGCAGGTGCTGCATCAATTCCTCACACAGGAAGTCAGGATGCGTTGTTCTGGCTCGGAAATGCATCAATCCGGTGGGCTGTGAGTCGAAGTTCCGGTCGCAACTCTGGTGCTGCGTCGATCTCCACTGGGGGAGCCAGGCTGGATCATTCCGAGTCGGCGATGCGGTGATTCTTTCACCGCTAGGCAGGCTGTGTGTCGATTTCGGAAGGCTGTGCGTCGATTTTCACCGCACAAGGAGTTCCTTTGAGATGATGAAGTCTTTTTGGCCCTCAGACTTCAGGAACAGGAGGCAAGCTCAATCCAAGCCCTTTCAGAGCACTTCTCAGTGGAGCCAGAGGCCAGCAAGGCAGCAGGGCAACAGCAAGGCAGCAGTCCTTCACAGAAAAGCAGTCCAGGTGAGCCCCTTGGGCAGCCAGGCAGCTCAGTGTGCATATGTGGGCAGGTGTGACTGAGCATCCTGTGTTTGTGGTTGTATGCGTGAAGGGCACAAGGGAGCTGTCAACCAGCCTGCCCAAACGTGGATTGGAGACAGGCTGTAAGGCACAGAAGGATTTTAAGTGCAGAGAAATGCTCACTTCCTAAAAGTAGCATTTCTAAAAATAGTAATATAAAATCCAACTTCACCAATAAGCAGGATTTTGTATTACTATTCTGGCCATACTAAATATGACCTATTTACCTCTTTCTGATCAGAATCTATCACTCAAACAGTATATGAGGATAGTCCTAATGTTAGCCTATGAAACTAGCAGGCCTCACAGCAGTGGAAAACGAAGTTGGGGTTTTTCCACTACCAAGACATAAATAACACACAGGTATATGTCCTGCCTTTTACCTACACAGCAACCTGCCCTCTGGGTTACCTTGGGCTTCCTTAGGGATGACATATATGTAGAAAAAGGGGAGTTTAAGGCTTAGCAACTACTTTTAAATGCCAAGTCGAAGTGGTAGTGAAACTGCACACACAGGCCTTGCAATGGCAGGCCTGAGACATGGTTAAGGGGCTACTTATGGGGGGCACAACCAGTGCTGCCAGCCCACTAGTAGTATTCAATCCAAAGGCCCTGGGCACATGTAGTGCACTTTACTAGGGACTTACAAGTAGATCAAATATGCCAATTGGGTGTGAACCAATGTTATTTTTTAAGGGAGAGAGCATATACACTTTAGCACTGCTTAGCAGTGGTAAAGTGCGCAGAGTACTAAAACCAGCAAAAACAGTGTCAAAAAGTGGAGGGAGGCAGGCCCAAAGTTGGGGGTGACCACCCTAAGGCTGTCAGGTCAAACAATTGGTCTGTCACTGTGTAAAATGCAATAGTCATGCACTAAAGGGTATCACAGCTGTCTATGGTGGGTGGGATGAACCTGGGTTCTGCAATAAAAATAAGATCCACATTGATAATGGTAGAACTGCTGACCTTCTGTTGATGATCATGAGTGTGTAGATGTGTTCTGATTTATTTATGTGGATGGCAATAATTGTTATTACAATAGGTTTGGTTCTGTAGTGTTGTTCTGTCATCAATCAATCAAAGAATTTATTGTTTAGTTAATTAAAACCATTACAATTTCAATTTTACAATAAAACAAATTGAAAAAAATAAATAAGAAAAAGCACCATTATTGTCCATGTGCAAGGTTACGATTGAAAGAATGGGCAATAGTTGCTGACTGTTAATCGCTTTCTAAACCCCAGCGACCTAACCCGTCTGTTCGAGGCTGTGGGTAGCGCAATTAACAAGCAATCAAACAATTAAAGTGCAAATGTTGATGCCCCTGAAGGGTGTTAGGGTGTCAAAAATACATCAAGCTGGGCCTATTCAAGGTACATACTGGGGATGAGAGTCAAAGGAGGTCAACAGGAGGGAGTATGTTGTACTTAACCAGGGGGGGCCTTGTCGTGCCTTATCTGAGTTCTGGGTCTCGCCGTGAAGTAGTCCGTTATCACTTTTTGGAAGGAGTTGGCAGAGTGAAGATCTACTGGACAGGATCAGAGTAAGTCCTCAACACTTTGAGGTATTTGCCGCACCTTGATAGGGATCTTGTTTCAGTGTAGGAGAAGCACAGCGATGAAGTCTCCATGCAGGAGCGAATTTCTTTCCTTAGATAAATTGGTTTCAGGAGAGATCTCCTGGGGCATCAAGCAAAGGACAACAGCACAGAAGGTGTAATCATGATTCATTCTTAAAGTTGCAGAGTCTGCAGACCCTCTCCTTGCCCGGTTGGGCCCATGGGTTGAAGTCAGCCACTGTTAGACCTAACAGGAGCATAAATAAAGTGTTTCTGCAGACCTGTCATTTTATGCATTCTAAGAGGTATGGTTGTGGCTTCCCCATTAGGTGGGACCTCTTCAGGGAAGGTAAGGTGTTTGAGGACTTTAAGGAGCAGGTGTCTAGCAGGTGTGAGGTTCAAATTGTAGAGAGGCTATTGCTTTTTGAACTTGTCGGTGCCAAGGATTCCCAGGACTCTCAAATGCCTCTTTTAAATGAGCTTTGAGTGTGTTTGCAGATGCTTTAAGGGCCCTTATATAAAATGTCAAGGTGTCAGCCTCACATGTGAGGGATTGTCTTGGGAGGGTTTTGGGAGGGTCAGTTCCAAACGAAGTCTGGTTTTCTGCATTTATCTGGGCAGTTGAAATACCCTCTTGTAGGCCGTACATTGAACGTGTTTTAGAGTGGGAGCACAAGCCTTGGGAAAAGCCTGCTGACATAGTGTAGTGCTGGGAGAAGAGAGGCCTTCATGACCTTCAGTATGGGTACAGCCATAGATCTTATACACTGTTTACGATCTTACTGAGACAGGTGAGGCTGTATTTAATGGCTCTGGCTTTCTTTTTCAGGGCAACAAGATGGGCCGTTGGACTGGAGGTCTAGTTGAACCATACCACCAGGTAGTTGTATTTTGTGGTTGCTTTAATGGTCTTAGCTCCCAGGCACCATGCTTGAAGTTTCTTCTTTTTTGTAGTGACCAATAATCAGGACTTTAGACTTGTTCTGATTGATCATGAGGAAATTAGCTTTATTGTATTCCAAGAGTTTGCTCAGGGTTCGCTAAATTCCGACTTTGGTATGGTCCATTGTGACTATGTCATCAGCGTATTGTAAGATGTGTAATTTTGAGTGGCCGAGTTGTGGAGGTATCAAGCAACTACTCTCCAGAAATTTGCCCAAGTCATATATATATAGGTTGAAAAGGAGAAGGGCGAGAATGCACCCCTGCTTCAGGCTGCCCTCAATTGTGACTTTAGAGGTTATTGTGTGGGGGCCTGTTCTCAAGCAAACCCAGGTGTTTGAGTGCAGGGCGATGTGTGCCCAGAGCAATTGCCGGGGTAGCCCCCACGTATCTAGTTTCCTCCATAGTATGTTATGGTCTACCATGTCAAATGCAGCGCTGTAGTCAATGAAACAGCTAAAGAGTGGAGGCTGGCTTTTTTGTGCTGCTCAATGACTCAAGATGGCAAGTGCAGTAGTGGGTATAGGAAAGAGTTTGAGGACCCCTGTTTTTGATCCACCTTGTTGGTACTGGCCCCTCCTAAGATCAGGGATCTCCTTTTTTTTCAAGGTGTTGCTTTTTTGACTGTTTTTTGTTTCTTTTTGGCCTTCCTGGATGAGGTAGAGATTTTTAAGGAAGAGATAGAATTGGGGGGGTCCCTTTGTGAAACTGTCTTGTCTTCTTTGCTAGTACTCAAAGAGGGCGAGACCTCAGTTCTGCGATTGTGAATGGGTCCCCCTTCATCTATCTCCCCCAAAGTGGGAGCTTCTTCGGTGAGACTGGAGACGCACATTGACTTTTTGGAGGCAGAGTCAAGCCCCTTTTTATGGGGGGGATTGTCTTTCTTTGTTTGTGCCGAGCTAGTGCCGTCGTTGTCAGGTAATTTAGGTGAAGTTGTTTTTCCCAGGTGCAAATTACTTGTAGGTTTTCTGGCGCTGCAGGCTTTGCTCTTAACGCTGTCTAGTAGACAGCATAGTATTTCGGGGAGATAGCTTAGTTTGTTCCTCAATGAGGAGCATGGGCATGTATTGTCTCCTTCCAATGAACCATTAAGATTTTCCATGGAGGTTAATCTAAAACCCAGGTCAGCTAAGCTTGAGGCAATTGATTGGATCGGATCTACCTGTAATTCCATCTTCTGGGATTGCCATAGGAGTGCGCTGGCAATTGTGTCTTGCTTGATGTGTAAAGAGGCCAGTGAAACTGAGGAGGGGATCAGAGGACCAAAGGAGGGGAGTGAGTCTGCCCCTGCCTGTATTGAGCTGCTAGGGCTATTTTGAGGTTCTCTGCTGCCAGTGAGTCTTCCATCTGGGTTTCCAGCGTAGCTAGGAAGCTGTTGGATAAGTTGCCTAGCTTCTGGTCTTATATGCTTTCCCTCCTGGACCCCTTTGTGGGCCTCTGAGTGAAGTTTATCTCAGGTGTGTTATTATCCAACTGAGAACCCACTAGTATCCCCTGAGACTTTGGCTAAGAAGTGAACCCGTTTGTGCTTGTATGTACCTGCTCTGAAAAGCGCTGGTGTCCTGGGAGCCTCCCAAACTTGGGGTTGATTGTCTCCCTTTATTTCCAGATTTTAAAGTGCATTTGCCAGGGTCAATGTAATTTTATCAGGAGAGAGAGAGGGCTGAATAGGAAGTGCACTAAGTTATTGTGGTCTTCCCGTTGTTGACCTGGGCAGGAGTGAGACCTGTCAAATTTTGACCCAGCTAGAGGTGATTCTCTGTTTGTGGTGGTTTTAGTGTTTGCAATGTTTAAGGATTTATGTAGCACTGGTGAGTTTGGTGGGACTGCTGAGACTGGTGTCTGTTTCCCTTGTGGTGAAGCCTTACTGAAATATTCACTAATCAGCCCCTGCGATGATTAGCCCCTTGTTATCTTAGGGTGGAAGGAGAGAGGGCTATGGGCCCAGGCACCTGAGGATTGGTAGCTGGTGGTGGAGAAGGGGAGTCAGCTAGTAGAGTGTCCTCCTTCCTTCAGGGTAGTATTTCCCTTTTGGGCAAAGTCCAAGCTGCTTGCAAAGGTTTCCTTCACTGTACTGGGCAGAGTGCTGTAGATGTTGTTGGCTGTTGTCCCCCAGCACTGAGTGGCGAGCTGTTCAGAGTGAAGTTCTGGTATAGTCCCAGGCAATTATGGTTGAACGTGGTAGTCTTATGGGATAATGGAGCAGTGCAGAGTGATAGCCCTGATTTCAGCTATCAATTGAAAGCAGATTCCGGTGCAGGGGAGCTCCCAGGAGGCTTGCAGACCGCACCTGATCCTGGTCAGGTCATCTCTGATTCCCCCGGCTCTAGCCTCCGGTTTCAGCCCCTAAGCTGCCGCCTCGCTACCTGCTACTACCTGTTGCTGCTTGTTGTCCTACTGTGAGGCCGCTCTGGCCTCTTTAGAGGGAAGTGAGGGAGACGTGTCTGCCTGCCAGAAGCCAGGGGCCTGCTGTACTTAGCCGTGATGACTGTTACTGGTCGCAGTTGCTGGCTCCCCAAGGCTCCCACAGCAATAGCAGTGAGGAAAAAAAATAGGATTGGGCTGTCTTTTATTTTGTTGTGCAATCACTTCCAGGTGGTTAACACTGTGATACGTGGTGGTTTTGAGGCCGGCAGGGCTGCTGCGCAGAGGCGAGGTCACAGTTTCTGGAGTTAGGCGAGAGGTGGGCAAGAGTTTCACAGGAAAAATTACACAGGCAGGTCACCACCCCGCAGGCTCTGGCTCTTGCTCTATCACAGTCCTGGCCCCTGCTTCCCCACTGAGGCCCCCACTATAGTGCACTGTATGCCGGTCTGAAGCCTCACCTAGGGAGCCCGTTCCTTAGGTGCAGCAGGATAGCAATGTGGTGACTTTGGTGGCTGTGGGGTGGCGAGAAGGAGAGGTTGCTGCACGCTCTGGTCCGTTCTGGTCTGCTGGTGTCCTGGGCCTGAGGGCCTGTAATAGGCCACCCAGCACTGCTCCACCTTTTAATCTGGTCCTTTACTCCTGCCTGCGCTCCGCTGACAATGTGGTGTACTGTGCCAGTGCCGCCCTAGCACCCTCCCAGAACAAGAGGGCTGAAGAGTCGAAGGGAGCATCACGGGGACATGAGCACACCAGTGGTGGGCCCAGTATGTGGGGTGCAAAAGCCCCCCAGGGCCCCCAAGGGCTAATGCTACCAGATACAAAACACGGCAGGATTAGGCTGCGGTGCCTGCAAGAGTCTGGAGCGGTATGATGCGGCTCTTCAGCTCTGTTGCAATCCTATGCATCTATTGAAAGCAAAAGGAAGTGGAAGGGCGTGGCTTCAGCAACAGCAACCAACTCAGTCCTGTGGTTCTGTCACGTTTATAAATTGTATATACAGTTGAGATACGCAAGAGATGAGATGTTGTGAGAATGTAGATGTGATCATGCCCACAAGGGTGGTGATACGTGGTTACGAGAGTAGTGAGATGCAAGAGTTTGGCCAAAGGGGAGACACTCCAGTCTGTGCTAGCTCTAAAGTGATGTCTGCGTGTACACATGATTTTTCCAGTGAAAAGCGGGAAGTGACCTGCTCCATAGGCTTGATTATGTTGGCACCATTGCAGCTTGTTAGTTATGTAGACCACTTGTGCTTCTCCACTTTTGCAGTCGGACGTCCTGAGACCAATGCTCCTTATTTTCCTGCTCATAGAGTTAATCTCAAGGGTGGGTACATTCTTTCTCAATCTAATCATAACTTTTATTTGGTTCTTTATTCGATTCTCTATTGGTTGATATCTGCTACTTTTGAATTTCTCCGACCTGCTCACAATATTAGCTCAGAATTAGGGCGTTTCCTTTATGGAAACAAGTCTTTCCCTTGATTTGTGTATGTCATCTTTCATAATGAAATGTTAATGCATTTGTGATTTCAGACAAAGATCCCTCTGGGTTTGAGCTAAATTACTGTGGTGCAATTACCATCCTTATGCGGTCTACTATCGTCTTTCACTCTTCATCTGAATCTCTCTGTTTAGTTCTCTGCCTATGTTTCTGTCATTCTCTATCTCTCCATTTTTTTCCCTATCGCTGTCTGTTTCTGTTTGTCTAAATCTCTATATCTGTGTCTTTGTAGCTCTCCCTCTCTATCACTGTCGCGAGTCTCTCTCTCTCTGTCAAGCTCTGCGTCTGTTCTCTCTCTCGCGCGCTCTCACTCCTCTCCCTCCCTCCTTGATCCCTCTCTCTCTCCATCACCCTCCCTCCGCCTCTCATGTCCCTTGGCCAGACAGCCTATGTTTATTACATAGTTGCGAGGCTAGAAAGCGTTTGCCTCACTGAGGAGGGGTGCCAGCCAGGCCCCAGCGGAGCCAGGCACACACTTGGAAGGCACACGGCCACATGCCCTGGGGAAGCTCATTGAACATGTGTTCTTGAGCCCCGAGCTCCCAGCAAGTACCAGCTCCCATTAGAAAGTCAGTGCAAGCAGCAAAGTGCTCCCAAGTGCCTTCCTCCTGAGGGATCCTGTAATGTTTTCGTGCTCGAGTTCTGACAGTTTTGCGGGAAAAGGGTATTGCATTATTTATTTAATTAAGCGATTGCTTGAAAATAATCCCTTAGGATTCTATAAAGAAAATCCATCCACAAACCAAAAGCATGGCATGCTCTGAATAATGCTTGTATGAATTTTTGCCCGTTCCAGCTCCCGCCCCACCAGACCCCCACCCCGCGATTCCGCACCACCACCACCACCGCCCCCCACCCCCAGTCTCCATTGGTCTTTAAATATAAGGCCTCACCACAGGTTATACCACGTTGTTTTCATCCCTACATCCCACTGTAGAAGTCAGAAGAATGAAGTAGCCATTGAGCTAATAGAAATTATTAAGTTGTTTATATATTGTAATGCCATTGTAGCAAGGTAACTTAAAGGTCAGTGATCTAAAAAAGGACCCTGTGTTCTTCTTACCAACTAACCTGATCTTTTAGGTTAACGAATAAGTAAACCACCCAACCCTTCCACGTAAACCACGTTAATCCTTATTACAAGTTAGGTGGAATATGATGAGTTCTTTACCACAACTGGCAAATACCATTACCACATGGTGACATATTACATGCAGTAAATACCCCCTGAGTTTGTAACTTGCAAATGAGGCATACTTTGTGGATTGTTTCTCCACATTGAATTCTGCATATTTTGCCTTTATTAACAGGCTTTTCCTGTGATAAAATATGGGAGCTTTGCCCTGCCAGACTCTATAGGGAAGAACAGCAAGGTTGTGATAAATATGCAGAACTGGTAATTCTGATCCCTCTGCAAACAACTGTTTACACAGGGATTGTAATTTATCTCTGAACTTTTAATGAGGGCTTTTGGGGCAGATTCACAAATGCATGTAAGAGTTCATAAAAGAGTATTCCTCTAGTGCTTCTTTATAGATTCTTAAATGTCTCTGTAAACGGGCCCTACAATTTGTAAAATGGACAATTCATTTACAATGTGTGCAGCTAGAAAGGACTCTGCTCTCTGTACTTTTACTAATAGGGGGTTGGAGGCTTTGTGACACTTCACACAGCCAATAGGAGTATGTAAAAGAGTTCTCCTGTAGTACTACTTAGCATACTCATAAAAGCTTTTATCAATCACCCCCTTTATTCAAAGTTTAACAACCTCATTAATGTGGAGTTTGCTCTGCAGATATGTTTCTTTCAGAACATCACAAGCTCTGAAGAGATGGTTTAGCACCTAGGGGCATATTTACAAGCCTCTTGCGCCTCCTTGCACTGCCCTGGCGTCATATTTTTTACGCTAAGGAGGAGTTAAGGAGGCCCCACCGTGCGCCATATTTACAACGTAGAGCAATGCATGCATTGTGCCAGTTTGTAACCCCTTGCACCACATTATGCCTGCGTCAGGTATAATGTATGCAAGGGGGGCGTTCCCGACAGGGAGGACCGAAAAAAGGGGGCAGTGAAATTAGTGAGTTACGGTGCCATTATACCCTAAAGGCATCCCTCACCTTTGCTGGACTAGCATCAACATTTTTGACGCTAGTCCATGAAAGCAACACAATAGCATAAAAAATATTGACGCTATAGTCCTAACTTGCGCCATGGTGCGCTGTAAGGTAAATACAGTGCTACCTTGGTGACGTTAGGGGGTGCAGGGCGACGCCCCCTGCTCTTTTACCTGCTTGCAGATGCTGGGAGAACAGAGTGTCTGTGTTGTGTGTGTGAATCCAGGAGATTCACTGCAGCTCTGTGTCTGGTGTGTGTTACAGTTTTCTAACTACTGTCTCACAGGATGCTGTGTGAGGATAGTGAGGACGGTTTTATTGATCTTTGACTAGTAACACATTGTGCAAACAATGCTCTAATTAGAATCAATTGTCTCAGACATCCCATTGCGACCCCAGTGTATTCAAACTAATTATCTTAATTGTATGAACCATATGGAGCCTGGACCGCTTTCTTTCTTTGCTTTTCTCCTTATTCCTATTTTGTAGGGGTTCTTCTTTCTTGCTCTTCTATTTTCTCTTTTTCACTTTTGCTGTGACACGTTACACAATGTATTCATCAATGCCTGATATTACGAAATATGATTTCATTTTGTATTTGCAAGTTTAATTCAATGCTTGGTTCATGTATGTTGGTCTTTGTTTTTTATCATGGTTGCTTTTAAAAAAATCAGATATGCTATAGGCTGTATGATGTATACTTATCATAGCTTTCTGCCTTTTAAAACTTAATAAAATATATGGGAACGAAAAAGGAAGCATGTATAGATACAAGAAGTCCTAATTTACAGACTGCTTAATCAAAGTACCGCGTGCCAGCAGTAGTAATTATATTCGTTAGCCCAATTTTAGAACCATTAACTACCATCCAGGAAACATAGTTTCCCTTATTTGTCCTTGATGCATATAATAGGCTGTTTTTACTTAAATTGCATTATACCAAGTGAATGACCGAGTGTGTCCAATGTCCATTATTAGATTAACTTGAAACTTTACATTGTGACAAATTATTTCGAGGTAATCCCAGTGCCGAATCGTGTGATCTTGGGCAAATATTATTGCTCTGACTGATCCCTCCAGGAATGATGCCCCCCGCCCCCATAGAATGTGCAGGCCCCTGGGCTCCCCATATCTGACAAATATTCATTGGCCTTGAGGTGAATGGGACCCCAGAGGCATTAAGGGGGAGTCTGAAGGGTTGGGCGGCCACCTGCGCAGCGGGGGCTACAGGACCCTGCTTTATGCCCCTGGTGTTGGCACATGTTGGGAATGTGATGGGTATGTTTTATTCAGGATATGTTCAGCACGACCATCATGAGCCGCTAGGCAAACTTATCACTAATAATGTTACCTTGCTACCGAGGGCATTATGGCTGGTATGTAGTAAACATGTAGAGGTGGCATTGCCTTCTTCACATACCTGCTTGCAACCCTGCCTGGTGCACTTAGGTGATCACTGCAGGTAATCTTGCATGAGGTGGCCATTGTTGTAATTTTGTCTGATGTGCTCACTATTGGCACATTAATAATATGAGTAGCTCGGTATGATTTTCATTAAACTTAAGTAGCTGTTACCATAGAAAAGGTGTGAGACCCCTGCCCTAGGGTGTGTGAGATGCTGCACAGATACGTTTCCAGTCCCATGGGCCAGGCTGGCATGTGCTGAATTCCGTGGATGGTTTGCATGGATGCGTCTCAAGATGCTGGATTGATGTTACTTTGATATTATTCTGCAAAAAAGGCCTACATGTGTATTCGAGCTGCGTGCCATTTGTTGTATTTAGGGAGAGGTACAAATGCACTCAGGTACTTGATGCCAGGGTGCAAACAGTGCATTGATATGCACTTGGTCAATGCCAATGTTTTTCGTGTCGTTGCGGATGCTCAGTCTCTCAGATACATATATAATATAAATAGTGCTTCATTCACTCCCGGGTGTATTCTACATTTCATGTTTCTTGGAAGATGTAAACATTTGCATTTGTATGTTAGGAATAATTTTCTAAAGACTGGTGGATTTTGGTACTAAATTGCTGAAGTGAAGGCAGATATGACAGTGCAATTCCAATTTGAAATTACAATGTAATATAATTTCAAAGTCTGTATAATCAGGTCTTTTGTGCTTAGTCCATTAGTCCACGGGTAATATGTTTTAATGTTGCATATATTTAGTTATTTTCAAGGTTCAGCATGAACCCTTTCTGAAATATGCATTTGCATAGTCAAGATTCCAAGCTGATAAATAAGTACGCAAGCAGACCTACGGGCTTTACCAGTGCTTGATGAGTGTAAAATTTTAAGGGAAGTGTACCTGCCCTAGACTTTGTACAGGGAAATATGTTTAACACCCGATTTTCAAGCAGCGCTTCATTTGTCAGCAGTAGAAAGCCCCCCTACAAATAGCAGTTCCCCTACTGATGGGAGGAGACGCATAGATATCACGTCACCTGGAACATCAAATATACTTTCAATGGTGTGAAGAACTCCAAAGAGATAGACACAATCTAATGTTAGTGCAAACCACAGCACCCTAGCTGGACTGGCAAAGAAAATCAACAACCGCTAATGGGAAACTCTTTACCCACGTTTCCACCTGCCACTTACATTAACTTGCCATTGTGGTTTTCATGAAGGCAAATACTGATACCAATCAACACCTCGTATTCTTGCAAAACCATAATATACAGAGTCCAGTGCCATCCTATATTAAAATCCTCGGACTCAGGCTTAGCATATCAAGCAGGATTGGCACCGTGAACACCCTTCAAAGACCTTATCAAAGCTTGCGAATAAGAGGCAGCTTTGACTACTGTGTGTATTATGCAGACCCAAACAGCACATTGGTATTGATGGCAGCTGGACCCACAGAGTGTGACAAAAAACAAATCCAGGAACCTACTGAACGTTACCTTGCTACACAAGCAAGTGAAATAAATGTTGGATATCAATGGGAGCCTTAATTATAGGGCGGCATTGGTTCTATCTGAAAAGAAGAGTTGATAGCAAGACAAGAGTTTATCATAGTCACTCTTCAAACTTTTTTGTTCTAAGCCCCTCACCCCCCACCCCCCTCAAATAAAATGTTTTGAAGTCAGGGCCCCTCTCCAAACCTTTATGACAATGATTAATGGGGGAGGGGGGCAGAACTGAGGTCAGGGGATGGGGTTTGTGGGATCATTCAGGGAGATATTTTCTATGTAATCCAAAATAAATATGAGACTTATACCAGAGCGAATTAATCAAACAAAATCATAAACTAACCAAAAACCTCTGCTCCTCATAATTGGGATGTTGTGAACCTGTCACACTCTTCAGCCCAAATGCAACTGCAACTGTTGCAGAAATGGTAACCGTGTCTCTGAGTAGCAAAATAACTCCTCCAATTACATTACACAAGGTAAGATTTTGAGCGAACGCTGGGACTTGAACCTGGTTCCCTAGTTCCAAAGTCAGCAGCTCTCACCATTAGGCCACATTTCCTCCCTCCCAGAAAAAAAATAGCTCCCATATGTTGCCTCTCTTCCTGCAGTAAAGGTGCTCTCTGCTCTAATGCTAGCAAGGAAAATGAACCCGTACCCTTTTTATTTAAAGATAGACACAATTGTAAGACAGAGGACCCCTCAGGCCCCTGGACCCCAGTTCCACTGCACCTGCTTCACAGATGATAGCTACTGCCTCGCCAAGTGGGATGTCTCTTGTGCCCTTTCTTTAAGACAAAAACATGAGTTCCCATGGTATCCCATTCCAGGCACTGTCATGTCTCTGATGCCCAAAGTAAGGTGTCTCCTCTGCTTAAATTTTCTCCACCCCTGGACCATAACTCAGAGGCCCAAAGCAATACTGCCAGAGCAAGCGGCCACCGGGTCCTAATGCATATTAGGGAGAGCAGTGAAACAGACATGGAGTTTAGCTGATGCCTCATACCACTGGGACCTGGTGCCACAGCACCGGCCTCACCAGTCATGCCCACAGCTCTGTGAAGAAGGCTGGCTGCTCTGCCCAATCCACTGGGCCATCGATACTAGGCCTGAGACACAAAACACGCTTTCTGCCCCTTTGTGTAAAACAAAAAAAATCTCATCTCTGCTACCTGGAAGGAAAATATGTGCAATTGGATAATCACTAAATACAAAGAGTGCTTGGGAGCCATTAAAGACTTTAACTGGTCGAGTGACTTGGAGCTCCACAGTGACAAATATATATTCATCTCGAGACATTCTGTGACGGTGTTACCAGTTGAATTCTTCAGTGTGTCCTGTTAATGGTTAATTATCAAAATGTGATGAGGTATAGTCTGATTACTTATTACTAATATATAAAGATATAAAAAATGGCTGACATATTCATAGTGCTTTCTGTTACTAGCTGGGATATCGTAGCACTATAAAAACACAGTCACTATTTCCCACTGTGCAGCTAGGATTACTTTCTTTGACTGACTTGTCACACCCAGATGCTCTGCAGGTAACACATTAGCCAAAAGACATGTCACAGCTTAAAATAATACATTTCCCACCCATTAGTTAACTTGCATCATTTTACATTTGTTATGTTATGCGTGCTACAAGAACGTGAAAAAAAAAAAATAGTTACAGAGGATATTGCTCTTTTTAACCACTTCTCTGACCCTGTGATTCCACTTACTAACCCTTCTCCATGGCATTCAGGATCACAGATCACACTTATGTAAATAAAGACAGCGTGCAAGGGCAGTAATTAAAAAAATCGCACTTCCAGGCCATCTTTATTTACAAATAATTGAAGTCACATTTGCGACCCCCAGGGGGGGTGGGGGGCAGGGGGTTACGCCCAACAGTTTGAAGTCCTCTGCTCTATAACATAAAAACTAAAATAAAGGCTTCATTGCCGTGTACCTCAAAAAACAAAAGGAATACTGCAGTGCAAAAAAAGTTACCAGGAATGTACATCAAAACAGAGGCTGCTGGAATTCTAAAACCTATTTGGCTCCAGAGGAAATGAAGAGAAGCTACTTGGAGGTTACAAAAAAACTACAATCGTGCAAGACTTCTGGACGCCCATTTGGATCAGGCTATTCGGATGTATCAAAAGGCCATGTTACTGTCAGGCTCCCACTAGAGCTCAGCAAATACATTTAAAGAATTACATTGTTTCGTGTGTTTCCGGTGAAAATAAAAAAAATGCTTTGTGTTCAGAATCCATAAGGCAATGAAAGTGACGAAAACTGTGATTTATCCTAACTTTGAAATGTTAAAATAGTTGCTTGCGTACTTCAATGAAGCATCCCATGATAGGTGGAATGATATACCTAACAGCAGTGGTGAGCAAATAATCCCAGTCTGAAGCAAACTGTGAATATACATTTTAGAAGAGTAGCAGGTAAACTTCAAAACGTCGGACCAAAATGTGTTGTCCATGTAAGTTTGATCTTGGAAAGCTATGCACTACGACGGGGGATGAGATATATAGGAAACCTTATATGCTGCACTTCCCATTCATAATCTCAGAGAGAGGATTTTGGTGAGGACAGTGTAAGAACCAGAGATAAACACCTTACTGGCATTCCGTCAAAGGGCCTGGTGTAGAGTTTGGCAGATGGCACTCTTTCATTGTGTCTACCACCCTGATGGAATACAGTCCACCAAATTTATAGATCACTGCAGCCAGAGATACAAAAGGTTTGGTGGATTGTCACCGTTGATTTTGAGGACTGTCCACCAAACTTTGACAAAATGTTTGTTGTTCAAAGGCAAAAAGCCAAAGTCGTGGGAGGACCATAGAGCAGGGGAGTTTCCTCTATACATTTGTGAGCGGGCAAGGACTTGGACTGTAGTTCTGAAAACAGTTTGAAAGAAAAGCAGTTTTTTGAGGAGATATAACTTGGTACTATACTGTCTTAGTTTTCTTAGGGGCATATTCTTTAAAGGAGAGGTTGATATCAAAGGTGAATCAGAGTGGTTTTGTATTGACAATCAGATCAAGAGTGAAGCCCTCCAGCACTGTGTATGGTGTTCACAGACCATAGTCAAAGGACAGTCTGTGTGCCTATAGTGTAGGCAGAAGGACAGGGTGGAGGGCATAGACAAAGACCATACCCTTTGCCTAATTACCACATGGTACATAGATATTAAGGCTTAGATATGAGCAAGAGGGTGTGGCTGGAGTTCCTGCCATATGGGTAGTGCAGCCACGGGCATTATGTACTCAATATTTACAGTGCACAACTGAATGTCGTGCCTTGTGTGTACTGTAGGCAAGGGCACAGGGGTCTCCAACCTTTTCAGTAATAAGAGCTACTTATGTTCAATGAGAATCATACCGAGTTACCAATATTATTACTGTGCTAATAGTGACGACATCAGATAAGAATGTAATAGTGGCCACCTCATGCAAAATAACCAGCAATAATCACCAAACTGCACCAGGCAGGGTTGTAAGCTGTAATATGAAGAAGGCTTTATTAGTTTGCAATGCCACTTAACCTGTCCCTGTCCAATATCTACCTCCCCTTGCCAGATGCTAGTGGCCGTCTAGGTGACCAGCTAATATTGTCTTGTCCTGCAACCCACACTGGTGTTGGTGGTGTTCAGTACGGTAACAAGACTTGAGGGGGGACCCCCACTGCAAAATACATTGAGGGGGTCCCACACGCTCCCGATCCAGTCAGGAGCTCTCAGGCCAGGGGGCCGCCGGCCAGGCAGAGTGCTGGAGGAAGCCTCTTGAACTTAGGCCCTCCCTCTCGCACCGTGGGAGCTATTGTTACGCCACTGGTGGTTTCCTCAATATCTTGAGAAATCATACAACCAAAATCAGAAATCAGAAACAGGAAGAGGATCAATAAAAGTAGTTTTCACTCAAAAGTGTCTTAAAGTAACTCGTGCAGACATTAAAGTAGGTTATCTTAATCAAAAAATGATTCATATTAGCTTAAAACAAACCCCAGAACTTTGAGATTCCATCAGCTAACTGGTGAAAACTCTACCAGAAATATAAAAGCATTAAACATAATGATCCACAGGAACGCAAACACAAATTAGTCATGGGGCTAATCATGCACTTTATGTCAAATAAATGAATACTTAAATAAATAAATCTGATTTCCAATTATTTTGTGTAGCCTGTTTACTGCGAAATAGCCCACTCCACATTCAATACATACTCTAGGGAGGATGCATGCAGACAAACAAATATCTGACTGAATTGAGAAAAATGTCTGTAAATATCGTAATGTTATTATTTGGTTGATTTGCTTGTCTGTTTGGGAGCCGAAACAGTAAACCTCTTTCCATTTTAAAACACCAAGACCCCTCTAGTAATAATACAAGGGATTAAATGAGTCAATTTTGAAATCATGGTGTGAATCGCTGTCGATAGGAGAGTGCAGCAGTCAATAGTCTGTTTATGGCAATAATCTGTCTATGAGGTTATTCCCTCCCTGAATTTGTATTTAATGGTTCATTTTTAGTTTGGGTGGGTAGTGAACTCCGCTGCTCGCAGAGTTTTTCCAACTCCACACTCCACGTAGCGCACGGAGTTCCAAAAAACTCTGCATAGTGGAGGTTTTTCCTCATTCGCCCTCACCAATGTTAAGTTGGCAAGCACACACGAGGAAAATCACCACTTCCCAGCGGGATTTCTCAACACGGGCGGTCCCAGATGGTCACTACCGCCTGCATTGAGAAATCTTTCATATTCGTTGAGGAAGTTGCAGCTGGAGAAGAAAATCTACTTGAGTGGCAGAAAAGAAGCAGTGCCCTTTTGGGCTGCACGTGGTGCCATTTGCACTGATTTTTCAGTGCGGACAAACACCCGGTGTTAAAAATCAGCACGAACAGCAAAACCTAATGCACTCCACCGCTTGCGGAACTCCACATAGCGCAGCAGATTATTTTTGTCACTTTGTCCACCCAGGCCTAATTTTTAGTTTTTATTGATTGTTAGTATTGCAAAACTTTACAAGCCTAAAGGACAAAAACTGAAGAGCAAAAAGGCTGGAAAAGATATGTGTATTGCTCTATAGTACAGAACCATATTGCATACAAATAAGGAACAGAAACTATGAAGCAGCAACAGCAATAGGTGGAGCTGCGCAGAGGGAGGTGAGCAGACCCTGACCAGAAGGTCAGAGGAGTCGCCCTCTCACTGCTAAGCCGGCGCCATTAAGAAGGGGAGGGTGGCGGAAGGGTGATGCAGATGGGGGAGGCAGGAGGGAAGGAAGCACTTTGCAGGGAGGGGAGAAGGGTTGCAGGGGCAGCAGCAGCAGCGAAACAGAGCACGGGGAGAGGGAAAGGTGCAAATGGTAAAAAGGAGAAAGGAGAAAAACGTGACAGAAAAAGGTAAAGAGACAGGAAGAAAATATCAAATGGATCCCAAGCAACTGCCTCAAAACCGTAACCCATGCCCTGGTCACCAGCACACTCGACTATGGCAAGGCCCTCTACGCCGGCACCACCCAGAAGAACCTGAAGAAACTACAGCACATCCAAAACGCCTCTGCCAGACTCATCCTGGACGTCCCCTGCTGCGAACACATCACCAGGCACCTAAGAGAACTCCACTGGCTCCCCATCGAGAAAAGGATCAACTTCAAACTCCTCATCCACGCATACAAGCCTCTCCACAACCTAAGACCCACATACCTCAAACACCGCATCACCTTCCACTCCCCCGCCAGACCTCTCAGCTCCTCTCAACAGGCACTAGCCACCCTACCTCGCATCCGGGTGACCTCGAATGGAGAAACATCCTTTGCCAACCTTGCGGCAAAGAGCTGGAACACCTTGCCTCTTCACCTCAGGCAGTCAGCATCTTTACCCCAATTCAGGAAGGACTTTAAGATCTGGCTCTTCGACTGAAGCACAGAGGGCCGACACCCCCCACCCACAGCACCTCGAGACCCTTACAGGTAAGTAGTGTGCTCTATAAATTCAGATTGATTGATACTCTTTATTTTACCGCTGTAGATAATAAATGCTATTAACACTCAATTTATGATGCTCAATACATTGGCCATGGAAGGAGTAGTCGGCCTTGAGGGATACAAATGTGTTCCTTCTGACACCATATTTGTCAGTGACAAGGGTTCCATTCACTGAGACACTGCCCGGCACAAGCTAATGTGCAGAGCTGGCAAGAATGAATCAATGAGCTCTGTTCGCTGTGCTGGTATACTAAAAAACTCTTGTACTCTGCTACAAATAACAGGCCACTGTCACTACATCACTCAACGTGCACTAGACTTTTCGTATTCATTCTGGTCACGACTCTCATACACTTTAAAGAAAGTCGTGAATCTATCAATAGTGCATATTTTTATCATCAGTCAGTGATTTTTACATTTGTGTACCCAGATCCATAAACACGATTTAAGGCCCATGCATACTGCCTCGTTCTGGCACATATATATGCAGGCTATATGTTGAGCAGATCTCGATTAATCGACTTCTGTGTCTTGCCACCATTTGCCACTACTCTGATTCACAGTTAATATTCATCAAGAAAATGGTTATCCATAAAAAGCTACCATTTGTGCGCATAATGGGAATTTCCCGAGCTGTGGCTCAAATAAAACCTCAGATTTTATGAAAGACAAGGTAGAAAGAATTATTCGTTCTTGGCTCTTTTATATTACAGGCTCGTAGTAAAGTTGCACTGCATGTTGAGAATGTGTCTGAAAGATGGTCCTTCATTATTTAAAACACAGCTGTAATCCCCATGCATGTTTTAGCAGTTTGTCTTTAATTTGTAGCATCTAGTGCGTCAACCTCAACTCCTCCTCAGGGGTTGTAAGCGCTATATAAATACATGTTCATCATAAATGCATCACTTTCGAGTGCCATTTACTGGCTTTCATCTATTGCTCGGTGTGCTTGCAAGCACTCTGACCTTGATGTGACAGCTCACTCTCACGCCATTTTGCCGAATAGACAAACAGACAATTAATTACCTAACGAGACCTCCCACTTACATCCTGCATCTCAGATGTATGGGCTGCTGGCGAGGCGAGGCTGCTCGTTCGATGTCGATCTAGGTACAAAGCATTTTACAATCTCGAGAGGATACTTCATCAGAAATGTCCTTTCCATAATGTAACGGCGCAGCTCACGCTTTTCTATGGTGCTTCTAAAAAGTCACAAGTAAGAGAATTCTAATTTTCCCTATCAGCAGTTATACAGTGGAGCATTCTATCAGAGACACTTACCTTCAGTTCTCTTCAATTTCGACAGGAATACTAACCTGGGTAGAAGAACCGGCAGCAAGTACCTCAACAGTACATCCGGCAACGTCAAAGGTCTGACCATTTTAAGGATTTTTTTCAAATGTGATGGTTTCTGACTCAATGGCTATTTTTTCAAGCTGCCACAGTGCGTAATAGGGTGTCGCCTTCTATTATCATTTTAATGAACAGTAACACATGTGACTTCATACCATATATTACAAACCCATTTTCGCGTTGAGCTTACATGTTACAGAAATGTCAGTCAAGTATGCAATTTTTCCCTAAATGGTATGCGTACAGTTGGGTTCGACGCCTGGCACAGATCCTAGAAGTAGCAACATAATTATCTTTTCACAGGTACAGCATTTTCGATTCACTATTAAACTCGGCACCGTTTGACAAATACGCCAGAGACTTTCGAGACTAAATTCCAGCTCACTTTTCTTTGATCTTTGAAAGTTTTGCAGAGATGGGTCGAGGAAAAGTAAAGATATTGGGCATTCCACAACATTTTTTCACCATGACACCCATTGGGCATGCACCCAGATCTCGGCTCTTTGTGGGTGTTACATCTGTGGTGAGAGCTTTGCTGAGATTTGTGCAGCAAGAGCACCACAGATTACATGCGGTCAGGACAAGGAGCCGCCATCTTGCGCTCTCGGGAAGCATATTGCTGGGAATTGTACTCAGCTCGTGGTTAAGAGTCCTTCCGCCTGGAGCGTACTAGTGTTTCTGATCTCGTGATCCAATGGATCGGTGGTGTGGACAGAAGATTCAAGGTTGACAGAAGGATATCAAGCTAGGGGTTCTACGTGAATTTCAGGAAAGGAGCATTGACAAACCTTATGAAAAGCCATTTCCAAGATGGTGGTCCGTCCATAGGAAACTGCGATTCCCAATTCAAGATGAAGTAGCTTCCTGTTTCAATCATAAATAAGAAGGCATTACAAAAGATGGATTTGTCACAACACATTTGCTCTCTTATTTTGTTTATGTGTTTTTCACCCCTTTGGTATTATTTGACCTACTTCTGAGTAATCTTGCTTGGCTCTTTTCACTTCCTTGACATCAGGGATACCTTGGTGCCGTGCTAATAATTTCAGTAGTAACCTTTATCTTCTAACCAAAGCCACAAGATTAGCGAGGATGTTTTATATCATTACTGTTTTTTTCCTCCTAGCTGGGACCCTTGTAAAGAGACACTTGACACCTTTCATGTGTAATATTCTGTGCAGAATGGCACTGTGGGTTCTGGGAGGAGTCGTCCTTTCTTCAACATCCATTTAAAATCAATTGAGCAGTGATTCTGTAAATTCATAATAAAAATAAATTGCTATACCAGTCATTCAGAGACTTCAAAAATGATGATTAGTTTGGGAATCTGAGTAGCTGCTCAAAGCTGACCATTCCTTTGTCTGTCCTTTTCCAAGATCCACAAACATCAGAGAAATCAGGTCATTTGGCAGTGTTGTTGGATAATACTGGCTTGATTCCCAGAGTTATATGTAATACCCTTTACAGTTTTTGCTCTCTGTATTGATTAGTGGATTGTAGATTACTAACAGTGTTCAGCCATCACAACATTTAGAGGGGATAGAATTAATAAAACAAAAATGAACCGCCCTTCATACAGTGACAATTGTATTAAAACGCACCCGTATTCAGTTAGGTAGTCAGTGTAACTGTCTTAGATCCAGGGATATATGCTGGCATCTGTAGGCATTGCAAATAAGCAGCAGTGTTTTGAATCAGTTCAAAATTTTCGCTAGGGCAGACAAATAGATGGAATTGCTGTAGACCAAATAAGATTGAACCAGAGCGTTGATGACAGAGACATGGAACTTTTTATCAATAAACAAAAGGCTATGATGGAGAGTTTTAGCTGGAAAAAAACAAGTGCTTGAAACATTGTGCCACCCCCTGCTTCCCCATCCCTCCCTCCGGTTTCGATGGACAAGTTAGAGTCAAGAAAAATTCCCAACTTGTAGACAGCTGGGGAGGGAGATGGACAAGGGGCCCATTGTTTCTGGTTAGGGTATACATACTATTTAAATTTTATTTTATGAGGACAACGTATTTACTCATATTTATTAGGCACCATATCACTACAGAAGTTTATAACTTCATTTTAGATGGATTCAACTTCATGAAATGTTTCGACAGACATTAGCTTACCTAAAATAGACTATGTGACAAAGTTGATGCATTTACGTGCACTCAAGTGGCGCACCAGAAATACCTGCGTTCCTGCATCTACTGGACAACTCAGAGTGATCAATAGTATTAAAGGCTACAGGGCCAAGGACCCCACCGCTCCTTTGTCCACGAGTTTGCAATGAACTTGAATGCTGGAATTGAAATGTCCTCCTCAGCTGCACTGGTATCTGGAACTCTACGAACACTGATCATATGTGTCTCACAGAAGCGGCACCCAAAGAGCTACTCTCATAGTGGAGGAAGGTTACTACATTCGCAAGGAGTTAAGCAGCACAATGTTGGTAGCATAACATGTAGTCACCACTACGAGTGAACATGTCCATTTTAACCTGTGTCGCTGGAGTGAGGCCTACAGGCTCATTCGCTTTTTTTCAAATAAACAATTTTTATTGATTTTATCAAAAGAAAGGAAAGAAGGAAGAAAAGGAAGGAGAAAAACACTGCACAGGTAAGGACTGGCACAGCCAGCTTACAGTCATAGCTATAATGACAATGTCTTTTTATCATTTGACTGATCCACGACATTGTTATGCAATAAAGAAATACAAGGTCATGGTCGTTCACAGGAGAAGACCCCTATACTTTCGTGTGGTTATAGGGACAGCCCCTTGCCTCGTAGACCGATTTTTCTTGGTTTGCCCACCAGTCAACACCAGTTCACAATGTATCTTACCCCAGTGTACCTGTATTAGAGGGCATGTCCAGACCATATGAAAAAAATCTGTTGAATCCCCTTCACACCGTGGACATTGAGCAGAGGGATGAAGGCCCGCCCGATGGAGCCCGTCAGGGGAATAGGTATGCCCCATATAAAAGGTACAGTTGCACCGCAGGCAGTCTTGCAGACACCGCCAATGTTCTGGGTGCCATTAGCGCTTCCACCCAGTCAGTCTCCTCAATGGGTCCCAACCAGCCCTCCCATTTGTTCCTGATATGGTTTAGGCTATCTGGAACGTTGTTAGTTAACATCTTGTAGATTTAGGATATTCCTTTTTCCCCCAAAGCTCCCATTAGCAGCTTGGCCTCTAGTGGACTGTATTGCAGCACTGAGTCTGTGCGGGACAAGTGCTTGCCCAGGGCATGCCGCAGTTGGAAGTAACTGAAGAACTGCGTGTGGGACAGTTGAAAGTCAGATTGCCAATCACGAAAGGATCGCATGGCATCCCCCTCCCATACGTGCCGAGGTGTGAAATGCCCACGAGGTCATATTTTACAAACCGTCCCATTGCGGCTGATTCACTCAGCCATGTGCCATGCCACAGTGGACTGTGTTGGGTGAAGACATTGCTCCACTGAGTATGTCGCAGTGCCGCTAGCCAGGCGAGAAAGGCCGCCCTGGTCACTGGATCCATGTCCCGGGGAATCGGTGAGCCATTAAACAGACCCAGAATACGGAAAAATCCCAATGTGTTCAGCTCTTACTGATATGACGGATCGTCCACCCCTATTAAACCAGTCGTGTACCACTAGGAGTTGTGTGTTGCCAGGTAGTACAGATATGGGTTAGCCATGCCAATCCCCCCATCGTAAACCCCTCTCTGGCAGCGCTGCAGTGCTATCCAGTGTCTCTTGCATACCAGAGGAATGAGGTGGTAGTTCTCTCCAGTGTCTGGAACCAGGGACGTGGGATCAAAGCAGAAGGTTTTGGAGCACATACAAAAGGGGCGGTAGGACCATCATTTTATATAGGGCCGCGCGGCCCAGGATGTTTAGCGGCAATGTTTGCCATCTTTGTAGATCCGCCTTGATTCAGGATAGTAATGGAGTAAGGTTTAGGGTTCACATGAAGGAGGGCCACTTATATACCAAGGTACTTAAAGCTCAGCCGGCAAATGGGCACCACCCCCTGCCAATCATAACAGTCTTGCAACAGCGTTAGAGGCACCAACACTGATTTGGCTGGGTTCATTTTGAGCCCCAATGCCTCTTCATTGCAGTGCAGGAGGTGGAAGCTCCTGGGCCAGTTTCACTGGGTTCCCTCATATAGAGCAGAACATCGTTGGCATACAGGGCCACACGGTCTTCAGAGGCTGTCGTCCAGTTCCAACTGCGGTATAGTGGGTCTACTCTAACCAATTGTGCCAAATGTTCAATGGCCAGGGCAAAACTCATTTGCTTTTTAAAGATTCCTCTGCTGTGTGCTTAACTCACCTTTGGCTTACATCAGGTTGGTGTGCAGTGCTGTGCAGCACAGAATTAAGGTACCTGCGCTGTGCGCATGTATGCCTGGGGAGGGTGCCATAGACAGATAATGCAGTGCTGAGTAGTGCATGGATGGTGTATGCATGTGCTGGAGGTGCATGTACCTATGAGTAGTACAGTACCTGAAGGATGTAATGCTGTGAAGTGCAAGCAGGATGAGCATATGTGCTGGGTGTATGTGTGCATGTGAGTGGTACAACACATGAAGGGTGCAGTGCATACATGTTAAATGCAGGTGCTATATGTATGTGTACACCAGAATCAAACAGGAGAGGTAGAAGTATCAGGTTACCACTCAGTAGGAAATAGCTGGTGAGGGTCTCCCAAAGGAAACTAGAGGGACTCCTTGGTGAATACTGGGACAAGAGGTTACACTCATGTTGATATTAAAAGGCTATATGTATGTGTGCCTGTGAGTGGTACAGTACATAAAGGGTACAGTGCTGGGCAGCGTGTGCATGTTCAATACATGTGCTTGATATATGTGAGACTGTGAGCGGTACAGTACATGGCGAGCCCTGGGTTCCATTTTAAGAGACCCAGGTCTGCATGTTGAAGTATGGAGTGGAGGTAGAGAGATCCCCCAGACAGATTTGTGGATTTCTTCATTTCTGTAAGCTCGGGGGGGCATACACTAGAAAGGGAAGGACTAAGCCTCCCCTGGGCACTTCAAAGGGTCCTTTTTTGATTCAGGGAGAGGTGACAAGGAAGAGGCCTGGGAAAAACTCAGGAAGGAGATGGGGCTGATAAGTGAGTCATAGAAAGTATGACTAGGAGCCATGGGTTGACCTTTTGATGCACATATCACTGTGGTTGACATTCAGGTGTGAAATCTAGTCACCCCCCATGCCCTGGGGTGTGGGACATTCAGCTTCAGAGACATCCCTGCTGTGATAAACTGCTTCTCAAGAGGAAGATAGAGTGGAAGGTATATGCATTAAAAGAAGCAGAAGTCCAACATAAATGTTCAAAGACTCAGACCCTAAATCACATTTGGAGTCTGGAAATGGACTATAAGAAGGAGAGGGTGAGACTCCAAAATTTTTAATCTGCCAAGCAGCCAGACAGGCTGTATGAGGAGGGGAAGCTCTGCAAGGCCTCTGCCTGTGACCAAGACTGGGGGCTAAGGCCTGCTAATCTCCCTGCTGAGTGTGGGGACATCACCCAGGGACTCCAAATCAACCTGCCCTGGAGCCTGGAGTACCTGCACCTGCCTGTCAGCCAAAATCAGTGTGCCCTGTGTGGAAGAGGAGAGTGTTGGAGGGAGAAGGTCCAGTGTGGATCCCTGTCAAGTGGACCCTGTGTGTGAGGTGTTTGGAAACAGTTACAGCACCAATTGGATCATGTGCAAGTCTGTGTCAGGGACCCCTGTTTGAGCCCATGTTCACTAATCTGTATCCATAAGTCCCTGTGCAAGCACCTTGGACTGCTAATTTAGGAAGATGAGACAGACACTTATTATAATAGATTTACTTTGTTTCTTTAATCTGGAGTTTGTATTTCGTGATCATTTCTAGATAATAAATTGTCAGGTTGCATTGTAAGCCTTTCTTTATTGACTCACTAACCATTCAGGTTCCAAGTCTCTGGCTGTACCACCAACCTCAATCCTCATTTTGTCCTTTTGTTCAATGTGAATAATCTTAAAATCAGGCCCAGTGATAAGTGAGAAAGGGTGCTGAGGTCAATCTCTACTTTGTTCACGGTTACTGGTCTCTGGGAGCAGAGCCCTAACTATGTCCTTTCTCACTAAACATAACAAATTTCAAAGTTTGTTTTCATTTTTTTTAAATTTCAAGTCTCTTCAACTGTACAATTTCTGTGGAGTCTCTTAGTTTATTTAAAAGACAATATTTTCTCAAATGAGTAAAATACAATATTTACCTTTAAGAAAGCTTTTTGGTAAAATTTGTTGTTTTTTAATGAGAAATGCGAGAAAGCTGATCATTAGTTAGGGTGGATGGTAGCCCACCACAAGTAATAATGTCATTATTCCTGTTAGGTCCATTTAAGGTTTCATTAACTTAAACCTGTTGTTATGGCACCCATTAGAAAATATGTAAACCATTTAGAAGTATCAAAAAGTTAAAAAGTTGAAAACACAATAAAAATCCCTGTCCAATTTATAAATATAGAGAATAGTTTAAAGAGCAAACTTCAACCAAAATGACAAAAGTTCACTAAGGGGAACCAGAGAAATGAATTTCCATAGTTTTAAATAAAAATAGTGCCAAAAGTATTAAACGCCAACAGCAGTCCTCTGGTTACATGTGACCAGTACCTAAGCATGATTTAAGGCCAATTGTGATGCAGCATGAGTTACATAGAGAAATCAGGTTCCATCCAAAACCTTACCTTCTGACTTAGTCTTTGAAGTGGAAGCCAAAAATCCTTAACGAGGCAAGGCAGCAAGCTATGGCTGAGAAAGATTCTACAAGGCATGATAGCCATCAGATAAGATACCGGTAGACCTGTTGAGTTTTGGTGGAAAAGCTCTGTGCAGGAAAAAATCAGAATTCCTTCCCAAGGAAGGTCTCTCACCGACCGGATATTTTTGTCACCTTCATCTGATGAAAATCTGTATGGTAGGACTTAGTCACTTTTATGGAGATCCGATTTCTCCAGAAAGGGCAAGGCTGCAAGCTCTTGGCTACTGCCAAACTTGCCTCTATGAGGCTAGATACCCTCTCTGCTTAGTCCCACTGAAATGGATTTCCTGCTGCAGAAAAGCTCAGAGAGAGAGCAGCCTGAATCTTTGACCAAGTTGCAATGCCCCTCGTCAGATTGACTTGGCAGGCGGTCCCATCCTATGGAGGTCTTTGGAGCCCAAAGGTTTATATGTCCCAGGTTTTTCAGAATGTAAGGAAGAGTACACTTTGACACAGCCAAGGGTCCCAGGACCTCAGGAACCACACTTGAGAGTCAAGACACACTCCAACAGAATACACCAGAAGTGGTCAGGGCAGGCCCAATTGGAATGTGTCAGATGGGCTCTTCAGGAACCAGGCTTCTTGCAGCTTGTTGTGTCTCTGTATCTTAACCAGAGGTTAGCCAACTGGCCTTTGAAGTCCACTTCTTTGGCCTGGGTACATGTGGGAGCAGATCCAGTCCTTCAGTTCTCCTCACAGGTCTCAAACAGCAGGTGCTGTTCTTCATCTGTTGTACCACATGTCTACAGTGCTCTGAAGAGGGTGCCTAGGGGTTCCCCATTCATTCCTGACATTAGCCTATGACACAGCTCCAGCTACACCAGTGTCATGGCTCCAAATGCCTCCCCAACATTCCACTAAGCATACATAAATACTGGTGGAATACACATCATCACACATTTCACAGAAATACCTAAGATCGCACACAAAACTACCCACTTTTCCAGCAGATCCCGTGTGTCCTACTGTAAGAAATAACACAATGTGCTTCTCCCACTGGGATTGGTGCCTGTCTGACTGGGGGAACAAAGAAGATTCAGGTGTCAGCTAATATTTGCCTATGACATGGCAAGCCTCTTGGAAGTCAATCAAGTTCATGGCTGCAGCCCAGATGGTCATCCTGCACACAAACACCTCCCCACACCTAAGGCTTTGCCCTGGTCTCTGCACAGTTTTCACGCATCATCAAGGGAGCTATTCAGGTGCCAAGTAACAGTTGGAGCTCATGCAAATGGGCATGCAGAGGCCTCAGGTAGGAACAAATTAACTTTATAAAAGTACATTTTCCAAAATGTTTATTAAAAGTCCAACTTTATCAGCGAAGTGGGCTTGTACTAATATTTCAAAAAGTCCAAGCCTGAAATTTGTAGCTGTTTCCTAGCCGAAGATAACATCATTAAATTTAAAATGGTATCCCGATGTTTTCCTATGGAACAGCCAACCCTGTTACAGTAATAATAGCTTTTGGGCCTTTTCACTGTAAGCACATGTTTAACATTAAACTTTTACATATCCTACATTTCAATACCAGGCACCCTGTCTCATGGGAAGTAACACCTGCTTAGGGGTAACTTATTAATATTTAAAAGGAAGATTTGAGCCCGTCAAAAGGGGTTATTCTGCCAGGTTGAATTTTCAGCTTTAAAACTGAACAGCAAGGCTACAATGGTGGCACACCCGCCATGCACGGTTTTCTTATCAATAATTTTATTGCAATTATTGCAGTGATATTATTAATGATGTCATAAAAGATGTCATGAATGATGTAATATGTGGGTTAATTAGAAGTGCATGGCAAGGGCACAAGTGATAGTTACCTTAGGGCACTACAGTTTCTCGAGATAAGTATAACTATAACTGCTTCATTTCTATGGTTTTGTGTGTGTAAAATCTGAACCTAACTAAATGTCCATGTAACCTTAGATTATTTAGTAAATTTCTGAGGTTTTTTAAATTATATATTTCCTAACTATAATGTCCCTGTAACATTTGTTTTTTTCAGTAAAATTCTAGTGTTTTTTAACATAAAGTAATATTTAATTAACATACGTTAATCCAACACCCGCTGCACACGGCTGAATGCCAGGCCTTGTGGCCAACCCCCCACATGCAGCCACCCCCATGCTGTGGGTCCATGAGTGGGTGTATAAGTGGCTGTGGGTCTGCGAGTGTTAATAGCTGTTTGAGTGTGTTAGTGGGTGTGTGATTGATTGCTGGGGTATGCAAATGGCTGTGTGGGTATGTGACAGGGTGTGGTATTGGTTTTGTAGGTCTGTAAGTGGGTGTGAGAGTGGGTATATTTTTTTCATTGGGGTCTTGATCCGCGGATCCATCACAGATTCACACAGTGGCTAAGCTGAGCACTGCTGAGGTTCCATGGATCCTCGTGTGCCCCCCAAAAATGTTTTTCGACAACGTCTTGCACATGAGGGGTCCCTCACAGATCCCTCCATCAGATCCATGGTGTCAAGGTACCTCTACCCTGATCCCTTCTATCAGTTTTAAGTTTTATTCCTCCTCCTCCCCCCGGGGCCGAGTGCCGACACACAGAATGGCAGCTGCAATATTCAATATTCCTCTCAGGTTGCAACCAGCCAATCACCGCATTGCTGTTGGCACGTGGATCCACGGATCCAACATGGTGAATCTACCGTAGATTCGTATCTCTAGAGACACATAGATCTTTTTTCTTTAATAATTCCAAAACTACTGAAAAGATGTACACCAATTTACAACTAGATATCTTTCTGGGCCAAGATCTAGTTTTCTGCTAGCTTTTCAGGCTGTAGTCGTGTCTAAATCCTTATGGAAAACTTTATGGGGAAAATACATTTTGGAACCCCTTTTTTCTCTGATCCAGGTTGACGAATCACCCCACAACTTTCCAGACAGCAGCTGAAGTGCAAGCTCCAGTATTTCTTCAAACAGCTGGAAGTTACTTGCCTTTATTAATGTATATTTCAAGGTGTGGTCACACATTGGGGTGCATTTTGCAGCTATGGTGGTGGAGCCACGGCAACTGGAAATGGGACCGGCTCCATTCCCCAACCCATCGGCATCCTGGTGTCCTCTTCATCCCCTTCCAGTAACTCAAGATCCTGCGGACTCCAGGTTCATTACAGAGGGCAGTGATTTTTTTTGTTAATATTTAAAGTACCATATGTACGCCTGTGGATGCCATAAAGAGGTGTAACTCATGGGCTAAGCATATGGAAATAATCTTTTTTTCAACTAAGCCCCGCGGTCACAAGAGTGAAATCAACAAAATGTTGCCAGAGCTTGCCAGAGTTCAAACTACTCAGCCATTCAGGCTTAATACTCTCACTCTCCCTATTTAATTTCTACATAGAACTGCTGGAAACCATCCTAAAACAATCCAACACCACTTATCACTGCTATGCAGATGGCACTCAGGTCTAAGTGTAAACATCTTCATCTTCAATGGATACTGATTCTCTCCTACAAATACTAAAAGAAGTTCCATGCTGGGTGTCGTAACACCGCCCAAAAACAAACTCCCTAAAACAAAAGTCATTCTCATTTCCTCTCTTAATTGCAATTCTCTGGTTAAAAGTGCGTCAAGGATTAGTCACTAATGGTGTGGATTCTAGAAAGCCTGTGAACACACAACACAACATTAGCAACTGCGCTAAGGGAGCATAATTCCAACTGAGAACACTTTTAAGTATCAAACAGCTCCTATCATTCAATTATTTCAAACAAGTTTCCCAATCTCTAGTTCTCCAAGCCTGGACTATGGAAACTCCCTTTTAGAAAAACTCCCCTAAATCCACCTGGCTCTACTCAAACCAGCTCTACACAACATCACCAGACTGGTCACTGGTACACTAAAAAAGATGTCCCAGAAGGTAAAATCACTTTCAAATGTACATACATCGTGCACAAGTCTATATATAAAGGTACCCTAAACTCCCTCAAAAAGAAACGTGGAACCCTGTGGTAGTGACAGCCATCTTAGCTCGAAACCCTTCTCTTTAAAATTGCAGTCACCCTGAAAGAAAAACAATGAAACACTCATTCCCCAGAATATGGACCTAATTTCCTCCTGATATCAGGAAATCTCTTCTCTTGAAAAAGGCAGTGAAAAAACGTTAACGCCTCGCCTCACTTACACATCTCAAACCAGTGGAAGCTGGGTTTCTGGCTCAGAATGCTCTGTAAAGCTTGAAGCTGGCAATATGTAGACATTGATTTGATTGGATACTTTTTATGCTTTCAATACTAATCATCACTCTTCTTTATGAGGCCATGAGTCAATTGTTATTCGCACCTTGTGTAAGGCTAACCTGTGATGGAATTTTGTGTGATTACCGTAAACCTCTTAACTTCTTGGAAATGTTCGCTTCTGTAAAGCACTCTGTTACCATCGGGACTTGTCAGCGCTATACAAAACTGCCAAATAATAACAAAATGATTTTTTTTTTAAAATATATTTATTGGTTTTATATTTCGAAATATGATACAAATTGTTCAGTTTGCAACCACAGGATAAACCAAAACGATGATTAATTATCTAAGTCTTGAAACAAATACACACAACCCCTCTATGCGCTTCACGGAACGCTTCTGGTCTTGCAATATCATTCCTGGCTGCACCCTCCCTAGATTTATCCTTCACTGTTTATTTTATATAGGCATTCGTTGGAGACCAGTGTGGACCTTGCTTTACGTGCATGGGTTCCCTGAGTGTCTGAGGGAAGGGGCATCAACTAGGTTAGTGTATGCGAGTGGCTCCCCTGGTTTTCTGCTCCCCGCGCCGCGCCACCACTGTGGTGACATAGTCTTAGTGGGCATTTATTGCTAGAGAGATGGGCGGGTGTGATGCATGTGCACTGTGTTGTCTGGGTGTCTTATGAATTCTGTTCCCGTGATGAGGGGTGCAGGTGAATTTATGCTGTGGTTGTTGCGAATACGCGCGCCCCAATTTAAGGAGGCTTTTCATCGTTTTTGGCCTCCAGCTTTGTTACCATATCCTCCCATGTAGAGCAACCTGTGTGTTGCCGCCCTTCACGGACCATTCTTTTTAGTACCTGATATTCAGTACGCGCCCAGCGTGTTATTAGAGAGTGCCAGGATTTCAGATCGGGAGCCATAGAGGCTTTCCAATGCATTGCTATTAACCTTTTATACATTAAAAAGGCCAGGTCTATAAATTTATGTAAATGTCTTTGTTTTTTGGGTCTCTTCCTAAGTCCCAACAGGCAGGACCCGGGGTCTGCTACCAGTGCCAGTCCCGTAAGCCCAGATACCTCCTCTACCACCTCCGCCCAGGCCGTTTGTATATTCGGGCAATCCCATACCATGTGGAAAAAGGATGCTGACGGCAATCTGCATCTGGGGCACATTGATGCTGCATCAGGGAACATGCGCTTTATTCTGGCTGGGGAAAGATATGTTTGATGCGTGTAATTGAATTGGGTATATCTAAATCTGGGATTCCTTGACACACCTCTGATGTGGGATAGGGCCTTAGGCCAGTCTTCCAGTGGGATCGGGGTGGGGAGTACTGCGTTCCATCTATCCCATGTTTTCCCTGTCTGTGTAACAGGGGTCTTGTTGAGGATTCTGTATAGATTGGATATTGTTTTAGTTTGATCGCTGTGTTGTAGAAGCTGGTGAAGCACAGGGGAGATCTCTGGTTCCGAGGTGCCCATTCCCCAAATTTTCCTGATTTCGTGACATATGGCATGATATGTCAGGAACTGTCCCGGATTTATCTCCGTGAGGGCCTGAAGGGCCTCGAACGTCATTAGTTTACCGTGTTCGTAGCAATCCCCTACGGTCAGTATTCCTGCTTCGTTCCACTGCTTTGCAGCTTGCATTCTGGCTGCGTTCCCCACTAACAGGTAATTCAGCGGTACGTGTGGAGAGTATGGGAGCTTATCCGCTCTTTTTTGCACGTATCTAGCCCAGCACGCGTACGCAGCTGCAAGCAGTGGGTTGACCAGTGCCACTTTGGGGGGCTTCGTCGACAGCCAATTTAAAAGGGGGGTCCCGTTCCGCCGAGGCTCTAGGCTCATAGGTTCCGCTTGCTCTGGTCTGTGGATCCAATATTGGACCCATTGAAGTTGTGCGGCTGCATAGTATTTTTCAAAATTCGGGGTTCCTAGGCCACCATTGTCCAGCGGACATTGTAGTGTGGGTAGCGCCACTCGCGCTCTGCTACCTCCCCAAATGAGCTGCAGCAATGCTGTGTTTAGATTGCTGAAGAATCTTTTGGGAATAATTATCGGTAGGGCCGCAAAGTAATATAAAAGCCTAGGGAGAATCAACATATTAGCAATCGCCACCTTGCCGGGTGGCGAGAGAGGGAGCTTGTTCCAGAATTGTAGGGAGCCTTTTATAGATGTTAGCGCCTTCCCCAGGTTCCCATCTCTTAAGTCTTCCGTGGCATGATATATGTTTATCCCTAAGTATTTGAATGTTGTAGGGCACCACTTAAGATGTCCTGTCTCTGGGGGATCATGATTATTAGGAGCCCTTTTTACCAGGGGAAAGACACACGACTTCTCCCAGTTTACCACAAGGCCAGATAGGCCTCCGAATTCAGCCAGTTAAGATATTACAGATGGGATAACTGCACAGCCGTTCCTGATATATATCAACGCATCATCTGCATATAGTGAAATCGTGTGATGTACCCCGTTCCTAATAATTCCCCATTCATGCTCCATGAGGCGAACTTTTGCCGCTAATGGTTCCATTGCTATGGCAAACAGTAGCGGGGATAAGGGGCATCCCTGCCGTGTCCCCCTAGAGATCGGGAAACTATCAGAAATCACCCCGCCTGATTTCACCCTCGCGTTCGGGCTAGAGTACAATGTCCGAACCCAGCGGATATAGTTAGGGCCTATTCCCATACGGGCCATCGTGGCCAACAGAAAGTCCCACTCGAGCGTATCAAAGGCCTTTTCTATGTCTAATGAGAGCACCATTTCCTCCTGTGCATTCTTGGGGGTGTCTCCTATTATGCCCAGCAATCTTCGAATATTCAGGAAGGTGTTACGTTTGGGAATGAAGCCACTCTGATCTGCATGTATCAGTAAGTGCATGAGGGGGGCCAACCTGTTGGCCAATATTTTGCCTAATATTTTGCAGTCTGTGTTCAGCAGCGATAGTGGTCTATAAGATTTCACATCTGTGTGGTCTCGACCCTGTTTAGGGAGTACTACTATCAGAGCCTCCCTTTGAGATGTGGGCAAGCTTTCTGTAGTCCACGCCTCTTGGAACACTCCTAGCAGATGAGATTTCAAACTGGGTAAATAGGCTTTATAATACTCCGAAGGGAGACCGTCAGTGCCAGGCGCTTTGTTCCTGGGTAGCTGTGCAAGGGCTAGTTCTATTTCTGCTATTGTTATAGGGGTTTCAATTCCATCTCTATCTGGTTGTGGTAGCTGGGGTAGGAAGGAGTCCGCCAGAAAGGCCTCTAGTTGTGTAGCCGTGCACGCAGTACGTTTAGTGTATAGGTTAGAGTAATAATTCCTAAACACCTCGTTTATTTCTGCTTGTGTAGTAGCCATTTCTTGCGCGCCCGCCCGGATGGCCCCTATCGGGGCCTGCTGTCTATCCTCACGTAGTAGCCACGCTAGCATTCTGCTTGATCTATCTCCTTCCGTTTGCAACCTGGTTAAGTAATATTTATAGTCGTGGCAGCGGAGCCTGCTATCTGCCTCATTATATTTTAAGCGCTTTTCTTTCAGGGCAATACTGGTAATTTCCCCCCGTGCTACCGCTTTTTCCACATCCCGCAGCTCCTTCTCAAGTTTGCTAATTTCCGCCTGTAAGGAGCGTCTCACTCCCCACGTAGTGGACATACATACTCCGCGGGCCACTACTTTGTGGGCATCCCATTCTATCGCCCGGGTTGTTGCAGACATAGCGTTTATTTCCCAATATTGGCCTATAGTTTCCCCCAGTGATGTAGCGAATGCTTGGTCCTGTAGAGCTTCCGCCTGGAATCTCCAAGTGGGTATTACCTGACGTGCCCTGCCCCAATTCAGGGTTACCCGCAGTGGCGCATGGTCCGAGACTGTCTTTGCCAAATATTCGGATTCAGTTATCAGCGCCCCTATTTCGCGAGTGCCCCATATTATGTCAATTCTAGTGTGGGTATTGTGTGGGACCGAATAAAATGAATATTCTTTTTGCTCTGGATGGCCTAACCGCCATACATCATATAGGCCCATAACATTTGCCCATTCTTGCAGGGGACTTACGAGCTTCCTATTAGGTGATGCGCTCTGGTGGGCGCTAGTTCTATCTAATGCTGCCACTGGGGTACTGTTAAAATCCCCACCCCAGATGGCAAGGGGTATGGGGTTGGTCAGCAACGTTGGGGTGAGAGTGGTGAGAAAGCCTATGGTGCCGCTGTTTGGGGCGTATACCCCGACCACAGCCATTTGTCTACCATCTAATCTGCCCTCCATTACTACGTACCTCCCTCCCTGGTCTATCTTGTGTGTTGACAAGAGGAATGGAACTCCCGCTGCTATCCAGATCAGCACCCCTCTCGCGAAGGTCGAATATGTTGTGCCAATCAGCTGGCCCCCCCACTTCACTCGCATGTCTCGTAGATCCCCCTCCAGCATATGTGTCTCTTGCAGAATAGCAATATGCACTCCTAGTCTCTTAAGTCGAGCATGCACTCTAGCCCGTTTGTTCGGGGTCCCTAGGCCCCTGACATTCCATGTTAGTATAATATACTGGTTCCCCATGTTGCTTCTAGAAGACATCTTATAGGGTGCAGGGGATATGTTGCTGTGACATGAGCCTGGGTTTTAATGTTGGCCCATCTGGTCTCTGCCTTTCTGCTGCTAACATTTAGATATAACGGGTGCAGGTCCATCTTTAGTGCATTAAGTGATTCCGATCGCTGCATTTCTACTAAACTACTAACCCCCACCCCCCTGGTTAAACCCCCTATGCTACTTACAACTACAATGAAACTACAAAACTTAAAAATGCGTAACATAACTTTTATCCAGTTGGATTTACTTAGTGGGATTCTCATATCTTACAGATGTGGCTCTTGTAAGGGGCTCACATCATGCCGCAGACCAAGGGCCCGACCACAACCCCGGAGGACGGCGCCAAACCGCCCCAAAAGTGACGGACACACCACCCACCGCACCACGAGTTCCACAGGATATAATGGACCCGCAACACGGCAGGCGGCACACCCACCACCCCCGGGACGGTCCAACACCGCCCCCCAACGCCGCAACCAGGCCCCAAATCTGCCAATATACTCAGGCGCCCCCCCTTGGCATGTTTCCGTTCCTTCTGGCCCCACCCGCCCGCCTCTTGCCACCTGTTAGTGCCCCAAGTCACTTAGCTTAGTGTTTATATCAAAGATGTATATTGTTGGAAGCGTTCTGTCCCCGCAACTCGGCAGTGTCGTGGAGTCTCTGCAGGTTTTCCTGGTACGAGCGCCATCCCTAGTGTTCACTCTGGATCTGAGCGACTAGTTTATAGATCATCCGCAGATCTCGGAGTGACCTTCGGCCCACCTAGTTCTCCAGTTACTGTGGATACGGAGCTGGCTGTGTCTGAATCCAGTTCCAGCTCCACAAGCCCACCGGGAGTTATATTGCTGCTTTGCATGTGTAGTGGCGTCTCTTTAAGCACTTTTGCTCTTTCCTCTGCTGCTTGCCGGACATTGGGCTGGCCTCTGGTACGCCGTTTGGATCTCGTCCCTGCAGTGGATCTCCCCCATTTCTCGTCCTCATCTGCGTCTTCTCGGGGGTGTGCAAGGCCCTTGGCATGGAGCCATGTCCAGGCGTCCTCGGTACTGGTGAATATATGGGTACGGTCCTCCATCACTACTCTCAACTTGGCTGGGAAGAGCAGGGCATATTTTATGTTCTGTTCTCGTAAGCGTTGCTTGATTTTAACAAAAGAATTACGCAGATTCTGCACCTCTTGCGTGAAGTCAGGGTAAGCATTGATGTTCGAGTCTTCATACTTGAACGGGCCCTTATTGCGGAATTGTTGCAATATTGCATCTCGATCTCTGTAGTTTAAGAACCTGGCAATCAATGGTCTGGGGGGCTGGCCAGGGGCCGGAGACCTGCCCGGAACTCTGTAAGCCCTTTCAACTGAGAAAAACTTGGATGGAGCCCCACTTAACACCTCTTTAATTAGCCACTGCTCTAGGGAAATTTCTGATTCCGGTTGACGCATACTTTCCGGGAATCCCAGAAATCTCACGTTATTTCGGCGCGCCCTGCTCTCCATTTCCTCGGATCTTCTCCAGAGTATCTTCAGCTCTTCATCCATGCGCTGACTTTGTTTTTGATTCCCTTGCACTATTGGGGTTAGTTCAGCTATCTCAGCTTCAGTTGTTTTTGCTTTTTCGGCTAGGCTGCGATGATCCACTCGCAGGAGGTTCAGGTCTTGCACGACTGCGTCAATTCTGCCCTCCAGTGATGACTTAGTGTCCAGTATTGCCTGCAATACTTTCTCGAACTGGGCTGAATGCGCTAGAAGTGTGTTTTCCAGAGATTGTAAGGATGGGCCAAGTTGTTGATCTGTTGGCGTTATCGCTTGGGTTGTTCGATCTGGGTTCTTGATTGACTTGGCTCTCCCGGCCATTTTGGCTGTCAGGGGGGTGCCTCCCAATCCGCAGGGGTTTCGCACTGATGTGCTTGCGATTAGACAGTAGAGCAAAGAAGCATCCAGTCCTGATTCGGCTAATTTTGGCCTGTGTGTTCAGTGACAAATACTGCAGTCATTGATAAGTTCAAAGGTCTAACTCAGCGTTCCCATGGGGCTGTCCGCCAGGCGTGTCGAAATGTGTAGGGGATACTGTCCTTGGGGAAGAGCGCTTGTTTCTTCTTGTGTGGCGGCGGGGCTTGGTGTCAGAGGTTTCCCTCAAATAGAGGGGAGAATTGCTGGACGGCTGGGTGAGGTGCCGAGGCACGGGAAAGGTCCCGGGTTGGGGCGCTCGCGGGGTGCTGCGAATATGCCTTGTGCAGCTAGGAACCCTTGTGGCAGGGACCCACTGCTAGAAAGTCCAGAACAGTCCACGCATCTACAGTCCAGCCCAGCCGTCCATTCTGCCTGTGGTGGATAAGCTGTGCTCCCAGGAGCACGCAGTGCGCTTCTGTCTTGCCCAGTTGCGTGGGTGGAGCGGTGGAGTGAGGGGGGGGGGCCGCTCCCTAGGTTTACCCCCTCCGCGAAGTTTGGTGTTCCCCTACTCGTGGGCGCCCTCCTCGCCTTATTAATATTTTAATTCTTTTTTTTATTTTTTTTTATTCAGATACACCAAGTTTCTGGTCCTGGACTCCCCGCTGCCTGCTGAGCCGCCGCCGCTCCGCGTCTGCCCCGCCGGGCCTCCTCACTGCTCCTCTGCCGCCCTTCTCCGCGCCGGACGCCGAGATCAAAGATGGCGCCCAAGCTCCTGAAGACGGAGTCCCAGGGCGCCCGGCAGTGCAAGACTGCACAATCCTCCGCCGGACGCGCCTCCCCTGCTCTCCCAGTCTCAAGCAGGCGGGGAGGCAGGCAGCGGCCGCGCCCGGTGAAATCGCGACCGGGCCCGCAGCCGCAGCTCCCCCCGCCTCTCACCTCTCTCGGCGCGGGCCGACGAGTCCCAGACTCGCCCCGCGGGGTCCGGAGCGCGCTCGCAGCGCGAGCTGAATGCCCCGGTCTCCCCCAGCCGCGCCGCCGTCCCGGCCGTCCCTGTCAGGCCGCTGGGGGGGCGCCTGCCAGGATATCCCGAAGTGGCCGGGAACGGAGCGCTCGGATCAAGCGACCGTCCCGGCCGCCATCTTGGCTCCTCCTATAATAACAAAATGATAACCTCAAACTTCCTCCACAATTGAGGAATAAGACCTAAAAATAAAGAGTTGTCTCCATAGTTACAAAAACATACATCATCTTATGAATTATTGAATATCCCTACTATATAAATATAATAACTGCCTCATTTCAGGAGGCTTTATTTATGACTCCCTAAAAACAGGGCACGTTAGACCTCTGCTCGCAAACGTTAATCCCAATAAACCAAAAAATTCCAAACTTGCACACCAGGCAAAAAATATTACAAGACTTGTGGCCAGCCACCTATATGACTTCACACGAAACACTACCTCCTAGGTCCATTTCAATATGGCTTCAGTCCAATCGCAGCACTGGATCAATGCTTCTTAGCATAGCGGCCAATACCCTGGAACATGTTGTCGGATGGCGTCCTTGCCTTCTGACGCTGCGAGATTTATATTGAGCTTTTGACACCTTTGAGTACATCTACTAAATGAGCAAACGGGGTTTGAGAGGTCAGAAAATATATATTTTTTAAAACGCCCCAAATGTGTAAAGATTGAGAACTAATTTTTCCAACCCATACCTATTCTATGTGAAGTGCTTCCCTTTCCTCCCCCACTCCCTTCTATTTCAACTTACAAGATGGCACTTTAAGTGCTCTACAGAAACACGGAATGCATCTTCACATGTAAAATCACAAAATTCAGCTATTCCTGGAAACTGACTGCACACATGACCATGACTACCTGCAGTTCTGAAAAACAAACTTTGATGGAGTAAATTAAACTAAAACTCAACCCACAGAAATGACCTTCTCCTGTCATCCAGCCATACGGAGTGGATTGACCACATATTGACTTCACTTCTGTCAGATCACTAGGTTTTAAAGTTGACTCCAAACTTGTTCTTGACTCTCATACTAAAATCGCAGCCAGGAACACAATTAATTAACTGGAGATCGAACGGAATGTCCAAGCATTCATCAGCAGAGCAATGCTCGTGCTGTATAGTAGTAGTCATCAGAATCAAACGACCAGCCTAGGGTCACGTGTGTACAGTCCATGTGCTGCAAAATGATGATGGTGTTCCAAATTATGCATTTCACCTTAAACACTTCAGCATCATATTTCTTCACTTCACTGCATCACCCTAGTAAGACATGATGCAATTATACTCCGGCCATCTCTTGTTTTACAAGATATTGGATAATTAAATAGAGCCTTGGGATCTTATTAAATTAATGCTTTTCTAGGTTAATTTATTTCCTTGCTACTACAACATTAGATTGTTAAGTTTTCATTTGAAGACAATGGAGTGACTCAGGGCTAATAACTGATGGTCTAAGTCTTCTGCTCCAACATTCCATAGTTTGCCCTCCCTTCTTAATTTAGAAAGTTCTAATCACAGAGGGTGGACTCTTTTAATATGCTGATAGCCCTTCTGTCTCATGTTATACTGGGAGTTAAAGGTGGTCTCCTTCATTAGAGGCATTGGTCTGCAGCGTGGGCCTATAACTCGGATCCAGAGCCTTTACAAACTGGTAAAGCCCTTGGCAGTTTGTGACAAGGCTAAATATGCCACAATGTGCGATACTTGTGGAAATCTGTCGATTTACTAAGTAGTAATCCAGGATCTGATGAATAGAGGGTAACTCCATTTGTTCTCTGCCTCTTCTTCCTTTCAGCACAATGCTTCACATTATCTATTTATTCTAAACCACACACCAGCCTCAATACACCACACCATCAATCTGTGTGATAATGATTGTCATCCCTCATGTGACTCTTCAACATCTTACTGCGTGGGGCGTCGCCAACATGGCGACCGGGATGGTCGCATAATAACCAGCTCCGATCCCGGCCCGATTCTACCATCCTAACACAGGCGTTTGCACCCTCAAGTGTGCGAGGCGCCGCCAGCTCTTACCGGGGCGCCGACATCGCTTTACCCGAACCCGACTGCGGAGCTTCGGAGCGAAGAACGAGCTGCGGTCTCTGGAGGGGCCGACGTGCACAGCAGAGGCTGCGGCTCACCTTGCTGGTCCCATCGGGGCGGGACGCCGTCCCACACCGCAGCAGCTGTGGCGGGGGCCGCGGACGCGCTCCCGACGTGCCGCTGACAAACAGGACTGCCGGAGGGGAGGCACTGACTCCGGTGGGAGCGAGGCAGCACCTGCCCCTAATCCGAGGCTGTGCGCCTGGGGCGGGCGCCCGCTCCAGGGGTTGCGCTCGGCCGGACGCGGGCTGCGCTCCCGGGGAGGACCGGCCCGCTCCCCTCGCCCTACATGTTCTGTCCAGCTGGACCACTCGGAGCTCGCGGGGTTCCCGCTAGCTGAAACTGCGCTGCCCGAGGAGGTGAATGTGGCCTCTGCGCTGCCCTCGATCTGTGATTCTGCATCCAGGGCGACCAGCGGTATACGCTCCAGGGTGGTCTGCAGATGTTCAAACGTGGACCAAGCCTAGACCGGGGAGCAGCTAAGCAGTAAGGGGGAAAGACAAGTGGAGGGGACATAAAAAAAAGAAAAAAAAGAAAAGACAGGACCACCAAAGAGTGAGTAAACCGAGACACACCAGTCCCAGCCTCCAAGCAGCAGCACAACAGTAAATCACACAAAGGGGTATGATACTGTATCCTCTTGTAGCGCTTCACCGGCGGCACTAATCGAACCGCAGCGCTCCCAGCAGTGCCCTCATCAGACTTAAAAGCCTTGAGGCTCTCCGCTATAAAGGGAGTACATTATACAAGCAAATAACCCCTACCCAGTCCTCACTATTCCAAACAGCGCTATCGGGCCCCAAGCTGTGGGCCATACTCCTCGGCAACAACACCCAACCCTGACAGACACGGGGCGTTGGTACCCGAGTGCGAAGAAACTTAACTGCCTAATGCGCAGCGAGTTCCCCACTTTAAAGGAACAAACCTCTGCAGCCCTAACCAATTGTAGCTATTTAAAAGACAATTGCTGACAGCAATACCGTCACGTACATAATCAATGGGCAAACCAAAGACCCCACGTGCACCTTTTGGTACAATGGATGCTGCTGCCCCACCCCCACCTACGGAAGCCTCAGCCACACAACAAGCACTGCAAAAGATGGAAATAACACTCCAAACACACACAACGCAATTTGAAAAGATTTTACAAGCCATATTAGACACCAAAATCACTCTGGAAGCAAAAATAGGCTCAGTAATCGAAGATGTTAACCTATTGCGAACAGACCAACACAGGTTAGCGGAAAGGGTCGCAGGTTTGCAAAAAGATACGTCACACCCCTCACCAGCAGTAACCAAACTCCAGTCACAAATGGGGACTGTAACAGCAGAGTTGGAGACACTGAAGCGTAGAGCTGAAGACGCGGAAGGAAGATCCAGACGTAACAATATCCGCTTCGTGGGATTTCCCGAACATGCTGAGGGCCCGTGCGCAGAACTGTTCATTGAGCAATGGCTAATAGAAACAGTACTGAAGGACAATGTCCCGAAGTTCTTCTCAGTAGAACGTGCGCATAGGGTTCCTGGAAAACCCTTGCCACCCGGCACTCAGCCTCGACCACTAATAGCAAGACTCCTCAATTACCGGGATAGGGACCTCATATTGCAACTGTTTCGTAAAGAAGGCCCAATGCGCTTCGAAGGAGCAAACATATCAGCCTACCCGGACTTTACAGCGGAGGTGCAGGAAAAGCGTAATTCATTTTTCCGGGTCAAAGAGCGACTAAGAGATCCCAACATCAAATACGCTTTGCTGTTCCCGGCCAAACTTCGAATACAGGATGACACCCGCACTCTCTTTTTTACCTCACCAGAAGATGCATGGACTTGGCTACACGCAAAGGGACTCGCTGATCCGTTAAATGCAAGAAACCCCATGGACAGAAAACACCCCCCTAGAGACAAACGCAAATCCCGTAGGCAACAAGACACTAAACCTACCCCTGAACAGTCCCGCGCGGAACGTTCTTTACTACTGCAGACTACATCCCTCTTCGCCAATACATCTCCAAGGTCCGTGTCGACACAATCGGGACTGGAGTACGAGCTAGGGGTACAGTCTGACTCTGCGGATTCCACCTGCGGCCCCAACCTCACTCCACGGACAGCAGACGACATTTGCTAAATGCATACCGGTCTCGGACACAACGGTACAGGACATCCTACAGAAGAAGCCAATAATCGTCCGCTAAAGCTTTTTGCTGCCCACCGGCTCTGCCTCTACTTCACCGCTACTCCTGAGCGCAGCAAAAGATTCACGGTTGGTCCCAGTAAGCAGCAATCTCAGCAAGAGCATAACGGGTCGGGACCAGCATTGACTTGAACTTACTTATTTGAAATACCCCAGTACCATATGGACCGTTCCACCTGGTTGGCAAGTATTGTATCGTCGAAGCCCTTGCCATAACCACAGTTATTGTTAGATATAGTTAATGTTATGGTTTTAATTAGTAGAGTCACAACCATGAGGCATAACTTAGCTTATAGTATTCGAAGTGAATGTCACTATTATGTTAACAATAAGTACACACTAGGTAACCGCAGCTTAAACTGGCTAGTCACAATGTGCGTGAAATACACTACTGATGCAAAAAAAGCCAGCCCCCCCAAACTCACAAAGCCCATGCACAAAATCACAAATAATCCATGGCAGCCCAGAGACAACAGTATAACTCACAATATAAAACACTCACATGGAATATAAGAGGCATGGCATCCCCGCGTAAGCGACAACAGATCCACGCATACCTTAGGAGACATCAAATACATTTCGCCATGCTACAGGAGACACACCTGGCTAAGTCCTCTTTGGAGCATACCAAAATAAAATGGAAAGGGCAATTATATGGTACCACCTTTTCAACATATGCCCGGGGAGAAGCGATCTGGATAGCCCCTGGGGTCCCCTATGTCACGTCCCGCGTACAATGTGACCCAAATGGTCGATATGTCCTCCTGGAGGGTTCCCTAGATGGGGAACCCATGGCTTTAGCATCAATATATACCCCTAACTCAAATCAATGGGAATTTCTACGGACACTCAACGATCCAGATGGGTACCATTTGGGGCGGTGACTTTAATTGCGTATTAGACATTCACAGAGACCGCTCTGTCCCTCCGTTAGACAACACCCTAGCTAAACGCGCATCACTTGAACTCGCAGAGTGGGCTTCCAATAATAGGCTAAGAGAAATTTGGAGAATTGGACACCCTACACACCGCGAAAACTCTTCCTACTCCCCAGTGCATAAATTATACACTAGAATAGATATGATATTCGCATCAAGGGATATAATTCCAAAAATAACCACATCAGGCTACCTAGCTCGCACCATATCCAATCACAACCCACTCCAAGCTACCCTGAGAATGGGCCGCACACTTACGTGCATTCCCACATGGCGTTTACAACCAGATGCCCTCATAGATCCTCCTTTTCATGCTGAGCTGGCTAAATGCTTATCAGATTACTTTGCTTTAAATAAAAACACAACAACAGCGCACGCCACGGAATGGGACGCTCACAGAGTGGTTATACGCAGCCACTGCCTTGCAGCTTCGCTAGGAGTCAAAAGAATGCTTAACAGGGAACTACTAGAATTAGAATCTAAAATGCGCAAGGCGGAGACCGAGGCCACTACTAGCGTGACCTCGATTGAAACACTAAACTCGCTGAAATCAGACTACAGAGAAGCAGATGCCAGACTCAGCAGACATGACTACAGACATTTTAAAGCCCGGCAGCACGCAGAAGGAGACAGATCGGGCAAACTACTAGCATGGCTGGTGCGCCAACCACTACAGTCCTCACCTATAGGCGCGATTAGAACACACTCAGGAGAAGTGATTAACACTCAAGCTGGAATTAATAAGTCCTTTCACACATATTATCGTTCCCTATATCAGCCCACTAGCCCTCCAAATGAACAACAACTGTCTGAACTCCTGTCATTGATTCCCCAAAATAGGAATGTCATTGATAGCCAACCACTCTAGATGGTCCCATTACTAGTGAAGAACTACGCTTAGCTCTTTCTCAAATGGCACATGGTAAAACCCCTGGTTCAGACGGACTACCAATAGAATATTATAGCTCATTATCCGCCCATCTACTGCAGCCTTTGATTGAAGTATTTAATGAGGCACGAAATAGAAAACAGTTACCAGACTCCATGTGTGAAGCATTAATAGCGGTACTGCCAAAACTGGGACGCGATCCACTTGATGTCAAATCCTACAGACCAATCTCCCTGTTAAATACTGACTGTAAACTCCTGGGGAAAATCCTAGCAAACAGACTACTCCCTTATTTGTCAGACTTAATCCATCATGATCAATCTGGATTTGTACCAGGGAGGAACACTTTTCTAAACATAAGATGCCTAATCCGCATACTACACAGCACCACAGAAGCCGAGGCAGTGGCTGTGGCATTAGACACAGAGAAGGCGTTTGATACGCTAGGATGGGAGTATCTCTTCCGCACACTGGAGGCGTTCGGCTTTCAAAACGGTTTCATCAGCTGGATTGCCACGTTATACGCAAAACCAACAGCTCGCGTCAAAACGGGACAAATGATATCAGAGGCGTTCCCCATCGGTAGAGGCACCAGACAAGGATGCCCTCTATCCCCTTTATTATTTGCAATAGCTATGGAGCCATTGGCAATCAAACTACATAGCTGCGCAACAGATGGGGCATCCAAGAATCCAACGTATACCATATTGTTTCCTTATATGTGTATGATGCTTTAATATACCTGCGTAACTATACCTCTTCCCTCACAGAAGTTATACAAATCCTGGATAACTTCGCTCTATCCTCTGGCCTATGCATTAATTGGGCAAAATCATGTATTTTCCCCACTTACCCGCATACCTGCGGAGCAGCAAACGCCATTACCATTACACCAACTGGCATGGGCATATCAGACCTTCAAATATTTAGGGATTCAGGTATACCACTCCATGACAGACCTACGGGAGGGCAACCTTGATAGGCTGCTACTCTCAACTCGTGGATCTATGGCATTTTGGAGCTCCCTCCCACTATCACCAATGGGCCACGCGGCCATAGCTAAAATGTTAATATTACCTAGATTCTTATACTATTTCACAGCGCTCCAGATATCCCTGCCATGCTTGTTTTTTCATAAACTACACTCCCTGCTAACAGATTTGCTATGGGGCAGGGATAGACGGAGGGTAGCGCTAGCCATTACACAATATCCACAGGAGGAAGGCGGGCTCGGCATGCCGAACTTTGAACTATACTACGCAGCAGCCCAACTCCAATGGGTAGCCATGTGGCTTAGCGAACCGCCCACCCCAGAGTGTACAGCGTTAATGTCTTATACGGCACCACAAACGATACTGACATCACTTATGTCCAGACCTCCTTACCTGTCTAATAAAAATCCCCTATTAGAAACAGCCAGGTACTGCTGGCTGAGATATGTCCAGGGCAAAACCCTAACTCCCCCTTATTCGCCTACAGTGCCTTCGGCTCAGGTATCAGGTGTCCAGAATCTCTCCCATCACCATGATATACGGGTAACTAAGGCATTGAACATAGGGGACCTGTACTCGAGCTCTAAAGCAAGCACTTTCGCAGAGCTTGTATCTACCGGTATCATGCAGCCAGGGGCCTTCTTAACATTTAACGCCATTAACAAACTTCTACAAAACTTTTGGGGGCGCAATACAAATGAACCCGATGAATCCCCTCTACTCACATCATTACTCACCATAGGAATCACAAAGGGCAGCATTACTAAATTATATAAAATACTCCTAACAGATACCTGTACCACTCTGACCCAGGTCAAAAGCCGCTGGGATGGGGTTCTCTCCACACCAGTCGACCAGAAGTCCTGGGAAGCTGCCCTCTCCACGATTAAATCCGTATCCCGTAACGTCAGACTGAGATACACTCAATTCAATTACATCCACCAAGCATATCTATCTCCGTCTCGTATCAACAAAATATACCCAAACTCTAAACCAGAATCGCCCTAGATGCGCTACCCCCGCCGCTAATTTCTACCATATGGTTTGGCAATGCCACACAATAAATACTGGTTGGTGCCGCATAACCGAAACAGTAGCAGACATAATAGATAACACGCTTACACCCACACCGGAATCCTGCTTGCTGGGAATACATTACCGGGGCAAGAATGAAAAACATACTCACAAGTTTATAGATCTTGCGTTTGTAATATACAAGCAATTGATCGCTACACTCTGGAAGGCCCCTAATGCCCCCCCCCTATTCTGCTTGGCTTGCAGCCTTGCACAGCTCCACACTAGCAGAGGCTTACATTCTAAGACAGCTGCAACTCAGAGGCCAGATACAAGAGGGTGCCGAACACTGGGATCACTTTGTAGTACAAATAGAATCTAGAGATGATAAATACTCCCCTTGAAATACGAAGCATGAACAAAATGCCCTTCAAATAAATACTTAGCAATCACGACAAGGAACATATCACACTCGGCGTGACACCCCAGCTGATCCCGGCATATTAACCCGAAAACATACAATCGGATAACAAGAGCAACTCCACCCAAATGTGAACACGCAAGCTGATAGTGGCTACTGATGCGCTGTTAACCATGCCCTCACCCCATAACAAACTATATGACACGCAAGCAAAGCAATGACATATCTCACGTCCACACAGCTGAATGTTACCGCAATTACTTAAAATACCATTAAATATACTTAAACAAAACTACAAATATGCCTATTGTTATAAAATGCACCAAGTTAAGTTGTTTGTCAGCACATTAAACTGTAACCGTACTGTATAGAAACTACAAGTACGTGTAGAGGCACATGAAAAGAGAAAAATGTTTACTCTCTTACTAACTTAAAGGAAATGTACTGCTGTTTGAGTGTCGTGTTTAATAAACAGATTTTAAAAAAAATCTTACTGCTCGAACTGCTCCTTAATAATCATGTATGATAACTCTCTGAGAATTATAATGACATCTGTAAAGTACTCAGTTGCTCGTTGGGTTTAGTTTGCGCTCTTTAAAAACTGCAAAATGACATAAGAAAAATATTTACTTTCACCTACATATTGGAGCAGACACTTTCTTATGGGATTCTGGGTGAACCACAGGACCCAAATACCATCCAAAATTCAAACCTGTGAGAGGATTTACAACACATTGTCATTGGAGATAGCCGACAGTACATAGAAGGCCATCCTGCACAAACCACTGCACTGTAGCACAAATAAATAAAATAATGCTCATAAAATATATGCTCATCCTTCCTCAATTTGAATTTCAGTATTGTAGTGAATCCTAGTTCGTTTTGATGGGATAACAGGAGTTAGCTTAGCCTCTGGCTTGCAGAGTCGTGCCCCCGTCACCTCGTGACTTTTAACCTACTTAGCTTGCTCTGTCTAAGCCCATTTAATTATTTATTTCTTCTAAGATGGCTGCCTTGTTTATAGATAGGCCACTTGGTATGGGTAACATTATCAGTGTCACCGCACCAAGGCATCAAGATCAAGCACCAAAGACAAACAAACAGTAGGTGTTCACACTTAGGGATTTTCCCTCTCTATACTTTCGAGGGATTGTTTATATTAATTGCCGTCCCAAGCATGCCGGTTATCTATTGTTTTGGAATACACCTATGTCAGGGGTCCTTGTAGATCTGTATAAATACAACACACTTTAGACAGATAATCAGAGGGATTCCGACCAGAGGGCATCGCCACCATCGCTAATACCGATGCTGCAGTCGTCTAGACGCTGATCCAGTCTCCGTGTCCCTGCGGAGTCTGAGATAGAGACCTCATTCCAAGGTAACGAGGGTTGGGGGCTCCTCTCATGGACATGGCCTTGGCAGATTAGGATTTACAAACCCAGCTCTCCTTTAGGTAGGAGGGTAGGCCTTTCACATTAGGGTATTAGGGCATATTACATCTCATATATCTTTTCTACGTATTGCAAGATGGTGGGGGTCTTTGTAATAATGACTCTCGTCTTCACAATTCTGTTTCTTGCATTATTAATTATCCTAATCATTGCAGCCCATGCAACTTATCGCAAATCGCAGTTATGTTAAATAAAAACTATTGAAACTCTACTGCATCTTTGTCATTGCCTGTGTTTGTATGAGACATGATATATCTGTGAGAAAGGGGTAATCTCCGTTTAACCACGACACTCCCTGAGATGTTTTATTCTCGAGTCCATGCGTAACGGCTGCCATAAATCACCTTTTACTATTGTGTTTCTGGTGAGGTGCTGCTAGTAAGCCGGTAAGGTTGGGACAACAGTTGCGACTTGATGTAGGAAAGGCGTAGTCACCTACAAACAAAAGTACTGTCATCCTTAAAACAGCAGTCTTGCTCAGAGCAAGAGTCCAAACTACGACAGCATTGCCTCCTTCACACATTTATTGATATCTTTATAAAACGAAATATGTGCAACAAACATGTTTTATACTATGCCCTTTATTCAGGAGGTGGGGCTTGCTGTCGCAGCCCACAGATCTACATTAGAGTGATGTATGTCTCTGAAAGCATTGGTAGGCCCATTACTGCACGTATACACCACAAAATATATGAAAGATAACACTGATATCAAACCCCTATTGTGCCATTAGTGATCGGGGGAAGGTACCACTTTCTCTTTAGGTATGGATACACTCAGTCCTGATGAAGGCCACTGACCATTTGGGCACTGAGAATGGCCAAAACATGTTAGCAACAGGTGCTGGATGTGCAAAACATTAATCTCAAAGGCATTTCATATGTTTTCTTATAATTGTACCCAGGGTACCCACTAATAAGAAAGATAACTTTCACGTTTACTATGAGATTCTTTTTAGTTTATCTGGATCATTGCAATTATCCAATTCATTCTTATATTCAACTCCCTCAAATGTCTGAGTTCATCCTGGTGGTATCTACCTATCAGGTTGGGAGAAAGACACCAATGATGAAGTATGCTACAAAACAAGGATGCAGTGTCTTTATCTTTTATGTTTTTTAAATACATGGTAAACCAGAGGATTGATATCAGTGTTTGACTATCTGTTGCATATCTTGTGATGTATGACTTGGGTAAGGAGGCCATGCAACAGTTTATATTTCCTCTTGCTCTCAGCGGCAGCAGCCACAAATCTCAAGGGGAGGGGTGGGCGGGGGAAGGGATGGTGGAATAAAAAAATAATATTTTAAAAAACATACCTCTTCTCGTCGCCGCTGTCTCCTGATGCCTCACTAGTCGCTCCTCTTATTCTGTTGTCCTAGTATTCCCTTGAGACACCAGCACAGGCTCCCCAGAAATTCTGGTGCTGCTTTCATGCTAAAGCTAGCAGGAAAGCAGCATCAGGATTGGCCTGAGCAGCTTGCATTGCCGCTCAGACACAACCCTCGGGTCTATGCAGTTTCTCCAGCCTGGCTGTTCAACACAGGCGGGTTGGAGAAACCTAAGTGGGCATGTGCGTTTGGCCAGCCAGGGACAGCAGGGACAATGAGATTGCTGCCATAACAGGGGTGTGGAATTTATTAAAATATCTACTTGTCCAGGGGACAGGCAGCTTCTCAAATCTACTTGTCCTGTAAAAAGATCTACTTGTCCCTTTGGTGCCATGTAGTGTGGCGCCAAATTATGGCAGCAATCTCATTATGTAAGAGCTCTGATAATAGCCTCTCTGATTATGCCAGGGCTACTACCACAGTAGGGCTTGAATACTTGCAGTTTCAATCCCTACTGTAGCAATTTCCTTATTTTGCCACCTTTCTGCAGATCTGCATACTGGGGCTGGAGGAAGCAGTAAGCAATAGTTCCAGGGCTGGAATGCCTTTGAGTCTGCAAACCTACTAACCTGCATGTTTTAAAGATTTTCACCAGCTTCTCTCTAATATTTTCCCATATTAAGAAAGGTTGGACATTTACTCCTGACAATGGCAAAATTAGAACTTCTTCCAGGGTTGGGAAGAAAGTGGCTGGAGGGAAAATGAACTTGCAAATGCTCAATAGATTTTCACATGAGCAAATCTACACATACATATTTACCCATGCTAAAATACAGTTCACAAATATTTTATAGGGGTACGACATATACCATGGGTGCACTTTTGTGACTTTCTTTAAGAATTTGGGGCCACATGTAGGTAGGTTCAGATTTGCGACCCGCAAATTGCGAGTCAGAGCGACTCGCAATTTGCGAGTCGCAAATCCGAATGTAGGATGGTGTCCCTGACACCATCTGTGATTCGCAAGGGCTTCGCAAATGCCCACCTCATGAATAATCATGAGGTGGGTCGCAATTTGCAACCCCCTTGCGAATGGCGGCCCTCACAGGGATGGTGGCCTGCTGGAGACAGCAGACCACCATGTCTGTGACTGCTTTTCAATAAAGCAGTTTTTTATTTTTTTTGTAATGCAGCCCGTTTTCCTTAAAGGAAAACGAGATGCATTACAAAAATGAAAAATTAAACGTTTTCGTTTCATTTTTTCAGAGCAGGCAGTGGTCCGCAGGACCACTGCCTGGTCTGAATTTTTTTTTACAGTGACATTCACAATGGGGAAGGGGTCCCATGGGGTCCCATGGGGACCCCTTCCCTTTTGCGAAAGTGTTAGCACCCATTTGAAATGGGTGCAAACTGCGATTGGTTTGCGCCCGCAAAACATTCCTACATTGCACTGCGAGTCGCAAACAGGAAGGGAACACCCCTTCCTAATTGCGAGGTTTGCCAGGTTACCGAATCGCAAAACTGGGTTTGTGCATCGCAATGTGCTTTTTGCACATCGCAAACAGCGAAAGTCGCTGTTTGCGACTTGCAAAAAGCTACATACATGTGGGTCTTGGTCCCTAATTAGGTCTGGTGTTAACAAAGACATATTGTTTTTATTAAACTTCTATTTCTCTCCCTTTCGGCTGGCTTTACTGTGAGTGATCGCATTCTGCTCTTCCACAAGAAGCATATTGGCACACAAAGTAGTTTTGTTCAGTGTTAGGAACTACAGTGGCAATCAGTGACGTAACGAAACTGGAGGGTGCCCCTTTGCAATTAACATGGAGGAGCCCCCTCTCCAGACTCACTCAGGGCAGGTGATGTGCTGAAGGGGCCCCCTGGAGGGCGGCTGCGGGGCCTTTGTTATGCCACTGGTGGCAACGTGTGCTTTTAGAGTTCAAAAACGTTTTTTTTTTTTTTTGCCAGTGTTTGTTACAATGTTGAGGGCCTGGTAGCTCCCACAACAATAAAGTGTTACAAAAACAAGACACGCATTGATGAAACTAAAAGACTTATAAAAATATGTCAGATCAGTTGGCTTTGTCAGTGTTTGTTTATTTTCATGCTTCCCATAATCGTGTTGAAAATGGTTACACTGATTTTCCATTAGAAATATTTTTGGGAAATACTAGCATGCATCAAAACATTTTACTATATGACACTTCATTTGCATCTAATCAGAGAGCATTCTGGGAGCATTATACTTAGCCTCATAGCCTAAACTTTTCAAACATGTGTATACACATTTTTTTGTTTTGTACTGGAACCAACGTCAGTAGTGAAGTGTGACCTTAAAACATTTATTTACAGCACTCACCCTAATAATGAAGGCTTTCAAATAATGAACCATAAATACAAGCTCGAACAGCATTATCTTTTGGAAACACATTACCTCAACTGCAGAGAGTTCCACTCTCTTTAAACAGGCAGCCAAAGGGTTTGTGCTGCAGAGGGTTGGGCCTACTTGTCCCAAGGACAAAGTAAACATAAAAACTTGTTGCCCTTGACCCCAAACAAGATGTCCCGGGCGTCGGGCTTTAGGAATTCCACATCCCTGCATAATTTGGCGCCACACTACATGGCACCAAAGGGACAAGTAGATCTTTTTACAGGACAAGTAGATTTGAGAAGCTGCCTGTCCCCTGGACAAGTAGATATTTTAATAAATTCCACACCCCTGTTAGTACCAAGCATTTTCAATGAAACGGGTCTCGCGTTTGCTTGAGTTAGAGCTATTAGCATTGTAAAAGAAAAAAAACGCAGCGCGATCGCACTATGTAAAAAGCAGCACAATCGCGCTGCGTGGGAAATAAACAGATAAAGTAGTCCGGACACCATGCTGAAAACATCGAGCCTCGTATGTTTTTAGTAGTTTACCGGTGCTGTGTAGGTGGGCTAAACACCGGAAAAGGCATGATGCATGCATGCCTTTCACAAATGAAAACAAGAGGATTTTCAAAGGCAAGCCCACAAAACAATGTAAGTGACTGACGTCACATGGGCATGGTTGGAAGCCCAAAGAGAGATTACAGAATGGGACGGAGCGCTTTGCGCTCGCCGATAAAAATCAGAATCTGATGTTCGTGCACCAGACGTGAATTTCCCAAAAATGAAAATCTGGTATTTCAGAACATAAAAACGTGTATTTATTTTAACTGTGTTCCATGTTTCACAATAAAAAAGCTGATACTTTATAGCAAAATGTGTGTGTTTTCAAGCTCATGAGCATGGACAAAATTATTGCATTTACAAATACATTTTTAAAATGTGTATTTGAGTGATAATGACTGTCTGCGAGCGAGTAAAATAGGTAAAACCTAGCTTCAGTCTAATCTTGTAAGGTAATTTTGTAACATGAGTGACAACACCACTGAGACTAAAATTCCTGACTACCTCTGCGGTCTATGGCCTGAAATTGTTGTTACCTTTTATTTGCCCATTTGTCCATCCTGTCCCTTCGAAACAGATTCACAGTCCTAATATAAGACTGACAATCTAATTGAAAGTGGCAGGATCGAAAAATGAAAGTAACTGTAATACCAAAGTAAAGAAAGATGGTATCAAACACAATAAGCCACATGAAATTGACGTATGTGGGTTGCCTTTATCATCAATGGCTTTTTAGTCTTTTTTTTAGAGAAATTGTACTAAAAAACACACATTTTTATTGCCATTTGGCCTGGGTGATAACTCAGCATCTGTGGGAAAGATCAAGCTTGCTTGACCTTAGCATCACGAAAGTACTTAGATATTTCATGAGTGCCTCTTCAGAATTCCGCTTTTTATCAAATGATTGTGGCAATTTTGCTATAAAATGCACTATGCAATGTGATTTATTCAAACTTTTTCATCACAACAGCTATCAATGAACCTGACAGAGAAGTTGGCCTAATTTTGCTTGCTTGATACAGATATCAATGGGGATGTAATGCCCACCACTTCAAGCAAGCATTGACAAAGCCAATAAACTTGGCTTTCTGTTAAGAAGCGATTTTAACAATAGTCAGGCCACTTTGTGTATATGTGTTGTTTCTAGTAGTCCTAGAAAGAAAATACAATTATGAAGCATCATCTTGTGGTACAAAGATATGGAAACTGGGAGTGGGTCCCCTTACCTGAAAAGACTGCATTAGAAAGGGTCAGCATTACCCTCAAAGAAGAGTGCTATGAAAAGAATGAGTTTGTGTAATAAGTTGACCCAGTGACAGCTGCTGTGAGTGAGGACCTTTTGTTGACATGGTTAGCCCCCACTTTTTGTCTGGTACCTGATGTGGTTTCAAAGCTGTATGTTCCCAGGGCCCCTGCTAACCAGGTTCCCTCGACCAGGTCTCTTTCCCAAAACTGTTGTGATGCATTGGCACAACTGGAAACACCTTTACGTGGCACTATAAGTCCCTAGTAAATGGTGCTAATGTATCCAGGGCATGAGGTACTAAGGGCAGCAGCACAGATTGTGCCACCCTCAAGGACCATGCATCCAAGTGCACCCAGCACTTCCATTGCAGGCTGAGTGTCCTGGTGCAATCATAACATACAAAAATATCATGGCACACAGCCTGTGTGCCCTGTCCACTAAACACTGCATGCAATATAGTTAAGTCACCCCTATGCCAGGACTTCCGGCCCTAAGGCAGGGTGCGCTATACTGCATGTGTGGGCATAGATGCATGAACAACATACCCCTACTGTGTACCTGCCAAACCTGGGGCATAGTAAGTAAATAGAGCAGCCATTTTACATGCATGTGCTGGACACTGGTCAGTACAAGTTTCACATCCACATGATGGCCAGTCTGCACCCTGGGTTGTTCGGTATCAAACAACTCAGAATGATAAATTCAAACTGGTACCGGCATTGGATTTTTGCAAAATGTACTTAGGGGCCACCTTAGAGGTGCCCCCTGCAACTAGCTAGCTAACTAACCCTGGCATGGTTGTTGGCCGGTCACAACCAGCCTGCTACCACCATGCAGGATTCTGGAATGCTGGGGTTAGAGCCTGTGCTCTCTGGGTCCAGAGAACAAAGCCCTTCCTGGGCAGAGGTGTTACACCTCCTCCCCCAGGAATGTGCACAGCCCTGCCTTTGAGCATCAAAGGGCTTACCATCCTTGGAACTTGACCTTCAGCTCTGCTGCTAGCAGCGGGTGGCCGCCCCCATTGCAAACCCCCACTTTTGGCGGGAGCAACAGTGGGAAAATGCACAAAGGACAGCAGGAGTAGCCACTCCAGCTTGCAGCACCCCTAAGGTTCATTTTAATTTGCTCTATCTTGCATGGAAGTAAAAAAGCCTATCCGGGATAGCGAAGTGACCTCTGCCCACAGTAAAACGGTCGCTTAGTGGGTGTAGCCACCCTAAGTTAGATGACCCATTGGTCACTACTAGGTACTCCCCTCAAAGCCCACTAAATGCAGTACTTAGGGGGCATTACTAAGTCACAAGAAGACCAGCAACGAAGAAGACCCAAGCCTCAAGAACTGCATTCCTGCTGCAAAAAAGAAAAGGCGCCAAACCCTGCCTGCTGCACCCAGGACTAAACAATCGCCGCTGAGGGATTGCTCAGACATCAGACAGACTCTAAAAATCCCCAGAGGACCTCCACACTTCTGAAAATTGCCAAAGATATCCCTCCAGAGTGAAGGCATCACTCTTATGCAACAAAGACCTAAAGACCAGTTAACATCAGTTCACTGACTGACTGCTGACCAAGGAACTAGACACCACAGCCAGACCAAATTTCACACAACAGACCCAGAGGACAAACCCTGTAAGTGGGCTAAGTTTGGTGGTGCTGTGCCCTCCAGTGGCTGAACTGTGCAATAGACTGGGGTACTGATCTCTCAACAACAGACACCAAGAAGAAAAGTCCACACTGGCCTCCAAAAGGACCAGGAGGAAGCCCCAGTCGAGGGACTTCAGAAACTACAAGAACCACCCTCCAAAGTGGCCCTGCTGACCTGCAAGCGACTCTCAAAGTGACCTCTCTCCCCTGCTTCCAAGTGCACCTTTGCTCATAGTTCTTGGCTTATCTATCTGCTCTGCACCTGGCCTCCCTGTGCCCTGCCCTGGAGAACCAGCTATGCTCTAAGGGCCCCCAACCCCTTGCGACCTCTACAGCCCAAGGGGACCCAAAGGACTCACCTTGAAGTCCACCTGTGCCTTACTTTTCCAAGTGGTCCCCGTGGTAGTCCTGCAACAGCTCCAAGGACTTTTCAGAAGCTCTTCCTGCCGAAATTGGGAACCGCACAAACTCCTCTGGCTGGCCTACAGGGCATCCATCTTGATGACCTCGACCTAAGAACAAAAGGAGACATTGGTAAACGCATTGCCTGATTTTATATTCATTTTAAAACTTTTTTCCCATTGATTCCTATGGTGCGTAATTACGAACAATAAGACTATTTTTGCTAAACTTTGAAAAATCATATCTTAAAAAGTACTTACCTGATTTTGAAGATCTTGGTCTTAAAAATGTTATAAAGATCTGAAGTACTTTTGTAAACTGGTATCAAGTTATTCCTTTGAGTGTGTGTCTTGCTCTATTGATACTGTGACTACAACAAATGCTTTGTACCTCTCCAAGATTGGCCTAATTGCTCGACCAAGCTACCATAAAAATTAGAGCATTAGGAGGTCTATTTTTTACCTCTGTAAACTAATGTGTGGTTGCCCAGACTCTTTGCACAATGTGCCTGCTTTTGTATTCTGCATAGAGAGCCACCCTCCTGCAGATGCAAGGAGGGAAAAGTGGTGGGGCAGTGCGGGGGACAATAACAAATAAATTCTTCTGATCACAGGCTTCCAGACTCGTCTGCACCAATCTAGATGCTGCTCTCATGTTGGTAATACTACTATCCATAATGAGAGAAGCACTGGGTTTGGGCGGAGTGGGCTGCTTTTATGCTGTCAGAGGGACTGGGCGCCCTTGCCCACTGACCTCCAGCAATAGCCTGCAGACTTCTGAGTGCGCATGACGGTTTGGCCGTCCTAAGACGTCTGACTAAACTGTCATACACACTTGCGGTGCCCACCACTGCAAGTGCCTTCCTTGCTTGCCTTGGGTCTGCCCCCAAGACTCGACTCGGCCCCTAGCTTCAGTCAATAAAACTGCTTTATCGTCTGATTTTACATGTTTTTATTCTGCTGAAGCAGTGGGGCGACGCTCATCCACTATGACGGAGGAGCCGCCGCTCAGTGGAGCAATCAGAAGTCATGGACAGCAACATTTGCATTCACAGCAAAATGCTGCACATTGGATACTTTAGAAAAGGCCAATCTTTTTATTGAAACTTTAGGAAAGCCTTAATACGCACAAATCTTTACTGTGTATACAAAAAAAAACCTGAAAATCCGACAATATATTATCAGGACAGCAAAGTAAAACAAATGGTTGCACAAGTGTTATTAATGAATAATATTCTGTCTTTGTATCAGACAGGGCATCCAAAGAGCAAGCACATCCTAAATTTAAAAAAGCAGCAACCATCAATTAAAATGTGGTGTCATGAGAGTTAAGTCATCAAAAAACACTCACTAACTTAAGTCTAATAAAACGACTGCATCAACCCCTATTACGGAAAACAAAGTGGAACACAAATGGGACAATCTAACAATCCATGGAACGCCATGGCCTTGATGAAGCGTTCATCCAAGAAATCGCAAACCATGAAAAACGCGTTAGGACCAATGGCTGAATGTGGCTGTCTCTCGGAGCTTATAGCTGCACTTCTTATTGTAGTATTTTGAACACTGATATCACGAGGTCTTGAAATTGCTACAGCCGTCAGTGTCCAGACCAAATAAATCGGCAATCAGCCCGCTCCAGACCACGGGCCCTATTACAAATAGGGTACACTGTTCCTGTTTACGCCAAGGGCACCTTCAAATTGGTGTGTTGAGCCCTCATAGGGACAGTGTGCTCTGTTACTGATAATGACCTTCCGCAGAATAGCTTCAAACGTGTGGCTGCCCTCGGGGCAGTGCAGTGGTGACTCTTGTTGACTGTGCAGGCTGCACCCACCTGCACTATAAAGGGGGAACAGAAATCCCCGTGCAGGGGAATGAGTGAGTGACTACATCAGTCTGCACAGGGATGCCTATGGGACACCTCTCCCCTCCTCCTCCAGAGGACTACCTTCAGGGGGTGCACTGGCTGTGTGCCATCTGTATGTGGCAAAGAGTCGGTGCATCTCCTGAGGGCCTACTAGCTTCTGCAGCCACATCCTCAATACGGTGCGGATGCTGAGTCAAAGCTTCCGGTCCTATGCAATGGAAAGAATACCCTTTGACAATATTTCAGGGGGTTTGTGCACTGAGGCAGGGGCTGCACGTGTGTCCCCTTCTGCACACAACCGTGACCCGAGGGACGCAGAAAGAGGGCACACAGGCCCTTTTATGCCCTCCCACCACCTAGGCACTGTCTGCAATTCAGACCCAGATCTACTTCCTGCTGTGCTCCTGCACACAAGTTTGAATCCCGGCTGGTGCACTTGGACGTATCTTTTTGAGATTTAGTCAATGAGTACAACTGAGCTGGATTAAAATATACATCTGTTTATTCACGACAGTCTTTGAGCTGAAGACGTGCATCACACAAGTACAGACGTAGTCATTTTTTGTCGGCAAGTGCTTCAGATAGATGGAAAACACAGGCACTCTTTACAGAAAAGACTGCAGGGGACAGAAAAGCGGAGGGTAATGAATATACCTATTTATCCACTTTATTTTAACAGCTGGTTGATGTTTTTATGTGCAGTGGGGCTCCCTCTCTGATTTGCCCCCCAGAAATAGTGCTGGTGCCTTATTAAATGACGCACAAATCACAGGAAGCAAAGGTCGCTTCAATCTCACAGCTGACGCTAGGCGTGTCTGAAAATGCCCGAGGTACTCCTGGGTGGATCTCTGAAAACAGGGAGTTGTGAGCTCAGCCCAAGTCTTTGACAGCTGCTTGCTGGCTGTTGTCTGTTTCTGCAGAGCGTGGCGTCTGCTTGCTTCACGAGGCCCTGGCGAACAGCGCACTGACTGCAACCTGCTTACCCAGCACTGTGATCTCATTTTTAATAGTCCTAATCATAGGTTATAGACTAACTTCGATCCAAACAAAGCAATTTCCCAAAGAGGCCTCCTTGAAATGCAGGTTTTTACACCCTCTCTGCATGATAAAAACATACTACCTGCTTATTGCAGTGAGTAATAAGAGATTTGCTTTGCAGCGAGACTGATTGCTATTCATGTGCTATTTGGAGCACGTAACCTCTGCCAGCTCTACCATCCGCCAAAAGTCTCCCTGACAATGTGACGTTTGCTGTGAAGAACACCTTGGACCATTTGTTTTCCTGCCGGCAGTCTCCTCAGTTAAACGTTTGGGCCCATGCAAATGCAAAGCTGCCTGGAGGAGAATCCACCTGTGAAATGTCCTCCACAATTTTATCGCGTTAGTGCACGAAATTCCACCACTGGATTTTTGTACAGCTTTAGAACTGCTTCAAGCAATTGCGGTTTTTCCAACACAATCCAACTCTAAATCATTCTGTAAGTCCTAAATCCAGAGTGCAGTCTCCTAAAAAATCTAGTGCCTGCTGACTGAAGTGGACAGAGGTTTAGTTTGCGTCCTGGTCTTGTTATTCATCATTTTGTGCCTCAAGCGCATCATTTTTTGACTTAGATTTAATTTTTCTGTAAATAGCAGAAAGCAAGCTGGGATTTCAAGGCTCGTAGTTAGAGCAACAAGCATTTGCCATGCAAAAGGTCTCGCATTTGTGAGAGTTAGAGCTACTGGCACTGTAATTGACAATGTCTTTTACCTATGTGTTTTGGTTTGGAGTGTAGTGGATGCATGCCAGGTGCCACAGCAACCCTCCCAAGCCTGTTGCTGCAGGAAAGAGGACACAACAAGGCAGCCATCTTGGGAGTGTTTTTGCTTCATTTCTACAAACTAGCTGTGATATACACAGGAGTCCAGAGGGTGATGGCGAAGCACTGTGCGCCAGTGACAGCGACTGTTAGGGGTATTCGAGGTTGGGCCTCTTCTAAGAGAAAGCAGTGCTATTCGAGCACTGTTTTAGACAGCACTTCCGGAGTTGCATCTACAAGGTTGCAGTAGCTGTGACAGGACTGTCAGAGCTACTGTCAAAGCCATGACACCAGTGAATTCTGAGAGGAAAAACTGATGGAGTTTGCTCCACTTTTGTGCCCTTTGATACACTGCTCCTCTCACTGTGGCACCCTTGTGTTAGCTTTGTTGCGCTACAGGGTTAGGAAAAATGGCTGCCTCTACTAACTGAACTCCATTTGAAGAGGCCAAATTTACATCCAAAAGCTAGATGTTTTTTGCTATCAACCTAGAGGCCGTGAAGTGCTTGGGTCTGGAGACACAACTCCTTTTCCTCCACTTTGCAGACACCTTTCTCCATCTTCTTGCCTGGAACTAACCTATGTGCTAGGTTGGTGACCCTCCGGAGGTAATCAAGAGCGCATGCTATTGCCTAGTGTTAAGCTCTACTCAAGTCAGTAGGTTAATGTACCCACTGCAGAGGTTTTAACAGAACGAGAATGTGACGAATTGCAATGCTGACACAGCTTTTTTACCTCTTCATCACTACAAGGGCAATACAAATGAATTTTAGCGATTTTGTTAAGAAACATAAAGCATTTACCAACGACATCAAGGGATTTTTGAAAGACACGCCCAGGAAGCAATGAAAGTGTTGGGCGTGAGATGGGCATAGTTAAAGCCCACAGAATATATTAGATGTCAAGAAGAGGAGCGATTGAGCGCTGCTATGCTCGACCTAAAAATGCTCTGTGATGGCGTGAAAATGTAGAATTTCAACTTATTATTTTTTCACTTTGTGTGAATACGCTCATTGCAACCACTATTTCTATCACAGCACGTGATGTATCTATCATGAGGATGTTTTATATATATATATATATGTAAACTTGAGGACACTGGGATATGCTTTGCAGTCTTTACCTTTATTTTGTTTTGCACTGTTTGGAAAGGCTAATATGTGAATTGGAATAATGGAATTAGGTTTAATGTGCCTCTGAAAGATGATAACTCAAAGATGAGACATAAGTTAATGATAAATTGTAAAGAGCTGACATTAATTATCATGACTAATCCTTGATAATTTGCACAACCAGTACCTTGAATTTTATTGAAAGACCGATTTTAACTTTCATATTTTGTATTTCTCTTTTTTAATTCATTTATGAAATGATGAAGATTCATATACATATGAATAAAGATGTATCAAAAGAAAGAAAAGATGTAGCATAATCCATACAATGTTCTTTCCTTAACAACCTGATATCAGGATACTGCATGCTTAAATGTATTTTTCAGCACCCAGCAACAGCATAATTCCAGTATTTAGCAAAGTTTAAAAATTATTTTAATACTGCACCACCGTCACTCCACGTTGGAGCTCGGTTTAAAAACACCATGGGTGCTAAAGGCACTGACGAACTGCAACAGCAAGAATGTAATCTTCATGATCAAGTGCCCCTGCTAGCTCAAATATATCGGAATGACAACAAGGAAGGTCAGCAAACGTGACGCCACAAAACTCACGAGCCATTTTGGCACAAAAAATCATTCCCCAGATGATTTGAAATGGACTATTTTAGAGCAACTGCCGCCCACAACCAACAACATGTCACAGAAGTTACTTTACAACGAACAACGCTGGGTCTGGAGACTACGCACAGACAATAACGGACTAAATGACGATATTCCATGCTCTTCACTTAACAAATGACCATACCCTGGTAACACATACTAGCAATGTAGCATCTTGATCTGGGTATCCGTGAAAAAAGTACCAACAACCACTGGCCGGGTACATTCTGGTCTTCTGTCTCTTCACTTCTTTCCCCACCCCATTCCATTCTATCCTCCTGCCAAACCCCCCCCTCCCTTTGCTCTTTCTTGCCCCTTGTCCGCGTCTCCCCCTTCCCCTGCTTTAGCCGTGTCCCCTCCCCCTGTTTTGGCCCTCTTATCCCCTGCCCTCTGTCTCCCCTGCTCCCTTCTGCTTCCCCTCCTTTTCTTCTTCCCTCTCCCTCTCCTCTCTCGAAGAATCCCCCCTTTTTTCACTGTTTCTCTCCATTTTCTTTCTATTTTCTTCCCCTTTTTTCTTCTGCTCCCTTCTGCTTCCCCCTCCTGGAGTCTTGGGGCAAGTAGCCTTTAGACTTGGGGTAAGATGTTATTTTCATTATAGATACATGTTACACTCTTATGCATTGCATGACTTTGGCTTGCTGTGTCACCCCTGTGTGTGCTTTTGCTGTGCTGTGCGTCACGAAACGTTAATTACATTTCTGTTCCCTTAGGCCTACACTAGGTAGTTCCTCGCTTCAGGTAGCCCGCATTAATTCTCACTTTATTTTACCCACTGTCTTTCTGAGTGTTGGATGTCTGTCACTGCAATGCATGACTTTACGGGATCCTAGGCCCTGAAGAATGCCCCCAGACCTTCCTTGGCTCATTGTAGAGGACAGAAACATGTCGGCCATTTTTAGATAGGTGACCCAGTAAGTCCTAGTTCTCACCAAGGTGCCCCATCCTTGCTTTTAACACACCAGCAGGCACCATTATTAAAAGTGTAGATTGCACACTGGTAACTGCCTAGGTGTTTTTACATTTTTCCCTAGGATAGCTGGATCCCACAATTTCCAGAAAATAAAAATTTACACACTCCCTCCCGTTCTTTTAACGGTGCGGTTGAGTCCGCCCAGGTGGCATTGTCCTATCTGGGTGGGGCTAGGTGGTCAAATGATGAAGCATGACACTATATAGTGTGTGAGACCACCTAGTCCATAAAGGAAACACCCCCCATCACCACTTCACAGCACTTACTCACCATTCATACACCCAGTGAGGTTAAGGAGCGCCAGGAAAATCTCCCTTGGATATAGCTCCTCATTATAAGTGAACCCATACCTTTTTGTGTTTTTGTCCTGTACTACTCACCGAAGAAGCTGTGACAGATCATCGTTGCATGTTGCACAACCTGGCCTTGAGACGCCAGGTGCCTTTTCTGCTGGATGATATGCCTGGAGATGGTCTTGTGGCAGCGGTGGAGCCTGTGGACAGTGATGAAGAGGAGGCAGAGGAAGAAGATGTTGACAACAGAACAAATATAATACAGCAGTACTTCCAGTGACACACAGGTAAGACACGTAACTTCACTTAACATTTCTGTAATCTGTTGGACATTGTACATGGCAGCCTCTTACCCTATGTCTATGGCCACTGACTGTTCCGTTTGGATTCTCTATTTTCAGATCTGTGTGCCCCATTCTGGCTCCTGCTATATGGACTGCTTCCCACCAAGGGTCATCCTATAGTATATTTCACTGCACATATACGTTGCAATGCTTTGAGAATGTTGTACTAATACATTTGAGATTCATTACACTGACTCCAGTATGGTATTTGTTTCAAGGGTGTTTATTTATGTGCCAATAAGTATAGGGGTATGTGGAAGGGGTGATGGTGGAGAAATCTCCAGGGTAGAGTCCAGTCTCTTGGTATCAGAGGTGCATTGTCCAAGGGGGCATAGGAAGGGGAGCAATAGCAGTTCAAGGTGGACTGGGTAACAGAGAGGGACAGAAGGGTGACTATCAGGAGAGTCCTATTTACTGGCAGGGGTCTTGGCAATGTTCTCTGCCTTCTGCCTGGATCGCAGGGACCGTTTGCGGGGTGGCTCTCCTTCAGCAGGGGGTGGGGTGCTGGTGGCCTGTTGTTCCTGTGGTGGTGGCTCCTGTCCACTAGCGCCGGCGGAGGTGGAAGGCTGTTCCTTGGTTTGGCTAGTGTCAGACGCCCTTTGTTGTACCACTGCCTCCCTCATGGTCTTGCCCATGTCAGCCAGCACCCCTGCAATGGTGACCAGGATGGTGTAGATTTTTGTTAGGTCCTCCCTGACCCCATGTACTGTCCCTCCTGCAGCCGCTGGGTCTCCTGCAACTTGGCCAGTACCTGGCCCATGGTCTCCTGGGAATGGTGGTATGCTCCCAGAATCCCCCAAGTGCCTCATGGAGAGTGGGTTCCCTGGGACTGTCCTCCCCCTGTCGCACAGCAGTCTTCCCAGCTTCCCTGTTGTCCTGTGCCTCTGTCCCCTGAACTGTGTGCCTACTGCCACTGACCCCAGGTCCCTGATCATCCTGTTTTTGTGGGGTTGCCTGGGGTCCCTGTAGTGGTGGACACACTGCTGATTGACGTATCCTGGGGACAGTGGCATGGGCCCGCTGGGTGGGTACTGTGCTGGTGTTTCCTGAGGGGGGCAGCCCTGTGGTGGGTTGGGACTGTGTCAGGGGAACCGACTGTTCAGAGGCCCCTGATGGGCCAGATTGGTAATCCTGATCCAGGCGTGCAGAACTGCTGTCGTCACTGTGGGCCTCTTCAGGGGGGACTGGATGTAGCTGGCACCTCCTCTCCGGTGATGTTGAGTAGGGGTCCTATTGGGATGCAAAGGCATTGTTAATGTATCTGCGTGTGCCATCTTGTACATGGGTGTGTTTCCCTGTATGATTGTGCTTTCCCTGTTAGCTTGGCCTTGTGTGGGTGGTGAATTTGTGGGCTGGGTGAGTCTCCCTACTGGGCATGCTTTGGTGATGGGTGTCCATGCAGGTCTGTGAGTGGTGTCCATGCATTGGTGTTGCATGCAGGGCTTGGTATTCGGATGGGTGGGTTTTGATGGTGGGGTATATGTGAGGTGATGGAGTGAGGGTAAGAGTGGGGGGTATGTAAAGGCATGCAGGTAGGGAGGGGGATGTAGTAGTAAAGATATGACTTACCAGAGTCCAGTCCTCTTGCTACTCCTGCGAGGCCCTCAGGATGCAGTATTGCCAAGACTTGCTCCTCCCATGTTGTTAGTTGTGGGGGAGGAGGTAGGGGTCCACCGCCAGTCCTCTGTACTGCTACCTGGTGTCTTGCAACCACAGAACGCACCTTCCCCCGTAGGTCGTTCCATCTCTTCCTGATATCATCCCTAGTTCTGGGGTGCTGTCCCACGGCGTTGACCCTGTCCACGATTGTCCGCCATAGCTCCATCTTCCTTGAAATGGATGTCTGCTGCACCAGTGATCCAAATAGCTGTGGCTCTACCCGGATGATTTCCTCCACCATGACCCTTAGCTCCTCCTCTGAAAACCTGGGGTGTCTTTGAGGTGCCATGGATGTGGTGTGAGTGATATGTGTGAGGATGTGTGGGGTGCTGTGTGGGGTGATGTGTTGTGGTTTATGCTGTGATGTGCATGAATGGTGTATGAGTGAGGGTGTTCTGTGCCTCTGTTGAGTGGGTGCTCCTTGCTTGTCTCTCTCTGCTTGCTATCTTTTTTTTAGCTATAAGGGTTTGTGGGTATTGTGGGTGGGTGTTTTATAGTGGTGTGGGTGTGGTGTGTGTATGTGTGTCAAGTGTGTGTAGTTTGCATTGTCCAATGTGGTGTAGTTTTGTAAGTATGTGTGTATTTTTAACGCAACGGTATGTACTGCCAATGGTTTACCGCGGTTGAAAGACCGCTGTGGTGATTCGTGGGTCGTGATACTGTGGGTGTATTCCTGTTGGCGTAATGGTGTGGGTTTTTCTATCGCCAGTTTATCACTGATCTTTGGTCTGGCGGACTTGTGTGGGTGTCTATATTGTGGCGAAATTCTATGTGTGGGTCATAATCCCGGTCACGGTATGTTGGCGGCCATCAGCACAGCGGTAGGCAGCATTTACTGCCAGGGTTGTAGTGAGGGCCAAAGTCTCTTCACAGTTCTAGAAAGTGTATTTCTTTAAGGCGCACAAACATTTAATTTTAGTGCATCAGATAATATCACTGCAGAGATGCATTTATTAAAAGTGATTTTAAAAACATTAATGACTTTTCAGGCTCTGGTGACAGCGCCATTATTGATGTGCCGGAACAGGCCAGTCAGTTGTCATGTGCATCCTAGATGTGGCCTAGATTCTTATTATCTATGGAGTAATCTTATTATTAAACATATGAGAGAGATCTGATTAGGATCGGACTATGGGGTCATGTAGGCAAACTGACACGGACTCCAGGTTTTCTGGTTTCACGCTGTGCAATTGAGCCACTACACCAGAATCTCCTTATCTCTCCTGTTCATGGTGCATGAAGTTAGACTGTGGGAGGCAGGCAGAAGCCAGGTGAAAGGTCTGCTTGATTTGGGCTTGAGGATTAAAGACATCCTCTAGCTGAACAAAAGCCACACATTTGGCTTGAGTCTTCAGTGGTACACCTTAGGCTCGCCCAACTCTACATTTACCCATCCCTGGTTCAGATGGGGGAGGTGAGGGTAGTGAGGCCCCACCCTGCCTCCGCCACAAATGTACCCCTGTTCCACCCAACAGCCATTCTGGAGAGGAAAATCACACTTTGAGTTGTTTCATTTGACTTCACGTGGGGACCGCAATGCCTCTGTTTTTCTAATCACTTAACTTCCATGATCATCAGAAACGGTTTGACCTATGTTAAGTGCTTGGAGCAGGTGTGAAATCACTGACATTGGATACACATGAACAACAAGGGGAGACTGCAGACTCTCATTATAAGGAGCTTAAAAAACACAAACGGTGATAGGCAAAATCATTTTATAGTCATTTTTCCTTCCCAAGTGAAAGTAATTATTTATTTATGACTAGAACAAGTCATGTTTTTTTTCTTCCTTATGTGAGAATATTGGATACACTACAGTTGCCACACAGATGGTGGCCAACTGGGGGAGGTAGGTGCCAGAGAGTCAGCTGTTTGTTAGGAGGTTTCATGGTAGGTATTGTATGGACCACCATAGCGCGTATATCGGTGGCTCTTTTAAAGGCGTGCAGCGGTTGCTGGAACGGGAGACCACCAGATGTTAAAATCTCCCAATCGTCTCTGATAATCCTCTGGGTTAAATGTAGTTACACACACTATCTGTTCAGTCTTGGGTTTGTTGGCACGGGGTTGTAACAACTGGTCTCTATTGTTGTTCCGTGCTCTTTTATATACTCTCCTAACAAGATATGCAGGATAATCTCTTTCTTGTAGTTTGGTGGAAAGGTTATTAGCATGTTTTTTATAGTCTGAGAGACTTGAACAATTCCGTCGTAGACGTAGGAACTGACCCACGGGGAGGTTCTCCCTCAGGGACCTCGGTGGCAGCTCTTGAATTGTAACAAATTGTTCTGGTCCATAGGTTTGTGGAAGACCTCTGTTGCCAGAGACCCATTGCTTTCGTGAATTAGAAGATCCAAGAACGGCAGTTGATTCTCGCTGATAGTCATAGTTAATTTAAGAAATGGGTTTGCCGTGTTGAGCCAGGCTGAAAAGACATGGGCCTCATCTCAGGAGCCTGTCCAGATGAGTAGAATGTCCTCAATATACCACTTCCAAAGTTTAATCTGCTCCAGGTAGGGGTTATCCTCATGGAGTACCACCTGTCTTTCAAAGTTGTCTACGTACAGACAGGCCAGACTAGGGGTGAGGGTGCTGTACATCGATGTCCCCTGTATCTGTAGATAGAATTTGTTCTCACCTGATGTGGGTGGCATCCTTTACTATATACTATATACTGTAGCGGAAGATAATGTGACTTTCCAAAAAACTTCTACCACCTCTCTTTTTTTATGGTAATATTTTGTGTGAAACAGCCAGAGGAGTGGCATGAATCTTGGGTCATAGTTATTTTCTTTCCACAATATTCAGCAACCACCTATATGTTGGATGACCACCACTTCCCACCCCACCTTTCATTTTGTAACTGAAATTATTGAAAAGATGGCTTCTGTTTTGACTTCTGTAGTATGGTATAAAAACTACACAGGTAGTACCTTCCATTACTGGGCATATTTGGAAGTCTGTGATACTCTGCTTGTAAGATCGAAGCCCCACCTACACAGGGTGCATCTGCATGCTGCCAAATAGATAAATGGCTAAAAAAGAGAAAAAAAGCATTTGCAATGCAATGGGTCTCGCATTTGCTTGAGTTAGAGCTATTAGCATTGTAAATTCCTCACTAGACTTTTCTTGCCACATAAATTGAAAATGAAAAGTAAAACAGTTGACATAAGCAAGCCAATTCACAGCTCCAAGGCCAGCATGAGCGCGAAGGAGAGAAACAAAAAGAAGAAGTTCGCTCTCAGTCAAACTATCAGCAAGCATGCGATTTTCCATGTAACGGGGACAGTCTGCAAGGCAGAAACAAAACCACCTCAAGGAGGAACAAACGTAAAGCATTTACCTAAGATGATAAAGGATTTTTGAAAGGCAAGCCCACGAATGAGTGAAAGTGATGGGCATGAGGTAGGCGTGGTTAAAAGCCCACAATACTTACAAGAGGTCAAAGCGCTTGTGCTCTCGACCTAAAAAGGAAATTCTGGTGAGGATTTGGTTTCAGAACTGTGGCTGCAACCAGGAGCATCGTCTCCCGGCTAATCTTTTGCAATAACCATGAAATAGATTTTAAGAAGTATGGAGTTGGACAAGTACCACAAATTCTGCCAGTGTAATCAAGCTTCTTGCTCTCCCTATACGAATGGACTGTTGACAAAGGAACTTCTGCATATCTTTGTCGCAGTGCAATAATGGAATCAAAAAAACATGGTCCTGATTTGTATAATAGGCTGGGAGAAACTGGCCAATGCTGCGTTAGAAGTAGCTGGGTTGAGAAAAAGCTCCATGGCAGGCTTCTCGGCCCTCTACCTGAGAGCAAAGTTAAGACTAGTTTTCCCATAGAAGGATGAGGCAATGTCTCAGAGCAAACTGACATTTTCGATTAAGAGGCTCCAATGTGGATATTCAGGTTAGCTGCTGCACAAATCACAGGAGGTTAATGAATCAATAAATGAAAAAATGCATGAAGAGAAAGGCTCCAAAAAGTGAACCCATTTAAATTAAAGCTAAAATGTGAATTGAATAACAATGTATAGTAAAGAAAAACATTGGACCATATATAGAGCTGTTTTTATAACGAACCCCAAGTTGCAAACAACTACAAATCTCAAAATGTAATGGACGTGTGGGTATTATGGAAAACAAGACTAAAAGATGATAGACCTGAAAGACAGACTGTTACTAGATGTAAATATGACCAATCCAGTTGAAATGTGTTGGAATAAGTGTCATTCTGGACAAGCTTGTGTCCTCTTCATAAGTATAGTGTTTGCATGCATGGTTAATCTGGCACTGACTGGCTGACCAGGTATGCACTGTGATACGAACCACCACCCTTGGAGCATTAAATAATTTATTACACACTGGTGATATCCACTATGGAGTTACTGTGTTATGATGAAGATCAATGACTGGAACGCAGAAGGTAAGTAACATACGTATTTATTTGCCATTTGAGGTACATATGTAAGGAGCCACCCCAGATTCACCCCATCACCAGCAACCACCGCTGCTGTCCTCATTCACTCGAATCTCCAGAGCCAGGATTCGGTATCAGAATTCCAATATGGCTAGAGGATAACAGTGTATAGCTTGAATACATTATCTCTTTCTTCTCTCTTTTTTTTTTTTTTTTTTAACCCCCAACAAACAACATTCATATAACCACAATAAACAAAAATGTAACCATCATAGAAGCAAAACATACAATCTATAAAGCCTGAGTACCCAACCCAGAAGCGCAAAGCATAAGATTTCACTAAAACTCAGTTCATACATCTGACTTCAGCTTCCAAGGTAAAACAAAATTCCCAGGTGGATCTGCACACATCCCTTTATCCATGGGACGACATTGGACCTGACAAAATCCTAATCCTTTTTTGGGGGAGATACTCTACAGGACTGGGACCATCCCCAGAGCTTTCCTCACTTTCAAACCCTGCAAGACTCTTATCTGATATCTTTACAATTCTTGCCATATTCCACCGACCCCCATCCACCATTACTGCATTTCCACAAGTTTTAGTAATCCTCACCGGATCACTAAAACAGGCATCACCTTTTTTTACATTTTTTTATAAATGTACTTTTCTTTGTACGTACCAAATCCCCCAGGCGTATCACTCTTTGTTTGGTGGCTTTGATGGAATCATACCTGTTTGTCATTTGTATGTGACCCAAACCAATTTGTTTTCCACTTGACAACAACCCCATCATCTCTTGAAACCCTATCTTTTACTGAACTGGCCATCCATGCAAGAAAAAGAATGGAAGTGGGTTTGCGACCTCTTAAGGGCTTCAAAGAGGAACACCTTAGTCAAAGAGTGTGGTGTAGAACGGTAAAACCATCACAAGGTTTTAACCGCTTTTTGGATATCACAATTATTGTTCCTAGCCCATTTTTTTACAATCCCCTACTATTCTATTCATTCTGTCGACCAAACCATTAGTTTGGGGATGATATAGGGAACTCTTTAGGTGCCTAATGCCTGATTGTTTCAAGACATTTTCCATCTCAATATTGACAAATTGAACCCTGTTGTCAGAAATTATAGCTTCTGGAAATCCTTCCCGCACGCAAATGTCCTTCAGGAAACCCACCGCACTAGTTACTGAAGATATGGTACAGATACGTACTTCTGGCCATCTGCTGTGATAATCCATCAGAACAAATGCATACCTCTACTTGTGAGGAAGGAAACTGAACGGACCGATCATGTTGATACCCAACTTCACCCAAGGTATCTCTGGAACATCTATAGGTTGCAAAGGTGGGGTGCTAACCTTTAACCCTTTCTCAGCTCTGTTGCACATCACACCCCCCTTTACCACAGCATACACATCCTTATCTGTAGAAGGCCACCAATTGTGCTCTCTCAATCTTTTTTTTCTCATGTTTGCCCCAAGGAGACCTTCATGGGCAGAATTAATCAACCCTGTGAGAACACCATATGGTGGAATACACTCCTCACACCTCAAACGCACCCCATCCTCAACAGAGTTCTTCTGCAATTTTGCAAAACGGTTGCACAGACCACGCCAAATTCCTCTCCTTTGGCCAACCATTTGTCACATACTCCCGCACTTTGGCTAGTACTTCATCTTTACTTTCAGCTTTCTTCCAGTTAGGGTTCACTAAAAGCTTTACATGCGGGTAAATCCACACTAACAACAAAACAGTCCTCCCTATCTTCCTCATCACTCACCTCAACCAACTCCTCAATCGGTAACCTAGAAAGAAAATCAGCTCTTACATTATCTCTATCTGGTAAATACCCAACTTCCAGATCAAATTGAAAATGTTTTGTGGTCAGATGTGCAATGCGTGGGGTAGTGTAATTAACCTTGTCACCTCTTAAAATATACATGAGGGGGTCATGATCAGTTAGGATTACGATCATTCTTCCCCAAACATAACATCTAAACTTTTCACTTGCCCAGACACATGCAAGAAGCTCAATCACCGAGTAGTGTAACTCAGCTTCTCCTAAAACCCTTGAAGCATAACTAATGGTTATCACACCCTGTAATGATTCCTGTGTGAAAACTGCCCCCAAACCGTACTTGCAGGCATCGACCGTAATAGTACACATTAACAGCGGATCATGTGAACATACCACTTTGGCATTCGTCATTTCGGTTTTCACCAACTCAAAGGTGTCCTGACTATCCTTGTCCCAACTAAATGCGACCCTGTTCTTTAACATATTGGTTAAATTCTTCATTTTAGAAGCATAGTTAGGAATAAACCTCGCTTAAAACTTACACAACCCTAGAAAAGAGCGTAACTCCTCTTAGTTCTTGGGCGAATGATATTCTCTGACCGTCTTGACCAAACCTGGCCTGGGTTGGATTCCTTTTGAGGATATAACATGCCCTAGGAACTCAATTTCCTTCCTCCAAAACTTGCACTTCTCCCCTTTCACAACACCATATTCCTCAAAAATCTGTAAGACGGACCTGAGAATGGCACCATGCTCTACTAATTGTTTTGGGAAAATGAGAACGTCGTCCTGATATATCAAAACCCCATGAAGATCCTTTAGTGAGACATAATCCGCTGGAAAGCCAAAGCCAGACCAAAAGGCATTCTACAAAATTGAAAACTGCTGAAAGGTGTGTTAAATGCTGTGTAATGATTTGAACGTTCCTCTAGCACCACTTGGTGATACGCAGATGCCAGGTCGATTTTCAAAAACCACTCCGCAACATTAAGCTCTTCTAAGAGATCACTGATCCTGGGAAGAGGAAAAGAATCAACCCAAATTTCCTTATTTAGACTTCTTAAGTCAGTACACAAACACATCTCCTCATAACACTTGTGTGCTACAACAATGAGCAACAACCAAAGACTTGCTTCAACTGGCCAAATCACCCCACTCATTTGTAACTTCTCCAGCTCCTGCTTAAGGTCATCTCTGAAACTGAAAGGGACTGACCTCAATTTGTTTTTTTACAGGAACTGTTCCTTGTTTGACTTTAATTCTGAGTTTAAATCCCCTGATACAACCTAAATTACCTTCAAATACTTTAGGGAATTCTTTGTATAGACTCTACACCTCAGATACATCTGATTCTTTAACCACCATCACCGGTTCACTAGTACCAGGTTTAAGCACCATTCCAAAGATGCCCTGATGGAACATCCAAAAATATTAAACCTTTGACCGCCACATACACCTTCCCATGGATCATGCGCCCCTTGAACTCCAAAATGTCCTCAAAGAATCCCTCAAGCTCTATTTAGAATCCCACGTTCTCCTAAATAAGAAACCATAGTAATGCATGCTCCTGAGTCCACCAGCAAGTGCAGGGTCTTATCTCCAACCACCACCTCCACATAGAGATCCACACACTCACAGGGATCACCCATCACAGTACTCTCATCCGTCGCACCCACAATCATATCTCAGAATTCAATTTCCAATTGCTGATCTGAAACAAGATCAGCATCAGACATGCTGTCAATTTTCACATTTTTGTTTGCACTGCTCTGACACACCTTTACAAAATGACCCATATGACCACACTTGCGACATGCCACAGCCCTAGCAGGACAACCCTTAGAATCTCTCCCATGTGGTAAATTGACACATCTAAAGCATATATTAGTTCATTTAAAGAATTGATTGTTCACATTTTTTGTACTCCTTTCATGTAGATGCCATGGTTACGGCACCGGCAGACTCATGCTCTCTAGGCTGTGAGGCGAGTTCCTTGAGAGCAGCTTGTGCCAGTTCACCACTCTTAATCAACTTTGATAACTTCTTCAAGTGACAGGTCCCCCATAGTGAGCAGCTTCTGCTGAATGCGCTTGTCAGAACAATGGCCAATGAACTGATCTATGATCAATTGATCATGGAACATTCCAAAATGGTACTGTGAGCCCAACATCCTTAGCGCACTAATGAAGTCATCTACTGGTTCGTTATGTGATTGTGACCTTTTGAAGAACTTGTGACGTACAACCACAAGACTAGGTTGACTGTCAAACCTTAAAGCCAGCTTCTTTAAAGCTTCCTGATATCCGTCCAGTTCCTCTTCCTCACCTAGCTCTATATCCGGAAGATGTTTTAAAAACTCTCTTCCTTCAAAACCCAAAGATTGCATCAACAGAATATTTTTTCTTTCCAGACTGAAACGTGAAGCACCAATGGCCCTCAAATACGTTTCAAAAGTATCCAGCCATTGTCTTCACAAAACTGGAGGGTCGCCTGGAGATTTCAAAAAGGGAGGTGGTGCAGAAACAGACTGCATGACACATCACAATGCAGATTAAGTACACACAGACCAGAACAAAAGCAAACCCAAAAAAATAAATACAAATGGAGTCTTGAGCTGAGTTACATAAGTGTAATTCATTTTTTTTTATTTTTTTACTTCTTTTGTTTGAAAGTCCTAACCCAATCCTGGGCACTGTGCCTGTTATCAATCAAATGTTGTGCACATCAGCGCAATATCAGCCAATGCCCAACACCCATAACCGCAGATGTTAGAAGTTGCCTTTAAACTGTTTAAGCTGTGCGCCTCCTCGTCATCGAGAAAACCCACTTCCAAAATGTGGGACTTTTGCGCTTACACCATCAAAGCTGTGCACAACAGTGTACTTAAAGGAATGCAGCAAATCCCGTTGCCAAGCAACTAGAAGCGTCGTCGCAGGCGTCCGTGCGTCACTGAAGTAACCGTCAGCCTTAGCGTTGGGAGGCATATGTGTACCTCCCGCGCTGTAAGCCCGTGATAGAGCTCGCACTAATAAACTCAAAATACTTACGGTATCGGCCATCAGGCGGTGGCCACAAAATGCCACTCGCAATATGCTGCCTGAGGCTTGACCGATCAGAAGGGGCCAGATGATCGTACTTAAGGAATCAGAGTATCCACCGAAGGAATCACTGACAGACTTTCACACGTGTGGGATCCTCAGGTGCCTCCAACTGCTCGTCGCCAAAAGTATGTTATGATGAAGATCGATGACGGGAAAACGGAAGGTAAGTAACACGTATTTATTTGCCATTTGAGGTACAAATGTAAGGAGCCACCCCAGATTCGGCCCGTCTCCAGCAACTGCTGCTGCCGTCCTCCTTCACTCGAATCTCAAGAGCCAGGATTCGGTGTCAGGATTCCAATATGGCTCGAGTATAACATTAGTGTATAGCTTGAATACAACATTGTTACACGGACGTTTCTAATCACAAAAGCCATATTTTATTTTCTTACTAACTTTGGCACTGCACAAAAAACTTGCACAAAACGTTTCAAATTAAACCTTCATCCGATTTGTATTCGGAATAGATATTTGGTGCAGAGCTGTCAAGAGAGTGGTAAATAAAAGGGCGTGTCACAAAAATGTAGATGTTAATTTCCATAAGGGTTTTTGCTTTCCTCTACAGAAAATAATCTCAGCAAAATTACACCAAACATGGCATGAAAGCAGAACTTTACTTGGGGAAGTGATATTCCTTGGTCATTCAGTAGTTTGAGAAATGAACAAAAACGTGTCTGGCAGGTTTAAAAAGTTTTTAAAAAATTAGCAATATCATGACCGGTAACATGCAGATGATCGGTGTACCTGGATTCACAGAACATCCATGGTCTCAAATTTGAAATGTAAAGAGGAATGTGGTTGGATGACTAAGCTTTTTCTCCAGTGATCCATTCTGGGACTGCAGAGCCAAAGCTGCATCAGCAGACCGCAAGGCTATATTTGTCTGCCTGCAAATGATGAATTATAATGGGACCTTGGGTGCATAGCCCGATTCCATGGTTGTGGGCATGTGAGCACCTAAGGGACCTCATGGGTTCAGCCTGAGGGTGGTTTCATGGACCTGCAGCAATATTCATAAATGCTGAACCAGGGATCGCAAACCCCGAAGCACCCAGGCTCTGGGGTCCTTGTTTTGTCACCGGACAGATTTTGGACCACAGGACTGGGTTTGCAAACGTTGTGGGATGTCCAACAATGTCTCAAGAGTCTTCACAAATACAACCCCCCAAGGCATGGCTGAAGGTCCGTCCCGCATGGCCAATCTCTGCTATGCACAGAAGTAACATTCCATGGGGAGGGAATAATTGTTTAAATGTAGGAAATAATTAAAAAACTGATTTGCAAAAAAATAATACTATAGAGTGAAGTTATAGTTAGGATTGGTTATACATCCTACCATTTTTTTTTTTTTAAACCTGTTAAATTTACTTAAAAAATAACAGGATTATGGTTCTCACTGTAATCCATAACTTTCACAGCAGCCAGGCAAACCCTAATTTACACCAAATGCAACAGTCATGACCTTACACTTGATGGAAGAGTTGTAAGGAAAAAAAAAGTCATAAATAATCCTGTAGATTAAATTACAAATCACATTACCATTAACGCTGTGAATGGGACAATTACGACTGTAGTGTTAATGGTTTGATTAGGAGTTGTTAATAACATGCTTTTAGGTGGTGTTACTTAAATTCGATGCTTATGGCCTCCAGCCCTGTATAAAAGCCCATTTCTGAATTCCTTATAACAGGCACTAGACACCACTAGTAATGAAATGATGTAGCTGTTCACCAGTAATAAATTACAGCCGAGCTGTGACGCAATAAAGAATGCTGCTTGCAGCCAATGTAAAAAGCAGTTCATGGAACATCATTAGAGCAGCACAGTGAGATGATGTGACTTGTCCACACACATGTTCAGTGCGAGCTTCCACTTTGACTTCGACAGGAACTGTATACTGCATTCACAGGAAGAAATTGGATATCTTGGTACGATACTTAATTTTTAGGCCAATCACACACGACTGAGAGGTGCTGAGGTCTGATGGAGTTCTGGTCTTGAGAACCACTAAATTTAGTATCGTGGGCCAAAACATCTGTACTTATGTGAGGATCATAGACGTTTTGTTAACTGGCGCAGCATTTTGTGCTGGACTGATAAGTTGAATGGGGAGACACACTGAATTTGTATCATATGTTAGTCACTGCATTACTGCACCTATAAGCGTTCCACAGTCTGCTCCTTTTAATATACTGATTGGCACCAGTGACAAAAGTATACAACAAATGTGTGTCTTCACATATATGATTTATTGCATTGACATGAATATGTACCTCATGGGATGATTGCAGAGAATCCCACGGAAGCAATTGTTTTTTCTTTACTTGAACCAAAGTCCCGGTTTTTGGGCAGACGTGGGTTAGGTCCCGTGTTCTGTTCTGCAGTTTAAACAAAGCAGTGAAAATGAAAACTGCCTTTTCATTCATCTGATCTTTTTCGCTCAAATGAAAAGTGATTAGTAGAAAGGAGATATTTATGGGAACATGTTTATTTTCGGCACACTAAAGGTCATTACAGGAAAAACAGAATATCATCTGTAAGTAGCTAAACACTGTGGACCTCATCATTTAACATGTTAAAATGATTCCAGTATCATTTTTGCAAGAAATGAAGCCCTAACGCATTGTGTAATGCTCATGACTATTTCAGATAATGCCTTCTTCGGGGGGAAAAGATCAGCAGTTGTGCTCGTGGGAAGGCGGTGTACTTTTGAAGGGGAGCATTGAGGGGATATATGCAGGAGGATGGTGGTTACGGACTTACTGAGACTGTGCACACAGCGTTGGAATAAACCGGATATTGGATCGGCTGAAGTCATTATCTTTAATGTGAATACTCACGTGTGTCACACTGGCAAGAGCAGGCACGGATTCCCATGTGGAGGCTGTTTTTAATAGCTTTGTACTGCTACTATTACTGGCTGTTTCCCCACTCTGCTGTCATTGGCTGACTGTGGTGGTTCTTAATATAGAATGTAGTTGTAGTACGTCATTAAAGAACATAATAATGACATAGTAAGATTAGAGGCTAGAATGTGGGGAACGTGAGGAAAAGGAGCTAGGATCGTTGACCGTGATGGACGCCACTCTGTCTGCTCTTCTTTGTACATAATAAGTAGTTAAACATACAAATCGTTGTATGTGGATTTATACATAACAGAATTGGCGACGATTTGGGATCTACTGAGGAGCAGACAACATACTGAGGAGTGTTGGAGTGTCGGCTTTTAAGGCATTGCATTAAATTAAAAAAAAAAAAAAAAAAAAAAAGGAAACGGAACGAAACCTCGCTCCACCGTTGATGATCGGAATCTTTGGCAAAGACAAAATTTTGTTTTGCCCCTCACCGCTTAGCGAACCTTATGGGAAACCTGTTATTGTGAGCGTGCCAAGGGATCAAGTGTGAGATTAAAGGGGCCCGCGGGAAGCAGGAGCACCGATCTAGTCTTTCCGCGGGCTCTTTCGGGAAGGAAGTGATGGCGCGGGACCAGGATTGGGCAACAGGTAAGTGGGTCTACAGGGTGGGGATAAAAGGGGTGTGGGGTGGAGGGACCGGCCTGTTTCCGCGCAGCCCGTCGTGCGGTTAGTTTGGCCAGTCCCTGGGGGCATTTCTTTGAATCCAGGCAAGTGTGGGTTTAGGCCGGGAGGCATGTTTTAGGTGGGGCAGTAGTGCACATGTTGTTAATGCGTGGGAGGGCCTCAGTTTCGAGGGTGGGAGCACTCCCTTGCTTGGAGCAGCCGTCCCCGGGGAGCACGTGCGAGTTGCCAGGCCGTGTCTACAGCGCCGTGGCAACCATCATTTTCGGCTATTTCGGGCGTGCGGAGGCGCGCTGGGCCCCGCCCGCCGGTATTTCTGCTCGGTGGAGGGTTCTCCACCACAGCGGTGCAGCAGGGGCAACATGCTGACCGCGAGAAACGTAATTTAAAATAAAAAAAAATAAAAATAAAAAAAGGGAGAAAACATAACTTTCAGATTAATAAAGGAAATAAAATAAAAGTAAAACCTAACCCATTTCTCTTGAGGGGCGGGGCAAGGGCCAGAAGGAGGCACACAGCTAACCACTTTTAACTGGCTGCGCTTTTGCGCGCGCTTAGACCGCAAGGCCTGTATGAACCCCTTGCAGGCCTTTATAGGTCACGGGGGGGGGGGTCAGACAGACAAGGCCAGCAAGTTTCTCCCGCCATGGCCACAAGCCACAATGCGGAGGCGGTACAGGCTGCGCTTCGTGTTCTCGCCGAAGCTGGCCGGGCTGACCTCCTCAGGCCTAGGGTTTTGGACCAGGCATGGGTGGGGATGGTGCGTCCGACGGGCATCGCGTCCGGCCGGGTAGCAGCGGTGGTAGCCGCGTGCACGTCCCCGGAGAGGGCCAAAAAGGCCAAAAAATCTGCAGCGGGTCGTGCGCAGGGGCTACCTCCCCCTCCAGTCAGTTGGGAGACGGGGAGGGCCCCTCGGGCGAGCCAGGGCTATTAGAGGATGGGACATCGCCAGACCAGCATACAGGGGACCCTGAGTTACAACAGGTACAGAATTTGGCGGAAGGGGCCCCAGTACAGGAAGTAGTGGTACAGGAGCTCCCAGCTCCCATTATAGAGGCAATGCCCATGGATCTGTCACTACCCAAGGGCGGTGCCAACACGTCTGGGGTCAACAATGCAGCAAAAAAGAGGGGAAAAGGACCCAGACAAACAGGAGGGCCGGGCAAAGGCAAGGCCAACAAGGAGCTGACCAAGGAAACCGTGGGGGTGGTGGGGGGGTGACCCGAGTTTTTCACAGGCCCGGGGCAGAGTGCCACCAGGACAGGCAGGCTAGACGTAGGCGAGGCATGGGACTTAGAGGCCAGGATCCGGGAGCAATGCCGCATAGTGGCAGAAACAGAGGACAGGAGGGCCCAATTGTGCATGAAGAGGGAGTTGGCCTCGCCATACGGCCGGCAGCTAAAGAGGCCAGCTGAAACTATAGGGAATGTAGGAAACATGCCACAAGAAACCGGCAAGGGTAGCTGGGTTTGGGTTCTAAGCGTAAGGGGTCAGGAGGCTGGTGCGGCCGGTGGTTTAGGTAGCGCAATGGGAGTCAGTAGTGCACACGGCCACGCAGGGCGCGGAAGGTCAATGCCAACACACGAGGTTGGCAGAAAGAAGGCGATGCCAACAGGGCGCAACACGGCCCCTGCACGTTGGTCGGAAGCGCTAGAGGGGTCTTCAGCGGTCTTCTCTACTCTGCAGGATCGGGGACAACACAGAGATGGTGGGCGCCATGAGGGTCCCTAGGATATCTCAGCTAACTACACGATGATGAGTGGGAGTGTGGATAAAAGGATGGATGTAGGTGAAGAAGATGTACTAGAACTTGACTATGAGGAGGAGCTGGATGATTGGGAAGAAGGGGAGATTAGGGAGACAGAGGTGCACAGCATGAGGGGGAGGGGAAGAGGACGCAGGAGCGGCACAACCTCTCTTTCCGCTTCTATTTTTCAGGATCACGATACCAGCGGAGATTTCCATGAAAGAAGGCATGAACAAGGACGTGGCCGATAGGCCCGGAAGGTTTCGCGGCCTGTGGGAACACAAGCAAGAGGTAAAGGGCAATGGTGGTCAGTTTGGGTGGGGGATGACGCAAGGGTGGGGGACACGCCGGTTTGTAGATCTGTTGGGGTAGGTGACGGTTCGATACTTGGCCCAGTACCAACTAAGGACACACAGAGCAGTGAGAAAGGTAAAGAGCCACAAGGTACAGTTGCAAACGAAGGTGAGAGCGGGGACAAGGAGAAAGAAGGGGGAGAAAACAAAAATAGGCTTTCCTATATGGGTTTAGCTATGCCATTGGGCTCACACGTAACAGAAAAGACGAAGGCCAGGATATGGAGACATGAGTATGTAGATGTTTTTAAACTCTTACATAGGGACATACAAGCCAAGGAAGGTTCCAAGGAAGAAGAGTGGGAGTTGGCCCGAAGGCCGAGGGTGCCAATTAATATGGATAACTGGACATCAGCATTTTTGATTTTTGCAAGCATTTATTGCGAGAAATACCCTGACAGGGCCATAGCGCTATTTAAATATATGGACATAATTCGGAACGCGCAAATGCACTTCGGGGGGGTTTGCCTGGTTGAGTTATGATGAGGAGTTCAGGGCCCGGGTGAGTATCAACCCCGATAAGGCATGGGGAGACGTAGACCCAGAATTATGGATGCTATGGATGGTGTTGTCGCAATCCACAGCATCTACCCACACGGTCAGTGGTCTGCCGGTGGTTTATAAGCCGTTTCAGGCATGTCCCGCCCCGGGAGGGGCTGGCGTGGGACAGAGGACAAATCTTAACACAACGGGAGCTTGCTGGAACTTTAACAAGGGGTTCTGTTCCAGACATCCTTGCAAATTTAAACACGATTGCTCCAAATGCAGGGGCCGTCACCCGGTCACGCAATGTTTTTCACTTTCCAGTCCAGCCGAACAATGGAGAGCAACAAAAGGCAGAGGGACTCAAGGTGCTCCTGCTCCAAAGGGGGCCTACGCCAGTTAGGCTAGATTTCATTCTACCATGGTTGCTTAAATACCCGGATAGGGCAGTAGCGATTAAGTTAGCAGAGGGTTTTCGAGAAGGTTTCAGGGTCAGCTACCAAGGTCCACGGAGGAGGCGCTGGGCAGACAATTTGCGGTCTGCAAAAGAACTACCACAGGTGGTAAGGAAAAAGCTGGATAAGGAGCTGTCCTTGGGTAGAACTGCGGGGCCATTTTATGAGTGGCCGAGCCAAAATTGGATGATATCCCCACTGGGAGTTGTGCCGAAGAAGGCCCCGGGTGAGTTCAGGCTGATCATCACCTATCATGGCCGGAGGGCACATCTGTTAACGATTTCATTGCGGCAGAGGACACCAGAGTAGTTTACGCATCGGTGGATGATGCTATAAAATTGGTCAGGGTTTGTGGTTACGGGGCAGAACTGGCTAAATGCGACATACAATCAGCTTTCAGACTATTGCCGATACACCCTGGGGATTTTGAGCTGCTGGGGATGCAGTTGAAGGGGCAATCTATGTGGACAGGGTCCTGCCCATGGGTTGCGCGATTTCATGCGCTCCGTTCGAGGCCTTTAGCACCTTCATGCAGTGGGTCTTCGTCAAGATCAGTGGGCATTATGCGGTGACCCATTACTTGGATGATTTCCTGTTTGTGGGGAATAAGGACTCCGGGGATTGCAGGAAGGCTTTAGCAATTTTTCAGGGCATGGCACACCAGATGGGGGTCCCGCTGGCACCCGAAAAGACTGAAGGCCCCTCGTCGGTTCTCACCTTTATTGGCATTGAATTAGATTCCATTACACTGACAGCCAGATTACCGGCACAAAAAGTAAAAGACATGCTGGATTTCTTGGGTACAGTGAAGGAGGCACGGAAAATCGATTTGCGAACAGCTCAGAAGTTGTTAGGGTACCTGAATTTTGCTTGTAGGGCAGTCAGAGGGGAGAGGACTTTTTGCAGGAGATTGGGACTGGCTATGTCAGGAACGGTGATGCCACATCACAGAATAAGAGTTTCAATGGGCCTTAGAGAAGACGTTAGGGTGTGGGAAACATTTCAATAGGTTATCCATGTTGTTCTGTGAGGAAGAGACAGTATGGCAGGTACAGATATTTTCGGATGCGGCAGGAGCAAATGGTTTTGGGATCTTTTGGGACAGCAGGTGGTGCGCAGAGGCGTGGCCAGCATCCTGGTTGCAACAAGGGAGGAGTATTGCCTTTTTGGAATTTTTTCCCCTTCTGGTAGCCATGGCAGTATGGGGGCAGGAAATAGCAAACAGGACAGTTTTGTTCAGAATCGACAATATGACAGTTGTTGAGCTGGTCAACAGACAGAAGGCAAGGGACCTGAGGTTTTTGCGCTTGTTGCGCCGTTTTATGTTGCAGTGTTTATCTTTGAATGTGATATTTAAAGCTGTCCATATACCAGGAGCTTTCAATGAGATTGCGGATTCCCTGTCTCGTTCACAGTGGCAGCGTTTTCGCAACCTGGCGCCAGGAGCAGAACAGACCAAGACAGCGGTCCCGGCAGACATTTGGGAGTGGGGGGCATGATGATCACGGGCTGGTGGCGATGTCTTTAGCGGAATCCACTCGGCGAAGTTACCGGCTGGCCTGGTTGGATTTTCAATCCTTTGAGCGGTTTGCAGGAAACTTTTGGGAGCAAAGGGGAAAGCAGCTAGAGCATCGTGCTTTGCGCTTCATGCTGTATATGATACGGAAAGCTTTATCAGCGGCAACTATCGGGGGGAAACTGGCAGGGGTATCATTTTACGGGAAATCGTTTTTTGATCACGACCCAGCTAGAAATGATTTGTTGGGAAGGATGTTAAAAGGTTGGGGTAGGATTAAAGCAGCAGAGGGTAGAAAGGCCAGAGAACCCAGCGATTTTGATTTGTTATTAGAATTATTTCATGTACTGCCGGTGCGTTGCGCAGACGAATACGAGTTAGCTCTGTTCCGCTTATGTATGGTGTGGATGTTGTTTGGAGCATTTCGGGTGTCAGAGTTGTTGGGGGTTGGGGCAACAGTTGGGATACGCTACAGGGAGGTGTGCGTACATGGCGATCGATTGAGGATCTGGCTTAGACAATCTAAAACCGGCCAGCTAGGCAGGGGAAAGTGGGTGTGGTTAGATAAAGGGGGCAACATGTTGGCTTGCCCAGTGATGGAATGGAGGAATTTTCTATTCTCATGTACGTCGAGCAGGGACACCAGGGTTTTTGTGCACAGGTCAGGATCCAAGCTCACCAGTTTTCAGCTTTTACGCGTGCAGAGGATGGCGCTGGGACGGCCGGGCCGCCGGGCCATGGATTTTGGCACACATTCATTCAGAATCGGGGCAGCTACGGCCGCGGCGCATTTGGGTTGGGATTGGGCGAAGATCAGGGTGACAGGCCGCTGGAAATCAAGGTGTTGTGAACGATACGTGAGACCCTGAGAGCCGAGGAATAACAGCTGGAGGGTTGAAAGGGGGGGAGGGATTTACAGTTTAAAAAGACATGTTACAGTTATTTTTTCCATTACAGGAAATGCGTTTGGGCCATCGCAGGGCAAGATGGTAACATGGCTGGTAGGCCATTCATTTATCCACTGGGCAGCGAAGTTCGCGGAGAAACAGATATATGGTCGGGCCCTGGGACTGTCCAGCAGACAGCACGAGGTGATGTGGTGGGGAAAAAGCGGCATGCGGTGGGGTAACCTGCTTCCTGGTTGCAACAAGGGAGGAGTATTGCCTTTTTGGAATTTTTTCCCCTTCTGGTAGCCATGGCAGTATGGGGGCAGGAAATAGCAAACAGGACAGTTTTGTTCAGAATCGACAATATGACAGTTGTTGAGCTGGTCAACAGACAGAAGGCAAGGGGCTTCAGAATTGATTTCAATAATGGTTTTTAGATAAGGTATTGAACATTTTAGAAGCCCAAAGATTAACAGTTGAGTATTCTAAATGTTCATTTGCAGATACTTGTATTACCTATTTGGATCACATATTTGATGGTGAGAAAATAAGACCTAAACCATCCGTGGTAGATGCTATACAAAATGCACCCACTACTAAAGAAGAAGTGAGCTCTTTTATTGGTTTAGCTGAATTTTGCTCACAGAATATACAGAATTTTGCTGAGAAAACATTTAATATTAGGCAGTTACTAAAAGCTAATTGCAAATTTGAATGGTCTGCTGATTGTGAAATGGATTTTCAAATGGTTTAAGAAATGCATTGCCAATGTGGCATCACTCAAATGTTTGGTTCCCAATATTCCTTGCATAATAACCACTGATGCTAGTCTTAAGGGAATTGGTGCAGTACTTATCCAATTGGAGCATAATGGCAAAGAAATTGTAATCACATATGCCTCCAGATCATTGTACCCTACAGAAGTAAAGTATTCAGTGATCGAAAAAGAAACCCTTGCGTGTGCATGGGTAGTTGACCATTTTAGAACACTTGTGTGGGGAAGATGTTTTACATTAAGATGTGACCACAAACCTTTAGTTAAAGTTTTAACAACAGAAGGTACTATCAAAACGTCTTCCAGATTAGAGTGATCTATAAAATTGCAAGATTATAATTACCAGGTGGAACATATTCCTGGAAAAGTAAATGTGATAGCAGATTTTTTTATCCCATATGCCCAAGCAATTGGTTGAGCGGGAGGATAAAATGTGGAATGATTTTCACATTGTGTATGTGCATGGTTGTGAGAATTCTTGCATTAAGAAAGAAGTATGGGACCATGCTTACAAGGAAGAAAACGTATTGATGAATGTAGCATCTTATTTACAAAATGGGTGGCCAGACAAATCTAAATTGGAAATAAAAATGTAAACCTTTTGGGAAGTCAGGATGGATTTGAGTATGCAAGAAGGTTACATTTGCAGAGGTGAACGTGTTGTACCATCAAACGATATGTATGACAAATTAAAAAATCTTTGTCATGATGGTCATGTTGGAATAATAAGGGCAAAACAAAGGGTGAAAAGTTCATTTTGGTGGCCCGGGATGGACATTAGGATTGAAAGGTATGTACGAGAATGTTCTAAATATAACAATGCAAATACAACTTTGGTGACAATGAAATCACCACTGAGAATCTTTTCAGTACCAACTGCACCTTGGGAAGCAGTTGCTGTAGACATCATGGGTCCAATAGGAGATATGCAAAAATATAATTTTAGTACTAATGTTAATGTTCTCTAGATGGCCAGTGGTTAAAGTGGTGCAGAAGGTAGATTTTAAAACTGTGTTGAGATTTAGAGATAACATTTTTTCTATGGAAGGAATACCTACACATTTATTAAGTGATAATGGTGTACAGTTTAAGTCTAACAAAGCAAAATACTATTTTAATAGACTAGGAATTACACACAAAACAACATCACTGTATAACTCTAGCAGTAATGGTGCTGTGGACTGCTTTAATAGGGTGATCAAAAATGTCATCCAACTGTCTGTTTCAGAGGGTAGCAATAGCGACTGGGAAACTCAGTTAAAGAAGATGGTATGGGCATACCATCCTGTCCAAGTGTGAAATTACAGGATACTCACCTTTTGCTCTCATGAGAGGAAGAAACCCCAGGATGTCTATTTGGATCAAATATTGTTCAGTGGTCAAAGGAAGACGTACACAAAAAGATAGACTACATACAGTTATGAAGGAAGAATTGGTATGATGAGAAACATGGTACAAAGTAATATGAACTTAGTGTAGGTCAATGGGTACGTTTTAAGAAACCGTGTAACGCTCCAAAGGGTAAAAGCTAATTCTAAGAACCTATGAAAATTATGGAAGTATTCAATAATGCAGTGCGTCTTACAGGTGAGAAGGTTTGGACCTCAAAAAGAATAGCAAAATGTCATACACCAAACTCTAATATGACTCACAATGAGTCAATTTATGAACACCTGGATGATGATATAGTAAACTTTAATGAGAATTCTATTAATGAAAATGTTGTTGGTGCTGATGTTTGACAGTAGTATTACTACAGGGTTTGACAGTGAAAGAAATGAAACAGCAATGAACTAGGAGAATGGGAATATTGGAAACAAAGTTAACTGTGATGACATAAATAATGATAGTGACTTGAATGAGATTATTGGAAAGATAATAATGACAACTATGATATTAGAAATGACTTGAATGTAGATGTGCCCAAGGTTTCTAAATGACAAAAGAGAACTCTAATTTGACTATAAGATTACATCTCTGAACATTTTCCTTTGTGAATTAATGGGTATGAGTGTGTATGTGTATATATATATATATATATATGTTTTTATTTTATTTGTTTTCTAGTTATTTTTCTTTTGTTGTGTGAGAAGGAATGGTCCATGTATTAGTGGAACATCTTGAACTAATTTAATGAAAAATACTTATATTGTCCAGAAAGGGGGATGTGTTGTGGTTCCTAATATAGAATGTAGTTGTAGTGTGTCATTATAGAACATAATGACATAGGATTCGAGGCTAGGGTGTGGGGAGTGTGAGGAAAAGGAGCAAGGATCATTGACAGTGATGGACACTTCTCCGTCTGCTCTTCCTTGTACATAATGTATACTTAAACATACAAATCGCTGTATGTGGATTTATACATAACACTGACCCCTTATCAGAGCTTCAGATTCCTGCATCCATGAGTTTGCCTCCAACTGAAGCATCGGATTAGTTCTGAATCGTTTATTGGAGCATTTTCAGTGCAGGCATTTTGCCATTGGCAGTTGAACGATGACGCATCCTGTGTTTGGAGCTATCCTATTGTACATCAACGCCGCCTGTCTTCCTGAAGCCTATTCGCTTGACGTATGCTACCAGCAGTACAGGAAGTGTTACATCTGTGTTTATTAATCCTTCATGTGCTGGTCACTCGGGTGTGTTTATTTAAAGGCACCGCTACGAGCAGGACACGCTTGGGTTTAAAAGCGCTGCTACCCAAGCATCTCAAAAGGAAAATAGTTTTTGGGCAACTCATCTGTGGATTTCAAAGCGTGTTGCTACAGTGATGCACACACCTCATCAGTATGGACAGCGGTGACTACCTTTATTGTTTTAAAGTTTCAATACTGTTTATTTTTCATCTGGCACTGCATAACTTCATGTGTTCATCATATTTGAATATTTTGTATTGAGTATCACGGCAGAAGTATTGTTTATATACGCCATGTCAGGAATTGTGCCACCACCATCATTTCTCACAGCACCCGGGGAACCACCCATGGACTGGGAGACATGGAAAGCAATATTTCTAGCCTATGAAGAGGTTCTGGAGGATGAGTGTGAACCAGAAAGAAAACTAGCCCTTTTAAAGCACTGTTCAGGAGGGTTTGGTTTGAAAGAATTTAAGAATTTACCTGCCTTAGTCAATCCTGGTAATATTAATGCTTACTAGTATGCATCTAAACAGTTATGTTTATGGTAAGGTAGGAAAACGAATGTTGTGATGGAAAGATTAATCTTTTACTCACAAAAATTCTGATGAATCTATAGAGGATACCAATCTAACACTTAGATTACTAGTTGTGACTTGTGATTTTGAACACAATGTATGAGCAGGTTATAAGAGTTCACATTTTGATGAGAACTAACAATAAGATACAGGATGTCACTCAATGCTGCCAGTGAAATTGCTACAGCCATTAAACACTCTGAAAAGTGTATACAGGAAATAAGGGGGAAGAGACTAATGAGGTGCACGTAGTATCAAATGATGGGGATAAACAAAAAATAATTCAGATTACACAAAAACCTGAAATGAAGACTAAGGGGGTCATTCCGACCCCGGCGGGGCGGCGGGCGCGCCGCCGGGCGGAAACCGCCCAAACACCGCCCCGCGGTCAAATGACCGCGGGGACCATTCTAACTTTCCCGCTGGGCCGGCGGGCGATCTTCAAAAGATCGCCCAGCGGGAAAGCCCCAGCAAAGATGAAGTAGGCTCCGAATGGAGCCGGCGGATTTGCTGGGGTGCGACGGGTGCAGTTGCACCTGTCGCGATTTTCGGCAGACACTGAAAATCTTAATGGGGCCCTGTTAGGGGGCCCCTGCACTGCCATGCCAGTGGCATGGGCAGTGCCCACGACACCCGTTCCCGCCAGCTTCTTCCTGGCGGTGTAAACCGCCAGGAACAGGCTGGCGGGAAGGGGGTCGGAATGCCCATGGCGGCGCTGCTTGCAGCACCGCCACTGAGGATTCCTTTGGCCACGGGAAAACCGGTGGGAAACCACTGGTTTCCCTTTTCTGATCGCGGCTTTACCGCCGCGGTCAGAATTGGCCAGGAAGCACCGCCAGCCTGTTGGCAGTGCTTGACCGCCAGGGTCAGAATGACCCCCTAAGTGGCAAAGACCTGAAGAAAAATAGAGTATAGCCTTGTGTTATAGATGTGGTAGTAATGGACAGCTTGGTAACTCAAAAGTGTCTCCTGCAATAGAAAAAAAACATGTTCCAGATGCAAGAAGAATGGGCAGTGTGCAGGTCAGCTCCAAGGTGAGTGAAACTGGTGTGAAGTCATGATGATTGTGATAGTATGTATGAAAGTTGTGTCCACACTATTAACACTGTGTTGCACATTAGTGAGGAAAAAAAGATATAACCAAACTCCCTTCATGTGAAATTGATACGGATGGTGTCCGCTTATGGATGCTAGTGGTTTAATGTGCTTGGTATATAATCATATCACAATATAGTTAAAGAGAAATGGCCTAATAAAGTGTTCTTGCCTCCAGATGTAGTATTTGGTGGGTATATATGCCATAGATCTGACTTGGGTATTTCTGGGCCAATTTAGAATTTGCTAAACGCTACACTTATGGGAAAATGTATGTGGCTAGAAGCGGGCAATCCTAGTTGGGCTGGCCACACCAGGAAGAAGAACGAGTTACTTACCTTCGGTAACGACTTTTCTGGTGGATACATTAGCTACCTGTGGATTCCTCACCTAATGAATACTCCCATGGCGCCAGCATTCGACGGAAATCTTCTTCCTAGTCTCTGCACGTCGACGAGGACGTCACTCTAGCCCACGCAACGCCGTCTGACATCATACAGGCAATAAGAGGTCCTCGACGACGTGTCGACGTCAGTACCAACATTTTTTACGTGCATGAGAACAACCACCCAATGCAATGAAAGAGCAAGGCAACATCCCATAACCTTGTAAAATACACAATATTGCAATGAATAGCTGTAAATTTAATATAACGAACAAATATATGCAAATCATGTATGTACACAAAGATATATACATATATATATATATATATATATATATATATATATATATATATATACAGATAATATACACACGTATCCATATATACAACGTCTATTGCAACCTTGAAGACCAAGAGGAGCGCACTCAAGGATTACTTGGTAAGACCAGAAAGGCAACGGGGAGGCGGGTGGGACCGTGAGGAATCCACAAGTAGCTAATGTATCCACCAGAAAAGTCGTTACCGAAGGTAAGTAACTCGTTCTTCTGATGGATACAACTACCTGTGGATTCCTCACCTAATGAATAGAGTCCCAAAGCAGTACCACGCCCGGTGGCGGGTGCCTAAATGGTCAAACCAAGAAATCCTGCAGCACTGACCGTGCAAAATGGCCGTCCCTTCTGACCTCAGAGTCCAAACAGTAATGTTTCGCAAAAGTGTGAAGGGACGACCAAGTTGCGGCCTTGCAGATGTCAACCACAGGAACACCCCTGGCCAAGGCCGAAGTGGCCGACTTAGCTCTGGTGGAATGAGCTCTAATGCCCTCAGGAGGGTCCTTCTTTGCCAAAGAGTAACAGATTTTAATGCAAAGAACCACCCACCTGGAGAGTGTTCTCTTGTGGACTGCCTTTCCTCTCCTCTTGCCCACGTACCCAATGAACAGCTGATCCTCCAGCCTGAAATCCTTTGTTCTATCAATAAAGAAGCTCAACGCCCTCTTTGGGTCCAGACGGTGCAGTCTTTCTTCCTCTTTAGAAGGATGAGGCGGAGGATAGAACGTGGACAAAGTAATTGTCTGAGCCAAATGGAAGGGTGAAACAACCTTCGGGAGGAAAGCAGCCTTGGTCCTCAACACCACCTTATCCCCATAAAAAGTTGTATAAGGGGGCTTTACCGATAAGGCCTGCAACTCACTCACTCTCCTTGCAGATGTTATCGCTACCAGGAAAACTGTTTTTATAACCAAATACCTTAAGGGGCAAGAATGCATAGGCTCAAAAGGGGACCCCATAAGGAAAGTCAGGACCAAGGACAAATCCCATTGCGGCATAACGAATGGTTTTGGAGGATATTTATTTAGAAGACCTTTCAAGAATCTGATAACAATAGGGGATTTAAATAACGATGGTTGGTCTGGAAGACAAATGAAGGCTGACAAGGCCGACAAATAACCCTTAATGGTAGCCACTGCACAACCTTTCTGCGCTAGAGAGAGAGCAAAAGACAAAACGTCCGATAGATGAGCATGTAAGGGATCAATCTGCCTCTCTCCACACCACGCAACAAATTTAGACCACCTATTAGCGTAGATAGATTTAGTGGAGTGTCGCCTGGCCGCTAATATAACATCCACTACATCAGGCGGGAGAGAGAAGGAACTCAGGTTGCCCCGTTCAATCTCCAGGCATGTAGGTGCAGACTCTGGAGGTTGGGGTGTAAAACCTGCCCCTGCGACTGCGAGAGGAGGTCTGCCCTGAAAGGGAGACGAAGCGGAGGGCACATTGAGAGTTGGAGAAGGTCGGAGTACCACACCCTCCTTGGCCAATCCGGAGCTATTAAGATGACTAGCGCCCGGTCTTGGCGAATCTTCCTCAATACTCGAGGAATCAAGGGTATGGGAGGAAACGCGTAAAGCAACTGGCCGCACCAGGTTATTTGAAACGCGTCCCCTAATGCTCCCTGCATCGGATACTGGAGGCTGCAGAATAACGGACAATGCGCGTTCTCCCGAGTGGCAAACAGATCTATCCGAGGAAACCCCCACATCTGGAAGATTAAACGGACTTGATCTGGATGGAGACGCCACTCGTGGTCGGCCGAGAATTGGCGACTGAGACTGTCCGCACATACATTCAAGACCCCGGCCAGATGATTTGCTACCAAGCAAATCTGATGGTCCTTTGCCCAAGACCATAGTCGAAGAGCTTCTCTGCAGAGAAGGTACGACCCTACTCCTCCCTGTTTGTTTATGTACCACATCGTGGTAGTATTGTCCGTCAGGACCTGTACCGACTGACCACGAAGGGAAGGGAGGAAGGCCTTGAGAGCCAGATGTACAGCCCGTAACTCTAACAGATTGATATGAAACATCTGCTCCTCTGGAGACCAAAGGCCTTTGATCTCCAGATCCCCCAGATGAGCTCCCCACCCCAGAGTGGAAGCATCCGTTATGACCGTGGGCACTGGTGGCGACTGCGCGAACGGCTTTCCTTGTGAAAGATTGTTGCTCGCAATCCACCACTTCAAGTCCACAGCAGCATCTCTGGAGATCTTGACAGCACCTTCTAGATCTCCTTTGTGTTGAGACCACTGCCTTCGGAGGCACCACTGAAGAGCCCTCATGTGCCAGCGAGCATGCGTGACCAACAGAATGCAGGAGGCAAACAGAACGAGCAGACGAAGGACCTTGAGGACTGGAACTACCGCTCCATTTCGAAACATTGGAACCAATTCCTGAATATCTTGAATCCGCTGAGGCGGAGGAAAGGCTCGACTCAATGTTGTATCCAGTACTGCCCCTATGAACAGGAGGCGCTGAGAGGGCTCCAGGTGAGATTTGGGCTCGTTCACCGAAAAACCCAGGTCGAACAACAACTGAGTCGTTGACTGCAGATGATGCGACACAAGCTCCGGCGACTTGGCTTTGATCAACCAGTCGTCCAAGTAAGGGAATACTGCTATCCCCTTCCTTCTGAGCTCTGCCGCAACCACCGACATCACCTTCGTGAAGACTCGAGGTGCTGAAGTAAGACCAAACGGAAGGACCGCAAACTGATAGTGCTGCGATCCCACCATAAACCGGAGATACTTCCTGTGTGACTTGAGTATCGGGATATGAAAGTAAGCATCCTGCAAGTCGACAGACACCATCCAATCTTCCTTGTTCAACGCCCAAAGCACCTGAGCTAGGGTCAGCATCTTGAACTTTTCCTGTTTGAGGAACCAATTCAAGATCCTCAGGTCCAGGATTGGTCTCAACCGACCATCCTTCTTGGGAATCAGGAAATACCTTGAGTAACAACCTCGACCCCTTTCCTGCTCTGGGACCAACTCTACCGCGCCCTTTGAAAGGAGGACTTGTACCTCCTGTTCTAGCAACAGGAGGTGTTCTTCTGAACAATAAGATGGGCGGGGCGGGATGAGGGGCGGGAACTCCCGAAAGGGAAGGGTGTAGCCTTTTCCCACAATACTGAGAACCCAAGTGTCCGTTGTAATAGTCTTCCACTTGCGGAGAAAATGCTGTAATCTTCCCCCTACAGGAGAGGAGTGAGTGGGAAATGGTGGAAGCCTAAGGCTGCTTTCCCTGCTGCACCCCTCCAGAGGATGAGGAAGAGGCAAAGTGCTGCTGAGAGGCTCCTCTGGTGCGGGCCCTCCCTCTCCCTCTAAAAGATCTATAGGGATGGGAAGAGGCAGGTTGCTGGAATCTCCCCCGAAAGGAAGAGGAGGAAGAGCCACGCCCAAATCCCCGAAACCTCCTGAAAATCCTGGAAGAGGCAGAGGAAGAAGGAGCTTGGAGTCCTAGCGATTTGGCTGTGGCCCTGCTCTCCTTAAAACGTTCCAAGGCCGAATCTGCCTTGGCGCCAAACAGCTTGTCCCCATCAAAAGGGAGATCCAATAGGGTTGACTGCACATCTGCAGAAAACCCCGAATTACGGAGCCAGGCCTGTCTCCTTGCCACCACAGTCGTGCCCATTGCTCTGGCCACCGAGTCGGTCGTATCCAGCCCAGCCTGAATAATCTGGGTCGCAGCAGCCTGGGCATCTGAAACAACATCCAAAAGACCCTGGGGAAGCTCCGTAAATGATGAGGAAATGTCCTCCATAAGAGCATGAACATATCTCCCCAGGATACAAGTTGCGTTGGTGGCCTTCAACGCCAGACTGCAGGACGAAAAGATTTTCTTGGACTGCGCATCCAGTTTCTTCGAGTCTCTGTCCCCAGGCACCGTCGGGAAAGAACCAGGCGCTGATTTGGATGAACAGGAGGCCTGCACCACCAAGCTCTCCGGTGTAGGGTGCCTAGAAAGAAAGCCAGGGTCAGTTGGTGCAGCTCGATACCTCCTGGCTACGGCTCTATGAACCGCTGGGGAAGATACTGGTCTCTTCCACACCTCTAGCACCGGATCCAGCAAAGCGTCATTAAAGGGCAATAGAGGCTCTGCCGCAGCTGAGGCCGGATGAAGCACCTCTGTCAGAAGGTTCTGTTTTGTCTCTGCCACCGGCAAAGGCAGGTCCAGAAAACTAGCTGCCTTCCGTACCACTGCGTGAAAGGAAGCAGCCTCCTCCGTGTATTCCCCTGGAGACGAAAGATCCCACTCAGGGGAAGTGTCCAGCCCACTGGCTGTATCTAGACCATGCAGTCCATCAACCGAGTCCTCTAGTTCTCCTTCTTCCAGGACTCGTTGGTACTCCTGCTCCTCTAATATACGGAGAGCACGTCTCCTCGAATTAAGCCTCTGCTCGATACGCGGAGTCGACAATGCCTCCGCCGAAGCCGAAGATCGGCGCCGATCTTCAGAAGCCACCGACGCCGCGTCCGGCGCCACAGGTAACTTCGGCGCCGATGAAAGAGCACTCGGAGCGGATGGACCCACCGGAGTCACAGGACGAAATCCCGACGTCGACGGGATGGAAATCTCCGGGGCCAATCCCTCCGAAGCCACCGGAGCGGCCACCGGCGCCGAGCCCACGTTCCCAAAAGGGAGAAAGGGCATAAAGGGTGCCGGCCGTAGAGGCGCAGGATCACCCAATGAAAAGGCCAAAGGGCCAGCCGGAGCACCCCCTGGAGCCATCTGTTGGAAGATGGTATACATCGCATTTAGGAATGCGGTACTATCGGCTCCAGGGGTGGGAAAAGCCGGATACTGGGGTGCCTGTATCGAAGGCGGCCTCGACGTCTGCGACGCCGGGGACAACACCAGAGGCTGCACCACTTCAATCACCGACGCCTGTCCCGGTGAAGTCGGTGACGCCGGAGAGGGCAACGGCGTCGATGGATGCGGCGTGACCGTGGGACTGACCTCCCAAGTCCTCCGGCGCTGATCCGAAGACCTGGAACGAGTCTCCTTGCTCGAATGGCGCCGTAATTCTCTACGGCGCCGGGAGTCTCGATGACGCCGATGCCTTGGCGAAGAAGACTTCTTATGATGTTTTTCTTTTTTCGACTTCGCCATAAACAACTTCGCCTCACGTTCCTTGAGGGCCTTTGGATTCATGTGCTGGCATGAATCGCAAGTCGAGACGTCGTGGTCGGAGCTTAAACACCAAAGACAGTCGGAGTGAGGATCCGTAACTGACATCTTGCCCCCACACTCACGACAAGGCTTAAAACCCGACTTTCTCTGCGACATTATTACTGCAGCGAAGGACTACGCAGCAAAAAAAATATACTGTAACCACGAAAGTAACAGTTGCTCCCTCGAAGATAACCGCTTCGAATGCACGGAAAAAAGGGAACTGATGTCGGCACGTCGTCGAGGACCTCTTATTGCCTGTATGACGTCAGACGGCGTCGCGTGGGCTAGAGTGACGTCCTCGTCGACGTGCAGAGACTAGGAAGAAGATTTCCGTCGAATGCTGGCGCCATGGGAGTATTCATTAGGTGAGGAATCCACAGGTAGTTGTATCCATCAGAAATGGGTATTAGATTGGACCCTAAGGATGATCCTCCTGTGTACCGTATTGGGAATACTTCCAAGATGGGTAGTGATAATGCCACCCACTTCATTCACAAGCTAAAACTACAATTTCCTGATGTTTTCAGTAACAAGTCAGAGGAAGACAAAGGATTTAAGGATCACATTAGATTGAGTGACAACGTTATTTCTTCACGTCATAGGGTGAGGAATGTTTCGTTGTCTTGAAGAGGCTAACTGAAGGAGATGCTGCATGATGTTCATGATTGAGCCTGTAGAACCATCACCATGGGTGTCTCCAGTTGTGATTTCTGTTAAATAATCTGGAGAACTGAGGCTCTGGGTTGATTTGTGCAGCCTTAATATTGCCATCTGGGTGGATGCTCACTCCCTTCCAAATCTACATGAAATGGAGACCACACTAGCAAGGGCATAGGTCTTCATGTTTAGACCTTGCGAGTGCATACCATCATGTGTGTCTGGATGAAGAATCAAAAGACCTCGCAGCTTTCATTACCTCAGGTTTGTTTAGGTTCTGTCATATTCCTTTTGGTATAGCCTGCATAGCATCTGTTTTTCAAAGACTAAAGAAATGCTGGGAGGTTTAAATGGGGCAATAGCCTTTCAGGATGGCATATTTGTATTTGGCACAAAATGCAATGGAACATGATAACAACTTAATGGAAGTTTTAGCGGCTCTATCATCAAAAGGTCTTACTCGGTGAGCAGACAAATGCAAATTTTAGAAATACAAAGTAGAGTATTGGGCCACCGTATCAGTGCTTTAGGTATTGAACCCAAGCGTAATCATATGGAAAACATTACTAATGCTCCCATTCCCGCTTGCAAAGAACAATTAGTAACCTTTCTTGGGCTCACTGAATTCTATGCTAAGTTCATACCTAACTATGCAACCAAAGTGAATCCTTTCAGTAATGCACCTTGCCTTAAAAAATTTCATTATCAGAAACTAAAGTGTGGTTATGGTTGACACCAGTAACTGTGGACTTGGTGGTGTGTTGATGCAGGCAGATCAAAACAAGGAGTGGATTGTGGCGTATGTATCAAGAGCTTTGCGAGATGCTGAAAAAAATGATTCTGTGATAGAGAAGGAATTGTTGGCCTGTGTGTGGGGAGCAGAACATTTTAGATCCTTTTTAAGGGGAATGAAATTCATTTTCAAGATGGACCATAAGCTCTCAGTACATATGATGGCACCAGGTTGCGGGAGGAGGGGGAGTGGGGGGCGGAGGGGAGGAAGTGAAGGGGAGGGTGCAGACAATGTCTGCAAGGTTAGCCAGTTTAGCTTCTAGACTGCGAAGTTTCCAGTATCAATTAGAGTATGTACCCAGAAGTCTAATGTAGATGCTGATTGCATGTCCAGATTACCTGTACCAGGAGACAAATCCAATGAATCTGATGTGGAAGAATGTGAGTTAACTTTCACGTTACAGGACATCAATTTAGTTGGTATTGATAAACCTATTATCCAGGAAGCTAAACGGAAAGTGGAGATGGAGAAAGATTGCACACTCAACAAGGTAATACAGTTTATTGTGAATGATTGGCCAGAGGAAAGAAAGATTCCACGAGAACTAATGAATTATTTCAGAGTAAGGAAAGAATTAGCAATTGAGAATGGTTTTGTGATGAGCGGAGATAAATTCATACCTCCTCTTAAACTGAGAAAAATCATTGTGAATATGGCTCATGATGGTCACATGGGCATTTCAAGCACTAGAATTTGTGGTGGCCTGGGATTGATACATTTGTTGAATACCTGGTAAGAGAGTGTGGAAAGTGTGCTCCTAGTGATAAAACTGCCAAAGCATTATCCACTGAACCACAACTACTTGAGTTTCCTGAAGCACCATGACAAAAGCTGGGTTTAGATATTATTGGGCTGTTTGCAGTGTTACCAAGACAGGAGGGTTTTGGTATTGTGTTAGTTGATTATTACTCAAAATAGCCTGAGAGTAAGATGGTAAAGGAAATCACTTTAGCAAATGTAGAATTTATGGATGACATTTCTAGCAGAGAAGGCATTCCCCAGGAACTGGTAAAGGACAATGAATCTCAGTTTTTCAGTAAATATCTGGAAAATTATTTGGAGAAGTGCGGGGTGACAAGAGGATCGCTGTTGTTCCACCCTGAAGCGAATGGTCAGGTTGGAAGATTCAAACATGTAATCAAAGAAGCTATTCAATTGTCTGTGAAGGTTGGTTTGCGTTGGAGGAACTCCTTACTATCTATGCTGTTGGCATATAGGACCTCTCCCAATTCTGTGACTATTGTGAGTCCTTTCGAATTACTGAGGGAACGCAAACTTAGCACAAAGCTAGTGCCTTGGTGGTTGAAGAACAAAGTGAAAATGCTGGGTGAGATTGCAAAAGTAGATTTTAAGAAAATCCAAAGCAGAGTGGAAGAGTACAACGCTAAAATGAAACAAAATTTAAGGAGGAGAGATGTAGTAAGCAGACAAGTAATGAAGGCGGGTGACATGGCTCGCCTTAAGAAGAGGAGAATGGAGGGTAAGGGGTTTGCTAGTTGGTCAGATCCCACAGAAGTTATCAAGGTTTTCAGAAATGCTATGCGAATAGATGGCGGTGTTGTTTGGAATCTCAATAGAGTCTCATTGTTCAGGGGAACAGAACTCCATTGTAACAAACACGCAAGTATTACTTCTTTTTGGAAGTGGATCAACAGGAGTGTGTCAAGAATACAGGAGTGGATTAAGCTATCACTGCCAGGGAAGCTGATATAGTCAAGGATGTTCCCAGGAGCGTGAGATCACGTTGTCCGCCTATGAAATTCCAGGATTTTGAGCATGGCATGTACTCATGTTACGCTCGAATTAGGTTTATGTTTGTATTTGGGGTTATTGTAATGGATTAGTCAGAGCAGGATGCGTTGTGTAATGTTCGTAACTTTTTCAGATTATTCCTTCCTCGGGGGGGGGGGGGGAGGATGAGCAGTTTTGTTCATGGAAAGGCGGTGTACTTTTAAAGGGGAGCGTGAGGGATTATATATACAACAGGATGGCAGTTGCCCTGGGATATTATTGACTTACTGAGACTGTGCACATAGTGCAGGAACGAACCGGATATTGGTGGAATATATGGATCATTTTCTTTAGCGTGAATACTCACTTTTGTCACAATTTGTGGCACACTAAGGACATTACAGTGGCACACTAAGGACATTACAGGAAAAACAGAATATCATTGGTAATTATCTAAACACTGTATCATTTGTTATGCTGACTTATAATAAACTGATTCCAGTACCATTTTACAACAAATGAAGCACTAACTGCTGTTGACATGTTTAATTTTGCACTATATCTGGCATTTACTACCTCTTTCACATCAAGCAAGACACCAAGGATTAAGCAGTTTATGGGATGGGTGATGGTGTTATGTCTTATAAAGGTACAAAATACTCTCTCCTATACATTTTAAGGATGTAGTGAGTTACCTCAGATTCCATGACCTTATAAAGGAAATCAGCCTTGTTACTCTATGTGGTCAATGAACTTCTTGGTGACTTGCATTATCCTTATAATGCACGAAAGACAGAAGAATTGATATATAATATATATATATATATAAATATATCCAAAAGTTTTATTTGTGTGCTCTTTTGTCTATTATTTTCCTCTACTTTACCCCCTCTCTTAGGCTTTATTGTTATTATCTCTATACCTACATATTTTCTGGTAGTTTTTATGGCCTGTATCACACCAAGATCTGTAATGTCCTACCACCACCACCACTCCCCACTCCCCTCACACCACAGAAAGGATACACAAGCTGAGTGACACCCCTCCAGGGCAGCACAGCTGACGTTCCAACCAGGGCCTCCATTTATTTCTGAGATAAACATACATTTTCTTCTCATACTTGCCTTCTCCAAAGTCCATTGCTCTTGATTCTCAAGTGAGAAGTCCTATCATAATTTAGCACATGTGATCAGGACATCCACCTTGGTATTTAGAAAGCAGAAAAATGGTTTTGGACATAACAAGCTTTTTTGACACTCCAAAGTACTACATTAACCGGTTCTGTGCCGAGGACGTAGTGGTTATTTTGATTAGGCTGATCTGCAACCCAAGGGGGGCAGAAACCACTAGGCACCAGGGATTTTTATTTTTTTTTGTTTTTGTTTTACAGATGGGGAGCGACCCCTTGGACAAGGGTCGCTCCCCTGGAGGGGAAAATTGTATTTAGGCCAATGTCACGCAGGGGGAGCGATCCCGTAGGCAAGGGTTGCTCCCAGGTTGGGAGGGGGGGGAGGGGTCAAATTTCTTTTAGGCCATTTCTGGATTGGCCGATTTTAGGTCAATCTGCCCCCAAGGGCGCCAATGTCACGCAGGGGGAGCGACCCCGCAGGCAAGTGTCGTTCCTGGGAGGGGGGGGGAGGAGGTGGGGGGGGGGATGGGGGGTATTTTAGGCCATTTCTATTAGGCCCCCCCTGGGGGGGGGGGGGGGGCAGAAACCGCTGGGCGCCAGGCCAATTTTTTTTTTTTTTGTTTGTTTTTTCAGAGATGGGGAGCGACCCATTAGGCAAGGGTCGCTCCCCTGGGGAGCAAATTGTATTTAGACCATTTCTGCCCCCCTTGGGGCAGAAACCACTAGGCACCGGGGATTTTTTTTTTGGGTGCCAATGTCACGTAGGGGGAGCGACCCCGTAGGCAAGTGTCGTTCCTGGGGGGGGGGGGGGGCAGGACACATTTATTTTAGGCCATTTCTAGCCCCCCCCCCCCAGGGCCGGCTGAGCTAGAGGCCAAAATCCACAGGTAGGCATTGTTTGAATTTGATGTGTCCACGTTGTGTTTTGGCCAATTTCCTGTGGCGGGCGCTAGGCCTACCCACACAAGTGAGGTATCATTTTTATCGGGAGACTTGGGGGAACGCTGGGTGGAAGGAAATTTGTGGCTCCTCTCTGATTCCAGAAATTTCTGTCACCAAAATGTGAGGAAAACGTGTTTTTTTTGCCAAATCTTGAGGTTTGCAAAGGATTCTGGGTAACAGAACCTGGTCAGAGCCCCACAAGTCACCCCATCTTGGATTCCCCTAGGTCTCTAGTTTTCAAAAATGCACAGGTTTGGTAGGTTTCCCTAGGTGCCGGCTGAGCTAGAGGCCAAAATCTACAGGTAGGCACTTTGCAAAAAACACCTCTGTATTCTTTCAAAAAATGTGATTTGTCCACGTTGCGTTTTGGGGCATTTCCTGTCGCGGGCACTAGGCCTACCCACACAAGTGAGGTATAATTTTTATCGGGAGACTTGGGGGAACATAGATTAGCAAAACAAGTGTTATTGCCCCTTGTCTTTCTCTACATTTTCTCCTTCCAAATATAAGAGAGTGTGTAAAAAAAGACATCTATTTGAGAAATGCCCTGTAATTCACATGGTAGTATGGTCACCCCGGAATTCAGAGATGTGCAAATAACCACTGCTCCTCAACACCTTATCTTGTGCCCATTTTGGAAATACAAAGGTTTTCTTGATAGCTATTTTTCACTCTTTATATTTCAGCAAATGAATTGCTGTATACCCGGTATAGAGTGAAAACGCACTGCAGGGTGCAGCTCATTTATTGGCTCTGGGTACCTAGGGTTCTTGATGAACCTACAAGCCCTATATATCCCCGCAACCAGAGGAGTCCAGCAGACGTAACGGTATATTGCTTTCGAAAATCTGACATTGCAGGAAAAAGTTACAGAGTAAAACGTAGAGAAAAAGTGATGTTTTTTTCACCTCAATTTCAATATTTTTCTTTTTCAGTTGTTATTGTCTGTAGGAAAACCTTGTAGGATCTACACAAATGACCCCTTGCTGAATTCAGAATGTTGTCTACTTTTCAGAAATGTTTAGATTTCTGGGATCCAGCATTGGTTTCACGCCCATTTCTGTCACTGATTGGAAGGAGGCTGAACGCACAAAAAATTGTAAAAATGGGGTATGTCCCAGTAAAATGCCAAATTTGTGTTGAAAAATTGGGTTCTCTGATTCAAGTCTGCCTGTTCCTGAAAGCTAGGAAGCTGGTGACTTTAGCACCGCAAACCCTTTGTTGATGCCATTGTTCGGGAAAAACCACAGCCTTCTTCTGCAGCCACTTTTTCCCATTTTCTTTTTAAAAACGCCATTTTCACTGTATTTTGGCTAATTTCTTGGCCTCCTTCACGGGAACCCACAAAGTCTGGGTACGTCTAGAATCCCTAGGATGTTGGAAAAAAAGGACGCAAATTTGGCATGGCTAGCTTATGTGGACAAAAAGTTATGAGGGCCTAAGCGCGAACTGCCCCAAATAGCCAAAAAAAAAGCTCGGCACAGGAGGGGGAAAAGGCCTGGCAGCGAAGAGGTTAATGTTTAAAGCCATAACTATTATTAGCCAGAACATGAAGAGATGACCTCACCTACCCAGATCTGCACGAATATCCTAAAATTGTTTTTATTGGCCTAAGAAAATGCTGGTTCTGAATAGTATACAATGATTTCCTTGCTGTGTGAAAACAATTTCAGAAATCAAGAACTACGTATGTAATGAAAAGGAGTAATTAATCTGTAGAACTTTATAAAATCATCAACACACATGAAAACAAAGCTCAGAATAAGTGTACACTATCAGAATATAAACAGTTTAATGTTCACCAAATCTGCAATATAGCAACCTATTTTCAGATACAAAGTTAATTTCAAATAATTGGCCAATGGAAGAACAAAAAGAATCATAATAACTTTGCATAAAAAGTATCCTAATGCTGCATTCAAATACACAATTAAAATATACCATACTGTGGCTGTCTAAGGTCTTTAAGTACATTTTCCCATTTAGAACATTGGTCAGTTACAACATTTTTAGACACATTAACAAAATTCCTGTAATTTCCATGCATTACTAATGGATGCTAAATATCAGGGAAGAAAGAATACTTATATCACACCTCACATCTGGTTTGTTTCTATGCTCTGTCAGTATTCTCACAAGAAATTCAAATGGAAAGATTCAGTATTTATTAAATTCTCAATTGTTCATTAAGACACGCACCAGGGCAGTATAAATAAAGGAACTAAACAGAAGATGAAACTGGTGCGATATATCAGTTTAAGCAAGAGAGCTAAAACATCAAACTTCAATATTCTATAGAATGTACAGTGATTGCTTTGATTAGGTACATGGAGGGTAGAGATGTACAGCTTACAAAATGTAAGGTACATAACAAAAATGTCTAACAAACTTTTAATTCCATTAAGCTGTAAATTAAATACCAAGGGCAATGCATGATATTTAAAAGTTTAGTATTACATTTTAATGCTATTAAGTAATAAAAATTAAAGTTGTAATAAAACACCAATAATAATACTGGAGCATATAACAATCTGGTGGACAATGCAATTAGTATGGAACATAAAGTTGAAGTAAACAGACCAGACAAGTAGACAAGCAATATTGCAGGAAGATCATGTTTTTGTTGTACACATTCTGGTACCATGAGTCTTTTGTTGCATTTAGAAAAATATATGTTAACAAATAAGAAATATAAATAAAAAACAAACTGAAAACATCATTTAGTTGCTGCTAGTAAAAGTACTTTTCGTAGGCTGGTCTAATTAATATTGCTAAAAGCCCTGCTCCTTACAAACACCATGTTTATCAGAAAGCATTTCTTTCATAAGGCCAAAATGATCCTAAATGCCATAATTATTTTCATTTTTTATGGGCTTCTGAGGCAAAATAAAAAACTGCTTGACAGAAATTTTATTTGAAAGAACATTACTTGTTTTAACATACAATATTGGTGCTGCCTCCATTGGATGTTTGAGTATCAGATATTACTCTTCTTACATCTCAAACACTGAGAGCCAGAATATATGCACAATGTATTTAAACTTACCATACTAGTTTCAGATGATTTTTGCCACATATCATTTTAGGGACCAAAAGTATCACAAACAAAAGTCTAAAATATCTAAAATATACAGGTGACAAAGCATCGTCACATCCACACTTCTTAGATTTAGTAAACAGCAATGTAATCTGAGCCCCGCATTTTGTGGAGAGGTTTGACGGTGTAGCTCACACCTTCCCATTATAGGACAAGAATAGACTGGCAGAGCCCTTGCACATTGTATTTCCATAAATTATCCATTACAACATTGTTTTTTTTCAAAACAGTAATTTATATTAGGTTATATAACTATAGCACATTATTTGTAAACAATTATTCCAGCCAGCTTAATTGTTGCAAATATATTAAATATTAATTACTGTATAGTCTACAAGATAAACAATAATTCATGACAATGTGCTTATTATTTGGGTCAACAATAAACGTGAATTAGTCTTTGTTTGAAGCATATCATACATTTTTATAGTACAATGGCGATATAAAGTACATGCTGCTAGATCACTTAAACAGTAACAAAAACAAAGTATTTTAAGAGAGAAAAAATATATCTGACAAATATAATGAAAGTAAAAAAAACACAGAATAAAAGGTAAGAGAAATGACTATTTGATTTCTAACTTAAACAAACAAGGTCTAGTTGTGCTTATTTTTAAAGAATTTATTCTAACTACGATCTCAGGCTATCGAAAGAAATGGAAGCAAAGTCGCCAGATTAGATTTTGTTTTAGCTTTTCAGTTTATGAATGGGATAACATGTTATTACAGAGAATTTCAAGAAATGGGGTCACCTAAAAGCTTGATGCATTTGCATAAGGTATGTTCAAACTGCCTAACTATGCCATTATTTCACCTTAGGTGTACCCTTCATTTTGACAATTTTGAAGACTAAAGAACAAGTCTACAAACTGTAGGTAACTTTGAGAATAATAATTCTTGAGGACTTGTGTTTGTCCAGAGACCAACTGTCAACCCTGTAGTCATTCCAAAAAGTAGGGTATCACGTTTTACATCAAAGAGACCCATAAGAGCCTAAAGTATTTCCTTGCACGTACACTTAGAGAGCAATCATAATTCCTGGTTTTTAGCCACTCCTACAGATAGTCAGAAATGCTATTCTGCTACCTGCTGTCAGATTTCCAGAGCAAAAACAAGGTGTGGCATTTGATAAAAAGTTGCTAGTGCTGCCAGCTGCTGCTTATGTGTGGTCCCTCATAAGGAAAGGGGATGGCCAAAACACAAGGAGGGCTGTGGCAGTGGACAAAACATGTGAGAGGTGTGCAGTACAAACCAAGGTATCCACTGCAATTGTATAATTGATAATTAACTTTAGGACTACCAGAAAACACATTATAAAAGGGAAAAGGAGGAGGAACAGAAGAGTCAATAAAGGATTACGACTTAGGAGTATCTTAATTATGCAATGCTGGACCAATTTTCCATTAGGGAGTTCTGGATGTTCATAAAAATGTAAAATAATTGCAGCGTGTACTGAATGGAAATACTTTGTGAATTCTAAATTGACTACCATGTTCACTCGTGTTTCCCCACATGTCAAAGTGGTAGGAAGTGCACAGCATTTGAGGCACATAAATCACAATTAAGAGAACATGTACTATTCACATGAAAACGTCTGGCTTGAACCCTGCAAGAAAACACAAACGTTTGCATTGAAAAATGCATACATGGAATCTGTACAAAGAATGTTGCAAGGATGCAGTAAGTTAGTGCTTTTTTTCTTTTACAAAACTGCATATTTTCTACATGCTGAATGCAGGTTGTTCTCATGTCAATAGAATGTTATTATCCAGTCCTAAGTGTGACAGCATACTGAATATTTGAGGTACATTACTTTACACTATATATAAATATATAGACAGTTCTAGATAGTTATTTTTTCTTTTCCACTTTTCCTTCTTCATCCCCCTTCAAGAAGAACAAAGGAAACATTCCTAAAAGGCATCCTATGGTCACTCCTATTGCCTTACCCTGCACAAGGAAACAGAAAAAAAAAACATCAACAAATATCCAAAGACACTTCAAAGTACCACTGGGTTTTTAAGGAATAATTTGAATAAACATTCAAAAGTATTAAAGCTTATCACATCAAATGAACATACAACTTGTGTTAACAAGTCAAGTATCTAGGTTACTTACGTTTTTCCAACAATTGCCCATTACAAATAGAATTTAGCTTTTTGAAGACGTCCTATGTATAGAGTGTCTTTTCAACTGGAATGCAATTCTCAAAAAAATCAGCAGCACTACTGATAAAATATGAGTATCATAGTTTAACTCTGAGTACACAATTAAGAGCATAAAATGTACACATGTATACTTTCCGCTAGGTGGAAAGTTCTTCCTGTGTAAATCTGGCCTTTGTTTTTCCACAGGACAAATACTTGGGAACGCTTTAGCCTGTACCTCCAAGAAACGTAAATTTGTATGCGTTTCGCGTGTCCTGGAAATACAGTTCTTTCTTGAAAAGAGAAAATCTGCAAGTATATATGACGTGCAAAGATTTCAAATTTGGCAGTGTGCAACTACCACTGCATGCAGGACCTTGCTGAAATGCTCATTAAAGTATACCTACCCCTACATTTCTGACTGCCTAAATTTAACCACATTAACAAAATTTCTGTAGTTGCCAATGATAATTCTGTTAATCAGAACTCCGATTTTGGACTTGCAAATGTATTGATTTATGCACCTAAGATAAGCATTAAAGAGTAAGTATATTTATGAACCAGGCCTTCAATCATCGTGTCTTCAACACCAATATTCTTCTATTACTATTCACTGCCTATTTTGCCAGATGATACTACACAAGTTGAATACATATTGCTAATAGGGAGAAATTTCTGAATGTTTGATTGGTTTATGTTGTGCTACAATGTACTTCTCGTATTCTCTAAATTTACATTCAGTCAGTGAACTTAAACAGAAAGGTAGGCCAGATAACAGAAAATTCAAAATATATGTTATTGGTATATTTTTAAAACAATATATACGCATAGCTTTTAAGGCCGTTCCACTAACTTGCTATCCGTTATGGAAAAGTTGAGGTGAGCAATGGAAAAGTACTGGCTCTTAAAAGGTGGAATAGTTGCATTTTGTATGTGAAGTCAAATAAAGAAATATACTCACAAAGTGTGCACTAAGACGTGTTTGCCACATATCCGCTTGTTTAGGTGTTAAATCAGGTATTGGGAGACCTAATCTTGAAGATAATGCTTCAACATAACCTGCAAGTCTGGGAAAAATAGTATGTTATTAGGTACAATGGTAAACAAACTCTACGGGAGTTGGATATAATTGTTAATAAGCTGCAACATGTAAAGGAGATAGCGACAGAGCAGTTCATAGGAAACATAAATACAAATCTTAACTATTTTAAATTATGCATGAATGCTCACTTCATTTACTATTAGAGGGTATTGGCATTTTAATCCTTTCACCACTGGGGTGGTTTTGCATCTCTGTGCCAGGGGTTTTATATTAAAAAAGTAAATACACTCTATTAATAGGCATCCTAGCAAGCTACATTACCCAGCACTCTATCAGATGGCCCAGTGAGGAGAGAGTGTGTGTGTGAGTGTGTGTGTGTGAGTGTGAGTGTGTGTGTGTGTGTGTGTGTGTTCGTTCCTCAACAAGAAAGTAGGAGCTGATTGGAGGCTAAGAAAAATGCAGAGTCCCGACACTGTGTCTGCACCGAAGCAGCAAGTAAGGCACTGTGTGGAAGAAAACAATTCTAACAGCAAGGGGCTCCATGCTGGGGATGTGTGCCCTTGTTATTAGCTAACTGTCTGATTATCTGAACAAAAAGAGGATGCTTTATAATACTCATTCGGACTTTAGACCCAGGCATTACACCAAGTCAGCGCTACTGGAGGTGCCCGAGACAATTAAGGTCACTCTGGATAATGGAAAAAGTGCTGTCCTGATCTTGTTTGATCTGTTGGTGGCATTTGACATTGCCTTCCACCCCATTCTTTTCCAAAGAGTAGCACTGTTGGGCATTTGAGGACACATGTTAAGGTGGCTGCAATCCTTTCTTTCCCACAGAAAGCAAGCCGTGGCACTCTCCACATTTTGTTCCACCCAGTTATTACTCAGGTGCAGCGCCCCACTAGGATCCTTCCTGAACCCCCTACTGTATAATGTTTACACGGCACCACTAACCACTTTGATAAGAGTCGGTTAGGATCACCGTAGTATCTTATGCTGATGATAGCCAATAGAATCTATCTGTAGATAACAACTCCTTTGAATCAGAACAAATTTTCAAGACGTGTCTTAGTAGTCTGAATGGATGAATGCCAGGAACAAAAACAAAAAACTGACTTCCTAAAAGAGGTATTCAATCTCTCAAACTGTTTTGATTTTGTTTGAGTTACCTCCTCCAGATGACCTGATCATCGAACGAATTTACATCCACTAGAATCCTGGTCACCCTAATGACCATCAAAAGCCCCCAATAGGAGGATATCAGAAACCTAACAGTTGTACAACCTTTTACATTGGCTTTCCATGGACTCATGGCATTACATGGACTCACCCTTTCTTAGCAATGTATCAACAAGAAGGGTTTTCAATATTAGAGGTCTGTAAAGTCCTTAATGTAGGGTCATAATTCTTCTACGGATTCCTAATATGCACTACGAGAGGCAAAATATTATATTCAGCTATCTCACATGTATTGATCAATGAATTATCAAAGAAAACACCTAGTGGTTTCTCTAATTAGCATAATGATGCATCAAACCTACAACATCTGGAGAATTACAAGGGTAAAACTAGCATCATCTCATTCTGATCTGTAAGAAGAATGGGCCAGCTCTTCTGCATTTGTTCCCGGATCACTTCAGTTAGGCTGGCAATAGCCATTAGAGCTCTGCTGAAGGTGATCAAGTTCCAAGGTAGCAAAATATTAGGAAATATATATGTCCAATATTACCAGTTTGATATTTTCTTCATTACTCCTTACTGCCGTCATTCAAAAGAGAGCTTAGAAAGATAACTTTACTTATATAATTTATTCTGTAAATCATATAAAATTGGCAGGCAGCAACAAAGAGGAAATATTAAACAATACAGATGGCAATAAACAAGATAATTTTAATGATCTGAGGCGCAACTCATTTGAAAAACAAAATTGTGGATCTAGAGCTGTGGCATTTAAAATGAAAGTACTAAACTTCTGTAGCTGCATTGTAGTTGCTTCATAGGACATTAGATTGCAAGAAATAGATCTGACAATGCTATAGCACAAAATATACTAGTAGTACTAGGTTGTTTATCACCTTATTACTTATTACTTATTGTATTGTATAAGGGGTATTGATGATACGGGCATCCGACGTCCAAGGAATATTAACATGAGTGCTACCTAAAGAAACAGGAATGTGTGCTTACAGTGCATGCACCGAGGTACTTAGGGAAGGCATGTTTAAGAGTAGCTTATACATTGGTTAGGTTTTAGTATGTTTGCTCAGATGATAATGGAAACAAGAAGGTGTCAGTCAGAGGGCGGTGGTAGCTGGATGGATGGATGGAACTGTTTTTATGAAGCACGACAGAGAAGGGGGAAATTCAGACTTTCAGGGGTAGTTTGCCCTAACGTTTTGATACCTTGGTGAAAATGGTCAGTCTCCATAGCCGTTCCTTTTGGACTTTCTGAATCTTGAACCTCAGTACGGATGATCTGCTGCTGGTACAGAGCTGACTAAGATGCAAAGTTTGCAGATATTCCGTTTTTTTTATGTGGTGGCTATTTAGATAATTGCCACACAGGCTGAAAGGAGCCGTTGCAGCTACATTTCCTCTGGTTTGAGATCACAAAAGAAGCAAAGTGACAGATGTCTAGAAGTGGGGGCAAAAGTGCCTTACCACTGTATATTTGCAAAGAAGCATGGCTTGGGAGTCACAGTGTGGAAACTGCTGTTGGGTAGGTGAGACGACGCCTAATCAAGATCAGTGAAAAATGGATTAAAAAAGTTAGTAAAGGTCTGGGCACTTGTGCATGCTTTGTTGGAGGAGATGTGGTAGAGGTGGCAGGGCTGTAAAAGGTTTTTGTGGGTCATGTCAAGTAAGATAATTGTTTGTGCTTAAATATGCAACTGTTGAGTATTATTAACTGAGCTAATATCTGATTATTATTTAGACAAACTGCGAACCTTAACATTTGAATGATGCATACTCTGACTTAAAGGTAAAGGAGTGAGTGTGTGAGACAGTGCAGGTGACTGGAAATGTGACATTACGGAAAAGTCAAATTAGTCAAAATTGTGTTCATTCATGATGGAGGGGAACCATTTTAGCAAAAGTTGGTTATGTTCATTCAGGATGGAAGATCTGCCAGCAAAGCCTAATGGTCAACAGGCGAGAAGACATTGAGTATTACGAAGAATCCTTCGGTCCGCGATTTCCTGGAAACAGAGAATGTTACATTACTATATCAAAGGCAGAAACAGGATTCGCCGGATTGAAGCAGGTGACTATTGTATTCTACACCAACAAGAATTTTCACCCGGAAAGTAAAAAAATGGATGGAGCAGTAGTTTGAGAGCTCTTCGGTTATTTGCTGAGTTTAGTTAATGAGGGACAAGATGCATTCATTTTCGGGGGGGAAATGGAAAGACACCTGTTTAGACTAAACCATTGAAAATGTTGATAAAGGTGTGAAAAACTGATTTTAATGATTGTGGAGAGACCAGATTCCCCTTTTATTGTTCTCCCGTTCACAGGGGGCATGGCCGGCAGGTAATGCTGGACCAAGAGTCCGTTACATATGGTTGAATTTACATATGTAATGGGAAAGATTAAATAAAATAATAGAATGGAATGTGGACTAGAGTAGTTACCTGCAGCTGAGATTAATTCAAGTGTTCCATTGAACCAGCTTTTGTGTAAAGTATGCATGTCCCTTAGGCAGGAAGTGTGAGAATCAAGCTTGCCAACGGAACCATGCTACATTAAACTGATGTGGCCCACTTGACCGTAGTCTCCCTGATGTTGCTAGTTAGAGATGTAGTTGAGCAACTGAGGCTTGATTGTCCCTTTTGGGGTGGACCAAGATTGGCTTGCATGTGATTGGCCTCCCACTAGAATGGCACAAGTGACCGAAAAAAATAGAATGGAGTAACTATCAGTGGCTGATATAAATTCAAGCATTCCAACCCATGTTAAATGAGATGAGAAGGATCTCACGTGGTGGTGGTGACCTTTCAAATGCAAAGGATGCCTGTATTGGATACTGCAGGGTTGACTGGAATGACGAGGGTTGTGCGTGGAGGATTGTCTAGTTTGTCACTGTGTGTTTAAGCATTTATTCTGTACACAAGTTTGTTTTAAAGGAAGTATTGAATTATGTCAGTGATTTCTTTTGTGCTGAAAGCTATGGGCAAGGGACGATGCAGTATTTGACAGGACTTACTAACCATCTCAGACAATCACCATCGCTGCCTCAGTTCAGGAAGAACCTCAAGACCTGGCTCTTCAACTGATCTCTGAGGACACATCCTTCAGCACCTTGAGACCGTATGGGTGAGTAGTGCGCTCTAAAAATACATGACTGATTGATTGAACCACTATAATCACAACTAAATACAAAGGCCTTGAAAAATGTGACCACTGTGTTGAAAAATCAACTGGCACATCAACTTGCAACCCGGAGCCAAAATACCCTATATCTGTCAGCAAGAAGATGAACACCCACATAAATATCTGGACAAGTACCATGCCAACGGGTTTAATATGCATTCAAAATCCCCATTATTATCTTTGATATTATTTGCTCCGAAAAAAGAAAGCAAGTTGAGAACTTGTAGAGGCTACAAGGAAATCACTGAAATTACTATAAAAAACTGTTATTCTCTTCCTTTAAATACAGTGATCTTGGAGCAGGTCTTTTACTTTATTTACAAGGAGTATACTATTTGATCGGAGTCAAGGAAAGGGGTGCATGAAGAACAGTTTTTCATATCACATTTTGCCTCTCTGAATACCAAGAGATAGATGCCCTTTGGTCTACGCAATCCTCATGCATCCTTTCAGCACTCTGGGAACCAGGTATGTCAACATTTTAATATTTACACCTTCAGAAGATGAACAAATAATTAACTTTTTTTTTTTTAAACACATTTTACTGAGCAGGATAAATGAGAAGGCAAACAAAGCACATCTCATGAAAAAGTTCAACTGTTGCCAATTGGACATAGAAACACCATTGAAAAACATGATCACACATTACAGGGATTTCAATAAGACTACCTTCCCAATAAATAATAAACAACAGCAGCAGTAAATAACATTAAATTGTACAAGTGCAAAAAGTGCTGAACAAAGTGTAATTCATAATTCAAGTATCAGCAACGAGCATTGAGAACAATGTGAAAGAAATATTGCAAAAATGGTCTATAAACCAACAGGAGAAATTGCAAACTTAATAAAATAGTATGATGGCAAGGCAATGGTACTAGGCCTGATTTAACAAACAATCCTCATTGGCCAGTACTATACTGATGAAGTGTTAATGCTAGAAAGTGACTAACAGTGATTTCCATATTCAGATGTGCAAATAAATGCGAAGAAAAATGCAATTCATAATTCATGTCAACAACGAGTATCACAGAAAAATTATCAATACAAAAATTGGTTGATGAACCAGCTAGAGAAATTGAAAACCTAGTAAAAGATTGCAATGGCCAGGGTGGAGCCGGGCAACATGGCGTAGAGGATGGGAGGCTCTGAGCTCCCGGCTGGGCGCTCTGTAAATCCCTATATAATCCTATCCAATCCTGCCTCTTATTAAGCGAAACATAAAACATTATTAGCGGAGCAACATAAGCAATAGCAAAGCATGGAGACAGTGGTGACAGGAGATCGTACTGAAACGGAGATGTGGGGGCTGCATCAGAGGCACGCCTCCAGGGGCCCATGGCGCGCCCCATTCGACAGAGGCCAGGGTGCTTCAGGTGAGGCTGGGGCGTCCTGCTGGCTATTGCTGCACCTGATCCCCACTCCCAGGATGACCACTCGAGGAACCGAAAGAGGGACGGGTCCGTGCAGAACTCCCCACCTAGGAACCCAGCCGGGCATCACACTGCTGCACGGCGCTGCAGCCCAGGGGCCTGGACGCATAGTCCTTGTGGAGAGTGAGGCCCGCCTTCACTAGGGCGGATTGAGACGAGGAGCCCGGCTGGGGGCATCAGACAGAGGCCCTCATGCAGCGGACGTCAGTAGAGAACCCCACAACTGGGACCGCAACAAGGGCCAGCTGCAGAGGGAGGGATGGGATGAGTACGGCTGATCGTCGGCGCTGCGCATCTTCCCCCAGACACAGTGGCAAGTTGGAGGAGATAGGGCGAGGTGGTGTGCCGGCAACAGATTGTGATGGCATGATCCCCGCCCGGCGGTGTCTCTGGCGAAGAGAAGGTGAGGAGAGACTGTTGCATCGCCCCCACCCCTCCAACTTTAAATGTGAGGCTTGGCATGAAGGGGGTGAAACACTGGGGGTGCTACTGTAGCTGGACCAGAGGACTGGTGTGGAGCCTTATCATGCCTGAACCACAACACCCGGACCTGGGATAGAGGGTGCCGGGGCATCCTAGGATGCCCATCTGGAACCTAGAACATGCACTGCACATATGTGGAGGACCTCCCATCGGGTGATCCATCACTGGAATTATCCATTGATGTCACACAGTCTCCCACCACACCCTGATACACAGACTTCACGAAGCCGGCATCAGATACAAGACCCTCGACTGGATCCACTCCCTTCCTCTCTGGCAGAACCCAGCGAGTGAGGCTCGCCCCCTTTATCTCGGACCCCACACCTACCACCTGTGGAGTCCCCCAGGGATCCTTCCTCAGCACTACTCTGATCAACATCTACATGACACCCAACTCATCTTTCCCTAGCCAACAAACCCAACACAGCCAGTCACAACTTCAGCAAGGGCATGGGAGCAGTAGCCAGCTGGATGAAAAACAGCTGCCTCCAACTCAACGCAAACAAGAAAGAAGTTCTCATCATGGGCCCACAATCCGACACATGGAACGACTCATGGTAGCCACCCACCCTTGGAAACCCGCCTACCCCCATGAACCAAGCCCAAAACCTCGGAATCATTCTGGATGCCAAACTCAACATGGACCACCAAGCTCAGTCACATCCACCTGCTTCCACGCCTCCTACACAAGACCTTCAAAAGGATCCCCCTGGAATACAGAAAGACCGTCACACACGCCCTTATCACCAGCAGACTGGACTATTGCAGCACGCTCTACGCCGGGATCAACAAGAAGCTCACCCGCAGACTACAGAACATCGACGCCAGACTGGTCCTCGACCTGCCCTGACACTGGCACATCTCTCAGCACCTGCGAACACTTCACTGGCTTCCAACAGAAAAAAGAATCACCTTCAAGATCCTCATCCACACCCACAAAGCCCTCCATGACACCGGACCATCCTACCTGAACAGTCGACTAAACTTCCACGTACACCACAGGACCCTCCAATCAGCCCCGCTATCCCTCGCCAAAGTACTCCACATCAGGAAATCAAGAACAGGGGGACGCTCTTCCTCCCACATTGCAGCCACGGCCTGGAACACCCTCCCGCTTCACCTTAGACAAACTACCTCCCTCCTCAGCTTCATGAAGAAGCTGAAGACATGTTTTTTTGGAAAACCACATCACTGATGATAGCTACGCATCCCCTACCCTCCCCCAGCGCCTTGAGACCTTTAGGACTTTTAGGTGCATGAGTGACCAACAGAATGCAAGAAGCGAACAGACCGAGCAGGCGTAGGACCTGGAAGACTGGAACAACTGCTCCATTTTGAAACATTGGAATCAGCGCCTGGATGTCCTGAATCCGCTGAGGCAGAGGATAGGCCCGATTCAATGTTGTATCCAGTACTGCCCCTATTAACAGGAGGCACTGAGAGGGCTCCAGGTGAGACTTGGGCACGTTTACCGAAAAGCCCAGACTGAACAACAACGGAGTTGTCATTTGTAAGTGGTGCAGCACGAGCTCTGAAGACTTGGCTTTGATCAACCAATCATCCAGGTAAGGGAATACCGTTATTCCCTTCCTTCAGAGACTTGCTGCAACCACCGCCATCACCTTTGTGAAGACTCGAGGTGCTGAAGTAAGACCAAACGGAAGGACCGCAAACTGGTAGTGTTGCGACCCCACCCCAAAACAGAGACACTTCCTGTGCGACTTGAGTATAGGGATATGAAAGTAAGCATTCTGCAAGTCGACAGACACCATCCAATCCTCTCTGTTCAACGCCAGAAGTACCTGTGCTAGAGTCAGCATCTTGAATTTCTCCTGTTCGAGGAACCAATTCAAAATCATCAGGTCCAGGATTGGTCTCAATCGACCATCCTTCTTGGGAATCAGGAAATATCTGGAATAACAACCCTGACCCCTTTCCTGCTCTGGAACCAACTCCACTGCATGGATGGGAGGGGGAAACTCCTGAAAAGGAAGAGCATACCCTTTCCTCACAATGTTCAGAACCCAGGACTCTGATGTGATTAACTCCCACTCATGGAGAAAAAGGCGTAATCTTCCCCCTACAGGAGAAGTATGGCTGAAAATGGGCAGAAAACTAGGGCTGCTTCCCTTGTTGTTGTCCTCCAGAGGAAAAGGATGACACATGGTGCTGCTGGGTGGCCCTCTTGTCCGAATCCTCCCCGCCCTCTAAAGGATCTATAAGGGAGGCTGGCAGGCTGTTGGACTGTGGACTCCCAAGATAAACGGCTCCACGCCCAAACCCCATGAACCTCTGAAAGGACCTGAAAGGGGAAGTAGTGGAAGCATACAGACCTTACGACTTTGCTGTGGCCCTACTGTCCTTAAAGAGCTCTAAGGCAGTGTCAGCTTTAGCACCAAAAAGTTTTCCCCATCAAAAGGCAAGTCCAAACGAGCAGTCTGGACATCTGAGGAAAAGCCAGAGGACCTCAACCATGCATGCCTCCTGGTTGCAATAGAGGTACCCATCACCTTGACCACCGAATCTGTAGAATCCAGACCAGCCTGGATTATCTGCTTTGCTGCGGCCTGAGCATCCGACAGGAGATCTCCAAATTGTCCTTGCACCTACTGTGGCAGTTCCGGAACCATAGCCCTAGCTGAATCCATCAGGGCATGCACGTAGCTACCCATTGCACAGGTAGCGTTTGCTGCTTTGAGGGCCATACTACAAAAAGAAAAAGTCTTCTTCGTCGACTGCTCCATCCTGTTGGACTCCCTGTCCGATGGAATCCAGGGGAAGGAGCCTGGTGTAGACTGTGTGGAACAAGAGGCTTGAACAACTAGACTCTCCGGGGTAGGATGTTTCAACAAGAATCCCGGATCTCCAGGAGGCACCCTATACCTTCTTGCCACAGATCTGTTGACAGCTGGGGACAACACAGGCTTCCTCCATACCTCTAAGATAGGCTCCGTAAGATCATCAATAAACAGAAGCAATGGATCCGCCGAAGTCGAAGAAGGATGAAGGACCTCAGTTAGGATATTTGTTTTGACCTCTGCAGCAGGCAGCAGAAGATCCCAAAAATGTGCTGCCTTCCTGACCACAGTATGGAAGGAGGCCGCCTCCTCCGTAAACTCCCCTGGTGAAGAAAGGTCTCATTCCGGGGAAGTGTCTAGCCCACTGGCTGAGTCAAGTCCTTGATATTTCCCCACAAGGGCTCCACAATCTCTCCTTCTTCCAGCAACTGCCTTTGGTACTCCTGTTCCTCCAAAAGTCTTAAAGCCTTTCTACGTGGACTCAGCCTTGCCTCTAACCTTGGCATTGACATAGAATTAGCCGACGTCGATGACACCGGCTTCAGAACTGAAAGGCGCTGACCAGGAGAAGAAGGCTGACTACGGTCTAATCCGGAGCCAGAGCGGATCCCATCGACGCCGTGGTCACCTGAGGCTCCGTCATCGGCGTCGACTGAAAGGGTGATGACATGGGCAACGCAGGTCTAAAAGGCAACGTCATCGGAACTGTAGGTCTTTGAGGCGATGTCAGTGGCGCCAAACCGGCACCCTCAGCCGGATAGAAGGGCATAAACGGCGCCACCTTGTAAGGAGCCGGGAGCTCAACGTAAATGCTAAAGGACCCGTGGGACCAGCCGGTGCACCAGCAGGGGCCATAGCATTAAGCATAGAAAATATGACATTTAAAAATGCCGCCGGATCTGCTCCCGCAGCTGGGAAGGCAGGATACCACTGGTCTCCATGCTGCACTTGTGCCTGTTGAGCATTCGAATCCTGTGCCACAGGTGAAAAGCGAGGACTCTCTGGAGGCGGGACAACCTCAAAGACCGATGGCGCCGGAGAAGCCTGAGGGCTTTGAGGTTGTGGAGTCACAGTCAGACTAACCTCCCACGTCACACGGCGCAATCTAGATGGAGACCTGGACCTTGAACAGCTCCGAGCCAAACGACGAGAGAGTCATGATGACATCGCCTCTTGTGCTTCTTTGATGAAGTGTGAGAAGACGACCTGTGATGGCTCTTATGTCTTTTTTCACCTTAGCCAAAAAGAGTTTGGCTTCTCTCTCCTTCAGAGCCTTTGGATTCATGCTCTGGCAGGATTCACACTCCTCGATGTCATGCTCAGAGCTCAAAACACCAAAGACAATCATCATGAGGGTCACTGACCGACATGCGACCCCTGCACTTTTGACATAGCTTAAATCCCGACTTTCTAGGAGGAGACATTGTAACCAGAAACAAAATTGTAACCAGAAACAAGATGGAACACCTTCAACAGTAGCGAGAGCTAGGAAAAAACTGTTAGCGTCAAAGGCACAGAAAAAAAAGGGAACGGACGTCAGCACGCCAGCAAGGACCTCTTATTGGCACGGTGACATCAGACTGAGTCGCGTGGAGCTGTGCAATTGTGACATCCTCGTCGACGTGGAGAGCTGGGAAGAAGATTATCCATCGGATGATGGCGCATGGGAGAATTCATAAGGTGAGGAATCCACAGGTAGTTGTATACATCAAAACCACGACTTTACCCCCTGAAATATCCACATGGCACTTCAAGGATGGTGCAATTCAAAGAAAAATAAGTGGGGACAGAGCAATACTTCCATGAAAACTTAGGATCAGTGGCTAGCACCCTCTGGGAAGCCTTCATTGTGGTACTACGAGGCCACACACAAGCACTTATCAGAGGAGTGAACAAAGAGAAATGCCTTACGCAAGAGAGACTGGAGGGGGAGATCACGGCCTTTTAGACAACAATGATAACAGAGAGGGGGTTTACCCAAGACCAGTGTAATTTCCTCAGACTCAAATAAGAACTGAAATACCTGGCAGACAATGTGGCTAGAAACCATGCGATATCCATACAAAGACACCTATAAGATGTGGGGGATAAGGTCAGCAAATTGATAGTGTGGTTGGACAGGAGAGAGAGAGGGTGCAACTGGGTGGCTGAATTCCAAAATGAGGGGTGGGGGGATAACATGCACATCGGGACAATCAATAGCAGAGCTCTTTGCCACTTATTAAATAAATATTTACTCCTCTCAGACAGTCCACACTATGAAGAACTGTGCAGAACTCCTAGGGGACCTTCCCCTTCCAAGTTCTCTCAGGAGATGATAGAGCAACACTGGACCAAGACTTGACGGTAGAGGAGGTACACTGGGCCATCTGGGGACTACAATCAGGTAAGGTGGCGGGCCCCAATGGCCTGCTTGTAGAACTGCATAAATGTGTGGACAATATAGTGGTGTCACACATGCTGGCCATGTTCCAGGAGACCAGAGAGGAAGGTATCCTTCCTCCAGACCAGAGGGTGGTTACCATTGTGGTGATACACAAAAAGGGTAAGCCACAAACAGCTTGTCGCTGATATCGACCTACATCACTACTTAACTTAGAAGCTAAGGTACTGGCAAAAATCCTGAGCAATAAGCTGCAGTCAGTAATAACCAGTGTGGTCGTCTCAGACCAGTCGGGTTTCATGCCAAAAAGAAGCACTAAACTTAATCTCAAGTGATTATATTGGGCTCTACACACAATGTCAGCCCCAGACACGGATGAAGGCATGCTACTCTCGCTGAATGCGAGAATGGTCTTTGATAGTATTGAATGGCCATTCCTTTTTGTAGTCTTAACTAGGTTGGGCTTTGGCCCCCAGTTCTGCAGATGGGTCCAATTGCTGTATCGTCACCCAAGAGCAAGGATCAGATTCAAAGGGGCAGTCTCTCACTCCTTCACCCTTTACAGAGGTATGAGACAGGAACCCTTTGTCCCCATTATTGTTTGCCTTAGTACTAGAGCCATTAGCCACATGGGTACAAGACCCCATCATTTGGGGATTCGAGAAGGGGAGAGCTGGGAAGTGCAGATCTCCCTAAATGCAGACAATTTTCTCTTGTATGTCGCAAAGCCCCGTCTCTCCATAATAGAATACTACACATTTTACATACATTTGGGAATTATGTGGGGTACAAATAAACTGGGACAATTCCTGGGCTTTCCAGCTAACAGGGGTAGAACTATCTTTGCCGTCCCGCTGTGTGGTTCCACTAGCCACAGACAGGTTTACGTACCTGGGCATATTCATCACAAGGAACCCAGAAAAGTTCTTCCAGAAGAACCTCCTCCCAAAACAGAAACGCCACTATGACAATGTATTACACTAGCGGAGGCTCCTGATCTCTTTAATGGGCCGAACTGTCCTAATTAAAATGACGACCTTTCCCTGCCTTTTATATGTTCTCCAAAATACCCCATGTAAGGTTTCAACAGAATTCTTTAACAAGTTTAATAGCGAACTAGGCTGCCTCCTCTGGGATGGCTGCAGCGCACTCATTTCCCATAGTAAGGTACAGAGAGGAGTTTTCGAAGGGGGCCCTGCGGTTCTGGATATGCGGGCATACTATTGGGCAGCTCAACTGGTCTCTGTAAATGACTGGGTATATACAGGTATCATAAAACTGGCTTACAAATAGACAGAGCGGCTATGGCAGACCATTGATACTCTTCAATCCTTTATACTAAGACATGGGAGACCAGTCTCCCAAATCACACTCAAGCTACAGTACAAGCATGGAGAGAGGCCACAAAATTTCTGGGGTTGGAGGGCAGACTGATGAACACAACCCCACTCTGACTTAGCGACCAATTAAGTGAGCTAAGTAGACTGGCGGGCTTTAACAAATGCGGACTCATTGGTATAGACCAACTGGGGGACATATGGAGGAGCGGAGCGTTACTGCCCTTTGAGGAACTGAAGAAAGAATTCTAAATGGAGGACTCATATAGATAAATTGTATCTCCAGTTAGGACATGCACTCAGACCACACAAATTAGGTGACTCACTTGCAGAATCGCCCACCTTAGAGAACAGACTGTTACTAGAACCTCTCCCAGAAAAGTTGGTATCCATGACCTATAAAATAAATTACTGAATAATTCAACAGATCCCTGGTGCTCTCTCCAGAAGGTTTGGGAAGGGGGACATAGGTTTCATGGAAGGTGATGACAGGCAGGGAGCCCTGCAGAGTCTTCAGAGGTGGCAATACGAGCCAGGTTCCGACTGATACAACTCAGACTTTGACAGATCATATTATTCCAAATCCTTCCTACATCACATGGGCCGTAGTGACTCAAATCTTTGTAATAGAGGCTGTGGCCTAGTGGGGTCCTTCTTCCACACTCTCTGGAGCTGCCCAATAATCCAACACTTCTGGTCACAAGTGGTACGTGTGATGACCCAAGTAACAGGCCTCACTGTGCCGCTAGGTGCCAGATGGTTCATCCTACATATAATGTGGGAGGAAATTTGACCCCAGCACCAACAAATATGGTTGAGGCTGGCTGATGTGGCCAAAAAAGACATAGCTAAAGCATGGGGAGCGAGCAGCCCCCTGAAGATCCAGGACTGGAAACAATATAGACTGGTGCCAGCAGACACAACAAGTGATCTATCCGGGAAGGTGTTGCCCCTAATTTTTTTTTATAAAATGTGGTCCTAATGGAGTAACTACAGAGACTTATGAACCTTTGCCCGAATGGGGGCAAGGGAAGAGATTGAGACTGAGTAATGGCCATTGGCAAACTATGTCTGATATATGAACAATGTTGTGACGAGACAAGTACTGCTGATATTCTCCTTTATTTATGTGAGACATTAATATTTTTAAACTCTTCTCCTTTAGATACAAAATGCTCTCCTCACCTTGGTAATTACAAATTTTCTGTACTGAGCATTTGTTTAATTCTAATAAAAAGAGTTAAAAAAATAAAATAATACAGTGCTCTTAGCCTACTTTGATTCCCGTAACACCTGTGGGCAGGCAAGACGGGAGAGTGAAATGAAGCATCCTGCAAGTCCAGTGCTATCATCCAGTCTTCTGCGTCCAGGGCAGATAAAACCTGAGCCAGTGTCAGCATTTTGAACTTCTCCTTTTTGAGGAAGGGACTGAGGGACCAAAGGTCTAGGACAGGGGGACACCTTGTCCTTTTTGGGCACCAGAAAGTAGCAGGAATAACAACCACAACCTACTTCTGGCACAGGGACCCTCTCTTTAGCTCCCTTGGCAGAGAGAGTCATAACCCCCTTGCAGAGAAATGTGAAGTGATCCTCTGCCATCTGATTGTAGGATGGTGGCATGGAAGGAGGGCCAGTTTCGAAGGGGAGGGAATAGCCCCTTCAGAGTATTTGCAAAACTCACCTCATGTGATGAACTGCCAGCGGAGCAGGTGATGGCAGACCACACCTCTGAATGGTCCGTGGTGGACAATCATAAGACTAGGAACATTTGGAAGCAGCTGCAGAGGTGGGAGGGTGGTTGACTGGCCAGACCGCTTGCTCCCTGATCCAAGAGGACGGTGGATCCCGCATCCCCAGCCACGCACAGGCTGGGCAGCATGCACAGCACAGTGGCTGGAGGGGAACGGACACCGCAAGGCCCAAGGACCTGGCCATAGCACAAGAATCCTTGAAGCGATTGAGCACTGAGTGCTTTCTCTCTTAAGAGACTGGTGCCATCAAAGGGCACGTCCATAAGTTTGGCATGGACATCCTCCGAAAAGCCAGATGTCCTCAACCAGATATGGCGCCTAAAGGCCACTGTTTATGAAACCAAAAGCCAAAAGGCATGCAGTGTTCATGGACCGCAAAGCCAGGTCGGCGTTAGAAAACATCTTCCCAAGTGTGTCCAGCCTCCTGGATTCCCTACCAGGGGGGTGCAGTAGGAATGTGTCCTGATAAGTGGAGGCTTGGATAATCTAGCTCTCAGGGGTGGGGTGTTTCGTTAGGAAGCATGGGTCGCCTGGTGTAGGGAGATGGCGGCAGGTGACAGTCCTGTTCACAGGAGCTCCTGTGCTCTGTTCAGACCCAGCAGGACATCGGTAAGGGCTTCATTGAAGGGCAATAGGCATTCAGGGGATGGTGCCCTGGGCTGTACTGCCTCCGACAGGAGTTTAGTCCTGACTGCCACTGAAGGCAGCTCAAGGCCCAGGACCTCGGCCGCTCCTCGTACCACCGTCAAGTAGGACACTTCCTTCTCTGTAGCCAAAGTAGGGGGAGAAGGTGTGCCCGTGTCTGGGGGAAGGTCTGTTTGCCAGTCCAAAGTGTCTTGCAGCTGGTATTCCAAAGGGTCCAGCAACTCCTCCAATTCCTCACTGTATCCCAACCCATAAGAAAAAGGGCAGGATCCGACACATGAAGTCGGCTCCACATAAGGTCGATCAGACTCAGTGTCAGAGTTGACAATGAGGATGAGACTGATGCCACCCCGGGTATGGGCAGCTACAGGAGCATGAGAACCAGCATAGGGAAGGTCGAGGTGGTATGAGTGACACACAACCCTCTTCCTCCTTACCCCCACCAAGAGCAGAGGCTGAAGCCACTAGCGCAGAAACAGAGGGGGCCCCTTCCGATCCTGCAGGGACCAAAAATGAGATGCACGGCCTCAAAACTGAGTTGCACAGGGGTCACTGACTCCTGGAAGCCCAAGGAGGCGCAGAGCCAACCCAGACGCAGTCTACGCAGACGGAGGCCTAGAGTGGCGATGCTTCCATTCCCTTGTATCGTCAGCCAAAGGACAGGGTGAAGCTGAAAAACATTTGGTCTACTTCAACTTCTTGTGCCTCGACTTACCTGATCGTCCCAAGGTCTTGGACGATAAAAGGGGGGGGCTCTGCGACTGATCCCGGGACCTTCCTCTCGACAGAGATTTATACTGAGCCGAGCACCGGGTCACCAGGAGCTTTAGGGACCGCTCTCTCAATGTTTTCAGCTTCATGGCCTGGCACTCTGAGTACAACTTTGGGTCATGGTTGTGCACCAGACACTAAAGGCAGATGAGGTGCAGATCTGTTACTGACTTCGCCCAATGACAGGGTCTGCAGGGCTTAAACAAGTTAACGTAAAGACATCCGCAACGCACCAGGAGTGTAGACACAGAAATCTTCAACAAAAAGTTGAAAAAGGCCAGTCAAAAATGAATGGCTGAGGAGTAGCCCTTTCTTCAGATTGGCACAGGTTGGCATAGAAAGAAAAGAATTGATGTGAGCAGCTGGGGGCCATCTATATTGGACCTGCGACATCCTATCTGGCACAGACAACGACTAATGCAGAGCTGATTGACGCCACCCTAAGGTGCGCAGGGGTACTGCTCAAGAAAAATCTTCCTATTCAGCCTGCGCCATGGGGAAATTCTAAGATAAGGAATTTGCAACTAGATGTCTCTATCAGATCTGTTAAACAGGTTCAGAGATTTATTTGTTTGCAAATATTGCAGTTTAGTCCAAGGTTTTTACAATTAACATACTATTTAGTTAGCTAATCAGCTTGAACATCGTTTCAGTAAGGAGCAAGGTACTCCCATTTAAGGGAGATGCCTTGAACCTGACACTGATGCAGACTGATCAAATCTACTGCTCAGGAGACTGCTCAAGGCATTTGTGTTTGAAAGAATTGGAAGCTGCGTGTCAAGGACTTCCTGCTGAATTTCCACCTAAGTGATGAATGAAGATACAAACTGAAGCTGCCTGCTCTGGTGTTGTCAATCCCCCAAATGTATGAGAATAATCAGAACATGCTCCATTGTAACATCTATTTCTACCAGTCAAATGCCAATTGGAGGAGCTGCAGAAAGGATGGCTACTTGCTTAGTCACATACAGGAGGATCATGGTATAATCCATCTGGATTATCACCACTTTATTCAATTACTGAAATTAAAGCTTGCAAAACTAGGAAGATAGTCTTTAGCTACAACATGTTTTTCTGCAGGGACAATAGGATTTATTTCACAAGGCACCGAATGATAATTCCAGACAGTCAGTTGTCACTCATATTCTTAGGAGTCAGTATGGACCTTAAGTTTGCAATGTAGTAAATGGAGAACCCCACAAAAGGGTGGGATGGGCTTGAACTGGTCCCAGATAAAACTGCAGGGATCTCATGTGGCATTTGGACTGGGGTACCACACCTGTAAATAGCTGTTCAACACAGTTTTGTTGCTGGGGGAAGTTGAGAAGGAATTGTGGCTTTCACCTGGGTGAAGTCCAGAATTGCCCAAATAAAATAAATACTCTAAGATGATTTGGGTAATGATGGCATCAAGAAGGATTTGGGGTAGTTCACTGCTAACTAAGGTTGCAAAGTATTCTGGGGATGAGTGGTATTTAACTCTGCTATATACGCCCCTCTCCCATGTTGCTCTGTTGAAACAATCATCAAGTAAAGGATAGCTGTAAAACTTCTTTTTCCAAGAATAGTCATCACCATAAACATGATTTTTGTAAATATTACAGGAGTGACTCAGAGACCAACAGGCAGTGTCCTGTATTGGTATTGTTTGTTTCCCCAGTAGAAAACAATGGTCCTTGAGAGTACGTGAACGTAAGTATCTTGGCCATTCAGTGAGCACAGCCAGTCATCAGTTTGGATAGCTGCCAGGACCCGCGTTCACTGTACTGATCCCAAAAGAAGGCGCCTCTTATTCTTCTGCAGATTTTCTTGGAACACTAACTGGGAAAGATGGGGCTGACATGGTAACAGCAGTGGGAACTGTTGTGTATACTAATTTTCACAATGCACAGTTATCCATGTGTCAGTGGTTCAGTGGTTATCGATCAGTGGTGGTAATGGGGGGAAAGCCTTCTCTCAATCCGAGTAAAGTTTTTTTCTTAAGATATCTCAAAGTACTGCTGCAGTTCACCAAGTTCTTTCCTCTGAAATGTCTTCTCTTTGGAATGAAATGATGACCTAGCCCTATAAGGCTTTAAATATTTTAGCAGCTGAAAGACAACAAGTGGTCTCAGTAGTAAACTAGCATGGCATTCAATGCTTCGGTCACACTACTGCTCATTTTGTCAGTACACTGAGGTCACTGAGACCGCCTGTTGTCTTTCAGCTGGTGCAGGACCACATTATTTCAGAGACTGAATACGTTTTTCCCATCACAAAGGAGATTAATGAACTTGTAGTGGGACCCTAGCTTAAAGATTTGAATAATTAAGATATTGTTTGCACATGGACAGAGTGGAGTGCATGGTCCTGACGTTATTATGGTTGTCCATGGATACTTGACAATTCTGCCACAACCTTGTCAATCAGAGTAAATATGAAGTTCTACTCCAACTGGACAAAGCCTGAAAGCAAGGAGATGCAACTTTCAAACTGGTGCAATAGGAGTAGGTGGCCATGATGGGATTTCACATGCTTGGCTGGTACATATTATTCATTTATGTCTTTTACAGGGGAGAAAGTCCTACTTGCTCCCAATCGAAATTAGCACCTATTAAACATAATAAGGCGCCCTAATGTTATCCAGTAGTGAAAAACAAAGTTAGGAGTTTTTCACTACTAGGACATGTAAGACTTAAAATTACATGGCTAACTTTTAAATTACAATGCACCCTGCCCTCTGGGCCGCTCGCAGCCTACCTTAGGGGTGACAGGTAATAAAAGGAGAGTTTAAGGGTTGGCAAGCAGGTTATTTTGCCATGTCAAATTGGCAATTTAAACCTGCATTCATAATGCAATGGCAGGTCTGGGACAGGTTTTAAGGGGCTACCTATCAGGATGGCACATTAAGTGCTACAGGCCCACTAGCAACGTTTAATTTACAGACCCTGAAAATATGGTATACCACGTTACTAGGGACTGATAAGTAAATTAAATATGCCAATTGGGTGTAAACTAATTTTACCAATTTTTAAGGAGTGAGCTCAAGCACTTTAGAAGTGGTTAGCAGTGGTAAGGTGCACAGAGTTCTATAGCCAGGAAAAACGAATTCAGAAAAATAGGAGTGAGAAGACAAAAAGTTTTGGTGTGACCCTGCGGAGAGGGCTAAGTCCAACTGAACCCAAAATTAGTTGATAGTTTAGTTTTTTTTATAAGCGAATTTTTGTTTTTATGCAAAATAACATTTGTCACACAACAGGGTTGATATGACCTTACAATATAACTGCTGTCCAGCATACCCAACCACCCCAAACATGCTTTATAAAGGAGGCTTACATTCATGTAATTAGTACACATGTATGACAGATTTACAGGTCACCTACCACATTGGTTCCTTGGTGGCCAGTCCATTTAGACCAGATTTTACTGTATTTCCGTGGGCATCCTCTTGCCTCAGACAGGTTTCTCCATTTGGGCACACAAGTCTACTCCCCTCCTCCCGTGAAAAATCGTAGGGGGACAGCTCACCAACCGCTGTTTTGCAATGTCCCTCTTTGCAACCATAAAGACTGTGCTCACAATTGTCAATCTGCTCGGAAGTCTCCCGTCCCCTCCATCATTCCCAGTAGAACCAGCACTGGAGATAGGTCCAGAGCCTGCCCTGCTACCATAGTGAGACCTGACAACACCTGTTGCCAGCAGTGTACAAAAATAGGACAGGACCACACCAAGTGAAAGAAGTCAGTTGGGGATCCATCACAACACCCACATTGGGGCGAGGACTGGAGCCCAGCGCGATGCATGTGAATTGGGGTTAGGTACGCACAATGCAGGTAATACAATTGCACCAATCTCAGTTTAGTCGATATGACAATCACTTGTGGCACTATTAAGACATCCCGCTAGTCCTCTTCATCCACTGGTCCCATCCAGGCTTCCCATCTGGATCTCAGGGGGTGAAGTGTCTCAGAGGCATTTAATACAATTGAATGGTAGATTTGGGAGGTTCCCCTCTTGCCCACCACCCCATCATTATCCTTGTTTCCATGGGACTGAATTCAAGGAATGAGGTAGCATCAGGTATGTGGAATTTCGATGTGTGCCACAATTGCAAATATTTATGAAACTGCATGTGGAACATACAGAACCCTTGTTGGAGTTCCTGGAAGGAATGCATATGGTTCCCGGACCACATGTCCCAAGCATAGTTATGCCAATCGTGTCCCATCGTGAAAACCCCTCCAGAGCATTCATCTCCCTCAACCTGGTCCCCCGCCACAACAGAGTCTGATGCTTAAACGTCCTCCACCACCCAGTATGATGCTGCGCCTCCCTCCACCCCACAAACACCATCCTAGTTCTCTTCTGGGACATTCTAGGATCTCGGGCCATCATATAGAAGATTCATAATGCGGATCGTCCCCAAAGGCCCTAGTTCCAGCGGATAGGCCGTATCTGCCCAGCCCCCCATGAGCCAATCGTGGAGCACGAGAGCCAAGGATGACAGATAGCAGTAGTGCATACTAGACATTCTCAGCCCTCCCTCATACGTGCTTCACTGACAGAGATATCTACTAAGGAGTCTTCTTTTGTTCTGCCAGAGGAAGGCAGCAGCCAATGCGCCCAATCTCTCTGAGCCACTGGGATGATAGTTGTGTGGGAAGATTTTGAAGCATTTAAAGAAAACGTGCCAACACCAACATCTCAAATAGGGCAATACGTCCCAGAATATTAATGGGTAGTGCCTGCCGAGAGAGAGAGATACACACAGACACCTGGGTGGTTAGACACTATATCCGAAAAAGGTAATCAAGGCATTTTGCTGGTATTACAGCCCACTGTTGCACTGGACATGCACAGCCCTTTCTGAATGTTATAGAGGTCTTGTTAGATAAAGCATTTTGAGCAAGTTGTTTCACGTAATGGGTAAGGAACTGAATTAACAGAGGCATGAGAGAACAAACTGATCTTTCCAATCTAAAAAGGTGACAAAAGCAACAATGAGCCCTACCACCAAATATAAGCTTGTGGAAAACTGTTTTGTTTTTTTAAATTCATACTTGAGAAATTTGAAGATTTATTGGATGAAAGAGATGATAGAATCCATAGAACAGTTCTTTCAAATCTAACTCTGATTATCATTTTGATGTCCATTATAAAAAGGTACACAAAACAGGTGCCATAGTACATTGCTTTCCAGGATTACAGCAAGCCATTTTCTACAGTAGATCAAGCCATTATCCAGAAGCATTAGAAAACCTGCAAGATTTAACCTGGCATCTGAACTTCATAATGAACCTCACTGTCAATGTTACGAGGCAGTTGAGAACAAAACTGAAGAGCAAGAAAAGCACAAACTTACAGACAGATGGAGGCATTAAAAAGGGCTGTTTCTGGGGCCAGATCTGCTTAACTGGAGCACTTGCAATCTCCACATAAACTTAATGACATGAACAGAGGATAATTGGAGAATACTGACCAAAAATGCCTAAACCTGATTTATGCAAGGATTCCATGCCGCAAATGGAAACTCCAGAATTGTCATACAATTACTAGTTGTCACGAAACAGCAATATAAACTTGCTGAATAAAAAGTTAAGCATGCCAAGAAATTGTTAGTATTTGAATCAGAAATTCTGTCAGTAGCTGCCAGAATTTAATAATTCGTTATGAAAAAGAAGCCCACACAGACCACAATTACTTAGACTGCTGAATTTTAAAGACCTAAGTAGCCAGATTCGCAAGATAAAACCATACATCAGTGATGAGCAAGGAGACTTCGAACACTAGATTGGTAGCAAGCGTTGGCAGCCTTCACATTGCAACCCAACAAAGTGAATCCACATAAAAAAACAATATCAGTCATGAGAGCAGATTGTGCATGTGTCACAAGTACTTTCAATCAAAGACAATTAGAGAAGAAAGGGTATGAACTAAGACAGCATCTACACATGTCCAACTAAGCAAGAGGAATTTCTCTGGGACTTCATCCTAGATTTTTTCCTTTTTATCAAGTGAAGAAGCAGCAGCATCATCCATAACGTTCTAATCAGAAAATATGCAATCGGGGAGAAGAATTGTTTAGAAATAGCACCCTTCTGAGCAATGAATTCTCAGGCCCTAGACCAGCTCTCCCTTGTGTCAGCCTTCGTCCTGTGTGCTTGCCAACTCTGCCATGCTCTCATATTCTCAAGCTCTCTTGATTCTCTTCTTTTTCTTGTTCTCTTGCCACTTCTCAATTCCCCTCTTTTTCTTGTTCTCTTATTTCTCTTCCTTCCCCTCTATCTTTTGTTGTTGGCGATTTCTGCCTGCTGCCCGTTTGCCGCCTCCTGCCAAACTCCTCGCTGCTGCCTTCCACCTAGTCCCCCTCCAATCGACTCCCAGCCCCCCTCCCTCCCTCCCTCCCTCCTCCCACAACCTACTGGAGGCTGCATTACAACTCCATTAAGCAGGCTCCAGACCACCTGTCCTTATCTTCATCCTGTGTGCTCGCCTACTCTGCCAGTATCTCTTGTTCTCTTGCCACTTCTCTGGATTTCTCTCTTTTTGCCGATGTCTGCCTCCTGCCTGTTTCCCTCCTCCCAACAACTTCTCACTGCCACCTCCTGACTAGTGCTCCTCTCCTTCCTTCGAAGACCTACTTTGCAGAGCACTGCAGCGCAGCAGCGGGGAAGGTGGGCCAAAGGCAAGTCCATCTACGGCCATCCACACCTGGACCACCCCAGGCACCAGGACCACAGGTATCCAGCCTTCATGATTCTACAGCACTGCCTTCCTCCATGTCCTGAACACCGAATACCCAGCGAACACTGCTGCAACGTCACTCCGCACTCTAACCTAAGACCATTATCCTGCGCCCGAAGGACCTTCTCCTGCAGCAGCACGTCTGTGCCCAGACCACCCGACAGCCCCACTCCGACCTCTCACACTCAGCACAAGAAGCAAGCCACCGACTCCACGACCTACTCCTGAAGACATGCTCAATGGGCACCACCCACACACTCAACAGCATATTCCTTACCAAGATCTAGCTGAACCCAGCCTCCACCTCCGCCCTTGGCATCTCCACAGCTGTCCCCGATTGATACAAAATAACTCACCACACCAACAAACCGGTGGGGGAATAGCCATCAATCACAGAGAATCCATACAGTACACCACCACCAATGATGACACCACCCACATGGAACACCTCAATTTCAAATTTAACATGGATGGCAAGACAACCATCAGAGGCACCCTATCATACCAACCCCCTGCCTTTGTGCCAGCTTCGACAACTCCATTGCAGACTTTAATGCACCATTAAATCCAGGGGACTTTCCTCGGCGACCTCAACTTCCACATCGTCAACCAGAGCGGCCACAAAACCACCTACCTCCTCTGCAGCATGAACAGCTGCACACTGACCCAGATCGCCCGCAATCCCACATATACCATGTTAGACTTTTTATCCTTGGCGTGGTCTCCCTTAACTTTTTGCCTCTGTTCCCCAGGTTGTTGATGTGTGCCGGACACTGATTTTACTGTTTTTGTTACTCTGGGCACTTTACCACTGCTAACCAGTGCTAAAGTGCAAGTGCTCCTGTTTAAAATGTGTACGTAATTGGTTCTCCATGATTGGCATATTTGTTTTACTGTTAAGTCCCTAGTAAAGCGCGCTAGAGGTGCCCAGGGCCTGTAAATCAAATGTTACTAGTGGGCCTGCAGCACTGGTTGTGCCACCCACACAAGTAACCCTGTAATCATGTCTCAGACCTGCCACTGCAGTGTCTGTGTGTGTATTTTTACACTGTAAATTCGACTTGGCAAGTGTACCCACTTGCCAGGCCTAAACCTTCCCTTTTCTTACATGTAAGGCACCCCTAAGGGCAGGGTGCAGTGTATGGATAAGGTAGGACATATCCATAATGTGGTTTATATGTCCTGACAGTGAAATACTGCCAACTTCGTTTTTCACTGTTGCAAGGCCTGTCTCTCTCATAGGATAATATGGGGGCTACTTTAAATATGATTAAAGTGTAGATTCCCCTAGAGAGTAGATGGACATGTGGAGTTTGGGGTCCCTGAACTCACAATTTAAAAATACATCTTTTAGTAAAGTTGATTTTGAGATTGTGCGTTTGAAAATGCCACTTTTAGAAAGTGAGCATTTTCTTGCTTAAACCAATCTGTGACTCTGCCTTGTTTGTGGATTCCCTGTCTGGGTCAGTTTGACAGTTGGGTCGTTTTTCACCTCACACTAGACAGTGACACAAAGGGAGCTGGGGTGTAACCTGCATTTCCTGATTAGCCATCTCTGCTAGGAGGGAGGGGTGGAGTGGTCACTCTCCTCTGAAAGGACTGTGCCTGCCTCTGACAATGCAGACTCCAACCCCCTGGTGTGTGTCTGAGGCCTTGCCTGGGCAAGGCAGGATTTCACAAGTAGGTGTGAGTCCCCTTTGAAGAAAGGTGACTTCAAAGACTAAAATGGGTATAAGAAGGGCACCGAAATCTACAGACTTTAGAAACACTTCTGAAACCAAGAGGAACTTCTGCCTGGAAAAGAGCTGATAGCTGAGGAATAAGCGCTGCCCTGCCTGTGACTGTGCTTTGTGGAGCTTTCCTGCAGTGCTGCTTCTGCCAGAGTAAGAGGGCAAAGACTGGACTTTGTGTGCCTTCCATCTTGTGAAGAACTCTCCAAGGGCTTGATTTAGAGCTTGCCTCCTGTTGTTTGAAGTCTCAGGGACAGCAAAGACTTCTCTCTGCCAACACCTGGAGTCTCTGGAGAGACTCCTGCTCTGAAAAGTGGTGCCCTATCCAGTCCCTGGGCACTTGAAAGGAAAGCTGGTGGAAATCCAAGGAAATCGACGTCGGACGACTCCGGACTGACGCCGCTGCTGAATCCGGTGACGCCGTCTGCACCCGACACCATGACCTTCACTGGAACGCGACGCTCTTCGCAGGCCCGACGCCACAGCAGCCCCACTGAAGTCCGCGACTCCGTGGAAGTCGCTGCACCACGTCGTGACCGACGCCACTCGAAGTGCACAGATTCAATGTTTCGCACAGACGCCGCGATCCCCGACTTCGCGCATCGGCTTGTTTTCACTCTTCACCAAAGGTACTGTACTTGGGGGTCTACACAACTCCGTGTCCGGCGCCGCTGGTGTCGGCTTGTTGGGAATGACTCCGTCACGACGCCGTGTTAACATCTCATCGAAGCATTTTTGTTTCCAAGCGCTATTTTGGATTTAATCTCTAAAAAATTCATAACTTGACTTGTGTATGTCGGATTTTTGTCGTTTTGGTCTTGCTTTGTTTAGATAAATATTTCCTATTTTTCTAAACTGGTGTTGTGTCATTTTGTAGTGTTTTCATTGAGTTACTGTGTGTGTTGGTACAAATACTTTACACCTAACGCTCTGAAGTTAAGCCTACTGCTCTGCCAAGCTACCAAGGGGGTAAGCATGGGTTAGCTGAGGGTGATTCTCTTTTACTCTGACTAGAGTGGGGGTCCTTGCTTGAACAGGGGGTAACCTGACTGTCAGCCAAAGACCCCATTTCTAACATACCACACAACAGACATTGGACCCCATTTCCACGTCAAGCAACTCAACATAATAACCTACGCAGATGACACCCAACTCATCCTCTCACTCACAGACGACCCTACCACCACGAGAGCCAACTTCTATATATGCATGACAAACATCATCGGCTGGATGAGGAACTGCCAGAAGCTGAACACAGACAAGACAAAAATACTGTTCTTCAGCAACAACCACCACCACCCATGGAGTGACTCATGGTGGCAATCAGACCTGGGGCCCGCACACATATCCAAAGAGCACGCCATTAACCTCTGACTCATCATAGATAACAAGCTCACTATGAAATTGCAGATCAATGCCATCTCTCCTCTTGCGTCCTCACCATGCGCATGCTATGCAAGATCTTTAAATGGCTACCCCTGCACATCAGATGCACCGTGACCAGCAGACTGGCCTATGGCAACACCCTGTAAGTGGGACTCACTGTACCCTTCTACACAGACTTCAAACCATACAGAATGTGGCAGCTCAACCTGTCTTTTACTCAGGGACTTAGCTTGGTCAGAAACATGTAGTGGGTGGCGAGGGTCGAAGTTCAGATTTTCTAACAATCACGCTAGCACATAATGTTAAAGTACATTATACAACAATGAAAGAGCACAAGAAGGGCTGAAGAGGCAGTGGAAAGGGAGAGGAGTGTAGATTGGTAGGAGTAGAAAGTGAGAGAAAACACTTTTTAAAATAACCAACATTTTTGAAGCCTTCCCAAACAGAGAGGGAAATAGTGTGTACGTTTTCTCTATGTGTACAAAAGCTTCGGTGAAATTCGACAGAAACCTCACTGTAACTGACAGAGCTCCTGTACTCAACTTTTTAATCACAAAATAAATTATTGGTGGGGGTGTAACACCCCAAATACCCCCTCTGAAGCTATGCCTCTACCTCCCAAAATGAACCAACATCACCTCCCATCTCATGTAACTCCACTAGCTCCCTGTACAGAAGAGATGCCAATTCAAGGTGCTACACAGCACCATACTATCTGCTCTCTCTCAGATTTCCAAAGAGCATTCAGGACCTGGATGTTTGAATGAGGACCCCGAGACCAGCAAGCGCCTGGACACTATGGGCCTGATTCTAACTTTGGAGGACGGTGTTAAACCGTCCCAAAAGTGGCGGATATACCACCTACCGTATTACGAGTCCATTATATCCTATGGAACTCGTAATACGGTAGGTGGTATATCCGCCACTTTTGGGACGGTTTAACACCGTCCTCCAAAGTTAGAATCAGGCCCTATATCTGGTGATTAGCAGCACTATATAAATTCTGTCTGATTGATTGGTGATACATTGTGATATTCAATATCAGGTTTAGTGACAACAATGGTAGTGACCAACTATACTTGAATTAAACTTAAATCAAAATAAAAAAAATATTTATGAAAGAAGGGGGAGTGAGCAGAGGTAAACTTACACAAATTGCTTTTTGTTTCAGACAGGGCATCAAAGGTGCTCTCTATATGTCTTTGTCTATACCCCAGCCCTCTTGAAAAGCCTAAACCTTCAAAACTGATGCATAAATTGGTTGGCAGGAGTCAACAGCCCTAAGGAGCACACTAAAACTATTATCTTTAATGTGTTCCAATGCAGTCTGCCTTCTCAAATAGAGTTGGGACTAATTAAAAGGCATGTCTATCAGGGAGGCATGACCATCGCTGGAGAATCATGTGGCTCGTGGCCACACGGGTCTATGAAAGACAACACTGGTACTGAAAACTAGAGTCAGAACGCATAATGACTGGGGCCAAAAAGGCATTGCAGAGAGGACCAGAAGTGTGATCATTATTTGCAGCATGGCCTCTTTGAAGGCCTTGATTTACTGCAGGGTCAACAGCCTCAAAATTCAGGGCACATCAGACCAACTGAGGAATTGTTTCCATGGCCGGAGACCTCAAAGGGGTATGACTTACATTGCCCCAAACCTGAGCCTTCTCCTTGGAGTCAGAGCGGCAGGTCGTGGGCAAGTCCTGCTTCACTTTCTTTTGCAAGCACTTAGATTTAGACCTCTACTTGCCAGAGGACTTTGAGAGCAAATTTGAGTGGTTGAAGGACAGGATGGGATACAGAGTCCAGGCCTGTGACTTGGAGCATGAGAGGGACTGCTTGAGTTTAGACATACAACTTTGCCAACAGATCAGGATCGTCTTCGGGGGGCACACTTATCATACAACTTAAAAATTGTTTACAACACATGGGGGTCAGTTACTAGCATGGCCTGAAAGTCAGTTTCAGCGAGGACATTTTTTCCTGGCACAGTGTTTTTTTTTGCTGGTTATCTGAACAAAGTGAGAGAAGATCTCTGGATTAGCGCTGGAAAGAGTGAAAATAAACTAACTGAAGTCAGCAGAAAGGAGTTGCCCACATATGAAGCACCGCTCCGTTATTTCAAGGCAGTATGGAGCCCGCATGGACTCGCACAATACCGCCCATAGGTCACCCTTTTGGTTGTAAGCATATGCATTTAGGGGCTATAATCCAGTTACCATGAAAGTCTTTTTGTATATAATTCTAATCTATTCTTGCAGTCTAATATAGCGTGTGGCTACCCGAAGGCCTCCCACTGATGTTACAGACACTGAGGATGGACTGATGGTACTGGCAGGAGGAATCAGGCACTGAAAAGCCAGGTCTTCAGAACCTTGAGGAAAGGAAGCTCATGCTCCAGAAGACGCAGTTCCAAGGGTAAGGTGTTCCAAAGCCTGGGGGTCAGAAAAGAAGTAGACTGCCCTCCCCCAGCAGGACCTACGAATCATGGGGATTTTTAGCCAATGGGCTGACGGGGAGCAAAGGACTCTCCCCGGATGATATGGGCGGGCTAAGAGTCTTGGCAAAAGGGGGCCCTTGTTATGGACTGCCCTATAAATAATACAAAGAGACTTGAACTGCACTCAGCGTTCCACCAGAAGCCAGTGTTAAGTCCCTCAGGACCTTAAAGGCCGAGGCATGTTTAGGAACGCTCATCAGGGTGCGAGGGGCCGCATTCTGCGCTATCTGCAACTGCCTGATGACATAACATGGTGAGCCCAAGAACAGGGCATTCCAATAGTCAAGACGGGCTAAGACAACGGCCTGAATGACCATTCTTCTAGCGATAAAGGGAAGGAGATAGAAGACCTTTCGCAGCAATTTCAGAATGCCATTACAACTAGTGACTATTTATTTTTTTCACTTGAGTCCCAAGTAAGGCAGGAATCAAGCCTAAACCTGAGATTCCTTATTGGATTTTTATGGGTGGGTAGGTAGCTAAGACTGCCTGAAAAAGAGCTAAAGGCTGGGACACTAAGAGTATTGCCCAACAACATAACCTCAGTTTTGTCTTCATTGAGTTTCAATATACAACCCGCCATCCAGCTGGCAACTTCATGGAGACAGGTGGTCAGAGATACAAAACTAGAATTACGGTCCAGGGAAATGGACTTGACGTGCTGGGTGTCATTAGCATAGGAAACAAATGATAGTCCATGGACTTGAACAATGTCAGCCAAGGGGCGTAGATAGAGGTTGAATAAGGTGGGACTCAGGGAGAAACCCTGGGGAACTACACAGCAAGAGGAAAGGCTGGACCGGGAAGGATCAGTTCTGCAGGAAGGAAGCCAGTGTGGGGCTCTGCCCCCGATACCGATGCTGCAAGAGAGTAGAATGGTCTATGGTATCAAAGGCAGAACTAGGATCTAACAGAATTATGGCTGTAAAACTACCTTGATCCAAGAGGCTTCTGAGTTCCTCTACCACTGCCAACAGCGCTGTTTCTGTACTATGTAGAAGGCGAAAGCCCATCTGGGTAGAATGTAGCAGCGCATTCATGCTATGGGGAAGTATTCTTAAGACTTCAGTAGAATTTGGGTTACTTTATCTTTATATCACCTGCTCTTAAAAATGTGACTATTTAAAGTAAGACAAGTTGAAATACACACTAGGCTTTTGACATCAGTTAGTTATAAACGAAAATAGGACCGAAACTCTAAGGTACCAAAGGACAGCCCCGGACAAGAGGCATACATCTGTTCGAGAATAAGTGAAAACGGCACTCAAATCAGTGGACTTAGTACAAAGGGAAAATACCACATTTGACCCACTGTAGTGTGGTTTTCCTTTCTTTTCTGCACAGGCTGCTTCCATTTACACAATCTCTCTCAGAAGAGATGGTACAGCTAAGGCCCTGGTCACCAAGCCTGCTACCCTAACTGCTTCTTAACAATGTATGTATATAGTGGTTTAAAGGGATATTGCTCTTTCAAAGGTATTAACAATTTTCAGGACAATTTTCAAGGAGACTATAGCCTGGTACCTATTCAGCCAAAGAACTGGAAGAAAGTCAGAGGATATGGGCAAAGGCTTTTTAGTCAATGGTCAGATCCAATTTGTATGAACAGTGACCATCATATGGCCAGGAATAGAGAAAGGCTCGGGTAGTACAGGACAAAACCTTGCAACTAAACACTTTTTCTTCACTCTTTAGGAGGTATTCACATATGTTCAAGCTATAGAGGAACATTCTCTGAAAAGCTAGTAGATCGCATTAAGGTTTGCTGCACCAACTTCTCTTTATCAGTACTTGAGTCAAGTGAATTTGATATTAAACGAATAGTCAATTGCAGACACTCTCACTGGCTTGCATATCAGAGGAACACTGCAGGGAACCTTTGTGCTATTCCAGAAACAGAATAGAAGATTCCCAAGACAGGCAATGTAGGCTCTTTTGAGAGTTAGATGATAGTGAGGGTAAAATGCAACTAAATAAACTGGATAGTGTGACCTGGTGAATACTATCCACTAGTCAGATGCTATTCTCCTCTTACCAGAAAGCATGGAAGATGCTGTCAATCGGCACAAGAAGGCAGTCAATTTTGTTATGTCTAATGGAAAAGCTTTGCTATACCGCCGTTTCATTCTTCCTTGGAGATTCTTTGTTACACGTGTCTGCATGAAATATGGCAAAGTGAGTTGTATGAACAATCTTGTGAAATACTGCCTTGGGTGTTAGTTGCATTTAAAACAATATGCAATGTACAATTTTCATTAGCACAAACATAGCCTTCCAAGGACCTGAGCAGGGATGTAAAATCCACCAAATCTTAGGAGTTGCAGTATATTCACCACTGGCAGAATTACTACTGAAGGTCACACTGCTGAAAGAGTTGCTGCCTCCATGTTGCGTTATGGCCATCATAATTTCTATACAATGTACAGGGACTTTTTAAATCAAATGCTAGATCAAGCCTAAGTTTTCTGCACAGGGAAAACCTGTCTAAATTTTTTTGTAAGGTCTTTTAAGTGCGGAAAGTTTGTAAGAAACAGCCCAACCACTTGATTAAATATCTGGCACAGCTTCCACAAGACATCTAGACAACATCACTCCCCCAACTAACTGCAGTCAGTGCCTGCTGATTTTTACCATCCTTCACTGTCATGTTAACCGCTATATTCTGTTGCTCAACCAACAAGGTACCATAAAGGTGTTATTCCAGTGCCACCAATAAGCACCTGATTCACTCAATTTCCATTTGAAATATTTAAGCTGTTAACATCACAAACTCATGAGCTGCAGACATTATCTATGAATGACCGTAAATATGCTGGGCTTATGCGATTTTAAAACATTTGTGGCTAGGAGTGGGAACAAAAGTTGATGAAGGTACTTGAATCTTAGTGTTGCTTCTTAGGGACTTCAATGGAAAAAGAATTCCACAGAAGCTGGGAGTAGCTCGAAACATCCCAGATGGTCTGCTTTGGAGACGAGCAAGACATCATGGAGGGGATTTCCGAACTGGTGCAGGTGCCTAGACCAATACATGTCCCATCAGGAATCACTCTTGAACGGTAACGCGCCCCATCAGGAAACACTTTGGAAAGGACCAAGCTAACATTCTTATACTACATGATTTACTAAAATACATATGCCTGTGACGTGTACAATGGAACGCCGTCGTGAAACTCGCTGCAGAAGTCTTGAATTTAATTGATATTATCTCCACCGGATAAGATATCCCCCCGGTACACAGCACTTAAAATGCTGGCCCATTTAAACGCCAGGCATTAACATTGATCACGGAGACGGTAGCACTTATACATCCTGTGCTATCACAATGTTTATTTTTACTACATTGATGATCACTGGAAAACAGACATTTACTAGTCAGGTTATTGTGCAATTCATTTGCTGAACAGTGGAAACAGAAATGCCTGCAAGGCTATCTGTTGAAATGTCACACTGAGCTATATCGCCACTCTGGCAAAGAGAAAGGAAGATGAGTCACATTCTGGGGTTTGATGGGAGTTGGAAGCTACAGGGCACGGCTCGTATACTTTTGTTGTTTCTTTAGATAGGACATAAGTTCTGTCCTCGTTGTGCCAGAAACAAAACAAAAAAAACTACACGTTAGTGCAACGTTGAAGCACGTTTTGTTATAAACCTCGTCTAGAGCACAGATTCTAACAATCAAAGTATTATACAAGCCTGTGAGAGGAAAAAAAACAGGCCGAGTGAAGCTTTGAAGAGGCAATGAGAGATCGGGTAGGCCAAAACATACAAAATTACCTTTATGATCTAGTTGATGATCAGAAATTAGAGGTGCATAAATAACACAAGGCAGGTAGTAGGCACTCTTTCATAGGTAGCACGAATCCTGAGGGCATCGCATTTATACAGACTACAACTATCAACAGGCATTTGCAATGCAATAGGTCTCACATCTGTGAAATTTAGAGCTCTTGGCTCTGCAAATTTTACCTACATGTTTTGGTTTGGAGTGAAGTGGATTCACGAACAGAGACGCAGCTGCAACACTGTCTAGAGCAGTGTTTTCCAACCTTTTGACTCCTGAGGACCCCCAATGAATCATTACTGGAAGCCGGGGACCCCCAAGCAGTTTGTACGATTAAATATCAAATATTAAAACAGTAATTCGCCAACAAATACACAAACAAGTACACATCAAAGAAATACTCTAATTACTAAAGATATAATTATTTTTTATTGAAAAAATATGCAAAAATTGAAAAAATGTTAATGTGAAGGTCGGTGCTGCATCTCGGCGACTAACTTTCAATGTTTGCTTTTATTTAGGAAAGCTGAATCCTCGGGTTCGAGTCTACATTTGCCACGTAATTTCTGTTTTTTATTTTTTAGGTTTATAAGATCTGAGTAAGCTTTTTCAAATAAATATGTGGTAGGGAAAGGAAGTATAACCATAAGGGTCTCTCACATCTCCATAACCCCTTTGCCACATGTAATTCACTTGCTTTATAGCACCTCTCATACCAGTGGAGGTTGTCAGAGCACTTTACAGGGGACTACTAGGTGTAGGATTCACAGGACATCCACACTGGTAGGCATTTTTTAAGAGTGCTTGATCTGGAGAAGCACAAGGATTCAGAACATAATAGTGGTTAGTCTTGACTTTAATAATAAGGAGGTATTTCTTCTTAAGCAAACCTTTTTAAAGCTGCAGGAGGAAAATGAAATACTGGGGGAAAAAACGTAACTTTCTAATTTGTGCCATGCAGTTTGCATGCAGCTCTTTGATGGCAGTTTATAGCTCACTGTGCTAAAATACAATTGCAACTTATGAACTGCTCAGGAACAAAATAATCTCTGTAACAAAAGCAGTAACCTACCGTGCTATCCGCGTAAAATACAGTTCTTTGCATGATACACGTTCTTTGCAGCAGGCATACTAACCATCTGAGCTACCTTAGATGATTTAATACTGTCACTAGACAAACCTTCCATCTCTCTCCAGCAGGTACATTAATCACCAGGTTTATCTTGACGCTTTTATTTTTGCCCCATCAAACAATGCCGGATGTACAAGGAACAATGCAGTGCTTTCAAAACTGCTACACAAAAATAGTAATAAATATAAAAACACACACTTTTCTGTCAGAGGAACCAGCTGAAGTTGAAAACCACTGGCCTACAGGACAAAAAATGATGAATTACCACTGGGACAAGAGAAGCAGCTGGCAGCACTGTCTATAGGACTTGGAATGAGGAATTACCACTGGGACAAGAGAAGCAGCTGGCAGCACTGTCTAGAGGACGTATAATGAGGAATCACCACTGGGACCAGAGAAGCAGCTAGCAGCACTGCCTAGAGGACTTAGAATAAGGAATTACCGACAGTACCAGAGAAGAAGCTTGCAGCACGTCCTAGAGGACTAAGAATGGGGAATAGTCACTGAGACTAGAGAAGCACCTGCAGCACAGTCTACAGGACAAAAAATTATGAATTACCACTGGGACCAGAGAAGCAGCTGCAGCACTGCCTAGAGAACTTAGAATGAGGAATAACCACTGGGACCAGAGAAGCAGCTGCAGCACTGTTAAGAAGTCTTTAGAATGAGGATGACAAAGTGGATGAGTGTGTGTCTGCAGAGGGTGCAAAACATGCACACAGCCAATCATTTCTAGAACAACAGTGGAGGGAAAAATGGCTTGGAAAACGTCAATTAAGTATACCCAAGCAGAGGCACAAGAACAATCGAAACCTAAAACCTTTGGTGCCTTTCTAAACAGGTTTCACTCGTGTGGTGTGAACACATTTCTATGAACAACCAAAAGAACACTAAGGTTGCAATGCCCAGATAGGAGGAGGGGCCAACAAAAATGTTCTCTTAGTAAAATCTCCAGCTAGGGAACAAAGCACCCACAGGCCGGACCATGTAGTAAAATGCATCAATAAAAACGAAACATTTAAGACAAGCACAACAAAGAACGAATAGGAATAGGGGGCATGGTTAAAGCCAGTATACTAAATACAGCATATCTTGCAGCACTGTCTTGCAGACAGTGCATGCACGCTGTCTAGGTTCGACCTAAAACGTACACATCTGGCCATGTTCACAGATGAGGTGTATTTGTTTATATTTGTTAATGGAATTTATCCGTTTCGAATATTAAATTACTTTCTTGAACTTAAATACAAACAATACAAAAACTGATTCATAATAAATTATCGAGACAGTAGCGTCTATAACCAACTCACCCCAATCCAGCTAAATCGGATACAAGGTTTCCTAAGGCAGCAGCTGAAACAAAATAAATATTTTCATTAAAACACAATGAATACTGAACAAGTATAGAGATGTTAACTCACTAGAGTGCAGGCTTTGTAAAACAAAGTGGCAAGTTTATGGACAACCTCTGGAGACGACAATGCATACATACTGTCAAGTGAATCTTTACACAAACCAACAATTCTATACATTTAAAAGTAGCCTAATGGAGAGAATAAGAAACAGTCATACAATTTATATCCAACTGTGATGAGGATGGTGATGACATAATACAATAAACAGTCCTTGAACCATCACGTGATCAAGGAGGAGGTAAGTTGGGCTGGGACTGGGACTGTTTTAAGGGTAGGGGGGTTGGGGTATTTTCAGTTTTAGGGGGTGGGGGTCGGGGTAATTTTTGTTTCAGGGGCAGGGGTGGGGAGTCAGAGTATTTTTACTTTTTGGGGGTGGGGGTCGGGTCTTGGGGGCAGGGCATTTTTTGTTTTATGGGCGGGGTTGAGGGTAGGGGTATTTTTAGTTTTTGGGGGCTGGGGTGGTTTAGGGGCAAGGGTGGGGAGGGGGGGTCGGGGTATTTTTAGTATTTGGGGGTGGGGGTTGGGGTGGTTTAGGTTTTAGGGGTGGGATGGGCGTTGGGGTGCTTTAGGTTTTAGGGGTGGGGTTGGGGTGGTTTTAGGGGCGGATGAGGGGTTGCAGTAATTTTAGGGGTGGGTGGTTGTGGGGGTCGCGGTAATTTTTAGGGGTGGGGGGTCAGGAGGGACACATGCTGGAACCACGCATGCCGTTCATTAATGCCTTTACCAGGAATGCCTTTACATCGAAAAATCGTTGTTAAGGCATTCGTGGTAAAGGCATCAGTGGTAACAACGAGGTCGTTGTTCCGACCTCGTTGTTCAGGCATGCGCGGTTCCAGCATGCGTTGTTCCAACGTATAACCGTGGTACCCCTGTGCAATCCAGCACTAGCTGGAGACATGGGGTTAAGAGTGCAAGGGTAATTACTTACTCTCGATTATATTCTTCATGCAGTGCCCAACCACCGCACACATCTCCTACAACTATACCACCCAGTAGTATTTTTCCACAGCCTTCAACTAAACAATAGACTATGTTACACTTTAGAAGTGAACTAGACTGAAGGTACATCCAAATCAGTCTACGAAAGTCATGGATGTCCAAACAATGGCTATAGAAAGTCCCTTTGCTTGCTACTTTGTAGATGCCTTAGCACATAACTATTTTTCTACTACAACAATAGCACTCAGTAGTTGCTATCCACAGCCTTCAACTAAATAATAGAATATATTAAACTTAAGATGTGACATAGACCAAAGGTACATCCAAATCATTCTATGAAAGTCATGGATGTCCAAACAATGGCTATAGAAAGTCTCTTTGCAATTTGTAGACGCCTTAGCACATAACTATTTTTAGAAGAGAGAGAAGTCACAGTATTGCAAACAACATAATAAATGTACAGGAAATTTTAATTAAGTTAAAGCATAAAAATCGATATTATCATGACCAGTGCTCTAGCTAATAAAAACATACATATCAGAAGATAATTCTGCTAACATACAGAGGTGGCTCCTCTGCTATGGCGGAGGGTCGTCACCCCCCCACCAGTCCCCCTCTCCCACCATCAGCAGCAAAACTTTTACGATAAAGCCATAATAAACTGTGTTTATTATGGTGAAAGGGGTGGGGCCACGGGCAATGACAGGGACGGATGGGGAGTGCACAGCTCTTCTTCAGTGCCTTGGGCCGGCCAAAACACACATGCGCACTGTGCTCTCTCCAACCTGGCACTGTGTTCCAGGTTGGAGACAGCAGGCAGAGGGCTCCCACTCTGTCTCGGAGCACGATCCTAACGCAGCTACCAGCAGCATGAAAGCAGTGTTGGGATTGGCTATAGGGCAGGCTGTGAATCTGTGCCTGCAGTGAGGAGAACGGAGCAGCGTGGCGCAGCGAGTCGATTATAGGAAGGTACTTTTTTTAAATTATATATTTTTTTTTGGGTCGATCCCCTCCCCCCGTCACGTGCCACACCGCGCCGCCCCCCTCACGACCCGCCCCTGCTAAAATATAACAGAAACAAGGCATTTTGATGCTGTAGAATGCAACATGGTTCAGCTACAGTGCAGTTTGTAAGTCAGCATATCACAAAAAAATATCATCTTACAAAGAAATTGTAGCCAGAATATCAACCACCACAATATCGTGAAGGTAATTTCACAGAGGCAAAAAATAGATTTACTGATCTTAAACCTGTAACTTGAATATGTATATCATCAAGGTACAAGCTTGTGGAGTTAAGATTAGTACATCTCTACTTACCAATATATAATGACCTTCACAATGGTGTGGTTGTCGATTTTCGATTCTATTTTACCAGAACGATATTTAAAGCACAATAGTTTAGTAGAATACCTGGAAAAATGGCAAAAGTAAAGACAATATACAAGACTGATATCTCACTCAGGATAATCTCAGAGCAACATCTACAAAGAAGCTTGGCTGGAAGGGTGTATAAAGATGCAAGTGGTGTGGGAGGTAACTGTGACCACCAAGATCACCCAGAAGCTCGAGGGATTCATTCATTGTTCCTTTACCGTCCTGGGTTCCACTTTCCGAAACCAACCTAGCTCACTTGATACTACCGGTTGATCCTCACCGGTAGGGTGCACAAGAGTGTTTAAAGAAAGTGATGCGCGCACCCTCTGACAGACATTTACTCCAAAGAATTTTTACTATGTACATGTTTTTCATTTGTTTCCCCAAAATGATTTCAGCAAATATATCCCTGAGCCTTCTCTGGGTGTGGATACTTTTATGGAATTATTCATAACCTATATATTTTACAGCACTTGACGTCTTAAGGATAGAGATTAAAAAAAATAAGTATTGGCCTAAGACTTAACTTCTATGTAACATCATGAAAACAGGAATAGGCTGCTTCCTCCTACCTTAACATCCCTCATATGACAATAATATTCTTTGCACTTGTGCACTGACCCATAGGATGGAAATAACACTTTTACACTTTTCTTTTTCAAACAGGTACAATGGTGGGTGAGGAGGCACAGCAAGCCAGGGAAGATAGTGGACAAACCAATGCTCTGCTAAAAGCCCAATAACCATCCTTGTAAAAATAAGTCTATCAAATGCGAAATTATATCCTGAGAAATACATTATCTAATGACTGTAAGGAAGATCTGTGGATTACTCTCCCAAAAAGAAAACTGTAGCTATGATTCTAGAAGGTGATGATATGAGAGGATTGGCCCGACTGTCCTGCAACAGGAATTACAACTGTGGCGAGGTTCTGGAGACTAGATGAGCAACTGAGAATGGGCACTGGCTTAGAAGTTTAAAAGTGACACAACGGGCACTCCCTTCCTCTGTCTCGCCCAGGTGAAGGATGGCAGGAAGACTCTCAGAGGAGCAGGGCTCCTGTGATTGGTGAACACAGCAGGCTACATGCTCAAGTGAAAGAAGGCTACTTGGGAGACAGTCTAATCGCGAAGATGCGAGAGGCATGACACAAGAGAGCCGGAGGGGTGAGTGAGAAGAATGTTAAGCAAGCAGAGTGCCAGGAAGAAGTCAAAGACCCAGGTAACCGAGTAAGTGCCCGGGCTGAGACCAGCCTGCTCATGCCAATCAGTGCATTAGCAGGCACAGATGATCACTTTGGAATAAAGATGGAAATCACAGAGGTAAAAGTAGGAGCTATGGTCCTGCCAGGGCTTACTGAATGCAAAGTCCACGAAGGAGGGTGAAGCGAGGGTATATGAAGTGAAAGACACCAGGGAGGCTGTAAATACAAAGGTAGCCATACCAGAAAGCCCCCAAATAATTTGAAGAAAGAGTAGACGATACATATAGGAGGGCCAGGACGAGCAACCCTAGAGTAATGTGTCTACCGATGGAAGTGACAAAGAAATAGGACAACAGCTAGAATGGTTCCTGGAGAACTGACAGGAAGACAATAGTACAGACTGAGAAAGGTTCACCGTGCTTTGTGGTGAAGGGGGCCCCAACTGTTTCAGGGGTGGAAGGAGGGCAACTCCCTGCCATAAGTAGAGCTTCTTCAGCCCTTTCATAGAGAGGGGGGCACTGTGCTAAAGACAGCTAGAAAACCACAAAGGTGATGCTCGAGTTGTCCCATACAATGATTTTTTCCAAACCACAATAGGCAAGTAATGAAGCAGGAAATCCTTTGACGAGATTAAGAAAAAACTCCTAGCTAAGCAAATGCCATTTGCTCCTCTTCCCTGTTACACGTAGGTAATACACAGCTGTCTGTTTTGACACAGTGAAGGAGGCATGGGAGCAGGCAAAGGAAACAAGAGACTTACTAAAGAAATGAGAGTGAGATGAGAGAGGGGGAGAGAGAGAGGCTACCTGAAGCAAGCTATACCAAGAATAGGTAGAGATCACAACAAAGGTGGTGTACACAAAAGGACGGTGATAAAGAGGAGATGGAACTGATGATTTGGGAGGTCTGGGGGGTAGGGGGTGAGGGAGAACATGGGAAAAGTTGGTACCAATAACAAGGGACTTGAAGGAGAAGAGCCAGCTGGAATAGCGCCTCCACAAAATGAAGATGCGGAGAATGAATAGGTGAGTAGAGGAGTGGCCCATAGGCAAAAGACCCAGCTATGTTTATGGAGGGTGGTATTATACATGCCTCCAGTATTAGGGAGAGAACAGTTTTATTGCCTCCAGGATGAAGTGTGGAGAGGGAGCACATGGAGAAGTTTAAGTTCATAGGAGAAAGCTGCAAGGGAGGCAGGGAAGGGTAGTGAAGCAGATCGTAGGATCACACTGGGTGGAAGGTTGTGCACAAACCAACAAATTATCTCTTTTCCACTGAGAAAGAAACATAATTGGCTTAGAAAATTACCAAAAATCAAAGATGGGCTTAACACTCAGATGTGGCATGTAAATGGGCTGGGACACAAATTAAGAGGGAAACAAGCAAAATCTGAGAAGGCATAAAGTAGACATACAGCTCCTCCAGGGGACATAATTGACAGTCACAGGATACAAGTTCCTAGTCAGAGGTAGATACGAATTGCTAGCAAGTGTGGGATTCAGTGGGGTGTGGGGGTTTTGGGGGGTGGGGGTGGGAGGTGAGCAGTCAAAGAACTGGCAGAGCTGGTGAGAAGGCCTTTTATGTTCCCAATCAAAACAGGATGGAGGGACACAAAGGGCTGTTATGCAGGTGTCATAGTTGAATGGGGACAAAGTAATATTCTACTACTAGCTTCTACTCCCAACATACACTTCAGGAAACCATTTCTGAAGGAATCAGGTTAGATATTGCTCGACAACCCAGACAACACATTTCAGAAGACAACTTTAACAAAGTGATCTATGTTATAGTATTTAGGACCTCAACAACAGAATTTAGGACCTGATCATGGCAAGACTAGGGATTGCAACACAAGTGTCCGCAAAGATGAATTAAGATACTTGGGTATAGGGGTAAAATAGGGTAAAGTGGATTTTTAAACAAAATCTAACCCCCTTGTCATATTCAGAGAAAATATGAGACACTGGTGGATTATGACACATCAATGATGGGAAGAGCAATGTTGCTTAAAATCATCTCTGGGCTGCACTTTCTGTATGAACGCCAGAACAATCCCCCTATATGGGAAGGGCCTTCTTTAAGGAAGTCCAGGGGGAACTAATAAGGTAGTTGGGGGACGAAGGGACTACCTAAATTGAATGGTCAGCAATGTATAAGACAATCTACATAGAAAGTATAGCTCTCCTTAACATCAGTCACTATTATTGGGCCTCACAACTAATGGTAGCAAACTTGAGGGGGTTGCAGACTTGAGCATTCCAGCAAACAGGCTGGAGACACATGAGATGAGGGGAAAATAGATTGTACATACACTATATGATAGGAGAGGGCTGGTATCCAGGTATGGCACATGTCCACAGAAATGATGGAATGGGCTAGGATGAGAACCAGGACACCGCGATCTGTGGGAGGATTGAAGGGAGACAAGACTGACAAGACTGGGAGGCTTCTGGAGTTGGAATCACAGATATTTTCAGATTCAGGGATATTTTTCAGGGCTTATCCAGTTGCAGAAAGAGTACAAACTGCGCCCCTCACAGCACTATAGATACTGGGAGCATAGACTACACTAGAGGAGGATTGGCCATCCATCAAGCCATTGGAAATCGCTCGAGCCGCATCCCAAATCATAGTCTTTTGCCCATCATGCCACCTCAGTTTGGACTCGGCTGTATACAAAACAACAGTCTTGACCCTATTATTCACCTGAACAGTCCAGCCTAAATTGTCAGGCAAGGTCCTCCCTGAACCGGAACACAAGCAATGAAGGACTGGATTCACCCTAGTTAACGCTCTTCAGCCACGTATAGCTTGGTTCCAGTGGCATACAAAGCCCAGGACCCACACGAATGATGGCAAAACAAAATATTAAGAGACTCTGGGGAAGCCAAACAGGGCCCTCAAATAAAAAATGGCATTTGAATACGTACAGATGTATGTAGGCAAACAAAGTGATATATGAGGTGATGAGATGCCCAGTCAAATTACATATGATATAGGGACCATGGTGAGATTAAATGAGCTGACTGGAGATACATCAGTGCTCTCGCCTCTGCCCTGGCCCACAACGTCACATCACGTATCCAGGCAGGAACCACCGGGCCGGGCGTACGGATGGCTTCCATTTTCGTTCTATGCAGCGTCTTGCAATCACTAGAGCCAGATCAATAAATCTAGCACCCACTTTCCTACGTTGTGGTGTAGGGAACAGCCCCAGTAAAGCCCCAGTTAGCATGCCTCCACTGTACAAAGGAGAGTACGACCCAGAGCCTCATTAAGAGCGTCAATGACAACTTCCCAGAATCAGTGGACCACAGTGCAGCTCCATGTTAATCTGCATTCAGGAATGAGCACTTTGGGCATGGTCTATGTTAGAAATTAGGTCTTTGCCTGGCAGTCAGGTTACCCCCTGTCCAAGCAAGGACCCTCACTCTAGTCAGGGCAAAGGAGAAACACACCTGGTTAACCCCCACTGACCCCCCCTTGGTAGCTCGGCACGAGCAGGCAGGCTTAACTCAGAAGCAATGTGTAAAGTATTTGCACCAACACACACAGTAATACAGTGAAGACACTACAAAATGGACACCACACCAGTTTAGAAAAATAGGCAATATTTATCTAAATCAAACAAGACAAAAATCCAACATACACAAATTAAAATATGAATTTTCAAAATAAGTGTCTTACTCCATAGAAAACAATGGAAACTATGTTTTTGCACAAAGTACCTGGTTAGCGTAAAAAATAAAGCTGCACGGGCGAGTGTGCATCAGAAAAGTCAGCAATGCATCGATTCCTTCCTGGCAAGGGAGGCTGTGCGTTGTATCTTATCCGGTCGGGTCGACGATGTGTCATTTTTCTCCCTCGCAAGTGAGCAATGCATCAACTTCCAGACGGGGCACCTCGGATCTGCATTGAGTCAGGTTGACTTTGACGCCCAGGGACGATGCATGGAAAATCCTGTTATCAGCAGACGCAAGCGGGTGTTGTGGGTCATTTCTCCAGCTGCGATGATTTGATCTCCCAGTCGCACTGCAGGTGGAGCATCGGTTTTAATGGCAAAGCCGGCAGCGCATCGATTATCAGCCACGTTGCAAATGGTCGAAAATTTCCTTGCATGGCGTTCTGTGCGTGGATTTTCAGCTCTTGTCTGCCAACTTCACCTTTCAAGTTCCCAGGGACTAGATAGGACACCACCTGGCAGGGCAGGAGTCTCAGAAGAGAGTCCAGATGTTAGCAGAGGAAGTCTTTGATGGCCCTGGTACTTCAAAAACTGGAGGCAAGCTCAGTTCAGGCCCCTGGAGATTCTTCACAATCAGGAATATACAACAAAGTCCAGTCGTTGTCCCCTTTTAAAGGCAGAAGAAGCAACTACAGGATAGCCCAACAAAGCACAGTAACAGGCAGGGGCAGCACTCCTCCTCAGCTCTTCTCCTTGGCAGAGGTTCCTCTTGGCTCCAGAAGTGATCTGATTTTCAGGGTTTTTTGGTCCAATACGTATACCTCTTTCTGCCTTTGAAGTAGGACTACTTCAAAGGAAAGTCTCTGCTGTTCACAAGATCCTGCCTTGCCCAGGCCAGGCCCCAGACACACACCAGGGGGTTGCAGACTGCACTGTGAGGGGGCAAGCACAGACCATTCAGGTGTAAGTGACCACTCCTCCCTCCACTCTAGCGTAGATGGCTTATCAGGATATGCAGGCTATACCCCAGATTCCTTTGTCTCACTGTCTAGAGGGGATTCACAAACAGCCTAACTGACAAAACTGACCCAGACAGGCAATCTGCAAACATGCAGAGTCACAGAATGGTTTAAGTAAGGAAATGCCTACTTTCTAAAAGTGGCATTTTCAAACTGACAATCTAAAAAACAACTTTACCAACTTTGAGTTCAGAGACCCCAAACTTCACATTTCTATTTGCTCTCAAAGGGTATTTGCACTTTAAAGTTATTTAAAGGTAGCCCCCATGTTAACCTATGAGAGAGATAGGCCTTGCAACAGTGAAGACTGCATTTAGCAGTATTTCACTGTCAGGACATGTAACACACATCAGTACATGTCCCACATTTAAAATACACTGCACCCTGCCCATGGGGCTAACTAGGGCTTACCTTAGGGGTGCCTTACATGTATGAAAAGGGACGGTTTAGGTCTGGCAAGTGAGTACACCTGCCAAGTCAAATTGGCAGTTTAAAACTGTGCACACAGACACTGCAGTGGCAGGTCTGAGCCAGGTTTACAGGGCTACTAATGTGGGTGGCACAACCAGTGCTACAGGGCACTAATAGCATTTAGTTTACTGGCCCTGGGCACCTTTACTGCACTTTACCAGGGACTTACTGGTAAATCAAATATGCCAATCATGGATAGGCCAATTTAAACATACGTTTTACATAGGATCACTTGCATGTTAGCAGTGGTTAGCAGTGGTAAAGTGCCCACAGTATCAAAAACAGAGTCCAGCACACATCAACAACCTGGGAAGCGGAGGCAAAAAGTTAGGGGAGACCACGCCAAGAATGCCAAGCCTAACACATGTCTCCCCCCCCCTGCTGAAAGTGGAGAGAAACTACCCAACCTCATGGGAGTTCTCATCACTAAGGCGGAAAAACCTGGACAGACCATCAGCACTGGCGTGTTCTGTACCAGGCGGTGTTCCACCGTAAAGTCCAGCTCCTGTAGGGAAATGGACCACCCCAACAGTTTTGGATTCTCACCCCTCATCTGCATTAACCATCTGAGGGGCCTGTGGTCGGTCTGACCCCAGAAGTGAGTCCCAAACAAGTAGGGTCTTAGCTTCTTCAGCGCCCAAACCACAGCAAAAGCTTCACGTTCTATTGCACTCCAACTACGTTCCATGGGGAGTAACCTCCTGCTAATGAAGACTACAGGTTGAGCTAGGCCCTCTAGCTGCGATAACACTGCTCCTATACCATGCTGTGAAGTGTTAGTTTGCACAAAAAGCTCCTCTGAGAAGTCAGTTGCCCTCAACACAGGTGCTGTGCACATGGGACCCTTCAAGGCATCAAAAGCTGTCTGGAAAGTTTCTGTCCAGATCACCTTCCTTGGTTGCTTCTTGGAAGTCAACTCATTCAAGGGGGCAGAAATGGTGCCATACCCCTTGACAAAATTTCTGTACTAGCGAGTAAGACCCAAAAAGGCCCTCACCTCAGTCTGGGTGTTGGGAGGCACCGAAGCCAGAACAGTGTCAATTTTTTGGTTGTAGGGGTGCCACCTGGCCACTCCCTGACTGGTGTCCCACATACAACACTGAAACCTGCCCTATCTGGCACTTACTGGCCTTATTAGTGAGACCCTTCTGCAGGGCCTCCAACACTCTGCAGAGGTGCTACAAGTGTTCCTCCCAAGTGGAACTGAACGCTGCAATGTCATACAGGTAGGCTGCACTGAAATCATCCAGCCCAGCCAACACCTTGTTGATCAACCTCTGAAAAATGGCTGGGACATTTTTCATCCCAAATGGCATCACTTTAAACTGGAAGTGCCCATCTGGGGTAGAAAATACTGACCTCTCCTTGGCCTCCTCAGTTAAGGCAATCTTCCCATACCCAGATGTTAAGTCAAAGGCGCTGAGGTATTTGGCAGCTCCCAAACGACTGATGAGCTCATCAGCTCAGGGGTGCGCGTCAGTCTTAGTGACCTTATTGAGACCCCAGTAGTCCACACAGAACCGGAGTTCTGCTATGGCACCAGGAGCAGCAGCCTTTGGGACCAAGACCACAAGGCTCGCTCAAGGACTACTAGAAAACTCAATTACCCCTAGGGTTAACATCTTTGACACTTCATCTTTGATGCCAGCCCTGACCTTATCAGTCACCCTATAAACCTTCTGCTTGACAGGTGGAGTGTCCCCAGTGTCCACATCATGTGTACACAAGTGTGTGGCCCCTGGGATCAAGGAAAGCAGGGAGGCAAACTTACCCACTACCTGGTGACAGTCGCTCTGAGGTCAGGGAGGGGTTCACTCCCTCCACAGACCCATCCCTCTCCCAGCAGACAGGAGGTCAGGAAGAGGCTCACTCTCTTCCTCCACCCAGTCATCTGTTGCTAGGAGCATGGACAATTCAGTCCACTCAAAGTGTGGCTTGAGGCGGTTCACATGCAGGACCCTCAAGTGGTTCCTGGGAGTTTGCAAGTCCATCAGGTAGGTGATTTCACTCTTGTGCTCCACCACCTCAAATGTCCCACTCTACTTTTCCTGGAGCACCCTAGGCTTCACTGGCGCCATCACCCACACTTTCTGTCCAGGTTGAAACTCGACAAGAGTGGCATTCTGGTCATACCACCATTTCATGCCTTCCTGGCTTGCTTCTAGGATCTCTTGTGCAAGAGCTCTGAAGCAGGTAGTCTGGTTTCTCAAAGCCAGCATGTAACTGAATACATCCTGGGGAGGTTTACTGGGGGCTTTCTATAAGCCCTCCTTCACGAGACTCAAAGGTCCCCTGATAGGGTGTCCAAGCAGTAAATCAAAAGGACTAAATCCAAGCCCCTTTTTAAAAGCACCGCTCTGTAGGCAAACAGAAGGCATGGCAAAAGGACGTCCCACTTATGCCTCAAGGCTCTGACAGGCCCATAATCATGCCTTTCAAGGTGCGGTTGAACCTTTCACTCACACCATTGCTTTGTGGGTGGTAAGGAGTGGTGAACTTATATGTTAGCCCACACTCCTGTCACAGAGGCTTCATATATGTAGATATGAAGTTGGTACCCTTATCAGATACCACTTCCTTAGGGAACCCCATGCGGGTAAAAAAAATAAAAAAATCCATCCACGTCCCACCACAGGGGAGGTAACTGACTGCAGCAAATTGGCTTTCGGTACCGGATGGCACGGCCCATTAAGACCAGGATAAACCGGTTGCCCATGACTGTCTTGGGATCGAGAGGCCCCACAATGACAATACCAACCCTTTCAAAGGGGGTAACTAACCAAAGGAAAAGGTCGGAGGGGAGCTTGCACTCCCCCCACTCTTGCCACTTGCCTGACAAGTCTGACAAGAACTACAAAGGGTATCTGAGTGCCTGTGTATCTAGGGCCAATGAAAACGAGTGACAAGCCTGTCAAAGGTCTTGTCTCGCCCCAGATGTCCAGCTAAAGGCACATCATGAGCCAACCTTAGTAGGAAGGCCCTGAAGCACTGGGGTACCACCTGCACCGGGCTGACCCAGGTTCAGCAACCTCAGGCTCACTCTACAGGAGGCCGTCCTCCCAACAGATCAGGTGGGATGCTGGCTCCTTGCCAGCCGCCTGGCCTGCAGCCTGCTGCTGCAAACCCTCCAGAGTAGGGCATACTCTCTGTGCCTCACAGAATGCCTCCCAGGTGGGCCTCTGTTCCTGCTGCCACTGTGACAGCTCAGGGACCTTCCCCAGCAGCAGCCACCTGTTCCCCTGTAGGCTCTGGGGTGACACCCTCAGCCTCCGCTCGGACCGTGGGAACTTTGGGGGCTGGTTTCCCAGCACCCCTTGCCCTTCCTCCTACTAGTGGACCCTTGGGCCACTGTTTCAGGCTCCAGAGGCTTCTGACCACCCTGGTGGACTGCCATTGACTGGGTAGATACTCCTACCCACCCAGGCAGAGCCAAAACCTCCAAGTGTGACTTGTGTTCCACCTCCTTCCAAGGGGAATCCTCCAGGTCAATGCCAGGCAAACAATCCACAGGCATGGTTGGACTCACAGCTACTTTCAAGGAACCTCAGATACCCTCTCCCCTCCATTCAAAAGGGACCTGCGCCACTCTGCACAGGCGTTCTGAGTTGTCCACAGCAACTACTTGGAGAACTACATGGGGATCTATCTGCTCTTCAGACACCAGGTGACTCCTCACTGTAGTCACACTGGCTGCTGTGTTTCTCAGAGCTTCTACCCTCTGTCCATTAATGGTCACACACTGCCTGTACTTTTTAGTGTTCTCAGGCACTAAGGTTCTCAGACCCATTTCACTGTCCCCTAGTGAAACAAGGGTCATCTCAGCTGGCTCCCACCCACCTGGAACCAACTCCTTCCCAAGCGCCCAACTGGCCAAACCCTGTGACTGAGCACCAGTGGGTGCCGGTGTACCCATGGGACATTTCAGGTCCCACCTCACATGACCCACCTAGTCACATGCAAAGCACTTGTCGGGGGGACCACCCCCCCCCCCCCCCCCCCCCCCCCCGGAGGTTTCCCTTTGGAGAACCATGGTTTCTTCTCACTGGGGGGATGGGAATCCTTACCCTGGGAATGAGGTTGGGGCCCTTTTGAGAACTCCCCCTGTCTCCCCTTACCTCCACACCCCCACTCCCCTTTTTCTTCTGAGAGCGACCCTGCCCACACCAATACCTCTTTTGGACCCTTAAGCTTCCTGGGGTCATTCAGCTTGCTGTCAATCAGGTGCTGGCGTAGCTCTGGAAAACAAAGACTGTACAAGTGCTCCCAAGCAATTAAACTGTAAGGCCCCTCATATGTTGTTACCTTACTGCCCTTCACCCAACCATCCAATGACCTGCAAAAGGAATCTACACACTCCCAAAAAGCTTACGACTCTTTCCTTTTGTAAACTTGTCCTTATACTGCTCAGTGGTCAGACCATATCTTGTGAGTAGGGCATCCTTCATAATGGTATAGGTGAGTCCCTGAGGATCCCCTAAGGATTGCAGGGTTTCCCTCCCCTCTACCTCAAAGTGCTTCCACAGACCCATCCCCCAATGTGCCTCAGGGGCCAGATTCATAAGGAGAGCAGACTCATACCCCCTGAACCAAAGTATATGTCCTTTGGAATGTGTACCCTTCTCTCGGGCTGCACTGAGGTACTGCTGCCACCATCCCTACTGACTGGCTCCCTCAAGCTGAGCTAATGAGTCAGAGGTCACTTTTTCTCTTCAATAGCCAGCCTCATCTCTTCCATCTCCATTTTGAGGCTCTCTAATTCCATCTGGTGACTCCTCTCTGCCTGTCTGTCCTGTAACTCTTCAGGAGTCAGACCCTTGGATGACACACTGCTGCCTGCCATGGAGACCCTCCCACCCAGGCATAACAGGTCCACCCACTACACCATTGTGTATACTCTGCACCTTCTCATCCTCCTCCTCCTCGTCCTCCTCATCATAATCCTCCTCCTTTGTGTGCCCCCCAGCTTCCTTAGCTATCACCCAGGCCCACAGTGCCTTTCGCAGCTCCTCCTTTCTAGTGGAGCTAATAATTGGACAGGCAAGATCCTTACAGAACTGTTTCAGTTGAGCAACTATGTACCTTCCCAGTTTCCCTAACTCAAAAGCAGCTCCAGCTGTTGCATCTCCAGATTGAGACATGATGGCAAATCAAAATTACAAAGTTCCAAGGCAAAAAAGAGTTCCCAAAGAGAAGTTAAAGAATCAATAAAAAGATCACCAAAAATATGAAAGTAGGGAAACGTCACCACCGGGCTGGGCCAACAGATGCCTTCCATTTTTATTCTATGCAGCATCTGGTCATCACTAGAGCCAGATCAATAAATCTAGTACCTACTTTCCTACGTCGTGGTCTAGGGAACAGCCCCAGTAAGCATGTCTCCACTGTACAAAGCAGAGTCCGACCCAGAGCCTCATTAAGAGTGTCAATGACAACTTCCGAGAATCGGTGGACCACAGTGCAGCTCCATGTTAATCTGCATTCAGTAATGAGCACTTTGGGCATGGTCTAGGTTAGAAATGGGTATTTGGTTGGCAGTCAGGTTACCCACTGTCCAGGCAAGGACCCACAGTCTAGTCAGGGCAAAGGAGAAACACACCTGGTTAATCCCCACTAACCCCCCTTTGGTAGCTTGGCAAGAGCAGGCAGGCTGAACTCAGAAGCAATGTGTAAAGTATTTGTACCAATACACAAAGTAATACAGTGAAGACACTACAAAATGGACACCACACCAGTTTAGAAAAATAGGCTATATTTACCTATATCAAACAAGACCAAAGCAGCAAAAGTCCAACATACACACGTTAAAATATGAATTTTCAAAAGAATAAGAGCCTTACTCCATAGAAAACAATGGAAACGATGATTTTCCTCAAAGTATTTGGTTAGCGTAAAAAAATAAAGCTGCACGGGCGAGCGTGCGTCGGAAAAGTCAGCAATGCTTTGATTCTTTACTCGCAAGGGAGGCCATGTGTTGTTTCTTCTCTGGTCAGGTCAGCGATGCATCGTTTTTCTCCGTTGCAAGAGAGCAATGCGTCAATTTCTGGACGGGGCACCTCGGATCCGCGCAGTCGGGTTGACTTTGACGCCCAGGGACGATGCCTGGAAAATCCTGTCACACGGTGTTAGAAAACCGCACTGCGTGGGGTTTGCGTCATTATCAGCAGCGGCAAGCGGGTGTTGCACATCGTTTCTCCAGCCGCGATGCGACGATCTCCCAGCCGCAATGCAGGTGGAGCATCGATTTTAGCCGCAAAGCAACCAGTGCATCGTTTATGAGCCTTGTTGCAGATGGTGCGTCGAACATTTCCCCAAACAGAATTCTGTGCATGGATTTTCAGCTCTTGTCTGCCAACTTCACCTTTCAAGTGTCCAGGGACTGGATAGGACACCACTTGGCAGGGCAGGACTCTCAGAAGAGTCCAGATGTTAGCAGAGGAAGTCTTTGATGACCGTGCGACTTCAAAACAGGAGACGAGCTCAGTTCAAGCCCTTCGAGATTCTTCAAAAGCAGGAATGTACCAAGTCCAGTCTTTGTCCCCTTTCGCAGGTAGAAGCAACAACTGCAGGATATCCCAACAAAGCACAGTCACAGGCAGGGGCAGCACTCCTCCTCAGCTCTCCTCCTTGGCAGAGGTTCCCCTTAGTTCCAGAAGTGATCTGATTTTCAGGGGTTCTGGGTCAAATACTTATACCCCTTTCTGCCTTTGAAGTAGGTCTACTTTAAAGGAAAGTCTCTGTTGCTCACAAGATCATGCCTCGCCAAGGGCAGGCCCCAGACACACCAGGAGGTTGGAGACTGCATTGTGAGGGGGCTGGCACAGCCCATTCAGGTGAAAGTGACCACTCCTCCCTCTACTCTAGCACAGATGGCTAATCAGGAGAAACAGGCTACACCCCAGCTTCCTTTGTCTCACTGTCTAGAGGGGATTCACAAACAGCCCAACTGTCAAATTAACCCAGACAGGCAATCCGCAAACAGGCAGAGTCACAGAATGATTTAAGCAAGAAAATGCCTACTTTCTAAAAGTGGCATTTTCAAACTGACAATCTAAAAACCAACTTCACTAAAAGATATATTTTTAAATTGGTAGTTCAGAGACCACAAACTCCATTATTTCTATCTGCTCTCAGAGGGAATCACTTGCACTTTAGCACTGGTTAGCAGTGGTAAAGTGCCCAGAGTATCAAAAACACAGTCCGGCACACATCAACAACCTGGAAAACAGAGGCAAAACGTTAGGGGAGACCACGCCAAGGATGCCAAGTCCAACAGTCTAGGATCCCCCTATAGATGACTTGTATTCTCTGGGTCATTTGGTATGTCACGTGTGTATAACTGAATTGAATATATTTCAGTCTAGCATCCCTTTTTGCTACAGTCTCCTACCTTCACCTACCCCACCTCTGATAATGGTGTGAGCTTGTGTTGTGTGAAGTGCGTGAGTGGTTCCACATGAGGGACCCCCACCAAGGGGGACACCTGTGCATAAAGGGGCATTCCTGCATACATACAGATACACATCCACCAGCACCACAAAGCCACCTCCAGAAGTATCCCCGGTCGAGGGAGCACCACTGCTCTGTTAAGACGTTTCGCTAGCAGGGTGCCCTGATTGCCCTCCGTCCCTATGTGTCCCAGTTCAAGATGTGCTCCATCCAGCCACAGAGTATCCCACTGCAGCTGTACCACCAGGTAATATAATTCAAAATCTTGGCAAACCAATCCCCCTTCATCTGGTGGACACTGAAGAATCTGCAATGAGACCCGACTGCGGCCGCCTTACAAAATGAGTTCCCAGAGGATTGAGTCTAATCGTTTAAACCAGGTAGATGGAATCTTAACTGGTACATTGACAAAAAAATATAGTAATCTAAGCAGCATTATCAGTTTGGATAACGAGATTCTTGCCATGACCAGTAGTTTTAAGGACAACATTTTACACATGATCCAAGTGGCCCAAGAACTGTGTCTAGGTTAGCATCCTGTAAATCAACCAGAGAATCTAACACTCAAATGGCAAGGTATTTAAAGGACACCGGTGACCCATGTCCTGCTGGAGAGTTTGGGGTCAGGTCGCTCCCACTGTCAAAGGGAACACATAAGTTTTAGTCGCATTTATATACAAGCCAGAGTGACTTGCAAAGTCCCTCAACAGGAACAACACATTTGTTGTTCCTTGGGTACCGTCTTCCAAGTAAAGCAGCAGGTCATCTGCATAGAGGACTATGATATGTTCCCTACCATCTGGCCTCACCCCATAACCCGCCCCTTTTACGTGGAAAAGTCCTGCCTGAGGCTAAATGGCCAATGCAGAGAGGAGGCGGGATAATAGGAACCCCTTCCTGGTAACTCAGTAGATCCCATATTGGGTCGAGATCATGTCACTTGTTTTCACTCTGGCGGTGGGGTGAGTGTAAAGCAAACTGACCCAATTCACCCAATCCTACCCTAGACCCATTTGAAGCAAGACAGCAAACAGAAAGTCCCAGCGGACAGACTTGAAGGCCTTTCCAAGGTACACCAACATTAGGGCTGCTTTTGGGTGAAGGTGCATTTCCGGGTGTTCCACTATGTAGTACGTTCTACGAAGGCTAAGGGAAGTGTTCCTTTTTGGGATGAACCCATGCTCAGCTGGATTTATTAAGGTTTGCATATGGAGCAGTAGTCTCAGGGCTAATACTTGACTGATGGAGGAGCCTTGGGGGGACGCCACAGAAGATGTCTTTGGGTGCGGCGGAGAAGAGTGGTAGGTGGATTCTCTGTGTTCGACTAGAAAGGAAGGAGGAGATGAAGTTTAGTGTATTGCCTTGGATGCCAATGTGGTGGAGTCTGGTGACGAGTGTGTGGTGGGAGGCGGTGTCAAAGGCTGCCGATAAGTCGAGGAGGAGAACAACAGCTGTTCCACCTAGTTCGAGGAGGTGTCTGATGTCATCCAATGCTGCGATCAGGATGTCTCAGTGCTGTGATTAGGCCGGAACCCGGACTATGATGGATCGAGCAGGTTGTTTTCTTTGAGGTAGTTTGTGAGCTGATGGCTTTTTCCAAGACTTTGGCGGGGTAGGAGAGAAGCAAGATGGGGCTGTGTTTTTTTTATTTTTTTTTATTTGTTGGGGTTGGTTGAGGGTTTCTTCAGTAGGGGCTTGACATCCGCGTGCTTCCAAGAGTTAGGGACCATGGCTGAGGTGTTGAGGATTTCTGCGGGGGAGTATCCGATTACTTCTCTCCCTAGGTTGTGGAATTGGTGCGGGCCAGGGCCCATGGGGGATCTGGAGTGGATGGAGTTTATGATGAATATGGTGTCTTTGGTAGAGGGCCGCTTCCAGTCAGTGATCCGGTGGGGTTAGGAGGTGTTGGTTTGGGTGTGGAGGTGGTTGAGGTTGGTGGTTTGGGGGTCGCAGTTGCTGTAGATGTTGGAGATCTTGTGGTGAAAGTAGTGGATTGTGTTCTCTGTGGCAGAGGGACAAGAAAATATTCAGACAATGCTGAAAAGTCCCTTGGTGTGGCTGGCACCCGCCTCGATGCAGGAGGTGAGGACTTCTTTCTTGGTCTCCCCAAGGTGGTGGTGGTAGCTGTTGAGGACGGATCTGAAGGAGGCGAGGTTAGGGGGGGTCTTGTTGGAACACCAGTGTCTCTCTAGTTACTTGCAGAGGCGTCTGAGGGTCAGCAGCTCTGGGGTGAACCAAACAGCCTACTTGGTGGGTTTGCTGCTGCTGCTGGTGTTGGTGTTCCTCAGGGGGAGGTGGCGGCGGCAGCGGAGATCCAGTTGGAGAAGTTTTGGATACAGAGTTCAAGGGTGTCTGAGGGAATAGGTCTTGCTTCTTTGAGGGCAAGGATCAGTAGGGGTTCAGTGACTTTGCCACAGTTACGGCAAAGATTGGTAGGGGATCTCGCCTGGGCTTCTAGCTGGCCGTCGATGGTGAAGTGGACGATGCAGTGGTCTGTCCAGGTCATCTCGGTGGTGTGGGTGAATTTGACTTTGTCGCTGGTGGAGAAAACGGGGTCCAGTGTGTGACCTATGCTGTGTGTCTGGCGGTGACCAGTTGTGAGAGGCCGATACTCATGTTTTCATGAAGTGCTGTTGAGTTGACATCATTAGGGATTTCTAGGTGGAAGTTCAGGTCTCCCAGGAAGATGTAGTGGTTGTAGTCGATTGACGGGGTGGGGGTGAGGTGCATAAAGTCTGATATAGAGTTGCAGAAGCTGTGGGAGTCTGTAGGTGATGGTTCCTCTGATGGTGGTTTTGGCATCAAGTTCGATCTGGAAGTTAAGGTGTTTCATGATCAGTGTTGTGTCGTTGTCCAAGGCGGTGCAGTTGAGGGTGTCCTTGTGGATCATCATAATGCCTCTGCCGTAACTGTTGGGGCGGTTGTGGTGGATCATCTTGTATCTGGCGGGAGCTGCAGTGGCAATGTCAGGTGCTGACGCAGGGTTGAGCCAGATTTCAGTGATGAACATTACGTCAAGGGTGGGAGGGTAGTTATGGTTTCCAGATTTCCATGGCATAAGGGAGGGAGGAGCAGGGAAGGAAGTGGGAAAGTGGGAGCAATAGCTGGGAGGCGGAGAGGGGCCTGAAGCAGACGAACAAGAGCAGCAGAAGCAGCCAGGCAAGGCCAGGCACACAGGCAGGAGCAGCCAGGCACACAGCAGAATGGCAGGCTAATCTCACAGCAACAGAGCAGAGGAGCCACCAGAGGGGGGGGAACTGGTAGGGACATGCTCGACAGGGTTGCGCAGCGACCGCCATTAAGTAGGTCCTGTAGAGGGCGAGCGAGGAGTGGAAAAGGAAGCAAGAACAATAGCTGAGAGGTAGGGCAGGGCCTGCACCAAACGATCAGGAGGACAGGAGCAGCTAGGCAAGGCCAGGCACACAGGCAGGAGCAGCCCTGCAAGGCCAGGAACACGGCAGGCTGGCAGGCCAAGCATGTAACACCAGGGCAGAGGAGGCCAACGAGCACAGAGAGAGGGGAACTGGTTGGGACCTACTCAATGGGGTCGAGCAGAGACTGCCATTAAGTAGGTCCTGGGGAGAGCAGGGCGAGGGCAATAGCTGGGAGACAGGGCAGGGCCTGCAGCAGACGCAGCCAGGAAAGGCCAGGCACACAAGCAGAAGCAGCCCAGCAAGGCAAGGCCAGGCACATAGCAGGCTGGCAGGCCAAGCACGTGGCAAAAGGGTAGAGGAGTCTGAGGAGCACGCATAGGGGGGACCCGGTCGGGACCAATCATCTGTATGACCACCTCTTATACAGCACACCAATACTTGCAAATGACCCACACCATTCCCAAATTTACAAACAAACAAGTGATCGAGAAACAACTGGCAACAGGTGTTGAAAACGTACGATTTCTCTATGGCATTGACAAAGTGGCATCACCGAGTCATAATCAGAACTTACTTGCTAGCTTAAAAATGTGGCTTACCACTCACAGTAAACTGGGAATATGGCCTTGCTAAATGTACACTAAATACTTGCAAGAAATCTCAGTGGACTAATGTACTGACTTTAGAGAGCTATGTAACATGAATGCCACCAGTTCACTATACTAGGTTGACCACTCAGCCTTTAATCGCTCAGTGGTTGGTAAAATGTGCATAGCTGACTGTCAATAACTGACACCTGTTAGCAACACTTCCAGGCCAGGTAAATGGAAGAGTGGGTCATATAAGTGTCCTCAACAGGCACAACTCAAACCAAGGTCAATTATTGTCACTCCACGAGACTCCCATTGATCTTGGTTTGATGCTTGCCTATCCCATGCTCTAGACCCAGCCACACAAGTGAGGCAGCATTTTTATGGGGTCAAGTGAGAGAATGTTGGGTGGCAGACATTTTGGGCATTTCTGCTGATTCCAGAAGTTTAGGTCACAGAAATGTGCAATGGTTGACAAAGTTCAGGTTTGCAGGGCACTGTGGGTAAGAAAACTGTAGGATTTACGCATACACCACCCTGGACTCCCTTGGATGTCTAACTTTCAGAAATGTGTGGGTCCGGCAGGATTCCCTCACTGGCAGTCGATCCCGGACCAAAAAAACCATTGCTACCGCCATTGCCAAATCAAATCATTTTTGGGACAGGAAAGGAGGATGTTTCCACACTGTATTTTGGGGCCTCTCCTTTTGCAAGCACTAGGCCGACCCACACAAGTGATGTACAATTTTTATCAGAAGACTTATGGGAATACTGGGGGTGGAGACGTTTTGAGCTCCCCGCAGATTCCAGAACTTTTCGTTACAGAAATGTGAAGAAAATACATTTTTTGGAGTCAAAGTTTGAGTTCTGCAAGGGATTCTGGGTGAACCAACCTGGTGAGAGATATGCAAGTCACCCCATTCTGGATTCCCCTAGGTGTCTAGTTTTCAAAGATGAACAGGTTTGCAAGGTTTCACACATTGCCAGCAGAGTTAGGGCCCAAAGTCCGCAGCTACCTACTTAAAAAAAAAAAAAAAAAAAAAAAAAAAAACGGGCCAGTTTTTAGTGGACAAATGTGATGTATCCATGTTGCGTTTTGGGCTGTTTCCTGTTGCGGACACTATGCCTACCCATACAAGTGAGGTACCATTTTTATCAGAAGACTTAGAGGAATGCTAGGTGGAAGGACATTTGTGGCTCCACATGGATTCCAGAACTTTTCATCACAGAAATGTGAGGAAAATGTTTCTCTTTAGTGAAAGATTGAGGTTTGCAACGGATTCTGGGTAAAACAATCTTGTGAGAGCTAGGCAAGTCACCCAATCATGGATACCCCTAAGTGAATAATGTGCAGGTTTGATAGGTTTCCTCTGTGCAAACTGAGCTATGGCCCAAAATGCACAGCTACAGACTTTGTAAAAAAACACGTTAGTTCAGAGTGGGAAAAATGTGCTGTCTCAATGTTGCGTTTCGGGGCATTTCCTGTCACAGGCAACTAGCCTTACCCGCCCAAGTGAGGTAACATTTTTACCAGAAGTGTTGAGGCACAGAATAATAGGATATTTATTATTACCAATTGGATTTCGCTGCATTTGTGCATTTCAAATGTTAACCACTGTGTATGAACTGGTCTATACACAGTACAACAGTGGTTTCCGGCCTTTTGACTTCTGTGGACCCCCACTTTATCATTACTGGAACCCAGAGACCCCCACTGAATTATTGGAATCCAGGGACCCCACCCTGAGTCATTGTTGAAAGCTGGGGACCTAATTTGTTAATACTATTTAATGTTCTAAGCAGTCACGGACCCCCTGAGGAGGCTTCGTGGACCCCTCACACATCCCACTCCCCTCACCCAACCCAGCCCCCCCCCACCCCCTCGTTACTCGCCCTACCCCAGCCAGGGTTCCCCGGGCCACAGGTTGGAAACCACTGCAGTACACATTAAAAAGGGATTGTACGGTGCAGCTCAGTTATTGGGTCTGGGTACCTCAGGTCCTTGGAGAACCTACAAACCCTACATATCCCCACAACCAAAAGGCCCCAGCAAACATTAAAAAAATTGCTTTTGAAAATTGTAGCAACAAGATACAGATGAAAACATGGTCACAAATGGCTGTTTTTCCTACTCGTTTTCAATATTTATTTATTTCAACAGTTAGTTTCTTTGGGAAAACCTCGAGGGTTCTACACACACGACCCCTTGCTCAATTCAGAATTTTATCTACTTTTTAGAGATATATAGCTTTCCTTGATCACCCATGGGTTTCACACAGGCTTACATCACAAATTAGAAGTAGGCTGAAAGCACAAACAGTAGGAAAAATGGGCTACCTCTTTGAAAAATGCCAAAACTTTGATTCAGGTCTGCATGTTCCAGAAGGCTGAGAAAGTGGTGACTTTAGCACATCAAACATTTTGTAATGCAATTTTTATAAAAAAAGACACTTTTATCCAGAGCACCTTTTCCCTATTTTTCCCACAAACGCTAAAGGTAGCTATATTTTGGGTATTTTCTCGGTCACCTCCATGAGAATCCCTAAATCTTTAAACCCCCTGGATGATGGAAAAAATAACGCAAATTTGGTTTGTATAGCTTATTGGGACGAAAACCTATAGAAGCCTAAGCACAAGCTACCTGAAATAGCCAAAAAAGGCTTAACACTGGAAAAGGGGATGTGGAAGGTCTAGCAGTGAACGGGTTAAATATACAAAATGAACTGAAATCATTACATATGATTAAGAGTGCATCTGCAATTCACACCTTTTAAGAAAACTCTGAAAATTTTCAAGGCTCAATCTCTGACCTACAAAAAACGTTCATACTGGTCAGGTTCTATATTCTTACTGGCAAAGGAACCTCTCTTTGGAAATGGAAGACAACAAATAGAATACACTTCAATGTCAGAATCACAACAGCCTGATGAGGACTAGGCTGGAGCTCAGTTACTTGAGGAAATAACAAAACTGGCAATGGCTCATGCTGCATCTCAAATAAGGACTCTAATAAAACACTAATAGAGATTCCTTCAGTATGAACGTAACATTCCACATGTAGTGAGGTCATCTCCCAAGTTAGTCTCTTACTCTTATTTATACAATTATACTTTTAAACAATGTATGTCAGCAAACCAGACCTGCAGGGAAATAAAAACACCATTGAATTCTCTATATTGACGACTTCTCTTATGAACAGGACTTTCACTGCCTGATGGTGGACCTCAACTTACCAGCTTTCGGTGACACTCTTTCTGGTAGATAAGCTATATAATCACAGATTTCTCACCTTAAAATATTCCCCAAGTGCCAGTGCTCCTGCATGCCACTAGCTGGCATCATGAAGCTCCGTCCTTGCTGCATTCCGACCCACAAGTGACGGAAGAAAGCCTCATATAAACAACATCTCTGCCCATTGATGTCAGCTTCTTATGTTTTTACCCTTTAAGCATTCTGAAATGCAGTGCATGAGCAAATGTTGGTTGCACTGTGCAGAGAATTATAAACTTGAGACCTTTCTAGAAGTTAAAAAGACACCACTCCACAGAACAGGGATGTGGCAGGGCAGCGAGGAATCTGTGGTCAAATGTTGTGTCTACCAGAAAGAGCATTACCAAGCGTAAGTCATTTATTTTTCTGATTGATACTTTTAAATGCAAATTTCTCACCCTAGAACAAATACCAAAGCAGTACCTCCTCATGGTGGAGGGTACGTGTAGTGGACTCAAACAAACATCTTGCAGAACCAAGTGGGTGAAGTATCTTTCTCACTGGACCTGGCTGTCAAGGAAGAAGTGCTTTATGTACATATGCACTGACTCCCACATTGCAGCCTGGCACATATGAAGGTCAGGAACTTTTTGCACCAATGCACCCAAGGGGTTAACCCCTTGGGTGCCCAGGACAAGCTGGTTTCGTCCTCTGCAATGGCTGCCCGGTGCCGAGGATGAGACCAGCTCGTCCTCCAATGGCCAAGCAATCCCCCTTCCCTGGGCAGGGATGGAAGGGGAATCGCTTCCCCTTGAAACCACGCCCCCCCCCCCCACCACCTCCCATGTGGCATCTGATGACGTCAGCGCGCAATCGCACGCTGACCTCAGAGGCCTACCCCTGGATCGGAGGAGAAATGCAAAAGCATTTCTCCTTCCATCACATGGAGGAGGCGAGAGAGTTATGAAAGGAGAGGAAAGGCCTTTCCTCTTCTTTCGTGTCTCTCTCAGCATTTCTGCTGCCTGATCGCAATGCGATTGGGCAGCAGAAATGCCATTAGACACCAGGGATTTTGTTTTATTTATATCGTAAGGGGAGGCAAGGGCCACTGAAGATTGCTTCAGTTTGCTGAAGATTCTGGCTAAGAAAACACTAGAGGATCCACGCAAGTCACCCCTCCCTAGATTCCCTCAGGTGTCTAGTTTTCAGAAATGTTTGGTTTTGGGAGGTTTCCGTATATGGCTGCTGAGCCCAGGACAAAAAACACAGGTGTTCACCCCCACCAAAAAAACAAGTAGTTTTGTATTTGATCATTTTGATGTGTCCACATAGTGTTTTGAGGCATTTCCGTTTGCGGACACAAGGCCTACCCACACAAGTGAGGTACCATTTTTATTAGGAGACTTGGGGGAACACTGGGTGAAAGGAAATTTGTGGCTCTCTCAGATTCCAGAACTTTCTGTCACCGAAATGTGAGGAAAAGTGTTTTTGGGCCAAATTGAGGTTTGCAAAGGATTCTGGGTAACAGAACCTGGTGAGAGCCCCACAAGTCACCCCATGTTGGATTTCCCATAGGTGTCTAGTTATAAAAAATGCACAGGTTTGGTAGATTTTTTTAGGTGCTGGCTGAGCTAGAGATCAAAATCCACAGCTAGGCACTTTCCAAAACACACATCAGTTTTCAATGTAAAAATGTGATGTGTCCATGTTGCGTTTCCCGTCGCAGGCATTAGGCCTACCCACGCAAGTGAGGTACCATTTTTACCGGGAGGCTTGGGGGAAAACACAGAATAGCAGAACAAGTGTTACTGCCCCTTGTCTTTCTCTACATTTTGTTCTTCCAAATGTAAGACAGTGTGTAAAAAAGACGACTATCTGAGAAATGCCCTGTAATTCAAATGCTAGTATGGGCACCCAGGAATTCAGAGATGTGCAAATAACCACTGCTTCTCAATACCTTATCTTGGGCTCATTTTGGAAATACAAAGGTTTTCTTGATACCTATTTTTCACTCTTTATATTTCAGCAAATGAATTGCTGTATACCCGGTATAGAATGAAAATCCACTGCAAGGTGTAGCTCCTTTATTGGCTCTGCGTACTTGGGGTTCTTGATGAACCTATGAGCCCAATGTAGCCCCGCAACCAGTAGAGTCCAGCAGACGTAACGGTATATTGCTATAAAAAAAATCTGACATTGCAGGAAGAAGTTACAGATTAAAACGTGGAGAAAAATGGCTGTTTTTTTCACCTCAATTTCAATATTTTTTTATTTCAGCTGTTATTTTCTGTAGGAAAACCTTGTAGGATGTACACAAATGACCCCTTGTTGAATTCAGAATTTTGTCTATTTTTCAGAAATGTTTAGCTTACCGGGATCCAGCATTGGGATCACACCCATTTCTGTCACTAACTGGAAGGAGGCTGAAAGCACAAAACATTTGGTGTGGGTAGCTTATGTGGATAAAAGTTTATGAGGGCCTAGGCGCGAACTGCCCCAAATAGCCAAAAGACGGCCTGGCACCTAAGGGGGAAAAAGGCCTGGCAGCGAAGGGGTTAAACCTTGAATAAACCTCATCACAACAGTTGATGTGAGCAAGGAGGGGTGTTTCAGCAAACGTAGAAAAGCCACAAGGATCAACAAATAACTATTTACAGTGCCCACCACAAGGCCTTGCTTGGTTAAAGACAAAATAAACAAAGGGACATCTGACAGATGTGCTTGGAATGGGTCAGTGTCCTAGGTACCATACCTGGTTACCACTTTGTACCAGTTCCTGGCATAAATGGATGGGCTTCTGGTGGCACACTTTCCTGGACCAATCCAGAGCCAGTAGGATGGTGTGCGCCTAATCATTCTTGAGAACTCAGGGCAGGAGAGGTAACACCAGGAAGGTTACAATTGTCCCTTGTTCCATTCCAGCCAGAATAAGTCTCCTAACGAGTGTGCTTGTGGGAACGCCAGATCACAAAACTGTTGACACTGCACAATCCACAAGGGTGAATAGATCAAACCAGGGATATTCCACTCCCCCCCCCCACTCCAGCCCCTCCCCAACTTGTGGAAGACACCCTGCTCCATCTCGGGATGTTGACACCATTTGCGAACTGCCAGACAAAGTTTGCTCAGTTTGTCTGTTCTGGCATTCAGGGGGCCTGCCAGGTAGGGTTGACCAGAAAGGTGCCTCAGAGCACTAGCCACCTCCAAAGATGCAAAGCCTCCTGGCACAGGACCCAGGACCACACTTCAACCTGTTTGTTGCAGTACAACATGGTGGTGGTGGTGCTCAGTTCAAAGTCCACACAAATACATATAACACACTACACAGCACTGGTGAAGCCTAACTCAAGAGCCAAGTATACTTCCACCTATCTCCCAGAAATCTCCGCTCAGCTAGACTCTCACTAGCATACGTACCCTGCAATCACAAAAAACAAAGCCGGAGGCCACGCCTTTGCCAACATTTCCCTAAAAGCATGGAATGACCTCCCACATCCCATGAGAGTCTCATCACTTCTCGAGTTCTGTGCAAAGATAAAGACCTGGATCTTCGAATAAATACACAAGGGAACCAGCCACCTACCCACCTGCACAGTGCCTGGCTACCCTCACAGGTGATTAGCCCACTATACAAATAAACAGAACAACCTGCTCCAGCCTTCCCTTGATGGACGGCAAGAGAATCTTTGGATCCTGACAAAAGGTCCTCACCTCCTCAAGAATGATGTGGAAACAGCCGCCCAGTGGAGACCACAGAACTCCCATTTCCACCTCCTCCGCTGAGTCCCCCCCACCAGCGCAGTAGTGTTGCGTTCGTCACCACAGTCAGCTCTGCATGAAAGATGGACAGTGGTCTGAAGCAGGAAAGTGTGGTCAGTCGGCCACTACTACACATCGTGAGCTGTCTCCTCAAGACCGGGATGGTGTCTTAAAAGCAGCCTTAATGCTGGGCTAATGCTGGGACTCCAGGTTCCATTGCAGAGTTTGCATGAGCCAATTAGTGCAGTTGACAAGGACGATGCATGAGGCTAAGAGGCCAAGGCATCTCAGAGCCACCGGCAACTGGATCAAAGATATGAGCTTGAAACATTGTCATGATCGCTCAAAATGTCCTTTGGCTTGCTGCACCAGAGGAAAGGCCAACTCCACCATGCCTAGGACTGCCCCAATAACTGGAAGCCTCTGAGGAATTCAGGTGGAACTTCAGCTCATTTGTGATCAAACCCAATAGTGTCAAAAGTCTGGCCATTGTTCAGAGGTCTTCAAGCAGCCAGTTGTTAAGGTGCAGGAATACATAAACTCCTGACCTCTGAAGATAGACAGCGTCCACCACCATCACAGTCATGAACATGCAATGCCATCATTTAGTATTTCGCCAACTCGGCCCTGTCAGAGGAACAAGAGGATTCTTCAAGACCGTAAGAGCTGCAGGTCACTACCTATGACTAAGGCAACGACTTGGGAGATGTAGGAGAATTCAAACAAAATTATAGCTTCCATTCATAAAAAGGACACTCTCCTTCATCAAAAGGGCTGTTACATAATCCAGGCAAGAGGATATGTTAGTCTGGTCGGTTTACCTATTTGAAAGTTGGAAGATTATCTGCCTATCAGCAGAGTTCATTCTATGGTGCATTTTGAGGTTCACATGATACATACTGCCCAGTGATTTGTGCAACACAGTTATATCTAGCATTTGATAGTAAAACAAGAGGAGCAAGAGGCATTAATTCCAATGCTATCACTAACCATGGATAAGGCACGAGTAAGACCTCTACCAAAGAGCTTTAATTCAAAGGCTAATGCTACATATGCAGGTGTCATACAAAATCCTATTTAGGATTTAGAATCTTTCATACCATTTTCAGACCTCTTTTACAAACATGTGAAATGGTAGCCTCTTTGTAAGCTTTTTTTTTTTTTTTTTTTTTTTTTTAAATCCTTTCCAATTTGTGACCAATAACTTCTGTGTTTTCTGATTTCATGGCATTACCGCAACAATGCAGCTATATCTCAAGTTAATGTGCTCTGTGTCAAGGAGGTAGCACTTATAACTACGTTGTCCTCCATGCCTTGAAGAAGTGCCAGACCAGGTTTCAATTGTTTTACTAACTTCATCTCACCACAGACAAGGTAGAACAGTATGGGTGAAGTTTTCTAGTCGATGGCCACAGCTTTTGTGATATTCTTCTCTTAGATTTGTGTCGGGTAAAGATTTGCAGAATGCTTTGTCAGGCATGAGTGACGGACAGTTCAGTGCAAGTTTCTATGTTATACATGTATTAACAGATGAATGGAAGATATGCTATGATGCGATTTCATGATATATTGCTGGGTTTTTCTCCATCTAAGACTGTGCGCAATATGCTCTTTGCAGTCACCCTCATCCTCTGCACTGCAACGCTTCAGTCTACATCACTATAGGGACATTTCTGTTTACCTCCCATCATCTGCAAACAGCAAGGGTTCTACAGTTTTGCTGGAACCATGAACAGAAGACACTCTGGGCTAATTACGACCCTGGTGGTCGTCAGACCGCCAGGGCCGCGGCGGTGGTCCGACCACTTTTGCGGCAGTCAGACCGCCTCATTATGACCATGGCGGCTTGGCAGCGTCGGATTGCCAGCACTGCCAGATTCCCTCCCTGTGGGTGCTGATGGTCCTAATCCGCCAGGGCAGCGCTGCATGCAGCACCGCTCTGGGGACTACGACACCCCCCCCGAAAGTTTTACATGGCAGTTGCCCCGCCATGTAAAAGTTGGCAGAGAAGGGGTGCAGGAGGGCCCCGCACTGTCCATGCACTTGGCAGGGGCACTGCAGGGGCCCCATGGACAGCATTGTCGCGATTTTCACTGTCAAAAAGTGCGACGGTGCTATTGCACCCTACACACCGCAACATTGCAGCCGGCTCAATTATGAGCCAGCGTCAATGTTGTGGGCTGTTCCCAGCTGAGCCAGCGGGGTGCTCATAATGCGCACCACGGGAAGGTAGCCGCACTGGCGGCAACCTGAACACAGGAGTTTGGCGGGCAAACTTTTCCACCCGCAAAACTCGTAATGACCCCCTCTGTGCCACTCCCCTGCTGCAAGAAACTAAAATGTTATGCTGCCTTGGCACTGGACTGGAAATCGTGTGATTCTGACCAGTTCATTTAATCTACCTCTGACAAGAAATAAAAATATTTAAAATCAACTGTAAGTATGTAAAATGTACTGCTGATTGTGTAATTAAAATGATGTAAATCCCCAGCATGATTTGATATAATTTCACAATACTACCGTAACACACTGCACACTGTTGTACACTAACAGGATCCTATCTTGGTTTGTGCTATATAACTACCAATGCATACATCTGTGGCCTTGTGCATTCATAGGAGGACTCCTGATCCCATTGGCACATCAAGGAGATGCAATATAAACCTCAAAGCCCTGCAGAAACAGTGCACCTGTAGGCTGGGACATATATGGTGCTGGTTTACTGGATCTGCCTCACTGCATTGCTGACGCTGGAGTGGCTTAGAACTAGCAAATGTAACCCCCTCCAAACTCTTCCTTCCAGTGGTGAGCGGAATGCCCCTAAACTTTCTTTACCATCCTCTTCTTGTTCCTCCTGGTCCACCCATAATGTGGAACATCTCCAAGGGGATGCATTTTTCTGATTGTACTCTCTTTAGGTGATTGGGGCTCTGGAAAGCACTCTAATAACAAGTGAAAGTAAGACAGTTCCACTTTTAGACTACTGAAATGACTGTCAAATTCATCTCTCTTGAAATATGAAGTCCACCCACTCTTCCTGTACTGGCTCTTCAACATCGATCTGTTGACAACCTTGAGCATATACTCACTCCAGCTCACTCCCAGCAGTCGAGAAGCAGCCTTTTTTTCCTGCTTTAGCATGTGGCTGCTCCATCACTGGATCTGATCATTACAGTTTCATGCAGCCACATTTTGCCCCTTTAAAACTTCAGCCTTTTTCTTCTTGGAAATGAAAACCATACCGGAAAAAGACCACCATTTTTTGAACTTCATTCATGCTATCAGATGTCACTGTCAGCTGCTTACACATGTTATAGTTTTTAAATACATTTCAAATGCTGCTCCTAAATCCTGACTGCTTCGTTATTACACATTCATTTCTACCTCCCCAAACCCATGTTTCATCCACTTTTACATAACAATCTATTACTGAATTCCAATATCCTTGTTTTTCAGCTCATCGCCTCTACAGTCAGCAAAGTCCTCCCCCATTCCAAACAATCCACAATGTGACAAATCCCTTCAGTCCACATGTCTGCAACTTGCAATGCTCTCTATTCCCTTCATTTGCCATTGTCCTCGTAAAACATACATTCACCCTAAGCGAGCAACTGATAAAAATGTTTTTCATAGTCAATGTATCGTCAATTAGTTTCCATCAAACCAACCACAAATTTTAGCCTCAAGTTCATGCTACATGCTGCACCGTGCAGACACTGCCAGTCTCATCCACATTCATAGCTTCATCATGCTCAGTAATAAGGACTGCAGGATCATTACACACCCTCAGTCAATCTTAAATTCATAGGTTCCCAAGGAACAGAACAGTGCGAGAAGACAAACAACAAACAGTAGGGCGGTACTGCTATCATCTCCAAAATTCACTGAATTGTAAAACAATTGCCAGTACAACTTTCTTCACATTTGAGTTTCCTAAGGTTGCCATCTTGCTGTCGCTATTCAAAACCATCTACCTACATACTGTAGGAAAGTCCTCCTTTTTGCCCTGGTCACCCATAAACTTTTTGGACAGGTACTGGTGGTTACTGGCTCTTGGCTGTGCCCTGGGTACTGCTTACCAGTCCCAGGGCCAGTGCTCTGTGTAAAGTGGATATGCAAATTAGGCTAATTATAATTGGCAAAATTAACCTACCTATAAGTCCCTAGTATATGGTAGGGCATGGAGGTTTAGGGACCCCAGCATAGGTAGTACCTCCAAAGGCAGAGAAGGACATTTGGAGCAATCCAGCAAACCCAGACAATTAGGTGTCCCCTTGATTAGATCAGGAGAGGAGTGTGTTTAGGATTTTTAGCCACACCAGTGGGTGGGCTCAGCCAGATGTAACCTCCAAAAATCACTTTCAGCCATGATGGATTTTTGAGGAATGTTGCTCCCTGGGATTGATTTTTGCCACACTTCCCAGGAAGTGGTCATCACAGGGAGCAGGGCCCTTCCCCTGATTGGAGAACCAGGACCCCCCCTGTTTTTCACCCAGGAGCAAGGATAAAACTGGCAGACCTGCACCCACACCTCAGTTCCCTACCAGATCCCCCATCAGATTCCAACAAGGAATAACTACAGGAGAAGGACTGCCCTGCTGGACCCCTGGCCTGCACCTGGACCCTGCACTCTGAAAGACTGCACCAGCTGCACACTTGGGCTTCACCACAAGAAGGACTTTGCCTGGCTTCAACTGGTTCAAGGAGGGACTCCCTGTTTGCTACAGGTAAAAACTTGCTAACCAGAGTCCCATGCACCAACTCCTGAAGAAACAAACTAGTTGACTACTGTTCAGTGGCCAAAAAGGAGTTTGCGCTAGGTGCATTCTGGGAGTTGTAGTCCACACCCCCAATGGAGCACCTCAGAGCTTCTGGAACCTTCGGGTGAACTGTGGACCTCAAAGGAACCTTAAAAGAACATCTGGAAGAAGATCCAGAAGTTCGGAGAACTTTTTGAAAAAAAGCTCCGTAGAGGGACCGACCCGCCGCTGCAACTCTAGCCGGCTTGCCTCAACTGCGACCCAGCCTGACTTGCAGGTTCGTCCCGGTGAAGAAAATCTCCCCCCACCCCCAAAAAAAAGGACTAGTTCCGAACGTAGGAAATTGAACGGAACTTCCCAGCCAGATCATGCTTCAGGTTTGTCCCGGTCAAAGGATTTTCACCTCGAAAAAACGACTAAGTCCGAAGGTAAAAATCTACACTCAGGGCTCCTGCAACGTGTATCCGAGGAAGAGTTCCAGGAGGTCGGACTGGACTGGCAGGTTCATCCCGCTGAAGAAAATCTCCAGAAAAACTAACTAGTCCTAAGGTAAACTTTTGACCGAGGCCTCCCGCGGGCTGTAGCCGAGCTGGGCTCCATCGCGGTCGGCCTCAAACTCTGACTTTGCCCTGGTCGAGGTGCGACCGACCAGATGGGCGCTTTGTGTTTCAATGCGCTAGAAAACAATAATTCTTTAAAAATTCATATCTCTGGTACTTACCTGCCCTTACCAATAACCCATTTTCCAACACATATCATATACTATCCACCTGATCACAGACCTAAAGCTTAAACAGAATAACTTAGCCAACCACAATTCAATGCATCTCTCGCAAAAACATAAAAGGAAGCCACACCCGAAAAAAAGCATGGCGGGAATCTGGACCACTTCCACTTAGCCCACCACTAAAGACTCAGGGTAAGGATTCAATCATGCAGTCCAAAGAAAACTACACACAAGGTCAAATCAGCATGTACCATGCTTCCCAAAATCTTGTTTCCACTATACCACTGCCAATACCACAAACCCCCTGCAATAATGACACATTCACCAGTCTGCTAACGCAATTAAAAGAGGAAAATGCTCTACTAACTAGTTCAACCACAGAAAGACTATCTTTAATGCCTGGGCCTCTACTATAGTCTCTTCATTAGAGTACTATCCAAGGTGATCACACTCCCCAACCTACCAGTTACTTTGTGGGTTCCATGCTCTAAAATCAAATCCAATTTCTAGCTTTCTGAGTTGACATGGTCCCTGTGATTAATATTTGGCTCAACCAGTGACTCTTCCCTCAACCTACTGACAATCTGACAGATTATCATACATTTAAAAAAAAGCTAATCCTAATCATAACCTACCTTCCAAGTTCTGACCTGTGTCCAATCTACAGTTATTCTGGCTACAGCACTGAATGAGTCACTCATAAAACCTTGATTTGGATGAGGAAGATAGATGTATTCTCATGGTATCAATACAGCCTATCATCAAAGGCTGCTTTCAACCCTGAGATATCGCATAGGCTTTGGTGGTCACATCTTGACCTGGTTCTGGCCATTCCTATTACACTGATGTATCCAACAACCCTTAAGACTCCTTTTAGACCCGTTTCTACAGGAAAAAAAGAACAACATAAAACGGTTGTTTATGGACCTTCAAACACCCTATTGGTGTCATGCTTCATTATCGGATCCCACTCTGGATCCTATAAACCACGGTGGATTCACAAATATCCCAGTGAGCTCTTTAAAAACACCTAAAGGACACCACAGTGTCCTTTAGGTAGGAAAGCCAGGGCAGCTCTTCTTTTTTTAAGTGAAATAAACATCTGACCGATCATCGAAAGTCTGTTACGAAAGTCCTCCCTGGAACGGGCAGTTTAGCATGTGGCCATTTAACAAGGCTAGAAGATTACTTAGTATAATTTTTCTGTACAAACTGGCTACAACATTTATTAGACTAATAGGTCTATGGGCAGTTGCACTGTCTCAGTGTCCATTCTTATAGATCAAAGACATAATTGCTGCAATTTGTTGAATATTGTGCAAATGGAGATGGAGGCCCAACAAACTGGGAAGCTCTTAAATAGTTCATTTAGAAGAAGGTTGGTCACTGGTGTTTTTTTTTCTAGTGGCTTATGGCCTCTGATCTGGAGTTCCACCGTCTCTCCTTTCATCTTCTGACAGAGTGGTTGAAGTAGCTCTTTGTGAAGATCTCTACCAGTCTTGTCTATGGGTTGTAAAACGATGTCTGTAAAGGGTGTCACCCACCAATTATAATGAATTTTAGCATTCACTGTACATGATCTGATTCTGTGCCCACTGTCACCAGAATATAAAATATGCCATTCTTGTATGCAGCGTTATCTAAGGCATTCAATTTTGTTTTGGAGCTCCCCTTTTCTTTTCTTGAACAGGGCTTTATTCCTACATTAGGCATTTGATTGTTTAAGGCTCTGTTTTTTGCCTAAAATTCATATGATTATTTAGCTAGCTTTCTTCAAACCAGGGTAGTCTGGTGTCTTTGGTGCAACTTCGGGGCTCTGAAGGACCCTTGAGCTTGGCAATCAATCAACTTCCTCAAACTGTTTCCCAGTATTTTCTGCAAGGACTTTAGTCTTGTAATAAGATTAGAGGTGAGTGAATGTCACACATTCTCTTTTCGCTTTACTGCCCCATCAATCACAGCTTGTCTAAAATCTTTGTGAAGAGATGAGTCCAACATAAGCACACACAAAACAGCATTGACTAGCATGGTTAATACAAATTGAATCTCTTCTGCAATGACAAATGACCCCAGGAAATCTCACAATGTACTGAATTGGATAAGTAGGGATGCTGCAATACTGGATTACAAATTGAAACAGTACACATAATCAAAGGTAACATTTTTAAAGGAAACTCACAACAACACATATCGATTATACATATAGATTATAAAACAATAAAAATTAGTTAAGAGTATTACCACTTGCCTGCCATTGTTGAAATTCCTAAGACAATTCCAATAGATAACTCTATATGAGTTCCCTAAAATGGAAAGACAATGGATTAATTTTCCAACTACTAGTCAGTCTTTCTTGTATGCATTGGAACAGCTGAGAATTTTAGGAGTTCAAAACCTGCATTGCTTTCAAATTACATTGATGATTCAACTGTTACCGTCCTGTAATAATGATTTTCCAGCGATGCTATCTTGGACAGATTCACGTTCAAGGACAAATAATCTATAACATCTCCATCACTGGGTGAGCGGCAAAGAACCCTTACGCTTACCTGCTAAGTGGTTAAAAACCTCAATCAGATGATAACTTAAAACTGTGACCAGCACTTGGGGTACATAAAAGAGTAATCTTGAGAAACAATGTCCATTTCCGTCTCACAGCAGACAAAACAAGGCAAAAAACTGGGGAGGCACAGTGTGTCCTAAATGAATCTAGAAAAGATACCAATGCCACATAATCATTGCTACAGACTAGTTGTTCTCCAACACTGTATTTTCAATGTGAAAGCAGAATACCAAAGTATGATAATTTAAGAGATGAAGGTACAGAGGAGTGAGCCCTTAACTGCAGCAGGTCTTAGGAGTTTAACATTCATATCTAGACATGGTGTTCAAGAAGTTACTTTTTTAGGATATACCAGTAGTTCTCATTAAACATCCCCACCTCTGTGTTGGATCCCAGAGGAAGTATTTTATTCTTTTTTTTTAAAGAGAAAAAGCATCTGCAAATTAAACAAAAACAAAAAAAACATAAGGCAAAATTCTGCCTTTGATATGGCAGGGACAATGAATGGGACCTTATATTCTATTCAGAACAAATCTACCATAACATGCACATTCATGCATTTATTACTACGACACAGGTCAAAATCAAGTTTATTACCACAATAAAACAAAAGTAACATGAGTAAAACCCTTCTGCTGCTTCATGGATAGCATGTAACTATCGCTTTACACAGACCATCTCTTCAATATGATTCTACCATACTGCACAAATTTAACCCATTGCATCCTACTGTAACTACAACTCATGCCCTTGACATGCAGTTTTAATTACAACACATATTACATCACTCATGGCATCTTTTAGGACATCACTGACAATATCACCGCAAAATTTGCTAGAAAATTATTGATGAGAAAAAACTGTGCATGACCTTATATAAAGGTTACAGGGACGTTATAGTTAGGCTCTCATTTTAAACATACAAAACCATAGAAATGTGCCTATTATAGTTATCTTAAGTAGCTATAACTCATGCCCCAGGGTAACTATAATGGGTGCCCCAGCCATGCAGTTTTTGTCAAAAATGTTACTGCAAATATTACATTGATATTATCAATGATGTTATTAAAGAAGTCATAAGTGCCGTAATTTGTGGGGTAATTTTAATTACTCTGCCTTGATCCAACCACTGCTACACACAACCTTCGTCCGTGCACTGCAAGGGTTGGCCGCAGGGTCTTACCTGTGGCCAGGTCCTGCGGCCAAGTCCCTATAACCATCCAGTCGTGCGCAATCACCCAACCCTTTTTCTTTTTTAAGTCTAAGAAAAATTTGTGGATCCATCCACTTTACTGAGGACCAGTCCCTGCGACAGAACCCCTATACTCAACCAGAGATTGTTTCTAGACTTTGATGAATGATATACTTAGAATGAGATATTTTAGGACAATCTGAAAAGAAAAATAGGACTACTGACACACCTAGTACGTAGTCTGGAACCCTCAACTTCAGGGTGAGGGCCTGAGACCTTAACCACTAAGCCGCAGGTGACTCTTTGCTATATAGTTTTCAGGCTTACATATAACATCCAACACAAAGATTTTAATGGCATCACATGTTCCATCAATAGGAATGTTTAACAGTCAAAACACTAGAAAATAAATCTACACACAGAATGAGATATCAGGATTTGAATCTCCATCCTGAGCTACAGTCCAACAGCTTTATCAGTAGGCCAGAATTTTTTTTTTTTTAAATTTTGTAAACATAACTATAACATTTAAACCAACCGTCTTGCTACTGTGATTCATTTAAGTTATTACATGGAGAGACCAGTGCAATAACAATCTCTCTCTTCCATCTCATTATGAGATGGAGGAGAGAGAATGGGGGGGAGGATGGGGGACAGGACAACCTTTCAAGTATGAACCTACAACTTGTGATCTTGAAAATAAATTAAAGTAGGGAATGACCACAGACACACATGGACTAGAACCCTCTACCTTCCGTATGAGGGTATGTGACCTTAACCATTGTGCCACAGGTGAGTTGTGCTGAAAAGTCATTGCAATGGAAGACCATATCAGTGACTACAGAGAGAGACATAGGCACACAGAGACAAAACATGAGGGAGGGCGGGGGGCTCACCTGAAGGCTTCCCACGTCCTGCAAGAGCCGGCATTGCTCTCGCAAGCAGGGAGCTGCTTGAAACAGAGCAGCTCCCTGCTTGCAAGAGCAATGTCTTCATCTGTTTCCCTGCAAGCATATTTGAGTGCAGGGAAACAGATGAACTCTGCTTTCTGCAAGCAGGAGCTGTTTGACAGCAAATAGTTTGGGTGGGCACCTCGAAAGGTAGCAAGAGTCAGCTCTGGGGTGGTGGCGGTCCCCAGGTTATCTTGGCTCCATGGGGGAGACCGAGCAACCCTCCCATCGTTTAATTTCACCCCAGGCAGGTGGTGGTCCCCAGGGCCAGGGGGTTGCAAAGGATCCCATTTATTATTTTATTTCAACACCGAGGAGGTGGCGGTCCCCAGGGTATGAGAGGGCTGTGATGCCCCCCGCCCATGAATGGTTTGGATTGCCCCAGGGATGTGGCGACCCCCTGGTGCTTTGGGGTACGCACACGGCCCCCGCAAT